>NC_090344.1:37172525-37772525 GCF_035084215.1 Heptranchias perlo | reverse complement strand
CAGTAATTTACTGATTAGAAAACAGAGGAACATGTTGCACTGAAAGATACCAAATCCAGCCTCTACACTTTACATAAACCCATTGACCAACATCAGAACAAGTACCTATTAATTACACATCACTTATTCCCCTCCCGACATTTGGTAAATACAGATGTGCATTGAAATATACAGGGCCAGATCTTAACTCTGTACCAACTTGTACATGAACTAACTCTACTATCTGTACTATCACGTGGATTTAACAATGTATCGCCCTTGGTATCTAACAATTCTACAGGTGTCTGAGCAGAAGAAAGGCTGCATAACAAATATTGCAAACAAACAGCAGACTGCAGAATTCATATGTTGACAAAAACATGCTTGTCTTAACCCAAAGGGCATCTTACATGAACATACACTGTACATAATATCCTATGCAACAAAAGTTAGAGCAAGACTGTAGATGCACCATATTCTACCTACTGTGCCTGCGATTGGGAAGATAATCCCAGAACAGGCTGGGGGAGGGCGCTTTCGAACAGACGTACCAAGTTACAGGACAAGTCTATTATTTTTGGTCAACTTTTGAATTAAATCTACAAGACGGTAGTACAGAGCTTGGATCAAAATCAAGTCTAATGTAGCATGGGTTTGATGCAGGGTTGAAGCCATCTCCACTACTCCTCCACCCCCAGAGGACTATCTCCACCCATCCAGAGAGTCAGCCTGACATTTCCAGTTTTCTCAACCCAATCACCAAGAGCTAGAGATGGCAGTCGAACCATTTTCAATTTGGAGGTAGTTTATGGCACTTGTGCATCAACTGCAACTTAGCTCAAACTCAGTCGGAACTCTTCGCTTAATCTTCATCTAAGAGCCTGTGCCGTAGAGGAAGACCTTCACCCTCCAATCTCAGCTACACTGGGACCCCAGGAAGTGGAGAGGACAAGGCTCTCACCTGCAACATACCTCTCATCACCCCCCCCCCTCCCCAGGCAGTTCCAGCGGATATCAACTCACCTTGCGTGGAGTCACGGGCCCGACCCCCAGTCCCATCACCGCATGCCGCACCACTGAGCCGCCCTGCAAACACAAATTGTGAAGCCACGATTCTCGCTTGTGAGCCTGTTGTGTTCAGTTAGCAGCGCCCAGCCAGTGCCCAAAACGCAGGACTGGCTGGCTTAACACAGGGCTGCTTCTATTACATGGAGACCAAGGTTTGAATACAGGCTCTACAGGAGCAAATGGCAAGAGTTCCACCGAGTGAGCACGTGGAGGGCCGCCTCAACAATGACTCGTACTCCTGATTTCTGCTCTCCTGGCGTCGCCAACTCGGGCCTGGGAATAGCTCCACAGACACTGGGCGCCCTCCAGTGCCAACCCAAGTGGCCATGCTTCACTTGAAAGCCCAGACGACCAACATTGGCGGCTATTTGACCATAGGGGCGACGCAGCCAAGCAGCCTCCCGTTCTTGTCCAATATTTACTCCTTTTCAGCAGGGGTCTCCAAGTTATCTAATACCTTGGATTGATTCTCTCCTCTGTGCTGAAGAGCATTATGGCCCAATCGCAGCATTCACACTGCCCCCTTACACGAGCGCAGCTAACTCAGCAGAACCTGAGGATGGAACATCACTACTCCATACCAGACCGCCCATTTACCTACTTCAGGGCCGAATAGGAGAAAGAAGCAAGAGGCACGGGGGTGGGAAGACAGGTAAGAAAACGATCTCAAGAGTAACTAGAATAAACTCAACTGAGGTGGGGGGGGGGGGGCGGGTAGAGAGAAGGAGAACGGGCAGAGAAGGAGTGTTACACATAGAAATGGACAATTTGAAGTCCAGTGCATGTAAAGTGACTGAATTGGGTCTGGTTTGTGGTAACTCACCTGAGCTGTGCTACACATTGCAGCTCTATGATGGCCGACATCACAGCCAGCTTCCCCTCCCCGTTACGACCACTGGGTACAACTTACATTTATAATGCTATCGAGTATACAGCTTTTAGACTGCTCACTACCTGAAGCTCAACATGGCAAAGGGAGAACATCTCCTCCACCCACTCAAAACTCCAGTTTAACTGGATCATCTGATTTGAACTGTGCAATTCTCAAAACGTATCTCAACAGTAACCTGATTATCTTAACCCTATCATCTTAAATCCCAGAATAGATGGTCATAAAACACTGCTCCAATTCAAAATTAAATAGGTAGAATATGGCTTGCTTCACGGCACCATGTGCAAGCACTTTAATGCAGTATATAATCCTAGGTTTGTGTCCGTGCTTACATTAAAACTAAATAAACAATTTTTCCTCCCCCCTGCACATGTGCTGCATTTTGCCCAGCTCAGATCAGAGGAAAAAGGAAAAGTATAAAAAAATGCAAGGCAAATCGCTAAGCAACAAGCATTTTAAACCAGGTACGAAATACTTAAGTTTCAGAACTTCTTAAGACACAAACTTTCAAATGAAGATCCACCTGGAAGAGAAGTCACAGCATGCATTTGTATAGTCTGAAGACAACACAAGCATCGACTATGGACTCTACGCATTAGCTCTTTTTGCTCTAGTTTGGTGCAGGTCCCATTCCACATTCAGCCGGGTCAGTGTTAGTCCACCAGCAGTCAGGCCGACAGCATCGCCCAGTGTGTGTGTCTGTCTCTCTCTCTCTCTCTCCCAAATGTAGCAGGAGATCCGAGCAACCAGCCTGGCTTCCCTCTGCATCTTGCGAACTAATGCAGTAGCTCCCGGGGTTGGGAAGGCACCTGCGGTTGGTATGGAGAGGCCACCTCAGACCCCGAAGCATTGCAGCCGGCCAAATGAGCCATGTGGCTCTCGGGAGCGTTTCCTGGGTCTTTCATCACAACAATGAGACAAAACACTTCACCGCTCCGTTACTGCACAAGGCTGGATACACTGCGAAATCTCAGGACATCAAACTTACATAGACATTTTCACACTAGAAATATCAACTCCCGATAAATGGACAAACCACAATATTTTTTCACAGCATATCAAAAGCCACTTTAGTCTGAACAGCAAGCTTTTCACATGCGTAATACCACACTGCAACTGGATGTTTATAAGCATGACTGCATAATTTTGGTAGGAACTCTTCCCAAAGCTCTCCACCGCTGGGGTTTTCCTCACCTCATATCTAGATCATTGCATTACGCGATTACCAGGATGGTAGAAGGTGAACTAGACGGACCATGGTCATTTTGCATCTAGCAATTCCTCCGATCTTAACTCAGTATATTAACTTTTTTTTTTGAAAAAGGCAAATCAGGAAATAATCTATTCTTCGACGAGGCAAGGAACGCAGTAGAAATAGGAGGTGGTGCAGCTCCTCGGGCTTCGATGCAATGTGACTAAACTAGAAGGTAAGGAACTTGGGCTGTTGTAACTTTATATCATGGGGACAAATGGGAAGGTTGGAATGCAGCATCGATCTGGAGTTCATGATTGACTTTCAAGGAAGTCTTCAAATAAATGCTAGAAAGCCAACGGATCTTGGCTGTGCAGCACCGGAGTACAAATGCACAGGTTAGCTTCTGCAACGCTCCACACTGTGCGATACTGGCTCAATCTATGCTCATCTCAGGCTGCTTCCAGATCCCTGACACTGCACATCCCACAAGGAGGACTGATAGATACCACAAATTCTACCTTTCCTCACAGGTCCTGACACCGATGTGCTGCAATCTCAACCACTCCTGCCAGATTGGAGGGACTTAGTACACTTATTACACTGGTGATACTTTTTTAAAAAATAGTTTTTTATTTTTATGAACTTTATTAGCTTGTTCCCTGCACTCATGAAATTAACAGGTTGAAGTCCATTCCTAACTGGTATGGGACAAACACTGAGATAGTTCAGGGTCCAACTGGTCAATAATCTGGGGACAGCAAATCACACTAATACACAAGAGTCTATATGATCGGTGAGCCAAAAGGCAGCTGTAAATAGGTTCAACAGTAAATTCATTTTTAAAATAGGCTTTTTCTGCAACTAAGCGTGAATAAAATTATTCCCAATTACACATTTAGTGCATACAATTTACCCTCCCACAGGTTTTACATGATTTGTTAGTCAAACAAAGAGCCCCTCAACCATGTAAAATAGAAATCACATGTTCCTCTGCCTGGCTTATTACATTTTATTTACAAACACGTTAAAACAGTCACACAAGTTAGTGACAGGTTAGTTGAAGATTTGTCACAGTGCAAACTGATGAACAAATCTAAATCATAGAACGGTTACAACACTGAAGGAGGACATTCGGCCCATCGAGTCCGTGCATGATGGAACCAGAAGCTGCGTTCACGCCAAAGAAACCAAGATTCGCTTGGAACTCAAAAATGAGACCAGTTCAGTACTGAAGTCATCAACTTACCATTGAGGTTGCCTCCCGGGGTCAAATTGCCACCCTGTTTCTGTGTGTCATACGCCGGGCCAATATTAGAAAGATCCTGCAAGAGAGAGTTCTCAGCACCAAGCCAGTTTCAGAAGAACAGCACACATCACTAACAGCTAAAACATCCAAACTGTTCTCAGAGAAACACTCAATTTTAAACTGTTTAAAGCACATGATAATTTCACTGACATTTTCAATACTGCCAATAGGAAGGATGCTAGTGGGAAAACAACCCCATTTATAAATGTACTTGTGTATCACAGGACTAAACAAATGCAACTCTAATCTAACTTACATTTATATACCACCTTTAACTGCGTAAAGACATCCCAAAGCACTCCACAGGAGCGTTATCAAACAAAATGCAACACCGAGCCACATAAGGTGATATTCGGACAGCTGGCCAAAAGCTTGGTCGAAGAGGTAGGTTTTAAGGAAGGTCTTAAAAGGAAGAGCGGTCGAGAGGCAGAGAGGTTTATGGAGGGAAATCAAGAGTTTTGGGCCTAGGCAGCTGAAGGCACGGCCGCCAATGCTGGGGTGAAGAAAAAGGATGCGCAAGAGGCCAGAATTGGAGGGATCTGAGGGTTGCAGGAGGTTACAGAGATAGTGAGGAGCGGGGCATGGAGGGATCTGAAAACAAGGATGAGATTAAAATCAAGGCGTTGCCAGACCAGGGGCCAATGTAGGTCAGCGAGCACCGGACTTGGTGAGAGTTAGGGTACCGGCAGCAGTTTTGGATGAGCTCAAGTTTATGGAGGGTGGAAGATGGAAGGCCAGTCAGGGGAGGTATTGGAATAGTCAAGTCTGGAGGTAACAAAAACATGGGTGAGGATTTCAGCAGCTGGTAAGCTGAGGCAGGGGCAGAATCAAGCGATATTAGGAGGCAGAAGTAGCGGTCTTTGTGATAGAGGATATGGGGGTCAGAAGCTCAACTCTGGGTCAAATAGGATGCCAAGGTGCAAATGGTCTGATTCAGCCCGAGACAGTGGCCAGGGAACAGAGTTCATGTCGGGGGCCAATGACGCAAACACTGATCTATAATGCAGGTGCTCACCAACGGGATTTTTGTAGATTTATTATTTCATTGCTCTTTCTCCCCCCCGCCCCCCCCCCCACCATCCTCCCATTAATATTTACATGTCAAATGTGCACTAGTTTGTGACGTGAAAAAGAATCAACTTCACTGCTGCAATTATTAAAGCAACTTACTGAAGCAGCAGTGGCACAAATATTCAAGCATCTAATGTCAGCTACTCCTTAGAAAACTTCAGACCGCTATAGTTTGAGAAACCACAGTTAAACAAAAATATACTCGCCTCAAGCAAGTTTATTCCTGTGTATAAAACATCACAAACAATGGAAAAAACTGCTCTTGTAGCACAGATCTTTAATCTGAAGCACTCACCAATATGGGAGACATTTATCTATCCATGAACTTAAAAAAAAATTCACACCTGTTAAAAGACAATATGATAGGGTATATGTAGGAGGCCTGGAATATTAATAGTTTATCCAGTTTTTAAAAAAACTGATATTTTAAGCAATCATTTCATGTTGTTGGTTATTCCCATACTTGACACCTACCATTTAAGGTTTCAAACCTGTCACATTCTCTCTAATCTAATGTCAGCTACGATGCCCAGTACTGAATGACACCCCTGGGTTTCCAGCCACATCAGTACCCCTTCCAGTACTGGATACCAATAGGGACCAATCAGCAATCTCTCCAGTACTGGAGTCAACCTTCACCTTGCCCCAAGCTAAAACTTGAAAAGCAGTTCCAACACGGAGCAGCTGGGCGACACATCTTTGTTGCGGTAAAGTTTGTTGCCCAGTGCGCTGACTCGACTGATTACGGGCGCCACGTCGATGGTGTTTTGACTCTGCCAGCATGCAAATGGCACATCATCTTGCACGCAGCAGGGTTCTTACCTGGTCTAGCAGTCCAAACTTGGGGTACTCTTCCTGCGGATCCTTGCTGCCAGGATCTGGGTTTTCCTTCACCAAAAACACATCCCGCTCTTTGGTCTGAAATTTCAAACGCATCCAAAATCGGTTATGGACTCCACAAGTCACCCAAATGCAAAAACTGGTCAAGAAATAAGACAAAAGCTTTGGTACCTCATTGCATCACCTGCCTTCAAACATGGTCACAGTTGCTTGTTCTGCCACTGAGCTAGTCCTACCCGGTTATTCAGTGTGGTACCTCTCCCCAGAACCGTGAGATCAGTCAGTGCATCCTTTGAAGGGTTGTGTCAATCAACGCAAAGGGTTTATTTTATTTTTTTTTTTAAAAAGTTCCAACACTGGCACGGTGCGAGCAACAAAGACACTTTGTGCACCCCCCCACTTCTTTCACCCCACCATTGATGGCCCTGCCTTCAGCCGTCTAGGCACTAAACTCTGGAAGTCCCTCCCCAAACCTCTCCTCCTCTAAGACGCTCCTTGAAACCTAACTCTTAGACAAGGCATTTGGTCACCCATTCTCATGTCTCCTTCTTTGGCTCAGTGTCAGTTTTAATCTGTGAAGCACCTTGGGCTGTTTTACGATGTTACAGGCGTTATAATAAATGCAAGTTGTCAGAACCAAGACGGGCTGTGTATGCACGGGGCACCAATACAGTCACAGCAGCGGCCTGTGTTTGTGTGTATACGTACCGATAAGCAAGAGCGAGGATAGGCACAGTACCAAGACGGACACTAAACAGGCGCATCGCACTTCTGCCGCTGTGTATCAGGACGATATCGGAGCCTAACCTGAATAGATCAGCTGGCAAACAGTATTGTTTCTCCAGGATCGACATTGAAGGTCAGAATAGAGATCCAACTGCACTCATTATAATGACAGCTGAAAGGCAGGCTCAATAATGATCTGAGCAGCTCTCTTACAGTCAGTGGACACAAATAGGAATTCATGCTCTGAGAGCAGACACACATCCCTCCTCTGAACTGCAATTCGATGGAATGTTGGACAGCTGAAATGCAGGTAACAGAGTAAATGTAGGCAACGACCTAGAAAGTATTGAACGAAGCAACAAAAATGCTAAGCGCAGCCGGGTTTCTCCAAACTCCCGACAGCACACGTCTAAAACTAGGGGGGTAAATTTTCACCTTCACATGCTGGGCGGTAAGCTGGCCCCTTGTAGAACCGGCCCGATTTTAATCGGACTGAAATCAATGGGATGGGTCCTGCAACAGACCCATGATCATATTGAATAGCGAAGCAGGCTCCAAGGGCTGAATGACCTATTCCTGCTCCTAGTTTCTATGTTTCTAGATGGGCGACCCACTCTGCCAGGTTACTGCCCAAGAGGTGAGGTTGAAAATTACCCCTCGTCTGTTCTCACTCGATCCTTTTGCTGCAGTTATCCTTTGCAGCTCTCCAACTACTTCAAACTAACCTGAAGGTGTTAAAATCTTTATCCTGGGATGCAGGGCACAAGGGAGCATTCTTTTTCTCCCTCCAGTTTCTGTCCCATCAGTCTCCCACTGCCACCAGTGCTGGTAGTGGGAAAATACACTGGCATCCACAAGCTCCACAAGGCTTTTTAATCTTTGCCTCTCCCAGGACACAGCACTGCTGGGAGAGGGGGAATGTTTGTGCGTGAGGTCACACAATCAATTAGATAGCCCGCAAACTCTGGCCTCACCCGTTGTTTTGTCCGTTCCTCAAGCCAGTATACTTGGAATGCTTTGCCGATGTGTTTCCTGGCCCGTAATTTGGCTTCAGGCAAGTGCCCTCACTGCAGAGCGAAGCTCAGAAGGACGACACTGTCCAGCCGGGCACCGTCCACAAATTAAATGGACCGAACACAAGAAATACTCAAGAGGCATCCCAGTGACAACCATGCTACGTTTTATTGTTCCAAGACCTGAAACATGACAATCTGCATTGCAGGGCAGGTGAGCTGCCTGTCAACTATTATGTACAGCGGGAAGAAAACTTCTCAGTATCGACCATCACCGTTTCTGCCTTTTTTTCTCCAAAAAAAACGACAGGGGAATTTTTGATCCCATTCCGAGGGGAACTCACTCACCATCGTCTTCACAATGTTGTTTGGCCAAGTGATTTTGCTGGGTCGTTGTCGGGTAGTCAAACATTCCCAGTACTTGTCAATAAATGGTATTATATCCTGCAGAAAAACCAAGACAATGAGCTCAAATTGAAACTCCGTACTGCTCACCACACAGCATGCACGAGACAAATAAAACACTCAACGCTTCCATTTCAAAATCCAGACAGATAAGAGGATTTACTGGCAAATCAGCTCACCTCCTCACCGATTCAGATACTGTGCCCCACAGTCCCTGTAGGGCAACCTGCCTGTCAAAGTAGGTCAGGTCCCACACGGCCTTGAGGTGCAGCTGCAGCTTGCTCTGTGACTTGACGCATCACGATGGCAAGCCTGGAGCAGACAGCGTCAGGAGCAGTCCTTGCACTTTCCCCCCTCCCACCCCACCCTCTTGACTCAGGCTTTTAAATGAAAAGGTATTTTAAAATCAACAGCAGCAATTTTTAAGCACTCTGCTGCTTTAAAATCACTCAAACTGGCCTGCCTGGGAAGGGGGGTGGGGCTTCTCGGAGGTGATCGCACAATCAGATTTCTGTCCCACCATCATGATTCCGTTATCCTATTACAGGATTAGGATGTGGGTTGATTCTGGTACAAATAAAAAGATATAACAGATACTCCACTGCCTCGTCCCTTCCACGGCTCTAATCTCCTCCAGCATCCCGACAACCCTCCGAGATCTCAGCGCTCCTCTAATTCTGGCTTCTGAGCATCCCCCATTTTCATCTCTCCACCATTGGCGGCTGTGCCTTCAGCTGCCTAAGCTCTGGGATTCCATCTCTCTATTTAAGACGCTCCTTAAAACCTACCTTTGACCAAGCTTTTGGTCACCTGTCCTAATATCTCCTTAGGTGGCTCGGTGCCAAATTTTGTCTGATTACACTTCTGTGAAGCACCTTGAGGGGTTTTACTACGTTAACGGCGCTATACAACTGCAAGTTGTTGTTCACACTGCAGGTACTTGGGTAACCAAAAAAAAACGTAGGAAGTTAGGAGAGGGGTTCTCCAGGAGGTCGAGACTGGGACAAGCACTGCTTCGAGTCTCCCCCCTCCCCAATTCTTCGATACCTCAGCAATAATATTTTGAGAAGCCCCCCACCAGCTGACTGCAAGTGGCTTCCTTTTGTTTATAATATAATATGAAGCGGGATTGCAGAATTTGATGCAGCATCTACAGATTTAGTAGTTATGTCTCAGATATCAGGATCTGATGTTTTCAATGAAAATATTGGCTGGCAGCAGATAACATTACATATTTGTTGATTCAAAAATGACATCAGATACAACTTACAAGTGGACTTTCCCACTCGGCCGCAGGCAAGCAAACTTACCGTCACAGGCTGCACCGAGCCATTCGGATAACAGGTGTCCCAGGTTCAATCCTCGCTCAGTGCCGAGATAGGTTATTGCAGCAAGTCCGCAGTGAGGGAGTTACATCCAGTCTCCAAACGTTAGCTCAATATCCCACTCTGGATCAATATATAGTCGTGAGATACCTTCCCCCCACCTCCCATGCTTGTGAGCGTCAGAAGAGGGTCCACTGTGACGCCTCACGCAGTTGAGCATCCCGCTGACAGAACTCACACATGAAGAACGGTCGCTTGGGTGAAACGGCAGTGGGAAGCCAGTTCCGTCAAAACAAGGAATACAGGTGGGAATCGAAGGAAAAGATTTTTGTACCAGACAGCTAATATGAAATTCCCACAGTCGCCCAATCTCACGTGGAAAGGCCGGTGTTCTCCAAATACCTGCAGCGTCATAAGAGTTTCGCCAGCTTTTTATTTGTACCAGAATCACTATCAGTAGCCCAAGACATGTAATGCTGGAGAACACCTCTCGTCAGGGCATGCGAGGAATAACACTGCAAGCATCTCAAGATGCAGCCCCAGCCTTCGGCGGAGGGCCAAGTTTGGGCGATTAAACCAGCAATCGTTCGAATGGAGGGAGCAAACAGAGATTGGTGACATCAGGTCACAAAGGCTTTGAGAAATTACCCGAAGAATTTCAGCTTGACCAGCTCCTTACCAGAGTTCACGGTTTTCCAGGAGCCAAACACATTTAAACAGCTGAGAGTTGGAGCCGTTCCTCCACCATTCATGATTCCAGGTTTGAGAACTGTGACGTGGTTCACTTTGCCCATCAGTGCTACACGGGAAGAACACTTAGAATCACGGAAGGCAGGCGGTCGGTCCATCGTGCCTGCTTCGTGAAAGAGCTATCAAATTAGTCCTACTCCCCTGCTCTTTCCCCTTCGCCCTGCAAATTTTTCCTTTTCAAGTATTTATCCAATTCCCCTTTGAAAGTCACAATTTAATCTGCTTCCCTCAACCATTAAGGCAGTGCATGCCAGATCATAACTCGTTGCGTAAAAACAACTCCCCATATCTCCCCTCTGGTTCTTTTAGTATTTGAATAATATCATGAAGCAATTAGACTTCCAGTGTGCTTGTGTACCACTGACAGCTATGTTGTTGTGCTGGATCAAGAGTCAATACCAACCCAGTGCCAAAACTACTCCAGGACCCATCTGATTTTTGTGGGTGTAAAAGTATTACCAAAATCTTCCAGACTGCGCACCTAGATTATATTTGGGATGAACACTCTCTGCAGCCGTTGCACCCAAGCCCTCAACACCGTACCTTATCTTTTGAAAACATGGTTTTGGGATGCTCGTCCTGGGTCCGGGAGCGCCAGGTCAGGTTGGCGAGACCCGTGAGGCACATTTCCTTCAAGTCTGCAGGGAAAGAAAGAACTTGCATTTATATAGCGCCTTTCACAACCTCACGACTTCCCAAAGCGCTTCACAGCCAATGAAGTACTTTTAAGTGCCATCACTGATGTAATGTCGGAAACACGGCAGCCAATTTGCTAACAGCAAGATCACACAAGCAGCACTGTGATAATGATCAGATAATCTGTTTTAGTGATGTTGGTTGAGGGATAAATATTGGCCAGGACACCGGGGATAATCACCCCTACTCCTCTTCGAAATTATGTTGTGCGATCTTTTACGTCCACCCGAGAGGTTTAACGTCTCATCCAAAAGACAGCACTTCAGGTGCAGCAGGTAATCCGGAAGGCAAATGGAATAGTGACCTTTATTTCTATGGGGATGGAGTATAAAAGCAGGCAAGTCATGCTACAACTGTACAGGGTGCTGGTGAGACCACACCTGGAGTACTGCATACAGTTCTGGTGCCCTTATTTAAGGAAGGACATACTTGCATTTGAGGCAGTTCAGAGAAGGTTCGCTAGGTTGATTCAGGGTATGGAAGGGTTGTCTTATGAGGAAAGATTGAACAGGTTGGATCTATACTCATTGGAGTTTAGATGAGAGGAGATCTTATTAAAACATACAAGATTCTGAGGGGACTCGATAGGGTAGATGCTGAGAGGATGTTACCCCTCATGGGGGAATCTAAAAGTAGGGGGCATAGTCTCAGAATAAGGGGTTGCCCGTTTAAGACGGAAACGAGGAGGAATTTCTTCTCCCAGAGGGTCGTGAATCTTTGGAATTCTTTACCCCAAAAAGCTGTGGAGGCTGAGTCATTGAATACATTCAAGGCTGAGTTAGACAAATCTTCGATCAGCAAGGGAGTCAAAGGATATGGGGAAAGGGCACGAGAGTGGAGTTGTGGTAAAATCAGATCAGCCATGATCTCATTAAATGGCGGAGCAGGCTCGAGGGGCCAAATGGCCTACTCCTGCTCCTATCTCTTCTGGTCTTAAGGTCTTATAGTGCAGCACTCCCTCAGTACTGGCTACTCTGAGAAGAGATGGATAAAAGCTTTAACATATTCTGTGCATCATATTCTATAAAGTCATGTACGTTGACAGAGTATTGCTTTGCTGCATTGATCCTCCTTAGCACTTCTCTCGCAAGAGAATTTGAGACACCAACAGACACCACCAACCAGCTACTTATCATCCAAACCCATTTCCAGTGGGCCCTTTAAGAGCCTCACTGTGTTAGCTCATTAAAACCCAAGCTGGGGTTTTACTCAGCCTCACAGAACAGCAAGGTCCCGGGTTCTATCGATGCTGTTCACAAACGCCTGGAGGACTGGCATTGGAATCAGTCTCAATTATTCCACCCTGAACTCAGAAGTGGTGGCAGGAGAGAGAAATGAAAAAGTTTCTGGGGCGAATGTACGAGGACAGGTTGCACAGACTAGGCTTGTATTCCCTTGAATATAGAAGATTAAGATGTGATCTAATGGAGGTGTTTAACATGATTAAAGGATTTGATAGGGTAGTTAGAGAGAAACTATTTCCTCCAGAACAAGGCGGGGCATAACCTTAAAATTAGAGCTAGGCCGTTCAGGGGTCACGTCAGGAAGCACTTCTTCACACAAAGGGGAGTGGAAATCTGGAACTCTCTCCCCCACAAAGCTGTTGAGGCTGGGGATCAACTGAAAATTTCAAAACTGAGATTGACAGCCTTTGTTGAGTAAGGGTATTAAGAAATATGAACCAAGGCGAGGAGACGGAGTTAAGATAGAGATCTAATTGAATGGCGAAACAGGCTCGAGGGGCTGAATGGCCTGTTCCTATGTTCCACCTTGCTGGAGGAGGACAGGATCAGGCTCGACTCCAGGGACCATACTGCATCAATGCAACACGTACACATGGAACGACCCAACAGATCCACAACTGGCTGGAGGAATCCCTTCGCAGATGTGATCCCAAACAAACATCAATCGTCGCTGTTAACCTGTATGACACAAAGTCAGCATCTCTAACCACGACTTTTCCACAAAGTGCATTAAGCTCAATAATCAAACACCGGGCGTTTCGTGCAATTCGTAATCTTACTTGCTTGTTTTCGGAGGAAGTAGGTGTTCCCGCTGTGGTGACACATGTTGCAGTGAAAAATGTAATTGGTCATGAACGGAAGGCATGAGCTGCAAACAAGGAAACCAGCGATCAGAATTAGGTACAACTCATAAATCTACCTGGATTAAGCGTGTCTGGATAAACCTGCGGTCATGACTTCAGTTAGTGTGAATAAAGTCACAAGAGAGTTTAGTGGTTATGTACTTGGGATAATAATCCACAGAACGCCAGTTCAAATCCCACAGCAGCAGTTTGAGAATTTGAATTCAATTCAAAAAAATTTGGAAATAAAAAGCTGGCGTCAGTTAAAAAAAAAAGTTACTATGAAGCTGTCCGATTGTCGTCAAAATCCAACTGGTTCATTAATGTCCGGTAGGGAAGGAAACCTGCCGTCCTGAACCGGTCTGGCCTACTGGTGACTCCAGTCCCACACCAATGTGGTTGACTCTTAACTGCCCTCAGAAATGGCCACTCAGTTACCATGTTATCAGGGGAACGAGGGATGGGCAATAAATTCTGGCTTTGCCAGGGATGCCTGCAGCCCGAGAATAAATATAATATAAAAAAATCAAACGAACAAAGTGGACTAGCTGTCTGCAAAGAACAAAATCCCTCAAAACTCAACAGAACCAATCGGCTATAGCTTCCTTCATGTCCATACAGACCAGCTAAGTCCCCAAGGACAATCTCAGTCGGACTCCAACACCTGAGGACAGAGGGAGGGGAGCAGCAGGAGGAAATTAAATCACCAGTTGGGGTTCCTATGCTGATCGCCGACCCTGTGTCATAGCATGAGGCGAGGCAGGACGCAGCTTAGCTGCGTTGTCATCCAACAGTCAAGCAGGTTGCCTACAGTTGTTGTCAGCGATCAGGTCGAGAACGGCCAGTCTAGTGAAGGGTGCCAGAGGTTCTCAGCACCACTGCTCCCCCACCCCACCCCCCATACAAACCTTCAACAGCAATCAACAGCTTCGCGAGAAGGGGGAATAGCAGAGAAAGGGGGAATACTTTGACTTAAACCACAATGTGAACGCCTCATTCCCCACTGTACAATTCAAGCAAGGCACTAAGGGGCCAATTTTAACCTCACCCGCCCTGCTACAAAGAGGCAGGTTCCAGTCAGGCCTATTCAGCTTTAGGTTAAAATTGCCCCCCCAACCCCGACAAAATTTCAACGTATTCTATAGACTAGCAATCGAAATATAATGCACCAGCTTAAATATTCTCTCAAAGTGAATTGCTGCCCTGTGACGAACCCTGGTGACCCGTGTACAGCGCAAGAGTCAGATTACGTACGTTGTATCAAGACCAAATGTGTCTGCAGAGAACCATTTTACACAGATCCCACACTGGAGCTCCACTCCACCGAGATGCCGCACAGATTCGTCCTCCATCACGCCCGCCTGCTGAGCGTCGGTGGCTTCGGTGCTATCGCCAGATGCCTCCTGGAAAAACAACGTACAATTCGGAAATCGGACATGGAAACAAGTGCCAACAGTTCACCATTCGGCCCGCGTGAGCAACAAGTGGGCCAGTCAAGCTACAACGGGACTGCGACAATTCAGCTCGCGTCTCCCAAAGTAACTACCAAAGCACTTGGACAGACTCCGCATTGAGCAACCCATCTCATCCACAGTGACGTGGAGAGGCCCTGAAGGCTGGGGCAGAAGTGGTTATGCACTTCATTAGGGTTAGACACTTTCCTAGAGGGGGAGGGAGCGAGAATCCCAAGAGAGAGAGTCATTCAGCAGGCTGCTGTCATTGAACTTTGAACAGCTGCTCATTCCCCACCTCGAGGGGATGGGCAGCCCAACGAGAGCTGGGAAAGGAGTGTGCCGGGTAATCAAGTAACCCATCGAGAGTTATGGGATACTCTCCACTTGCCTGGATGAATGCAGCTGCAACAACGCTCAAGAAGCTCAACACCATCCAGGACAAAAGCAGTCCGCTCCATCGGCACCCCAGCTATCAGCTTAAACATCCACTCCCTCCTCCACCGGCGCACCGTGGCTGCAGTGTACACCATCTCCAGGATACACTGCAGCAACTCGCCACGGCTTCTTCAACAGCACCTCCCAATCCTACAATCTCCGAGAAAGGCAAGGGCAGCAGGTACATGGGAACACCATCATCACCAGGTTCCGCAGACTTGGACGTATATCGCCGTTCCTTCGTTGTCGCTGGGTCAAAATTCTGAAACTCCCCACCTAACAGCACTGTGGGAGCACCTTCACCACAGACGATAGCGGTTCAAGGTGGCGGCCCATCACCACCTACAGATGGGCAATAAATATCAGCCTTGGCAGCGATGTCCATATTCCAAATATGAATTGAAAAAAAGCTAAGAGCCTTACTTTCATTTTAAACCCATTGCAGCAGCATGAGTGTCCAAGCTTTTAGTCTGCGTGGGCTACTTTGTGCGTTGGCCGAGACAGGTACCTGAAATACATTCGACAGCCCAGCACCAGCCTGTCCTCAACAGCGCCGAATCACCAAACATTTTCCAGCAGGTGGTGGAGTCAAAGGTCTGCAATCGGTCGGGTGAACCCCTGCTAACCCAGGGCAACAGGGCCCCAGTTGCAGCACCTCAGCTGCCATCTGCTAACTCAGCACAGACCAGAGGTCGAGCTCAGGGCCTCTCCCCCCTGGTCTCACCCCGTACCAAAAGCATCTCAAGATACTTACAATATCTTTCCCACCAGAGGACTCCATCTCCATAGTGACAGGTACTTCGGCTATAGTAGAATCACTGGAACAAGACAAAGGTATCATTATTGAACACAGTGCACTGACTGAAAGGACCGTCACTCAGCTGTGGTCACAAACCATTTACTTGGTATGAATTCTGCACTAACCTAATGATTGTAAAACCTTAAATCACTGGTTAGTTCTCAGCTGGAGAATACTGCATACAACTCTGGGCACCGCATTATTGGAAGGATATCAAGGCCTTGGAGAGGGAGTAGAGGAGATTTACCAGAATGTTACCAAGGATGAGGGACTTCAGTTATCTGGACACACTAAAGAAGCTGGGATTGTTCTCTCTGAAGCAGAGAAGGTTAAGGGGAGACTTAATCAAGGTGTTCAAAATCATGAAGGGTTTTGATGGAGTAGACAAGGAGAAACTGTTTCCACTGGTAAGAGGATCAGTAACCAGAGGAGACAGAGTTAAGATAATTGACAAAAGAAGCAGAGGGGAGATGAGAATTTTTTTTTAATGCAGCGAGTCATGAGGAGGAACGCACTGCCTGAAAGGGCAGTGGAAGCAGATGCGACAACAACTTTCAAAAGGGAATTGGATAAATACTTCAAAAGGAAACATTTGCAAGGCTATGGGGAAAGAGCAGGGGAGTGAGACTAATCGGATAGCTCTTTCAAAGAGCCGGCACAGGCACGGTGGGCCGAATGGCCCCCTTTCTGCGCTGTGATTATATTCTATGAGAACACTTTGGGAGTCCTGAGGACATAAGCTGCTATACAAACGCAAGGTTTTTTCACCCCTCCTCTTACTGCTTCTGGAGTGTGGGGGAGCTGGGGTCTAGGTTGGTAGAGATTAGTGGCCCTGGCCTGCATGTCTGTTTGCTGACTGAAGATCTTCCTGCTGCAAAAAGACTTGAAGTTGCAGCCATGGCCAGTACAGACACATGCAGGAGTCACAATATAGATTGGGGTGGGGGAAAAAAAAAGAGACTGAGGGCTGAGGCCCATGCTGGGAAGTCAACTGGGCCTCTTATTAGGGCTGGGAGGGAAGAGCATCCCGCTGGGAAGGTAGCAGAGACCTCCAGGTGCTTGTCTGTCAGCACTGGGGCTAACGCTTGGAGCCCACATCATCAGAGTGCATCAGGCCTGAGGTAGCATTGGTCCAGGAAGAGCAGCAGGAAGAGCACACTCCTGAAACAACAGGGCTGGGGGGGGGGGGGGGGGGGGAGAAGAGTGAGGAGGATCTAAGCTGAATGTATGTTGAGGGAAAGCCTCAACGAGGGGATGGGAAATAGTCCCACAATAACAGTTACGCAGATTTTCAACGAAACATACCAAGAGGATATTCAACCTCCATTTGGCAATAAAACAGCAACAACTTGCATTTATATGGCCCTTTCATGCAGTAAAAACGTGTCAAGGTGCTTCACAGGAACGTTAATAAAATTTGACAGTCACATTCGGACAGGTGACCAAAAGCTTGGTCAAAGAGTTAAGGAATGTCTTAGGAACACAGGAACAGGAGTAGGCCATTCTATGAGATCACGGCTGATCTGTATCCTAACTTCATAATCCCTTAATATCCTTGGCTAGCAAAAATCTATTGATCTGAGATTTAAAAATCATTAATTGAGCTAGCATCTACTGCTTTTTGCAGTAGTGTGTTCCACACTTGCACCAACCTTTGTGTGAAGAAGTGTTAACTAACTTCTCTCAAACGGCCTGGCTCTGATTTTCAAGTTATGTTCCCTTGTCCTAAACTCCCCCTCCAGCAGAAAAAGTTTCTCTATCAATCCTAAAAACCTCAACCAAAATCACCCCTTAACCTTCAATATTCGAGGGAATACAAGCCTTAAACGTGGGGAGAGGGGCAGAGAGGTTCAGGGAGGGAATTCCAGAGCTTAGGGCCTGGCTGGCTGAAGGCACGGCCACCAGTGGTGGGACGATGGAAATCGGGCATGCACAAGAGACCAGAATTGGAGAAACGCAGAGGTCTCAGGAGGGTTGTGGGGCCGGGGGAAGTTGCAGAGATAGGGAAGGGTGAGGCCTTGGAGGGATTTGAACACAAGGATGATCATTTTAAAATTAAGGCGTTGCTGAACCGGGGACCTATGACAACACATTGGTACCTTTGGTCTCCAAGATACATTGCTAGCAACTACAGAACAATCAAGTGGCGAAATGCCCCTTGCTGCTGATGGGAAGTAGTCGCACACACTGAAAGTGCACTTTCCCAATGGCCAGAGCAGCAGTGTTTTGTTCGACACAGGACAGTTCTGGGAATCACCCCGAAAACACGTATCGACGTTTCCTTTGTTGAGCAAGCAGACACAAGCTGCTGCAAGGGTTGTGCACAGTCGCAAAAGTTTCAAAATTAAGTTACTGCAGCAGCGTTGGAAGTGGAGAATCAACCCCCGATTCACTCATCTATCGTTAAATAAAACCATCTTCCGTGAACGTTTAAACAGCCCCACCATTTGCTGTAAGAAAGACAGACAAAACCAGACAAGCACAAAAGTGGAACATGTTTTAAAAGTCAGAGAAAAGACATGGGGTGCTGGTAGAATTACAGCAACACCCTCCATCGTGAGATTCACTCTGCTCTGCACAAAGGGGCAACAGGCAAGACTAACATCGTACTGGGGGAAGAAATGACTGGTGCAGCACATTGCACACCAAGTCCTGTGTCCTCAGTATCATGAGGGCATTGGTGGGGCGATGGTAATTACCCCGGAACCTGCTCCTCTCTGCTATCACAGTGAGGAACAGGAATGAGAACATTGAAGGACGAGGACCCCGTCACACAAACCCAAGACCCCGTCACAAACCAGAGGTGTGCTCAGCTCTGCAATCTGGCGAGCACTGAGATCGGTGTGGGTGTGAAGGGGTTGCGTGAATAATATCCATCCCCATATCATGGAACTATTCAGTTATCTGGGCAACTCTGTGGAGCACAAGACTCCAGTTGCACAGAGAAATCCTCCCCTGTACCCCAGTCCCCAATAAGACAGAGACAGAGACTCTCTCTCTCTCTTCACGCCCCCCCCCCACACACAGAGAGAGTCTCTCTCTCTCTCTCTCTCACCACCCCCCCTCCCACAGAGTCTCTCTCTCTCCCCCCCCCCTCCCTCACAGAGACTCTCTTCCCCCCACTCACACAGAGACTCTCTCTCTTCCCCCCCTCACACAGAGACTCTCTCTCTTCCCCCCCTCCCTCCCAGAGACTCTCTCTCCCCCCCTCCCTCCCACAGAGACTCTCTCTCTCTCCTCCCCGCCTCCCTCCCACAGAGACTCTCTCTCTCCTCCCCCCCTCCCTCCCAGAGACTCTCTCTCTCCTTCCCCCCCCTCCCTCCCACAGAGACTCTCTCTCTCCTCCCCCCCTCCCTCCCAGAGACTCTCTCTCCTTCCCCCCCTCCCTCCCACAGAGACTCTCTCTCTCCTTCCCCCCCTCCCTCCCACAGAGACTCTCTCTCTCCTTCCCCCCCTCCCTCCCACAGAGACTCTCTCTCTCCTTCCCCCCCTCCCACAGAGACTCTCTCTCTCCTTCCCCCCCTCCCACAGAGACTCTCTCTCTCCTCCCCCCCTCCCACAGAGACTCTCTCTCTCCTTCCCCCCCTCCCTCCCACAGAGACTCTCTCTCTCCTTCCCCCCCTCCCTCCCACAGAGACTCTCTCTCTCCTTCCCCCCCTCCCACAGAGACTCTCTCTCTCCTCCCCCCCTCCCAGAGACTCTCTCTCTCTCCTCCCCCCTCCCTCCCACAGAGACTCTCTCTCTCCTCCCCCCCCTCCCTCCCAGAGACTCTCTCTCTCTCCTCCCCCCCCTCCCTCCCACAGAGACTCTCTCTCTTCCCCCCCCTCCCTCAGAGACTCTCTCTCTCTTCCCCCCCCCCCTTCCTCAGAGACTCTCTCTCTCTTCCCCCCCTCCCTCAGAGACTCTCTCTCTCTCTCTTCCCCCCTCCCTCAGAGACTCTCTTCCCCCCCCCCTCCCTCGGAGACTCTCTTCCCCCCCCCCTCCCTCACACACAGACTCTCTCTCTTCCCTTCCCCCCCCCTCACACACAGAGACTCTCTCTCTTCCCTTCCCCCCCCCTCACACACAGAGACTCTCTCTCTTCCCTTCCCCCCCCCCTCAGAGACTCTCTCTCTCTCTCTTCCACCCCCTCCCTCACAGAGACTCTCTCTTCCACCCCCTCCCACAGAGACTCTCTCTTCCCCCCCCTCCCTCACAGAGACTCTCTCTTCCCCCCCCCCTCCCTCACAGAGACTCTCTCTTCCCCCCCCCCTCCCTCACAGAGACTCTCTCTTCCCCCCACCTCCCTCACAGAGACTCTCTCTTCCCCCCCCCCCCTCCCTCACAGGGACTCTCTCTTCCCCCCCCCCTCCCTCACAGGAACTCTCTCTTCCCCCCCTCCCTCACACAGAGACTCTCTCCCCCCCCCCCTCCCTCACACAGAGACTCTCTCCCCCCCCCCTCCCACAGAGACTCTCTCTCTCTCTCCTCCCCCCTCCCTCCCAGAGACTCTCTCTCTCTCCTCCCCCCCCCTCCCTCCCACAGAGACTCTCTCTCTTCCCCCCCCTCCCTCCCACAGAGACTCTCTCTCTTCCCCCCCCCTCCCACAGAGACTCTCTCTCTTCCCCCCCCTCCCTCAGAGACTCTCTCTCTCTCCCCCCCCCCCCTTCCTCAGAGACTCTCTCTCTCTTCCCCCCCTCCCTCAGAGACTCTCTCTCTCTTCCCCCCTCCCTCAGAGACTCTCTTCCCCCCCCCCTCCCTCAGAGACTCTCTTCCCCCCCCCCTCCCTCACACACAGACTCTCTCTCTTCCCTTCCCCCCCCCCCCTCACACACAGAGACTCTCTCTCTTCCCTTCCCCCCCCCTCACACACAGAGACTCTCTCTCTTCCCTTCCCCCCCCCCTCACACACACAGACTCTCTCTCTTCCCTTCCCCCCCCCTCACACACAGAGACTCTCTCTCTCTCCCCCCCCCCCTTCCTCAGAGACTCTCTCTCTCTTCCCCCCCTCCCTCAGAGACTCTCTCTCTCTTCCCCCCCCTCCCTCAGAGACTCTCTCTCTCTTCCCCCCTCCCTCAGAGACTCTCTTCCCCCCCCCTCCCTCCCTCAGAGACTCTCTTCTCCCCCCCCCCTCCCTCACAGACTCTCTCTCTTCCCTTCCCCCCCCCTCACACACAGAGACTCTCTCTCTTCCCTTCCCCCCCCCCTCAGAGACTCTCTCTCTTCCCTTCCCCCCCCCCTCAGAGACTCTCTCTTCCACCCCCTCCCTCACAGAGACTCTCTCTTCCCCCCCCTCCCTCACAGAGACTCTCTCTTCCCCCCCCCCCCTCCCTCACAGAGACTCTCTCTTCCCCCCCCCCCTCCCTCACAGAGACTCTCTCTTCCCCCCCCCTCCCTCACAGAGACTCTCTCTTCCCCCCCCCTCCCTCACAGAGACTCTCTCTTCCCCCCACCTCCCTCACAGAGACTCTCTCTTCCCCCCCCCCCCTCCCTCGCAGGGACTCTCTCTTCCCCCCCTCCCTCACAGGGACTCTCTCTTCCCCCCCTCCCTCACACAGAGACTCTCTCCCCCCCCCCCCTCCCTCACACAGAGACTCTCTCCCCCCCCCCTCCCTCACACAGAGACTCTCTCTCCCCCCCCCCCCTCCCTCACACAGAGACTCTCTCTCCCCCCCCCCCTCCCTCACACAGAGACTCTCTCTCCCCCCCCCCCCTCCCTCACACAGAGACTCTCTCTCCCCCCCCCCCCTCCCTCACACAGAGACTCTCTCTCCCCCCCCCCCCCTCCCTCACACAGAGACTCTCTCTCCCCCCCCCCCCTCCCTCACACAGAGACTCTCTCTCCCCCCCCCCCCTCCCTCACACAGAGACTCTCTCTCCCCCCCCCCCCCTCCCTCACACAGAGACTCTCTCTCCCCCCCCCCCTCCCTCACACAGAGACTCTCTCTCTCCCCCCCCCCTCCCTCACACAGAGACTCTCTCTCCCCCCCCCCCCCCTCCCTCACACAGAGACTCTCTCCCCCCCCCCTCCCTCACACAGAGACTCTCTCCCCCCCCCCTCCCTCACACAGAGACTCTCTCCCCCCTCCCTCCCTCACACAGAGACTCTCTCCCCCCCCCCCCCCCCTCACACAGAGACTCTCTCCCCCCCCCCTCACACAGAGACTCTCTCCTCTCCTCCCCTCTCCCCCCCCCCTGAACCTCCCCCTTTTCCCATTCACTCCCCATCGCCATGGAACCAGCGGCCAGTCCTTGTTCCCTAAATCCAGCCCTGGACTCCCCCTGAATCCGGAGTTATCACTCCACCCACCGCCGCCCCTTCACCAACCTGCTGCCGCCGCCCCCGGTCGCTCCGGGCCCGGCCGGAGCCTCTTCCCCCGCGGCCGCCGCTCCCGCCTCCCCGACACCCGCCATCTTTGAACCAGATCTCGCTCCAGCTCCGCAACTCTCGCGAGATCACCGAACGCGCCGCCGCTCTTAAAGTCACCTGACGCCCGGAGGACTTAAAAAAAAGTACAACACTCTTAAAGGGGCACAACCATTGGCCTTAAAGGGGCCTCACCCTCTTTGGTGTCTCCTTGGCTTGTTGAATAAAGATCAAATCTACCAGGATTAGAAATCGTTCCTCCCCCCCCTAAAAGGAGAAAACAGCATCAGTTAAATAAAAGACAACATGTCCAAACCAGAATGAGAAAATAAAGAGTTTTTTTAATGTGGAATAAAGATAGAAAATGTTGGAAAACACTCAGCGGGGCAGACAGCACCTGTGGAGAGAGAGAGGTCACCTCTGTAAACCTTTTCTTTCCAGTACGTTGATGGCTGTTTTGGTTCCGCTTCGTGCTCTCGCCCTGAATTGGAAACTTCCATCAATGTTGCTCCTAACTTCCACCGCTATTTCCTCTGGTCGGAGAGTCAGTAACAAGAACAGCAGCAGTGGGAGTTCATCCAACGATAACAGGCAGTTAATTAACCACAGGATGGTGTGTCCTGTGCTGCTATTTACCTTCACATATCTCAATTTGGTAAATGTGTCTGCAAGTGTATTTTCTGTGACTTCCTTCGTTCTTCAATTGCGCAAGGCTTGATTCATCCATCAGACAGGATATTTTGATGAATTATTTCTGGACGTTGCCTTTAATTCATCGAAATACCAAAAGCAATGGTGCAAATAAAGTGGACAGTCTGATCCCACTGAAAGTTGGGAGAATGAACTGTTTGGTGGGTCCTGTTACAATTTGCTTTGTGTGAATTCTACTAACAGGCCACGAGGTGGCAGCATGGACAAAGAGTGGCACTGCCTCAGATGAAGCATTTCTCACTCATGGACGGGCTTAAAGTGGGGTTTATTGAGAAGAGGTCCTAGCCGCCCCCCCCCCAACCTCTTGTAACCTTTGCCCCCACCCCACTACTTATATACCTGATACTCATGTAATAATTTCAAACACTAATTTCATTTTCTGGAAAATATAATGTTGCAAAGCACACATGTTCAAATCTAAAAACCATGGTGGGGCGGGGGGGGTGAAATTTGATTTGGACAAGGAAGAAAAATGGGCTGTATCACATCTGGCACCCGATATACATCTGGTCCGATATTTAGTACCACAGATTTCAATGGAATAATATCAGGCGGGGTGTATAACAGGTGGCAACAACAACAACTTGCACCTTTAATGCAGTAAAACATCCCAAGGAGCTTCACAGGAGCGTTACCAGACAAAATTTGACACTGAGCCACATAAGGAGATTGTTTTTATTCGTTCATGGGATGTGGGCGTCGCTGGCGTGGCCGGCATTTATTGCCCATCCCTAATTGCCCTTGGCATTTTAGATATTAGGACAGGTGACCAAACGCTTGGTCTCAGAGGTAGGTTTTAAGCGACAACTTAAAGGAGGAGAGAGAGGTAGAGAGGCGGAGAGGTTTAGGGAGGGAATTCCAGAGCTTAGGGCCTGGACTGCTGAAGGCACAGCTGCCAATTGTGGGGCGATGGAAATCAGGGGTGCACAAGAGGCAAGAATTGAAGGAGCGCAGAGATCTCGGAGGTTTGTAGGGTTGGAGGAGGTTACAGAGATAGGGAGGGATTTGAACACAAGGATGAGAATTTTAAATTTGACCCATTGCTGGACCGGGAGCCAATGGAAGTCAGCGAGCTCAGGGGGTGATGGTTGAACGGGACTTGGTGCGAGTCAGGATATGGAAAACGGAAGGAATTGGGGTTGGGAGCGATGACCAGAGGACTGACTTGATTAAAAAAAGGGGAGTTTTCAGTGTGAGGATCTTGAGACAGGCTTGCTCACTGGCTCAGCGTGGAATTACTCGTGCTGCGAACTGCCAGAATGTTACTGTGTCAGTTGTCAGCGGATGTGAGTGCTGCAGCCTGTACCGAACTGTTTTCTGACAGCAGTTTTGATTATTTAAATCTTTCTTCTCCCTGTTAACAGTGTCTGGCAAAATGACCAACCGTGGTCGCAATGCCCCTTTAAGATTTGGGAGTGCTTTTTTTGTCCTGTTCCTGCAACAAAAAGGAAAGAGAAAAACAAACACACAGGAGAAGTCTGAATTTTTAACTTTTTTTCTTGGAGTTGCTGTTCCTATGTTTTGCCAGATGGTGGCAACATTTCACCAAGATTTAAAGAAAGAAGCAAAGACTTGCATTTTTATAGCGCCGTTCACAACCTCAGGACCTCCCGAAGCACTTTGCAGCCATTTAATACTTTTGAAGTGCAGTGACTGTATATTTGTGTCTGTATGTGCCTGTGTGTATATATGTGTGTATCTGATTGTATATGAATGTGCATATGTATGTGTTTGTGTGTGTGTATTTGTGTGTGTGTGTGTGTGTGTATATGTGTGTGTGTGTGTGTGTGTGTGTATTTGTGTGTGTGTGTGTATATGTGTGTGTGCCTGTTAAATTCGAGGCCATGCTGGACCAGGAGCCAATGTAGCTCAGCGAGCACAGGAAGTGATGAGTGAACAGGACTTGGTGCGAGTCAGGATGAGCTGAAGTTTACAGAAGGCGGAAGGTGGGATGCCGGCCAGGGAGCTTTGGAACAGTCAAGTCCCATCTCCAATATTCTTTTTAGAACTAATAACCAAAAATATTCAAAGAAAATGAAGGAAAAAAAACATTTGTTTTAATACACTCATTGTATTTTTTCTCCCTGGTTTTTGCTTACCACAATGTCCAGGAGATTATTTTTTAATTCTTGAAGATGTCAAGACATTTCTGGAGTGTTGGCAACTCTCTGGATGGGTGTGTGGGGCGGGGGGGAGATTAAGAATAAACGAATCAGATCAGCCCGCCCCCTTTTGATGAACATGGACCTGCCGAAGCAACATCACTTACAGAAACACTGGGAGCTTTGACAACCTTTCAATGATGGATCCTCGTGTTAATAAAGTCCAAACGGGCCATGGACCCAAATGGACCATCAACTCAACTCTCTGCCTGTAGTTCAGGGGCTTTTGTGATATGATTCCTAGCCCTGACTGGGGAGAGGGTGGGGATCCGATGAAAGGGCAATTCTACAAAATAGTTTTTTTTTATTCGTTCATGGGATGTGGGCGTCGCTGGCGAGGCCGGCATTTATTGCCCATCCCTAATTGCCCTTGAGAAGGTGGTGGCGAGCCGCCTTCTTGAACCGCTGCAGTCCGTGTGGTGAAGGTTCTCCCACAGTGCTGTTAGGAAGGGAGTTCCAGGATTTTGACCCAGCGACGATGAAGGAACGGAGATATATTTCCAAGTCGGGATGGTGTGTGACTTGGAGGGGAACGTGCAGGTGGTGTTGTTCCCATGTGCTTGCTGCCCTTGTCCATCTAGGTATGATGTGGAGATGCCGGTGATGGACTGGGGTTGACAAATGTAAGGAAACTTACAACACCAGGTTATAGTCCAACTGTTTTATTTGAAAATCACAAGCTTTCGGAGGCTTTCTCCTTCGTCAGGTGAGCGTGGGATGGGAGGTGCTGTCGAAGAAGCCTTGGCGAGTTGCTGCAGTGCATCCTGTGGATGGTACACACTGCAGCCACAGTGCGCCGGTGGTGAAGGGAGTGAATGTTTAGGGTGGTGGATGGGGTGCCAATCAAGCGGGCTGCTTTGTCTTGGATGGTGTCGAGCTTCTTGAGTGTTGGAGCTGCACTCATCCAGGCAAATGGAGAGTATTCCATCACACTCCTGACTTGTGCCTTGTAGATGGTGGAAAGGCTTTGGGGAGTCAGGAGGTGAGTCACTCGCCGCAGAATACCCAGCCTCTGACCTGCTCTTGTAGCCATAGCTGACATCGGTTGTCCTGTTGGAGGGAAAAATGGGCAGATAATTAAATGAAGTCGCCTGGTATTGGAACCATTAACAGTTCGTCATTCATTCCCATTTCAAAGGGGCCGGCAACTCACACCTTGCGAGCTGAAACTGACTTAAAATCTCCCCTCCCAGCAATGTCTGTGCAGGGACCTTGAATCCACTCCATAGACTTTACGAGTTTAATTACTTTTACTGAACAAATCAAGTCTCCTCCTGTTTGGCGGGAGATTGTTACTGCATTCATCATTCTTGAGATCAAAGCTTTGCATTTTGACACCATCATCTCCTATCTGATATTTTTTCTCTCTTGAGTTATTGATATGATATCCCCTCTAGTCCCTGATCAGGCAGCTCTCTGGGTTCGAGCTGGAGGGTGGGGGGAGTTGGGTAAAGGCCGGTCAGCGTGGACGGATTCTGGGCTGGATTGGGATTTGAATGGGGCGGCTCTTATTTGAAATGCTGATCTGGTCTGGAGGGAGCTGATCTGATCAGCACCCGACATGACCGGCTGCTTGAAAGAGATGAGCCTGTTAATTCGCAGTCCCTCTCTACCCCCAGTGCTGGGGGATTAAAGAGGTTGGATTTGTGGCTCGGGCATCGAGCCCCTCAAAAGTTAGTGAGTTTATCCCGAAACTATTCAAAACTTGCATCCGAGTGACTGATATCACAAATCACTCATCTCACGCACCTCCCTCTTGCATATCATTCTGAAACTTTACAATCACACACATAAGTCCCTTAAAACCGCCCCAATCCCTCTGCTCAGGACGCTTTTAAGATCTATTTACAAACAAGGTTTAAAGGACATTTATTCCTCGCTGTCCCGGTTTAAATTCCTACCTTAACAGCTGCATTTTCTGCTGTTTGATATCTTATATGGGACAGAAGATCTTGTAACTTTGATTTCCCCCCAATGAGAAACAGATATTTATTGCACCGAAAGCGGAAACAGCAAACGTGCAGGGTTTTTAAAAAAAGGCAATAGTCTCCTTAAAATCAGCGATGATTTACAGGGCGGGTTGTCACAGGGTCTTGGGACAGTGAACTTGTGTGTATTGAGGTGAAGGAAGTTTGGTTTGTGGGATATCAGGAGGAACTGAAGAGGCGGCCAGATCAAAGCATCGCCCTTGTCTATAAGAGTGAACGCCCATCCCTCGCACCCTTCAGTCTCTGCACACTCCCATCCAGCCAGGAGTTACTTGACAGAGCGACCCAGGCAGATGGCTCTCCGCCGCCGCCTCCTGCTGCCCGCTGTAATGGTCTTCTGCATCTCGGTCTTTGCGGCTCCCAGTTGGGAGAGGAGCCGGGGACGCGAGCAGGGTCCTCTGCGCCACTCCCTGGGGGCACCGCAGCCCGACAGCCTGAGGGCATCGAGCCCCGGGCACGGGGGTGCCCACCACCCAGGGTACCCCCTCTACATGATCCAGCTGTACAAGGCGGCGACGGGAAGGGGCAGCAGAGACATCCCGATCCAGGACCAGGCAGCGGTTCGAGAGGCGGACGAGGTGATCAGCCTGATGGCGAGAAGTAAGTCTGATTCATTCCCTTCTAAATCTCTTTTTTTTATTTATTGCTCGCTGCCGCCTTTGTAAAATTTCCTTTGGGTTCCCAAAAATAAATGTTTAAAGGGGAAACATTTGCAGGGCCAGGGAGTGGGGCAAGTGGGACTAATTGGGTAGCTCTTTCAGAGAGCCAGCACAGGCACGATGGGCCGAAAGGCCTCCTTCTGTGCTGTATCATTCTCTCCCCTCCCCGCCCCCGAGGGATTAGGCGCCCAGAGGTTTGTACAGATGTTCTGACTGGGGTTGAGTACACATCCTGTCAATGTTTTGACATATGGGCAGGAGGGAGCTGGTCAGGGGGGGTTTTCGGGAGCTGTCGGGAGCATCTGTTGGACAAAGTCCAGCAAACATGAGAGGGGTTCATCGGTGTAGTGCAGAGTCCCATCAGTCACATAGGACCTGCCCAATGAGACCCCAGGAGCTCAGGCCGATGGGACCCCCCCCGCTCCGACCCCACAATGGTTGTATTATCCAGTTGATTCCCTTTCCTGCTCTGCTACTGGACAGACCCTGCGAGAAAGCCTGTGGGACACCCCATGGATCAAATCCACCCCTCCCGATAAAATCCGAGACTGCAATCAGCCTGATCCTCTCAGCAGTAGAGTCCTCTCTGACCAGCCAGACTTCGATCAAAACCCTCCCCAAAATAAACTGGGAGTCTGAAACACAAAGTAGAAGAGGCTACAGACACACCGCAGATCGGTTAAGTGTCTGTGGAGGGGTCAGGACAGGGCCATTCTTCAGAACTGACTCCCCCCTCCCCTGCCTTCGAAGAAAGACCTGCATTTATATAGCGCCTTTCACAACCTCATGGCACCAAAAAGCGCTTTACAACCAATGAAGCATTTTTTGAAGTGCAGTCATTGTTATAATGTCGGAAACGTGGCAGCCAATTTGTGCACAGCAAGATCCCACAAACAGCAATGAGATAAATGAGCAGATAACCTGCTTTTTTTCGGAAATTCCAGATTTCCACTCCCCTTTGTGGCCAAAAGTGCTTCCTGATTTCACTGCTGAACGGCCGAGCTCTAATTTTAAGATTATGTCTCCTTGTTCTGGATTCTCCCACCAGAGGAAATCTGTCTCTACCCTATTGAATCCTTTTAACATTTTAAACACCTCGATTAGATCACCCCTCAATCTTCTAAACTCAAGGGAATACAAGCCAAGTTTCTGCAACCTGTCCTCGTAATTTAACCCCTGGGCAGAGTACCCGAGTTCAAACAAATGCTGATTTGAGAAATGTTACAGATTACTCGTCAATTGGTATTTTGACTGAACTGCGGTCCGCTGTATCTCACCTTTGAGTTTATTTATATTTTTCACTGCTTGACTCACAGTGGGTGAGAAACAGTGGCGACTTAAAGGAACTGACCATTTGCCCTCCTTCTAGCTTAATTTTGCGCCTATTTTCTTATCTTCCTCCATCGTTGGGTTTTATAGCGAGGCACTGGCTTGGGGTCAACGGCATAAATACTGGCCAATTTCCCCGCTCCCTAACCCAAGGGTGCTGAGATCAGTTCTGTCGCTGCTAACGTTGCCTCATTGAGATCAGCCGACTCAGCGCAGACCGGGGAATCACTGTGCGATCTCCATCTGTAGCACTGAGCTGGAGAGACCTGCTCGCCATCGTGGAGCTTCATCTGTCCCTTGTTAAAGGGTTTGCATGCACCCCACTCATTTCTGGTTTGCTTGGATTTGATTTGATTCCTGTTTCGCCTGGTCCAGAACAGTGGAAGCAGAGGACACGGCCTGCTCTTGAAGGGGGCGGGGGTTAATTCCAGGGAGAGGATGGAAGCAGATAGTATTGACTCATTCAAATGCAAATTAGGTAGAACTCTTTCAGAAAATAACATTTTGGGATACGGTGTCTGAGTAATTTGAGACATGACATGTGGGAAGTGCAGCAGGCTCGGAAGAAACAGATGACTTTGGCCCTATGGTTCCCAAAGCTCTCCAACACTGGGAGGAGGGGCGGGGGGGGGGGGGGGGGGGGGAGGGTTTCCTCGCCTCTTGAGAGAAAAAAATTTGCAGGGCTACGGAGAAAGAACGAGGGGAACGGGACTAACTGGATTGCTCGTACAAAGAGCCGGCACAGGCTCGGCGGGCCGAATGGCCTCCTTCTGTGCTACAGTGATTCTATGCCTGGGTCTGTTATGGACTGATTGATGGAGATTGATTGATATGATGACTCACCAACTCCATTATCGTTGTGTCATGTGACTACCAGGATGGTAGTAGGCCAACTAGATTGACCTTGGACTTTTAGCGTCCGACAATTCCTATGTTCCTGTTTCTACCTCTTTCAGGTTGGAATCACAGTGGAGACAGTTGGATTATCGATTTCGACGTGACCTCCATTGTTGCCCGTGACACCGTGCAGTTTGCCGAGCTCAGGGTCCGCTTGCCCGCGTTCTCCGCCTGTCACAACACCACCGTTGTCATCGATCACAGCCACGGCCACAAGTGCGACGGCAACGGGACCTGCCACGATCGCGTGGCTCTCGGCTCCTTCGCTGCCAGCCCTGCCGCCGGTGCCAGATCGAGCTGGAAGGTCTTCAATGTCACCGGCCTCCTGAACAGCTGGCTGAGCCCAGAGCGGCCTCCGCGGGAGGGGTCCGGGCGGCAGGGTCATCTCCGGCTGCCGACCCGCGGCTGCCTGGAGGGCGAGGAGCGTCGGCAGCGCCCGAGGGAGAAGATCGGCAGACCGGCCGCGACGGGCAGCGAGCCCCCTCTCGGGGCCGCCGGTCAGGCCATGCTGGTGCTGTTCTTCAAGAGGGACCGCTCGGAGGCAGGAGGGGCCTCCTCCACCCTGCTGAGAACCGTGGAGCGCTCCAAGTTCCGGCCGACCGCCAAGGGCACCGAGGATGCCAACAGCAAGAGGCACAAGAGGAACAGGAAGGAGAGGCTGATCGTGGGCAACAGCACCTCCGTGCTGAGGAGAGACCAGTCCCTGTGCCGCCGACTGGACATGGAGGTGAACTTTGACCAGATCGGCTGGGGGGAATGGGTCATTTACCCCAAGACCTTCAATGCCTACAGGTGTGGGGGGGAATGCCCATCGCCAGTCGACGAGACTTTCATGCCAACCAACCATGCGTACATGCAGGTGAGGAGTAAGAGGTGCCCTTACTTCACCGGGCAGGGCATTGCGTTCAGAGTCATTAGGAAGGAGGTGGAACTCGCTATCACAAGGAGTAGTTGAGGCAAATAGCGTAGATGCATTTAAGGGGAAGCACATGAGGGAGAAAGGAATAGAAGGATATCCTGATAGGGTTAGATGAAGTTGGTGGGGGGGAGGAGCCTAAACGCCGGCATAGACCAGTTGGGCCGAATGGCCTGTTTCTGTGCTGTAGTTTGGATGTAACGCAGTATAAGATGTCTAATGGGCAGCTGATCCGTTATCGGCCGTTTTACACTGTCGCCCAAAGTCAAAATGAGCCCCTTTAAATTTTCAGCTCACCCAGTGTAAAACTGAAACCAGCACCAATATCACTGTAATAACACTTCAGAGAAACTTTGTTACTTGAAAACATTTTTAAATAAAAGTTTAAAAATGAGTACCTCCCTCTCTCTCTCTCTTCCCCACATTCCCTCTCCTTCAGGTTTCTCTTTCTATTTCAATGCTTTACATTCACTTTGTTTACATCTACTATCTCCCCCCTGAAATCTATATACGCAAACTCTATTTCTGAGTCTCCCACGTCTCACCATCATCCCTTTCAGGGGCGGGATCAACTTTGCAAAGACTGGATTCAAAAGCATTTTTGCAGCCGTCTGGGCCTAGATCTCTGGAGATAGTCATCATGTCCAGACAAGATAACTCACTCAAGTTGCACAAAGGGTTAAAAACCAAACCCTGTCTCGGCCCAACTACAGAACCATAGAAATGATACAGCACAGAAGGGGGCCATTCGGCCCATCGTGTCCGTGCCTCCTCGAAGAACAACCAGGTGCCCATTCTAATCCCACCTTCCAGCACCTGGTCCGTGGCCCTGCAGCTTACAGCACTTTAGGTGCAGGTCCAGGTACTTTTTAAAAGAGTTGAGGGTCCCTGCCTCTACCACCAATTCGGGCAGCGAATTCCATACACCCACCACCCTCTGGGTAAAAAAGTTTTTCCTCCTGTCCCCTCTAATCCTTCCGCAAATCAGCTTAAATCTATGTCATCTAGTTCTCTTGAACTCTCCACTAGGGGAAACAGGTACTTCCTGTCTACTCTATCTGGGCCTCTCACAATTTTGTACACCTCAATCAAGTCTCCCCTCAGCCTCCTCTTCTCCAAGGAAAACAACCCCAGCCTATCCAATCTCTCCTCGTAGCTGCAATTTTCAAGCCCTGGCAACATTCTTGTAAATCTTCTCTGCACTCTCTCCAGAGCAATTACATCCTTCCTGTAATGTGACCAGAACTGCGCACAATACTCCAGCTGTGACCTTACCTGCGTTTTATACAGTTCCATCATTAGATCCCTGCTTTTGTATTCTATACCTTGGCTAATAACGGAGAGCATTCCGTATGCCTTCTTCACAACCCTATCGACCTATACTGCCACCTTCGGGGACCTGTGCACATGCACTCCAAGGTCTCTCACTTCCTCTACCCCTCTCAATATATTCCCGTTTACTGCGTATTCCCTTTTACTGTTTGCCCTCCCTAAGTGCATTACCTTACACTTCTCCAGGTTGAACTCCATTTGCCACTTTTCCGCCCACTCCACCAACCCATTGATATCTTCTTGGAGTCTACAGCTGTGCTCTTCACTATCAACTACACGGCCAATGTTTGTGTTGTCTGCAAATTTGCCAATCATGCCCCCAACATTCAAGTCCAAATCATTAATATATACCACAAACAGCAAAGGACCCAACACTGAGCCCTGTGGCACACCACTGGAAATGGATTTCCATTCGCAAAGACATCCATCGACTTTTACCCTTTGTTTCCTGTTACTGAGCCAATTTTGGATCTTATTCTCCACATTTCCCTGTCTCCCATGGGCTTTTACCTTTCTGACCAGTCTGCCATGTGGGACCTTGTCAAATGCCTTACTAAAATCCATGTAGAAAACATCCACTATGCTACCCTCATCAATCCTCCTTGTCACTTCCTCAAAGAATTTAATCAGATTTGTAAGGCATGACCTTCCCTGAACAAATCCATGCTGACTATCCCTGATTAAACCATGCCTTTCCAAGTGACAGTTTATCCTATCTCTCAGTATTGATTCTAATAGTTTGCCCACCACCAAGGTAAGATTGACTGGCCTATAATTGTTTGGCCTTTCCCTCGTACCCTTTTTAAACAATGGTACTATGTTTGCAGTCTTCCAGTCCTCTGGTACCTCCCCTGTATCTAGTGAGGATTGGAAAATGATCCTCAGAGCATCCGCTATTTCCTACCTGGCTTCCTTCAATAGCCTAGGAAACAATCCATCCGGCCCTGGTGACTTATCAACTTTCAAGGATTCCAGTCCCTCTCGTACTTCCTCTCTCGTAATGTTTACCTTGTCCAATATTTCACATCTCTCCTCTTTAACTACTACGTCCGGATCATCCCTTTCCTTTGTGAATACGGAGACAAAATATTCATTTAAAACCCTACCCACATCCTCTGCTTCTACACACAAGTTACCCTTATCGTCCCTGATAGGTCCCACCTTTTCCTTAGCTATCCTCTTGTTCTTAATGTACTGATAAAACATCTTTGGGTTTTCTTTAATCTTACTAGCTAATATTTTTTCATGCCCTCTCTTTGCTTTCCTTATTTCCTTTTTTACGTCATCCCTGTACTTTCTATACTTCTCTAGGCTTTCTGCAGTATTTAGTTTTCTGTGATAGTCATAAGCTTTCTTTTTCTGCTTTATCTTGCCCCATATACTTCGAGACAACCAGGGGACTCTAAATTTGGCAGTGCCACTCTTTTTCTTTGAGGGGATGTGTCTGCATTGCACCCGTAGAATTTCCCTTTTTAGTGCCTCCCACTGGCTTGCCACTGATTTCTCCTCAAGTAGTTGTGTCCAGTCCACTTCTGCCAAATCACCTGTAAAATTTGCCTTCCCCCAATTTAAAACGTTTACTCCTGATTTAACTCTGTCCTTTTCCATAATAATGCTGAAACTAACTGAATTGTGGTCACTCTGCGATTCTCCTTGCCTAAACCCATTTGCTTTGCTGTCTCTCTTTGTCTCGTCCTTTAAGGATGTACCTTCCCAAAACCTGTCTCTTTAATTGTGCTTTCACTCATCTCTCCTCCATCCCCTCGCAGCATCCCGTTTCTCTATGTGAAGCACCTTGAGACATTTACTCTGAGTTCAGTCACTGCGGTAGGTCCATAGGGTGAAGTCTAATGTCAGGGCAAAGAATGAGAAGTGTGCAGAGCTGACTGTTCGAGAGGGCTGATCTCAGGGTGTTGGTGAGGAGGTTCGCCAGCTGCCAGCAGGTATGGAAAATTTAGACTCAGACTGCCATTGTTTTCCAACCAAACTTTCAGTAAGACCCACCGATGGGCAAGAGTACTGTACTCACCAGCAGTCTGGGCTCTTCCAATCAGTCCTTAGATTGATAACCCATCTGGTTCACTCATGTCCACCCAACTGGTTCACTAATGTCCTTCAGGGAAGGAGACCTGCCGTCCTTACCCAGTCTGGGCCTATATGTGACTCCAGTCCCACACCAAAGTGGTTGACTCTTAACTACCCTCCGAAGTGGCCTAGCAAGTTACTCAGTTGTATCAAACCCCAACCGTCGGTTCGAGAAGGCCCACCACCACCTTCTCAGGGCAACTAGGGATGGGCACTAAATGCCAGCCTTGCCATCCGTGCCTGCATCTCGAGAATGAATAATAAAAAAGATTTGCTCCCAATGTGGGAATTAGCTGCCTCTCAGGGTTGTCTCCTTACAATGTTATAAACTGGATAGCCAGGTGGTGAATAATAGAATACTAGAGCCTGGTCTTCAGTTGCTTCCAAGCCTTTATTCACAGAGATTCACAGGGAGCTGGAATCAGTCGTGTAAATAGTCTAGCGGGCGTCAGTCTCCCGGAATCAGAATCAACACCCTGTATCAAAGCAGCTTTAATTGGAAATAATATCCTGGGTCTATCCTATCTGTCTCATTTAATATTTAATAAACTTCACAGAGATCCCCACAGCAGCACTGCAGCCTCCACCCTTCACCACTGAAGCCCTAATATGCGCCTTAGTCTCCTCTTGACTTGGCTACTCCAACGCTTTCGTAGCTGGTCTCTCATCCATCACCTTCCATCAACTCCTAGCTTGTCCAAAATTCTGCTGCTTGTATCCTGTCCCACAGAGGACAGCCCTCACTGGGCCTACATTGTTTCCCTGTCTCCCAACGCATTAAACTTGAAATCATTGCCCCCATCTTCAAATCCATCCTTGGCCTGGCCTTGCCCTATTCCAACAATCGTCTGTAGCCCTACAATCCTTCCAAACACTCTGGTCTTCACATTCGGCCTTTTGTGCATCTCTCCTGCCCCCCCATCCCTTTGCCCCAACACTGGTCTTCAGCTGCCTGGATCCCATTCACTGGGATTCCATCATTAAACCTCTCCCCGCTCCCCGCCTCTCTCTCTTCCTTTAAAAAGCTTCTCAAAACCCATCTCTTCAACCAAACTTTTGGTCAAATCTCCGAATCTTCCCTTTCCCTGCTCGCTGTCCTGTTCCTTTATTACCTGCAAAGCTTCGAATCATAGAATGATATAGCACAGAAGGAGGCCATTCGGCCCATCGTGCCTGTGCCGGCTCTTTGAAAGAGCTATCCAATTAGTCCCACTCCCCTGCTCTTTCCCCATAGTCCTGCAAATGTTTCCTTTTCAAGTATTTCTCCAATTCCCTTTCGAAAGTTACCATTGAATCTGCTTCCACCACCCTTTCAGGCAGTGAATTCCAGATCATAACCACTCGCTGTGTAAAAAAATTCTCCTCATCTCCCTTTTGGTTCTTTTGCCAATTACCTTCAATCACCGTCCTCTGGTTACTGACCCTCCAGCCAATGGGAACAGTTTCTCCTTTTTGAACACCTCTATTAAATCTCCCATTAACCTTCTCTGCTTTTTTTTCCCCTCTCAACAACAACAACTTGCATTTATATAGCGCCTTTAACATAGTAAAGCATCCCAAGGTGCTTCACAGGAGCGATTATCAAACAAAATGTGATACCGAGCCACGTAAGGAGATATTAGGACAGGTGACCAAAAGCTTGGTCAAAGAGATAGGTGTTAAGGAGCGTCTTAAAGGAGGAGAGAGAGAGAGGGAAAGACGGAGAGATTTAGGGAGGGAGTCCTAGAGCTGAGGTCCTAGGCAGCTGAAGGCACGGCCGCCAATGGTGGAGCGATGAAAATCGGGGATGCGCAGAGATCTCGGAAGGCTGTAGGGCTGGAGAAGGTTACAGAGATAAGGACGGGTGAGGCCATGGAGGGATTTGAAAACAAGGATGAGAATTTTAAAATCGAGGCGTTCTCGGACCAGGAGCCAATGTAGGTCAGCGAGCACAGGGATGATGGGTGAACGGGACTTGGTGCAAGTTACAATACGGGCAGCAGAGTTTTGGATGAGCTCGAGTTTATGGGGGGTGGATGATGGGAGGCCGGCCTGGAGAGCATTGGAAGAGTTGAGTATAGAGGTAACAAAGGCATAGATACCTTCAAGATGCCACAAAAAGGCAAGTTGTCGTTTGCTGCCTTTTCCTTGCTGCGAAAGTAACTTGTTCCGATCGTTCTCTCTCTTCTTTGTTTTGCAGAGTTTGCTGAAATCCTTACACCCGGAGCGCGTGCCCTGCACGTCCTGTGTGCCGGTCAAGATGAGCTCTTTGTCTATGCTCTATTACAAGGACTGGGAGGTGGTCCTGAGCCATCACAAGGACATGATCGTAGAGGAGTGCGGGTGTCACTGAGCAAAAAACCATCAAACCCCTTCCTCTCCCCCAAGAATGGAAACAGACAGCTGACAATAATGTTTCAAAAGTTGTGTAAAGTAAATAACTAAATGCAATATATAGAATACAAAATGATATATTTTTATATAAACGCTGAATAAAAGCAACAACAATATTTTTACTGTGCTGCGTTGACTGCTGTACATCAGCAAATCAGGATATGATCTGGATTTTAAGGAACAAAGGACCAGGAGCAGGCCATTCAGCCCCTCAAGCCTGCTCCGTCATTCATTAAGATCATGGCTGATCTGTACCTCAACTCCGTTTACCCGCCTTTGCTCCATACCTCAGTATGGAATCATAGAATTCCAGCAGAGAATGAGGCCTTTCGGCCCATCGTCTCTGTGCCGGCTCTTTGAAAGAGCTATCCAATTAGTCCCACTCCTCCTGCTCCTTCCCCAGAGCCCTGAAAATTTTTCCTTTTCAACTGCATACCCAATTCCCTTCTGAAAGTTATCCCTTGATACCCTTACCTAACAAAAAGGAGATAATTATTTCTCTGTCCACTTGGTTCTTCTCAGACAACTCCTGCACTTGCTTGGGACCTGCGGCCAAGTCTGTACCAATGATTCTCTGGCAGCGAGTGTACAGACCAGGGTGAACTGGCCTCTGCCTCCTCACCGAGATTTCTTTGCTCCTCATTGTTGGGGGCGGGGGGGGGGGAAGAGTCTGCACTTTGTTCGTTGCTGTCCTCCAGATCTCATGCTCCTCCCCGATGGTGCATTGGAACACAAAAAAAAGGAGCAGGAGTAGGCCATACGGCCCCTCGAGCCTGCTCCGCCATTCAGTAAGATCATGGCTGATCTTCGACCTCAACTCCACTTTCCTGCCTGATCCCTATATCCCTTGATTCCCTTAGTGTCCAAAAATCTATCGATCTCATTCTTGAATATTCTCAACGACTGAGCATCCACAGCCCTCTGGGTTAGAGAATTCCAAATATTCACGACCCTCTGAGTGAAGAAATTCCTCCTCATCTCGGTCCTAAATGGCCGCCCCCTTATCTTGAGACTATGACCCCTAGTGCTAGACTCTCCAGCCAGGGGAAACAGCCTCTCAGCATCTATCCTGTCGAGCCCTCTCAGAATTTTATACGTTTCAATAAGATCACCTCTCATTCTTCTAAACTCCAGAGAGTATAGGCCCGTTCTGCTCAATCTCTCCTCATAGGACAACCCTCTCATCCCAGGAATCAATCTAGTGAACCTTCGTTCCACCCCCTCTAAGGCAAGTATATCCTTCCTTAGGTAAAGAGACCAAAACTGTACGCAGTACTCCAGATGAGGTCTCACCAGAGCCCTATATAATGGCAGCAAGACCTCCTTACTCTTATACTCTAACCCCCTTGCAATAAAGGCTAACATACCATTTGCCTTCCGAATTGCTTGAAATGATGATGTGGTGGAGGGCAGGAATTTTTCACATCACAAACCGTGAGCGCGAGAAACAATTGGTAATTGTAGAGCACAGAAGATCATTGAATGTTACTACTGAATCGACTTCCACCGCCCTTTCAGGCAGTGCAATGCCACTACAAAATGTTGGAACGACACAACGGGTCAGTCAGTAAAGGAAAGAGGAAAGAGAGGTTAGCATTGCACTGCCCGAATAGGTGGTGGAAGCAGATTCAATAGCAACAATCGAAAAGGGAATTGGATGGATACTTGGGAAGGAAAACATTTGCAAGGCTACGGGGAAACAGCAGGGGAGTTGGGGCTAATTGGATAGCTCTTTCAAAGAGCCGGCACAGGCACGATGGGCCGAACGGCCTCCTCCTGTGCTGTATGATTCCCAGCTGAATTTTAAAAAATGTCCCTTCCCTTCTAAATACACACACATAATCTTCTCTTTCTCAGCAACTTCCTAGCCCTCGTCTCCTGAAGGAGTTGATTCTCGCTGGGTGGGGTGGGGGGACGCAGTGCTCTTTGGCAAATCGCTCAAGTGGGCCGTTATTGAGGAGCAGCGAGCTTTGACAGGGCAGTGCCCGCGGGCTATTCAACCGTGACGTCCACATGTACACTAGGAGCGGTTGGATGACGTTTAGAGGCGTGAGCTTGGACAAGTCTTTGGGGACTGTTATATTTCGAACATGATGGCACTTCCAGTGGCCAACACCACTGGCACCAATGGGTGGCAGGGTTTTGCCTTGGGTTGCGTGAGTGAAATCATCCCTTGGGTCTCTGCTTGCTGGTGATACGACCACTGGCTATTCCGGCCGGGCTGTGAGGGACGTGCAGGACAAACGTAGCCCAAATTGTCCGCCTGGCGCAGTGGGTGGGTGCAGAGCGTTAGGTCCCACGTCTGTGGTCTCAGACAGGGCAGCAGTCAGGGCACCACGGGCTAGCCGGGGGGGAGGGCGGGGAAACCAGCCACGGTTCCCATCAGACGAGAACTGGATGGGGACTGGAGGTGATGCCAACTGTGGTCGAGCAGCCTGCTGCCATTCACTGCCTGCGCTTGTATACGAAGAACAGCCACTTGGGTGCAGGATGTAGGTATTGGGAGAATAGTTTAGTGGGACTCAGCGACTTCAGGAGATGAGACTATAAAGGGAGCCACTCTTCCACTGATGAGACCCTCCTCCGTGTCTTTGTTACCTCTATACTCGACTATTCCAATGGCCTCCCGTCTTCCACCCTCCGTAAACTTCAGCACATCCAAAACCCTGCTGTCCGCATCCTAACTCGCACCAAGTCCCGTTTGTCCATCACCCTTGTGCTCGCTGACCTACATTGGCCTCTGGTCCCCCAGTGCCTCAAGTTTAAAATTCTCATCCTTCAGTTTAAACGGTGTCAGCCGTGGCTCAGTGGGTAGCATTCTCACCTCTGAGGCAGAAGGCTGTGGGTTCAGAGCCCCACTTCAGAGACTGGAGCACAGAATCTAGGCCGACACTCCCAGTGCAGTGCTGAGGGAGTGCTGCACTGTCGGAGGTGCCGTCTTACAGATGAGACGTTAAACCGAGGCCCTGTCTGCCCTCTCAGGTAAATGTAAAAGATCCCATGGCACTATTTAGAAGAAGAGCAGGGGAGTTCTCCCCCGGAGTCCTGGCCGATATTTATCCCTCATTCGACATCACTAAAACCGATTATCTGGTCATTATCTCATTGCTGTTTGTGGGACCTTGCTGTGTACAAATTGGCTGTTGCCTTTCCTACATCACAACAGTGACTACACTTCAAACAATCTACTTCATTGGCTGTAAAGCGCTTTGGGATGTCCCGAGGTTGTGAAAGGCGCTATAGAAATGCAAATTCTTTATTTCATTGCCTCATCCCTCCCTATCTCATAGAAATATAGAAACATAGAAAATAGGAGCAAGAGTAGGCCATTCGGCCCTTCGGGCCTGCTCCGCCATTCAAAATGATCATGGCTGATCGTCTAACTCAGTACCCTGTTCCCGCTTTTTCCCCCATATCCCTTGATCCCTTTAGCATTAAGAAATATATCTATCTCCTTCTTGAATACATCTAATGGCTTGGCCTCCACTGCCTTCTGTGGTAGAGAATTCCACAGGTTCACCACCCTCTGAGTGAAGAAATTTCTCCTGATCTCGGTTCTAAATGGCGTACCCCGTATCCTGAGACTCTGACCCCTGGTTCTCGACTCCCCTCTGCAGCTTCCTACTACCCTCTCCCGCAAAAAAACTCTTTATCCCTCTCACTCTGGCCTCTTTTTTAAAATTCGTTCATGGGATGTGGGCGTCGCTGGTGAGGCCGGCATTTATTGCCCATCCCCAATTGCCCTTGAGAAGGTGGTGGTGAGCCGCCTTCTTGAACCGCTGCAGTCCGTGTGGTGAAGGTTCTCCCACAGTGCCGTTAGGAAGGGAGTTCCAGGATTTTGACCCAGCGACGATGAAGGAACGGCGATATATTTCCAAGTCGGGATGGTGTGTGACTTGGAGGGGAACGTGCAGGTGGTGTTGTTCCCATGTGCCTGCTGCCCTTGTCCTTTTAGGTGGTAGAGGTTGCGGGTTTGGGAGGTGCTGTCGAAGAAGCCTTGGCGAGTTGCTGCAGTGCATCCTGTGGATGGTACACACTGCAGCCACAGTGCACCGGTGGTGAAGGGAGTGAATGTTCAGGGTGGTGGATGGGGTGCCAATCAAGCGGGCTGCTTTGTCCTGGATGGTGTCGAGCTTCTTGAGTGTTGTTGGAGCTGCACTCATCCAGGCAAGTGGAGAGTATTCCATCACACTCCTGACTTGTGCCTTGTAGATGGTGGAATGGCTTTGGGGAGTCGGGAGGTGAGTCACTCGCCACAGAATACCCAGCCTCTGACCTGCTGTTGTAGCCACAGTATTTATATGGCTGGTCCAGTTAAGTTTCTGGGCAATGGTGACCCCCAGGATGTTGATGGTGGGGGATTCTGCGATGGTAATGCCGTTGAATGTCAAGGGGAGGTGGTTAGACTCTCTCTTGTTGGAGATGGTCATTGCCTGGCACTTGTGTGGTGTGAATGTTACTTGCCACTTATGAGCCCAAGCCTGGATGTTGTCCAGGTCTTGCTGCATGCGGGCACGGACTGCTTCATTATCTGAGGGGTTGCGAATGGAACTGAACACTGTGCAATCATCAGCGAACATCCCCATTGTGCATCCCTCGCCCTCCCTTCGCTCCACCATTGGTGGCCGTGCCTTTAGGCATCAAGGCCCTATTCTCCGGAATTCCATCCCTAAACCCCTCCACCCCTCATTTAAGAGGCTCCTTAAAACCCACCTCTACGATCAAGTCACCCCTCCTGCTATCTCCTTCTTTCGGTCGCCATCCCTCTTTATTTCTACGCCTCCGTGAAGCGCCCTGGGACTATTTCTTTCAACGTGAAAGGCTCTAAAACGCAAGTTGTTGTTATTCACGCAAAGGCTTTCGGGAGCAAGTGGCCTTCAGCTGATAGAAATGTTAGTTTTGCAGCTCGAAGTGGCTGATCAGTTGGTTTACAGGCTGTTCGTTGAGTGGGAGCTGGAACACATTCTACAAATAACATTTCCTGAGATGAAGCAGCCGGTCATTTGCTGGACGATCGGTGTCTGTCCCTGTCAGTTGGCGGAGGGGGTCCATGTAATGTTGATGACACTGACTACAATCTCCTGCCATCGCTGCAAGAGGTCGTGGCCTTTCTCTCCTCCCTCCCTCTCTCCCTTTGTCTGGCTGTCTGGGAGCACGTGTTTATTTAGCAGTCACAACAGGAATCTGTAGGAAATCCCCAAAGTGGCCAAAGCAAACGCCTTAAGGAAGGCCAAGGCAGCAATTCACAGGAATGTGTCGAGATCAGTGACATAGTGGGGAAGGATGGGGCAAATCGATCAGTGCCGCTATGCGTGTGTATGTGTGCGTTAGATGGAAGAATTGTCTTTACATCGTGCCTTGCACGACCTCAGGACGACCCAAAGCACTTTACAGCCAATGAAATACTTTTGAAGTGTAATCACTGTTGTAATGTAGGGAAACACGGCAGCCAATTTGCGCACAGCAAGATCCCACAAACAGCAAATGTGATGATGACCAGGTAATCTGTGGATGAGGGATAAATATTGGCCAGGACACTGGGGTGAACTCCCCTCTTCTTCTTCCAAAAGTGCAGTGGGATCTTTTACCTCCGCCTGAGAGGGCAGACGTCTCATCCGAAAGACGGCACCTCCGACAGTTCAAAGGAGTGTGGGTAGCGCAGTAGCGGGGGTGGGGTGGGGTGGGGGCAGGCTCACAGCTCCACCCCCCACACGGTGTCAACGAGCCAATACCGAAGGGGACGCAAGCGTGGACCGAAGGACCCCTCCGGTGGGTTGCAGCTGCTTTCGCGTCGCCCTGGCGCCCCTCCGGGACTGGCGGTACTGGCCCCAGCCAGCCTGGCCAGCTTGCCCTCGGCACTGCTGCCATGCCTGCGATACCCGGGCGTTGGGACCCTCCCCACTTTCGTCCGTGACAGTTGGCACTGTGGTATGCAGCATCCCACTGGAGAACAGGATGGGCTTCGGAGGCATTCCTATTCCTGATGGAAACGGTGTAAGTGCCTCCATTGTTTCAGGAATGACAGGACTACATCCTGGCTCCAATTCCTGCTGCACCCCACAACAATGCATTTATATCAGCACCAAAGTGGGATGTCTCTCTATTGCCTACACGAGCCACCTTCCTGCTTTTCTATTGCCAGCTGATGGCAACTCATGTCCCATTTGCTGCTGCAGGCGAATGCTCACTAGGATCTGGATCATTTCACATCGGACCCTTACATTCAGTCCACAACAACAACAACTTGCATTTATATAGCGCCTTTTAACATAATAAAACGTCCCAAAGCGTTTCACGGGAGCATCATCAAACAAAATTTGACACCGAGCCACATAAGGAGATATTAGGACAGGTGACCAAAAGCTTGGTCAAAGAGGTAAGTTTTAAGGAGCGTCTTAAAGGAGGAGAGAGAGGCGGACAGGTTGAGGGAGGGAATTCCAGAGCTTAGGGCCCAAGCAACCGCTGCACCATTGGCACGGCCGCCAATGGTGGAGCGATGAAAATCGGGGATGCGCAAGAGGCCAGATTGGAGGAACGCAGAGATCTCGGAAGCTTCTAGGGCTGGAGGAAGTTACAGAGAAAGGGAGAGGCGAGGCCACGGAGGGATTTGAAAACAAGGATGAGAATTTTAAAATCGAGGCGTTACCGGATCGGGAGCCAATGTCGGTCAGGGGGTGATGGGTGAACGGGACTTGGTGCGAGTTAGGAAACGGGCAGCAGAGTTTTGGATGAGTTCAAGTTTATGGAGGGTCTAAGATGGGGGGCTCGACTTGGAATAGTCGAGTCTGGAGGTAACAAAGACAGGGACAAGGGTTTCAGCAGCAGACGAGCTGACCATCAGGATATGCGTATAACTCGCAAGCACAGAATGAAACCAGAAGCCCAAGGGCTTGTGTTCACCTAAAGCCACTGGGACATTGGAGGGAGTTACCAAGAGAGAACGGGAGAGGGGATGATTCAGAAACAAGTTGAGTCCCTGACACTGTGAACAGCTGCGACCTTTTTCCATGTGTCTGTCAGCGGGGCGCATGATGTGAAGCAAAGTGCTGCCCGATTGTTTCTTTCCTGCCTGGGGGGAGTGAGCCCTGTGTGTGTGTGTGTGTGACTTGCTCCTTTCACTTGAACAGTCGCACTGGCCTCCATGTCGATGACCAGTTGCTGGATCAGTGGGAAAGTGTGAGAGTGCCCACTCTCCCATGTTTATTTTTGGATGCCAACTCCATTAACCCAACCTTCGTAGATCCACATCTTCATGGGGTTATGATGCCATTCGACACCAGGGACGGTGTTTGAGGGAGGGGACGCGGGCTGAGAGTTTATATTGGGGGCACAATCCTGCAGGATTATCTCTGGTTGCCAACCCTCCAAGATTACCCTGGAGTCTCCAGGAATTAAAGATTAATCTCCAGGACAAGCTGGGGAGAAAAATCACAGGGACATTAAAAAAAAATGGTGTTTTAAAAAATTTTCTTGGAACACTTTTGTTTTTGAGTTATAAATCTATTGTGGATGGGGGCGAGGGTTGGGGGGGGGAGCTGTTTGACTGCGTGAGGCGGTCGGAAGTCCTGTGATGAATTCTCCATGAATACCTCCAATCAGAGTTGGCAACCCGAGACACCTGGCAAAAACGAACAAGCTCATTCACCTTTCACACGAGACGTCAAACCAAGGGCCCTGTCTGCCCTCTCGGGTGAACGTAAAAGATCCCCCAGTTGATGGAGTTCTCCCTTTGTCCTGGCCAACATGCCTCCGTTAACAACACCACCAAAAACAGGTTAACTGGTCCCATATTTCATTGTTCGTGGGATCTAAACATGTTCAGAGCTTAACGAGATCACAACAGTGAGGCTGCATCACAAAGTAATTTATCGTGTGTGAAGCTCTTTGAGAGAGAGTGAGAGGGATTTACATTGCTATAGCCAATTTCATGACCTCAGGACGTCCCAAATCGCTTCACAGCCAATTAAGTACTTTTGAAGCGTCGTCACTATTGTAATGTAGGAAGCCAATTTGCGCACAGCAAGATCCCACAAACAGCAATGAGATCAATGACCAGATCGTCTGTTTTAGTGATGTTGGTCGAGGGATAAATATTGGCCCAGGACTCCCCTGCTCTTCTTCGAAATAGTGCCGTAGGATCTTTCACTTCCACCCGAAAGGGCAGACGGGGTCTCGGTTTAACGTCTCATCCAAAAGACGGCACCTCTGACAGTGCAGCGCTCCCTCAGTACTGCACTGGAGTGTCAGCCTAGATTATGTGCTCAAGTCTCTGGAGTGGGGCTTGACCTTCTGACTCAGAGGCGATATTTTTGGGATGTTTCTGGGAGATGTTACATAAAGAATACAAGTCCTGAGTAAAAACTCGGTTGAAAACTTATTTGGAGCCGATTTTTTTCCCCCACTGTCGGGAGTCTTAAACGGATTTAGAAAAAAGCAAATCATGGACACAAACAAATGTCGGTTGTCAACTCACCCTGCCAGGGCGGAAGAGAGATGTCTAAAGCCTATCCTGAACATATCGAGGGCTGGCTCGGTTTTGACCATTTGTGGCTTGCGTTGTGCACTTTTTGTAAGATTATGGTGTCGACAGTGAGCTGTGCCAGGCAGAAGCAACCAGCTGGGTGAGTGAGGGGGTGGGGCTTGGCAGACGAGTGTTTCACATGGGACATGTGACAGCCAGCAGTCTGATGAGATGCATATCTCTCCTGCCACCCTCCACACATTCTACTCACAGCACCTAGGAAGTGTCTCACTTGTGGCGTTCATCACCCTGTCTGTTATACAGTCATCCAAACACGACTAGTGCTGATGTCATGACCCTAAGGCATCCACTGTCAATCGCCGAGAAAGAACTTGCATTTGTATAGCGCCTTTCACAACCTCAAGGACATCCCAAAGCGCTTGACAGCCAATGAAGTAATTTTGAGGTATAGTCAACTGTTGCAATGTAGGAAATGCAGCAGTTAATTTACACACAGCAAGGTCCCACACACACAGCAATGAGATGATGACCAGGTAACCTGTTGTTTTAATGATGTTGGTTGAAGGATAAACATTGGACAGGAGAACTCTACTTCTCTTCTTTGAAATAGTGCCGTGGGATCTTTCACGTCCACCGGAAAGGGCAAATAGGACCTCAGTTTAACGTCTCATCCGAAAATCGCCACCTCCGACAATGCAGCACTCCCTCAGTACTGCATTTGAAGTGTCAGCTGAGATTTTGTGCTCAAGTCTCTGGAGTGGGACTTGAACCCACAACCTTCTGACTCAGAGGCGAGAGTGCTACCCGCTGAGCCAATGTTGACACCTGTTGCTCTATGTTCAGCTGTCGAGAGCTGTATTTACGTTAGGAGGTAGGCAGATTATGCCACCCACCCCCAAACCTGGCAGCACTCATCAAACCCGTCACTAATGACGTGCAGACAGTCCTGGGCTCATTTCCAGTTGATTCTCTAAACCAGAAGGATCGGGGCTTTCCCTTCAGCTTGGCTCAGTTGGTAGCGCTCTCGTCTCCACCAAGAGGGTTCTGCAATCAAGCCCTGCTCCGGGGCTCGAGCCTGTAGCCTTGGTTTGACACTTGAGCACAGTCCTGAGGGAGTGCTGCTCTTTTGGAGATTAACCTGAGGCTCCATTGGCCTATTTAGGTGCAGATAACAATCCTTTGGCACAATTTGAAGAAGAGCAGGGGAGTTCTCCCTGATGTCCTGGCCAACATTCCTCCCTCAACCAACATCACTAAAAAAAAACAGATTTGCCTCATTTACTGACTTCCCATCTTGGTCTTGGATGCTTTGTGCTGCCCAGGGCTCAAGCCCAGGTCGCAATATGGTGTTTGAAACAGTGAGGGCGCCCTCTGCTGCAGGGGAGGAGATGATGCTTTCTGACAGAGAGGCCTTGACCTTCATGGAACAAGGGCTTGCAGCTGGAAAATACCCTTGAACGAGTGGTCCACACATGGGAAGAGCCTGAACAAGGGCTAAGAGGTCAGGGAGATGTTTACGCTCCCGTGACGCGGCTTGGGATGTTTTACGACGTTAAAGGTGCTATATAAATGCAAGTTGTTGTTGCTGTCTCTTTTACCAGCTGTTTCCCTTCAGGGAAAGGAGGAGAGAGAGGTAGAGAGGCGGAGAGGTTTAGGGAGGGAATTCCAGAGCTTAGGGCCTAGGCAGCTGAAGGCACGGCCATCAATGGTGGAGCGATTAAGATCGGGGATACGCAAGAGGCCAGAGGAGTGCAGAGATCGAAGCTCTCTCCTCATTCTCTTACTGACAAGTTTAAGTCGATAACTCAGCCTCGTCACTGACTCTCCAACCTGAGAAACAGCCTTTCCTTATTCTCCCTATCGGAAGTCTTCATAATTTTAAAAACCGGCCTTAAATCTCCTCTCAGCTCTGGTGGAAACAGTGTCAGTATCACAATGCAACATTCCCATCACTGGTATCATGATGAATGTGAGGAATCTTACAACACCAGGTTATAGTCCAACTGTTTTATTTGAAAATCACAAGCTTTCGGAGGCTTCCTCCTTTGTCACTCACCTGACGAAGGAGAAAGCCTCCCTCCGAAAGCTTGTGATTTTCAAATAAAACAGTTGGACTATAACCTGGTGTTGTAAGATTCCTTACATTTGTCAACCCCAGTCCATCACCGGCATCTCCACATCATGGCATCATGATGGGCTTGCTTATGATTTTATCACACAAAGCACACAGAGGGAATCTTCCTCCATTTTTACATTCTAAGCCGTAGTCTGTATACAGTTTCCAGCATTCAATGGGACATTTGCATTAGTCCTTTCACACTCATGCCCTCACAGGCCTGGGTGATCCCTCAGATAAAAGACCCGGACAGTTTTTTAAACCCTCGCAGCATTGAATGGAATATTGTTTTAAGCTTTGCTGCGTATCTCAGTCCCGTTCCCCAACAACAGCAACAAAAGGATTCAAGCAGTCAGGCCCCAGTATAAACATGCCTCTACGCTCTCCTCTGAAGCCAGACACCTATTTGTTTGTTCAGACTAATGGAGATTACTGCAATCCACATCAGCCGCTCGGCAGGAGAAGCTGCCACTTGCCCTTTGAATGCTTCCCGCCCGCATCTGTTTTTGTTACAAGATCAGCAGCAACATTTTAAGCCCTCACCCGTGCTTTTGTTGCCTCCAGACTCGACTATCCCAATGCTCTCCTGGCCGGCCTCCCATCTTCCACCCTTCGTAAACTTCAGCTCATCCAAAACTCTGCTGCCCGTATCCTGACTCGTACCATCATCCCCTGTGCTCGCTAACTGACACGGACTCCCGATCTGGCAACACCTCGAATTTAAAATTCTCGTCCTAGTGTTCAAATCCCTACATGGCCTCGCCCCTCCCTATCTCTGTAACCTCCTCCAGCCCTACAACCCTCTGAAATCTCCGCGCTCCTCAAATTCTGGCCTCTTGCACATCCCTGACTTTAATCGCTCCACCATTGGCGGCCGTGCCTTCAGCTGCCTAGTCCCAAGCTCTGGAATTCCCTCCCTAAACCTCTCTACCTCTCTCTCCTCCTTTAAGACGCTTCTTAAAACCTATCTATCTGACCAAGCTTTTGGTCACCTGTCCTCATATCTCCTTATGTGGCTCGGAGTCAAATTTTTTTTTGATAATGCTCCTGTGAAGCGCCTTGGGACGTTTTACAATGTTACAGGGAGCGATGGGTGAACGGGACTTGGTGTGAGTTAGGAAACGGGCAGCAGAGTTTTGGATGAGCTCAAATTTATGGAGGGTGGAAGATGGGAAGCCGGCCAAGAGACCATTGGAATAGTCAAGTCTAGAGGTAACAAAGGCATGGATGAGGGTTTCGGCAGAAACAAAGACCCTGCTGTACGCCAGTTGTTGGTTTGAAACTGCTGACTTCTGCTGACTGGTAAGGCTGAGTCATACTGCTGGCTCTGCGTTGCTCTCAGGATAACGGGTGCTAACAGGCACATGTTGAGCTCAACTCACCAGGATGCAACCACCAGGTGCATTTAAAGTAATGTGCTCATCAGGGTGAGGGTTGTCAGTGCTGGGGAACAGAAAACTTTACATTTTAAAACACGCAGTGCCAATATCAAGCGCTTTGGGACGTTTTGCTACGTTAAAGGCACTATATAAATGCAAGTAGTTGTTGTTGTTCAGCACAGCGAGATGCAGAGTGAAGCTCCCTCTAAACTCTGTTCTAACTTCAGGTGAGCGCAATCTACTGCACCAGTGTGCCATTTTTTCCATTTCCCTACTCCGGTAGTTTTGTCAGTGTGTCCCGGATCGGGAGCCAGTGTTAGTCAGCGAGCACGGTGTGGGGGTGATGGGTGAATGGGACTTGGTGCGAGTTCGGATACGGGCAGCAGAGTTTTGGACGAGCTGAAGCTTACAGAGGGTGTAAGGTGGGAGGCCGGCCAGGAGAGCGTTGGAATAGTCGAGCCTGGAGGCAACAAGTTTTGTCAGTGTGTCCTCTAGGCTTTGGATTTAGCCTGCCTGACCTCACTCCATAGAGGATCCTAACAGCCAGCAGGCACGCGAGGCTTTCATGCCATCACTCTGGGCTGGATTTGAACACAGATGCCAGAAATAAAGGGCTGTATCTCACCCACTCCACCACCCAAATTCCTGAATTGGTTACATTTGCCCTACATTCCAACAGTGACTACACTTCAAAAGGCATTCATTGGCTTTAAAGCGCTTTGGGACGTCCTGAGGCCATGAAAGGTGCGATATAAATGCAAGTTCCTTCTTTCTTTAACGCTGAGCAAAGAGGCAGCTGTCCTGAAGGCTTTTCGTAACACTCGAAGTATAGATTAACATTTTATAAAGTTTGCTTCGCACCAGAGGTGCGAAACTGGTGATGTGGGAGGACCTACTCAAGGTGGTCTCACACCGCCTGTCACAATGTGATGCACTGTCAGTTCAACCACTTCACTCCCAAGTCACACCACACAGTCTTTGGGTCAACGCGGCATAACTGAGTGGCATCAGTGCAAAAACCTGAAGTATAAGTGGGGAGTCTGTTTGAAACGCAAAGGTTGAGCAGCAGAGAGATAGAGGGAAAAAAAGGAAAGGACAATTTAACTAGATCAACGTAAACCAGTATCAAAGCAAGCAGTACCTTGGAAACATCAACGTCAGCCCCTCCTCCCCAACCAGTAATGAGGGGACAGGTTCAGTCAGCCTGATTGAGGATAATTAGCTCCAATCAACATCTTCAGAAGAGCAATGAATAAACAAATGCCTGTCTGGTTCTCACAGCAGCAAGAAGCTTAGCTGATTCCAACCCAGGCAGGCAAAGAAAAACAGTCTGCTCTGCTCAGATTACATATTCAGACAACAAATAGGTATAGGGGCAATTGGCTAATTAATCCACTTGGGTCAGCATCTGCGAGCATCACACAATCTCGGACCAATCTACGCGAAGTGCGATAAGCCTTCACGTTCCCTCTTTCAGTGAAGGTTTGCCCACAGTCATTATAGGATCATTGATATTTAATCACCTCCATAGACATTAATCCGCCAATTACTGCACATCCTTCCAATCTGCCGGAGGAATAAGCCCACACTGGAAGGTTTTCAATTATCAGTCTGCATGAGTGTAATAGTGAACAGCACAAGCTAATTTGCAAAACAGGCCCTTATCACTGCCTTGTGAATGAGTTTGATCATTCACCCTGTGTTTTGAGTTGGGTAAATGGATGAATGAATGAATAGCCCCGTCAATCATAGAATGATGCAGCAGAGAAGGAGGCCATTCAGCCCACCATGCCTGAGCCAGCTCTTTGAAAGAGCTATCCCTTTAGTCCCATTCCCCTGCTCTTTACCCAGGCCCATGTAAATTTTTTCTCTTCAATTCCCATTTGAAAGTTACTATTGAATCTGCTATCACCACCCTCTCAGGCAGTGCATTCTTTTTTTTATTCGTTCATGAGATGTGGGCATCGCTGGCGAGGCCGGCATTTATTGCCCATCCCTAATTGCCCTCGAGAAGGTGGTGGCGAGCCGCCTTCTTGAACCGCTGCAGTCCGTGTGGTGAAGGTTCTCCCACAGTGCTGTTAGGTAGGGAGTTCCAGGATTTTGACGCAGTGACGATGAAGGAACGGCGACATATTTCCAAGTCGGGATGGTGTGTGACTTGGAGGGGAACGTGCAGGTGGTGTTGTTCCCGTGTACCTGCTGCCCTTGTCCTTCTAGGCAGTAGAGGTCACGGGATTGGAAGGTGCTGTCAAAGAAGCCTTGGCGAGTTGCTGCAGTGCATCCTGTAGATGGTACACACTGCAGCCACTGTGCGTCGGTAGTGAAGGGAGTGAATGTTTAGGGTGGTGGATGGGGTGCCAATTGTCCTGGATGGTGTTGAGCTTCTTGAGTGTTGTTGGAGCTGCATTCATCCAGGCAAGTGGAGAGTATTCCATCACGCTCCTGACTTGTGCCTCGTAGATGGTGGAAAGACTTTGGGGAGTCAGGAGGTGAGTCACTCTCCGCAGAATACCCAGCCTCTGACCTGCTCTTGTAGCCACAGGATTTATGTGGCTGGTCCAGTTAAGTTTCTGGTCAATGGTGACCCCCAGGATGTTGATGGTGGGGGATTCAGCGATGGTAATGTCGTTGAATGTCAAGGGGAGGTGGTGAGATTATCTCTTGTTGGAGATGGTCATTGCCTGGCACTTGTCTGGCGTGAATGTTACTTGCCATTTATTAGCCTAAGCCTGGATGTTGTCCAGGTCTTGCTGCATGCGGGCACGGACTGCTTCATTATCTGAGGGGTTGCAAATGGAACTGAACACTGTGCAGTCATCAGCCAACATCCCCATTTCTGACCTTATGATGGAGGGAAGGTCATTGATGAAGCAGCTGAAGATGGTTCCACATCATTACAACTTGCTTCATTAAAAAAAATTCTCCTCATCTCACCTCTGGTTCTTTTGCCAATTACCTTAAATTTGTGTCCTCTGGTTACCGACCCTTCTGTCACTGGAAACAGTTTCTCCTTATTTACTCTATCAAAACCCTTCATGATTTTGAACACCTCTATCAAATCTCCCCTTAACCTTCTCTGCTCTAAGGCGAGCAACCCCAGCTTCTCTAGTCTCTCCATGTAACTGAAGTCCCACATACCTGGTACCATCCTCTGCACCCTCTCGAACATAGTTACATGAAACAGGAGTAGGCCATATAACCCCTCAAGTATGTTCTGCCATTCATTGAGATCATGGCTGATCTGTGTCCTACCTCCATATACCTGCCTTAGCCCCATATCCTTTAATCCCTTTGGTGAAACAAAAATCTATCAATCTCAACTTTAAAATTAACAATTGAGCTAGCATCAACTGCCCTTTGCAGAAGAGAGTTCCAAACTTCTACCACCCTTTGTGTGTAGAAGTGTTTCCTAACTTCACTCCTGAAAGTCCTGGCTCTAATTTTTAGACCATATCCCCTGGTCTGAGACTCCCCAACCAGTGGAAATAGTTTCTCTCTATCTACCTATCAGTTCCACTTAATATCTTGAAAACTTTGATCAAATCACCCCTTAATCTTCTAAATTCCAGGGAATACAACCCTAGTTTGTGCAATCCCTTCTCGTAATTTCACACTTGCATTTCATGTATCATTTTAGTAAATCTACACTGCACTCCCTCCAAGGCCAATATAGCCTTCCTAAGGTGCATTGTCCAGGACTGAATACAGTACTGCAGGTGTGGTCTAACCAGGGCTTTGTATAGCTGTAGCATAACTTCTACCCCCCTTGTATTCTAATCCTCTAGGCTTTGACATCCTTCCTAAAGTGTGCAGTCCAGAATTAGACACAATACTCCAGGTGGAGCCGAGCCAGTGTTTTATAAAGGTTTAGCAAACCTTCCTTGCTTGTGTACTCTGTTATTATTTATAAAGACAAGAATGCCGTATGCTTTTTTAACAGCCTTATCAACTTGTCCTGTCACCTTCAAAGATTTGTGTAATTATATCCCCAGGTCTCTCTGTTCCTGCACCCCATTTAAATTGTACCATTCAGTTTATATTGTCTCTCCTCATTCTTCCTACCAAAAAGCATCACTTCACAGTTCTCTGAGTTAAATTTAATCTGCCACATGTCTGCCCATTTCACCAGTCTGTCTACGTCCTCCTGAAGTCTGTTACTATCCTCCTCATTGTTTACTACATTTCCGAGTTTCAGGTCATCTGCAAACTTTGAAATTATACCCTTTACACCCATTAATAGATATCAAAAAGAGCATTGGTCCAAAGACTGACCCCTGGGGAACACCAATGAATGAATTGGATGCATTGTCCTGTGAATGAGTTGGATACATTGTCCTGTGAATGAGTTGAATACACTGCGCAGTGAATGAGTTGGATACATTGCCTTGTGAATGAGTTGGATAATTTGCCCTGTGAATGAGTTGGATAATTCGCCCGGTTTATGAGTTGGATAATTTGCCCGGTTTATGAGTTGGATAATTTGCCCGGTTTATGAGTTGGATAATTTGCCCGGTTTATGAGTTGGATAATTCGCCCGGTTTATGAGTTGGATAATTCGCCCGATTTATGAGTTGGATAATTCGCCCGATTTATGAGTTGGATAATTTGCCCGGTTTATGAGTTGGATAATTTGCCCGGTTTATGAGTTGGATAATTTGCCCGGTTTATGAGTTGGATAATTCGCCCGATTTATGAGTTGGATAATTCGCCCGATTTATGAGTTGGATAATTCGCCCGGTTTATGAGTTGGATAATTCGCCCGGTTTATGAGTTGGATAATTTGCCCGGTTTATGAGTTGGATAATTCGCCCGGTTTATGAGTTGGATAATTTGCCCGGTTTATGAGTTGGATAATTTGCCTGGTTTATGAGTTGGATAATTTGCCTGGTTTATGAATTGGATAATTTGCCCGGTTTATGAGTTGGATAATTTGCCCGGTTTATGAGTTGGATAATTCGCCCGGTTTATGAGTTGGATAATTCGCCCGGTTTATGAATTGGATAATTCGCCCGGTTTATGAGTTGGATAATTTGCCCGATTTATGAGTTGGATAATTCGCCTGATTTATGAATTGGATAATTTGCCCGATTTATGAGTTGGATAATTCGCCTGGTTTATGAATTGGATAATTTGCCCGATTTATGAGTTGGATAATTTGCCTGGTTTATGAATTGGATAATTTGCCCGATTTATGAGTTGGATAATTCGCCTGGTTTATGAATTGGATAATTTGCCCGATTTATGAGTTGGATAATTCGCCTGGTTTATGAATTGGATAATTTGCCCGATTTATGAATTGGATAATTCGCCCGGTTTATGAGTTGGATAATTTGCCCGGTTTATGAGTTGGATAATTCGCCCGGTTTATGAGTTGGATAATTCGCCCGGTTTATGAGTTGGATACATAGCTCTGTGAATGAGATTACATAGCTCTGTGAATGAGATTACATTGCCCTGTGAATGAGATTACATTGCCCTGTGAATGAGTAGATGGAATTGAGTGAGGCCCTGGTGATTTCTATGCTTGGTTTTAGCATCCATCACACGGAACTATGTTATGAGTCTCATACAAGGCTCAGTTATTTGGCAGTTTTTGCTTCAAAGTGATGTGGTTTTACATTTAAAAGTGGCTTAACATCGCTATGGCTGTGCAATGGCTGCAACCAGTGCAAACCAAACTTTGTAAACGTCAGATCTTCTGATGTTATCAAAGCCGATGGTCCCACCAGCTCAGCACTAACAGAAAAAAAAATAACCAGCATTTGGACCTGGTGAGAGAAACTCTGCTCATATGCGAAAGCAAGAAGCAGAATCAAGCAAAGTCCACCTCTTGGGTGGACGTACAAGATCCCACGGCAGAAGAGCAGGGGAGTTCTCCCCGGTGTCCTGGATGACATTTAGCTCTCAACCAACAACACTAAAACAGATTATCTAGTAATTATCTCTTCGCTGTTTGTGGGATCTTGAGGTGCAAATTGGTTGCCGAATTTCCTACATTACAACAGTGACTACACTTCAAAAGTACTTCATTGTCTGGGAAGTGCTTTGGGACGTCCTGAGGTTGTGAAAGGCACTATATAAATGCAGATCGTTCTTTTTTTTTGTATAACTTGGAGCCGCTGGCACTTCACTCTAAAGCAAGGTCGCAGAGGGATTTGACGTTAGTTTGACGAGCATTGGCCAAGGTAATAACTTCCAGGTCTTTACTTTAATGGTTTGCAATCTACCACTGTCATTTGCCACTGTGATGAATGCCAGATACTTTTGAGCAAGAAACAAAGAAAGAGAGAAAGAAAGAGTCACCAGCAGAGGGCAGTTGATCCTCATTCTCCAGTAGCAAGCGTTGCAGTCATGTTATCTGCACAGCTAAACAGAGAAAGAAAATCTACCTTTCTAAATCTCCTCGGGTTTTTTCCAGCAGACATCTCGTTTCTCACACCCCGTCGAGGAACCATTCCTGCTCTCAGCTGCCATAGCAGAAAAAAACATAACCAGCATTTAGAGCTGGTGGGAGAAACTCTGGACATGTTAACGGTGAAAGCATGATGCAGAGTCAGCAGTATAACTCCACTCTAAAACAAGGTTGCAGAGGGATTCGACGTTGGGTTGATGAGGATTGACCAAGATAAAAACTTCCATTTCACTGGTGCTCCATGAAGCGTTAAAAAGAACTGGCATTTACATCGCGCATTACCATTGTTGTTCAGGACGCCCCCAAAGGCACTTGGTACCCAATGAAATGACTCTTGAAGTGCAGTCACTGTTGTTGTGTTGGCAAACGTGGCAGCAAACTTACAGACAGCAAGATCGCACAAACAGCAAATGAGATGAACGAGTAGTTATTAATGCTCAGTGCATGAGTTTGCACTCAGTATGTATGCTTTATCAACAAAACTCAGCAACCTTTACATCAAGTATTTCTATGAGAAGAGGATGTAGAAAAGGAATACTCTCTCCTTGGTGCTCTCAACACACACAAGTTGCACAGCAATCTCAACATACAAATATCCTTTCTTTGGGTACTAGCCATTCTACATGCATAATATATGTATGTGTGCGACATTCGTTCAGTCACTGAGGAGGCTAAGTGCTGGATGAACAATGCATTATTGATATCAGGAGATGAAAAGCTTGGTGCAGTCGCACTGGGGAGATTTTTTTAATATGTGCTGCTGCTTTCTTCTTCCTGTTGCTGACGTCTCCCTGCACTACACATGGGCAGGAGAAAGAAGCTGTGAACTCATGGATTTGCTGTCTATTACAAATCAAGCACAGTTCTCAAAGAAAGAAACAACCATTTGCATTAATACAGTGCCTTTCAACCCTCTGAGAACTCCGCGTTCATCCTATTCTGACCTCTTGCACATCCCCAATTTCCTTCATCCCACCGTTGGCGGCCGTGCCTTCAGCTGCCCAGGCACTAAGCACTGCGATTCCCTCCCTGAACGTCTCCAACTCTCTACCTCTCTCCTCCTTTAAGACCCTTCTTAAAATCTACCTCTTTGACCAAGCTTTGGTCACCTGTCCTAATATCTCCGTATGCGGCTCGGTGTCAAATTTTATTTGATAATTGCTCCTGTGAAGTGCCTTGGGATGTTTTACTACGTTAAAGGCGCTGTATAAATGCAAGTTGTTATTTTTCATGGCCATCGTTTGCCCAGCAATCTAGTCCACATAGACAGGTTAACTGGTCAATCATCTCAAAGCTGTTTGCGAGACTTTGCTCAGGGTGTCCCAAAGCACTTTGCAGCCAATGAATTACTTTTGAAATGTAGCCACTGTTGCTATGTATGTAAAAACAAAAAGCGAATTTGTAGACTTCAAGGTTCCACAAACAACAATAACGCATTGACTGTCCAGTTGGTCCTTTTTGGTGGTATTGGCTGAGGGATGGAGGTTGGCCTTGGCACCAGGAGAACTCCCCGCTCTCCTTCAAAATAGTGCCATGGGATCTTTTACATCCACCTGAACAGGCAGGCAGGGCCTCGGTTCAACGTCTCAGCTGAAAGAGTCCCAAAGCTGATACGTTCTCTGTTCAATAGTTCTGACAAATACATTTTCACCTGACCGCACCAGAAATTCCCACAAGGTACTCTGTGCAAGTATTGCATATTTTCAACCACTTAACCTAATTTTTCGTCACTAAACAGTGGCCACACTTCAAAAGCCCTTTGGGGTGGCCTGAGGTTGTGAAAGGCATGGTATAAATGCAAGTTCTTTCTTAACCCTTTTGTTTTCTTCCCTCACCTGCTGTCTCATGGACTTACGTGATGTTTTTAGTTAATTAATCTGTCCATCGTGCCAAGACCCAGTAACATCTTCCGAAGTTCAATGTTCAAATACTTGTAAACCAACTCTGTGGAATAGCCGTGCACACATACCATTTACATAGCTCCTTAAATACTAATTTGAAAGCGATTCATTCACCACATGTGGTTTGTCTGAAGTGGCAAGCCAGAAATTCCTAGCAGTGCAGAAGACAATGCAGTGCCAGGAATGTTCAGCCATGCTGTGCCTCAAGTCCCATTGAACAGCTTCTATCTGATTAATGCAGTTTACAATCTTCCAAAAAAAGTAACAGGAAATGTCACAGTGGATTTTTAGCACATCTCTTACTGATGCAGGAACATTTAAAGAGAAATGCCACAAAAGCAATTTTTTTTAAAAAATGAGCAAAACATTACCTGCAATCCCAAGGTCAGCTATAATGTTCCCTGTTGTTTCAAATATGTACATTGGCTGATTTCCCATGGCATTGCTCACGGTAATGCTGCATTATAAGAATGGGAGCGTGATACCACATAATGCACACAGTAAGGTGCATCTGTGCCCCTTTAAGGAAGCAAAGTCTGAGTGTCAGAGAACATCAGATTGGATCTTTCAGAGTTTAATTATTGTTTGTGTCAGGAAATTTTGCAGATAAAAAATTGCTGGTCAATGTTGGCTTCAGATCAGAAGCATCTAGCATGAAGTAACTGGCTTTTCCTGTGTTTTTTTTAAACATGACTTTGCATCTACAGTGTTACGAAAATGTGAAGCCTGCAACATGTTGTCTTAAATAAATATATGTATATATATATATGTATATATATATATATACACACACTTGCTGATCATCCATGGATAATATATAGGAACATAGGAACAGGAGTAGGCCATTCAGCCCCTCGTGCCTGCTCCACCATTTGATAAGATCATGGCTGATCTGTGATCTAACTCCATATACCCGCCTTTGGCCCATATCCCTTAATACCTTTGGTTGCCAAAAAGCTATCTATCTCAGATTGAAATTTAGCAATTGAGCTAGTATCAATTGCCGTTTGCGGAAGAGAGTTCCAAACTTCTACCACCCTTTGTGTGTAGAAATGTTTTCTAATCTCGCTCCTGAAAGGTCTGGCTCTAATTTTTAGACTGTGCCCCCTACTCCTAGAATCCCTAACCAGTGGAAATAGTTTCTCTCTATCCACCCTATCCGTTCCCCTTAATATCTTATAAACTTCGATCAGATCACCCCTTAACCTTCGAAACTCTAGAGAATACAACCGCAATTTGTGTAATCTCTCCTCGTAACTTAACCCTTGAAGTCCGGGTATCATTCTAGTAAACCTACACTGCACTCCCTCCAAGGCCAATATGTCCTTCCGAAGAACTGCTCACAGTACTCCAGGTGCGGTCTAACCCAGGTTAGATATAGATATATATATGTAATGTGGTCAATTTTGGTGGCCAGAAATCAGCTACGTGGGTAATTATTGGAGTTTGCATGTGGTGTAAATGTACAAGAATTCAGAGTTTGGGGCTTGTGTTTTTATTTTAAGCTTGTGACCTCCATGCACCGCTGCTTCCAGTACTCCCAGTATCCCTGGACTGGCCAACAGCAAGCCTTGCCTGTTGTCCAGCGAGTCCAATAACGTCTTGCCCCGCACTCCAGCTTCCGGTCCACAGCATTCACACGACAACTATTGAGAACTTTGAAATCTGATCACACGTGTAAGAAAGACTCGCATTTATATAGCGCCTTTCACAACCTCATGACGTCCCAAAGTGCTTTGCAGCCAATGAAGTACTTTTTTTTGAAGTGTGGTCACTGTTGCAGGAATGGTGACTCCTCCCTCATCCCAACCGGAGAGAGGGAGAAAGGAAATGGGTTGGCTGAAAAGTGGAAGGAAAGGTGGAGAGCTCTCGACAGTGAGTCCCACAGAGAAGGACAAACACGACTGAAAATTCTACCACCTATCATGGGGCGAAGGGAGGGAGGGAGCAAAGGAAATAATCAAACGAGCGGCATGTTCAAGAGGGGTTAAACAGTTGCAGGAGCTTGCAGAGATAAGGTGGAGCAGGTTGTTAAGGGATTTATGGAGAAGGTGAGAATTTTAAATTTAGAACAGGAAGGATCTAAGCCTCACTGCGTTGGAAGGCCAGGCCCCCCCATTTTTCAGAGCTGAATCTATGGAGAAAACTTTGAAATCCAGACCAAAACTTGGGGTTTTACATCACTTGAATCCTATTGAATGCTGCATCCAAACACTCCCCAAAAATATCACAGGTAGTGGCGAAACATTTTTTTTTGGAAAATAAATGCTCTCCCTTCCGCAAGGCAACAATTGCTGCCAGGTTCCAAGGATATTGGGTGCCTTCCAGTATCTCATTCAAGTGCCCATTTCTTCAGTGTAGGTATTGATAACGACAGAAGACATCACAACCAAATTTGATCCTGTCTCGCTGTGATTTCTGTAGCTGTTTGTTTCCCCTCTTTCCGTAAGCATCTCCTTTCCTGGCATATCTCCCTTTCTGGATCCCTCTCATGCACTCCCCCCCTCCCCCCACCCCGACCCCATCTCCATTGCCACTTTTCCTTCTTTTCCACCGAGACCTGAAACCAGCATCAGGACTTCCAACCTTCAGATAAGTCCAGAAATGATCTCATCTACCCACTGCAAACAATGGACCAGGGACTGGGAGGAAGGATTGGAGTCGAGCCATACAGGCTCTACCAACAGGCTAGCTGGTCTCCCTCCTGGTAGTGTAGTGGGTCTGCAATCTCAGCCCATCCTCAGTACTGGCACATCCTGGTGCTGATGCAACATCAGTGGGTGAAGTAAATGGAGGGGGGAGGGGAACATGGGCAGACAGCCAAGGTTCACACAGCTACACCAAGGCGGCAGGGCGGAGAGAGACATGGTCCACGGCTTGCATTGAGGCTCTGTGGGCAAAAGATAAGCAGCTTTTAGAGCTGGGCTAGGTCCATTAACCCTGTGGCTGGTAATGCACCAATCATCACATGGTTACCAAATGAATGAGATGTCTCGGTACAAGATAGATACAGCAGATGTTACCTGTATCATACTTAGAATCATCGAATTTTAAAAGCACAGCAGGCCATTTGGCCCGTCTTGCCTGTGCTTTGAAAGAGCTATCCAATTAGTCCCACTCCCCTGCTCTTTCCCCAGAGCCCTGAAATGTTCTCCCCTTCACCAATCTTTCAGGTAGTGCATTCCATAAGAGATAGGAGCAGGAGTAGGCCATTTGGCCCCTCGAGCCTGCTCTGCCATTTAATGAGATCATGGTTGATCTGATTTTTACCTCAACTCCACTTTCCCGCCCTTTCCCCATATCCTTTGACCCCCTTGCTGATCAAATTAATTCTTGTTAATTCAATGAATTAATTAAATTAATTAAATAAAATCTGGAATTTAAAAAAGTAGTATCAGTAATGGTGGCCATGAAACTACCGGATTGTCGTAAAAACCCATCTGGTTCACTAACGTCCTTTAGGGAAGGAAACCTGCCGTCCTTACCCGGTCTGGCCTATATGTGACTCCAGACCCACAGCAATGTGGTTGATTCCGAATTGCCCTCTGAAATGGCTGAGCAAGCCACTCAGTTTGTAAAATCTCGCTAAAAAAAGTCATAATAAGAATAAACCGGACGGACCACCCGGCATTGGACCACGAGGCACCAGACAAGACAAAGGCAAACCAAGCCCAGTCGACCCTGCAAAGTCCTCCTCATGAACATCTGGGGACTTGTGCCAAAATTGGGAGAGCTGTCTCACAGGCTAGTCAAGCAACAGCCTGACAGAGCCATACTCACAGAATCATACCTTTCAGCCAACGTCCCAGTCTCTTCCATCACCATCCCTGGGTATGTCCTGTCCCAACGGCAGGACAGACCAACCAGAGGTGGCGGTACAGCGATATACAGTAAAGAGGGATTGGCCCAAGGAGACCCCATGAAATCTCATGGCACCAAGTCAAACATGGGCAAGGAAACCTTCTGCTGATTACCACCTACCGTCCTCCCTCAGCTGATGAATCAGTCCTCCTCCATGTTGAGCACCATTTGGAGGAAGCACTGAGGGTTGCAAGGGTACAGAATGTATTCTGGGTGGGGGACTTCAATGTCCATCACCAAGAGTGGCTCGGTCGCACCACTACAGACCGAGCTGGCCAAGTCCTGAAGGATATAGCTGCCAGACTGGGCCTGAGGCAGGTGGTGAGTGAACCAACATGAGGGAAAAACCGACTTGATCTCGTCCTCACCAATCTATCTGTCACAGATGCATCTGTCCATGACAGTATTAGTAGGAGTGACCACTGCACAGTCCTCGTGGAGATGAAGTCCCGTCTTTGCACTGAGGACACCATCCAACTATCACCATGCTAAATGGGATAGATTCAGAACAGATCTAGCAGCTCAAAACTGGGCATCCATGAGGCGCTGTGGGCCATCAGCAGCAGCAGAATTGTATTCCAGCACAATCTGTAACCTCATGGCCCGGCATATTCCTCACTCTACCATTACCAACAAGCCGGGGATCAACCCTGGTTCAATGAGGAATGTAGAAGAGCATGCCAGGAGCAGCACCTAGCATACCTAAAAATGAGGTGCCAACCTGGTGAAGCTACAACTCAGGACTACTTGCACGCTAAACAGCGGAAGCAACATGCTATAAACAGAGCTAAGCGATTCCACAACCAACGGATCAGATCAAAGCTCTGCAGTCCTGCCACATCCAGTCATGAATGGTGGTGGACAATTAAACAACTAACGGGAGGAGGAGGCTCTGTAAACATCCCTATCCTCAATGATGGCAGAGTCCAGCACGTGAGTGCAAAAGACAGGGCTGAAGCGTTTGCAACCATCTTCAGCCAGAAGTGCCGAGTGGATGATCCATCTCGGCCTCCTCCCGATATCGCCAGTCTTCAGCCAATTCGATTCACTCCACGTGATATCAAGAAACGGCTGAGTGCACTGGATACAGCAAAGGCTATGGGCCCCGACAACATCCCGGCTGTAGTGCTGAAGACTTGCGCTCCAGAACTAGCTGCGCCTCTAGCCAAAATGTTCCAGTACAGCTACAACATTGGCATCTACCCGACAATGTGGAAAATTGCCCAGGTCCTGTCCACAAAAAGCAGGACAAATCCAATCCGGCCAATTACCGCCCCATCAGCCTACTCTCAATCATCAGCAAAGTGATGGAAGGTGTCGTCGACAGTGCTATCAAGTGGCACTTACTCACCAATAACCTGCTCACCGATGCTCAGTCTGGGTTCCGCCAGGACCACTCGGCTCCAGACCTCATTACAGCCTTGGTCCAAACATGGACAAAAGAGCTGAATTCCAGAGGTGAGGTGAGAGTGACTGCCCTTGACATCAAGGCAGTATTTGACCGAGTGTGGCACCAAGGAGCCCCAGTAAAATTGAAGTCAATGGGAATTAAGGGGAAAACTGGAGTCATACCTAGCACAAAGGAAGATGGTAGTGGTTGTTGGAGGCCAATCATCTCAGCCCCAGGACATTGCTACAGGAGTTCCTCAGGGCAGTGTCCTGGGCCCAACCATCTTCAGCTGCCTCATCAATGACTGTCCCTCCATCATAAGGTCAGAAATGGGAATGTTTGCTGATGATTGCACAGTGTTCAGTTCCATTCGCAACCCCTCAAATAATGAAGCAGTCCGAGCCTGCATGCAGCAAGACCTGGACAATATCCAGGCTTGGGCTGATTAGTGGAAAGTAACATTCGCGCCAGATAAGTGCCAGGCAATGACCATCTCCAACAAAAGAGAGTCTAACCACCTCCCATTGACATTCAACAGCATTACCATCGCCAAATCCCCCACCATCAACATCCAGGGGGTCACCTTTGACCAGAAACTTAACTGGACCAGCCATATAAATACTGTAGCTACAAGAGCAGGTCAGAGGCTGGGTATTCTGTGGTGAGTCACTCACCTCCTGACTCCCCCAAGCCTTTCCACCTACAAGGCAAAAGTCAGGAGTGTGATGGAATACTCTCCACTTGCCTGGATGAGTGCAGCTCCAACAACACTCAAGAAGCTCGACACCATCCAGGACAAAGCAGCCCACTTGATTACCGCCCCATCAGCCGACTCTCAATCATCAGCAAAGTGGTGGAAGGTGTCGTCGACAGTGCTATCAAGCATTCACTCCCTTCACCACCGGTGCACTGTGGCTGCAGTGTGCACCATCCACAGGATGCACTGCAGCAACTCGCCAAGGCTTCTTCGACAGCACCTCCCAAACCCGCGACCTCTACCAACTAGGACAAGGGCAGCAGGCACATGGGAACAACACCACCTGCACGTTCCCCTCCAAGTCACACACCATCCCGACTGGAAATATATCGCCGTTCCTTCATTGTCGCTGGGTCAAAATCCTGGAACTCCCTTCCTAACAGCACTGTGGGAGAACCTTCACCACACGGACTGCAGCGGTTCAAGAAGGCGGCTCATCACCACCTTCTCAAGGGCAATTAGGGATGGGCAATAAATACCGGCCACGCCAGTGATGCCCACATCCCATGAACAAATAAAAAAAAATTTGTCCACCTCAGCCTTGAATGTATTCAATGACTCAGCCTCCACAGCTTTTTGGGGTAAAGAATTCTGAAGATTCACGACCCTCTGGGAGAAGAAATTCCTCCTCAGTTCCGTCTTAAACGGGTGACCCCTTATTCTGAGACTATGCCCCCTAGTTTTAGATTCCCCCATGAGGGGTAACATCCTCTCAGCATCTACCCTCTCGAGTCCCCTCAGAATCTTGTATGTTTCAATAAGATCTCCTCTCATTCTTCTAAACTCCAATGAGTATAGACCCAACCTGTTCAATCTATCCTCATAAGACAACCCTTCCATACCCGGAATCAACCGAGTGAACCTTCTCTGAACTGCCTCCAATGTAAGTATGTCCGTTCTTAAATAAGGGCACCAGAACTGTACGCAGTACTCCAGGTGTGGTCTGACCAGCACCCTGTACAGTTGTAGCATGACTTGCCTACTTTTATACTCCATCCCCCTAGAAATAAAGACCGTTTGCCTTCTGGATTACCTGCTGCACCTGTATGTTGAGTTTTTGTGTTTCATGTACGAGGACACCCAGATCCCTCTGTACCGCAGCATTTTCTGGTATTTCTCCATTCAAATAATATTTTGCTTTTTTATTTTTCTCCCAAAGTGGATGACTTCACATTTTCCCATATTATATTCCATCTGCCAAATTTTTGCCCATTCGCTTAACCTGTCAATATCCCTTTGCAGACACTTTGTGTCCTCATTGCAACTTGCTTTTCCACCTATCTTTGTATCATCAGCAAATTTGGCCACGAGACACTCTGTTCCTTCATCCAAGTCATTGATATATATTGTAAATCATATTCCAGATCATAACTCACTGGGTACAAAACAAATTCTCATCTCACCTTCTGGTTCGTTTGTCGTTACCTTAAATCTGTGTCCCCTGGTTACTGACCCTCCTTGGCTTTTCTTTCCCCAAAGTATTGTTGTACATTGTGTGTCATAACCAGAATTAGGAGATTCTCACTTCCCCATCAGCTCTCAGGACAAACAGCTTTTATGTTGAGCGTTCCCTCCTTTTTGTTGAGGTTGTCGGTCCTGTGTTAAGCACACTTGCTTTATAATTTCTCTTCTTCAGCCACTTCTGTTCACTTTTTGTGTGTTATTTCTTTGGGCAGAGCTATAGCTATAGTGATAGGGGACTCAATTGTAAGGGGAATAGACAGGCGTTTCTGCGGCCGCAACCGAGACTCCAGGATGGTGTGTTGCCTCCCTGGTGCAAGGATCAAGGATGTCTCGGAGCGGCTACAGAACATTTTGGAGGGGGAGGGCGAACAGCCAGCTGTCGTGGTGCACATAGGCACCAACGATATAGGTAAAAAAGGGGATGAGGTCCTAAAAGCAGAATATAGGGAGTTAGGAGGTAAATTTAAAAATAGGACCTCAAAGGTAGTAATCTCAGGATTGCTGCCAGTGCCACGTGCTAGTCAGAGTAGAAATAGGAGGATATTTCAAATGAATACGTGGCTAGAGGAATGGTGCAAGGGGGAGGGATTCAAATTCCTGGGACACTGGAAACGGTTCTGGGGGAGGTGGGACCAGTACAAACCGGACGGTCTGCACCTGGGCAGGGCCGGGACCGCTGTCCTAGGAGGAGTGTTTGCTAGTGCTGTTGGGGAGGGTTTAAACTAAAGTGGCAGGGGGTTGGGAACCTGAGCAGGGAGAGAGAGGAAAGCGTAACAGGAAGGGACAGAAGGTATGGAGTAATAGGTAAAGTGTTAAAAAAGGAAAAAGCAGGAACTAAGCGTCACAAAACAGATTTGAAAGTTCTTTATCTGAATGCACGTAGCATTCGTAATAAAATGGACGAGTTAACGGCACAAATAACTACGTATGGGTATGATCTTGTGGCCATTACAGAAACATGGCTGCAGGGTGACAACGACTGGGAATTAAATATGCCAGGGTATTTAACAATCAGGAAGGACAGGCAGGAAGGAAGGGGAGGTGGGGTGGCTATGTTAATAAAGGAAGGAATCACTGTAATACAGAGAAATGATATTGGGACAAAGCATCAAGATAATGAAACAGTTTGGGTGGAGATAAGGAATAATAAGGGAAAAAAAACATTAGTGGGCGTAGTATATAGGCCTCCTAATAGTTGCAACTCTGCTGGAAGAAGTATTAATCAGGAGATAGTCGGGGCATGTAATAAGGGAACAGCCATAATTATGGGGGATTTTAATTATCATATTAACTGGACAAATCAAATTGGGCAGAGCAGCCTTGAGGACGAGTTCATTGAGTGCATCAGGGATGGATTTCTTGAGCAGTATGTAACTGATCCTACAAGGGGGCAGGCAACCTTGGACCTGGTCCTGTGTAATGAGTCAGGATTAATTAACAATGTCCTAGTTAAGGATCCCCTTGGAACGAGCGACCACAACATGGTTGAATTCCATATCCAATTAGAGGGTGAGAAGGTTGATTCTCAAACAAGCGTACTGAGCTTGAATAAAGGAGACTATGATGGTATGAGAGCGGAATTGATTAAAGTGGACTGGGAAAATAGATTAAAGGGTAAGACGGTACATGAGCAGTGGTGTTCATTTAGGGAGTTATTTTACAACTTTCAAAATAAATATATTCCACTGAGGAAAAAAGGGTGTAAAAGAAATGACAGCCACCCGTGGCTAAGTAAAGAAATCAAGGATAGTATCCGACTAAAAACAAGGACATATAAGGTAGCCAAACTTAGTGGGAGGATAGAAGATTGGGAATTCTTCAAAAGACAGCAAAAAGTAACTAAAGGATTGATTAAGAAAGGGAAGTTAGATTATGAAAAGAAATTAGCAAAAAATATAAAAACAGATAGCAAGAGTTTCTATAGTTATATAAAAAGAAAAAGGGTGGCTAAGGCAAACATAGGTCCCTTAGAGGATGAGACCGGGAAATTAATGGTGGGAAACATGGAGATGGCAAAAATGCTGAACAAATATTTTGTTTCAGTCTTTACAGTAGAGGACACTAAGAATATCCCAACACTGGACAAACAGGGGACTCTTGGGGGGGAGGAGCTAAATACGATTAAAATCACTCAAGAGATGGTACTCAGTAAAATAATGGGACTCAAGGCGGATAAATCCCCTGGACCTGATGGCTTCCATCCTAGGGTCTTGAGGGAAGTGGCAGTAGGGATTGTGGATGCTTTGGTGATAGTTTTCCAAAATTCCCTGGACTCAGGAGAGGTCCCGGCAGATTGGAAAACTGCTAATGTAACACCGTTATTTAAAAAGGGTAGTAGGCAGAAGGCTGGAAATTATAGGCCAGTTAGCTTAACATCTGTGGTGGGTAAAATTTTGGAGTCTATTATTAAGGAGACAGTAACGGAACATTTAGATAAGCATAATTTAATAGGACAAAGTCAGCATGGCTTTATGAAGGGGAAGTCATGTCTGACAAATTTGCTTGAGTTCTTCGAGGATATAACGTATAGGGTGGATAAAGGGGAACCAGTGGACGTAGTGTATTTAGACTTCCAGAAGGCATTCGACAAGGTGCCACATAAAAGATTATTACTTAAGATAAAAAATCACGGGATTGGGGGTAATATTCTGGCATGGGTGGAGGATTGGTTATCAAACAGGAAGCAGAGAGTTGGGATAAATGGTTCATTTTCGGACTGGCAACCAGTAACCAGTGGTGTTCCACAGGGGTCGGTGCTGGGTCCCCAACTCTTTACAATCTATATTAACGATTTGGAGGAGGGGACCGAGTGCAACATATCAAAATTTGCAGATGATACAAAGATGGGAGGGAAAGTAGAGAGTGAGGAGGACATAAAAAACCTGCAAGGGGATATAGACAGGCTGGGTGAGTGGGCGGAGATTTGGCAGATGCAATATAATATTGGAAAATGTGAGGTTATGCACTTTGGCAGGAAAAATCAGAGAGCAAGTTATTTTCTTAATGGCGAGAGACTGGAAAGTACTGCAGTACAAAGGGATCTGGGGGTCCTAGTGCAAGAAAATCAAAAAGTTGGTATGCAGGTGCAGCAGGTGATCAAGAAAGCCAACGGAATGTTGGCTTTTATTGCTAGGGGGATAGAATATAAAAACAAGGAGGTATTGCTGCAGTTATATAAGGTATTGGTGAGACCGCACCTGGAATACTGCATACAGTTTTGGTCTCCATACTTAAGAAAAGACATACTTGCTCTCGAGGCAGTACAAAGAAGGTTCACTCGGTTAATCCCGGGGATGAGGGGGCGGACATATGAGGAGAGGTTGAGTAGATTGGGACTCTACTCATTGGAGTTCAGAAGAATGAGAGGCGATCTTATTGAAACATATAAGATTGTGAAGGGTCTTGATCGGGTGGATGCAGTAAGGATGTTCCCAAAGATGGGTGAAACTAGAACTAGGGGGCATAATCTTAGAATAAGGGGCTGCTCTTTCAAAACTGAGATGAGGAGAAACTTCTTCACTCAGAGGGTGGTAGGTCTGTGGAATTTGCTGCCCCAGGAAGCTGTGGAAGCTACATCATTAGATAAATTTAAAACAGAAATAGACAGTTTCCTAGAAGTAAAGGGAATTAGGGGTTATGGGGAGCGGGCAGGAAATTGGACATGAAGCTGAGTTCGGATCGGTCAATGCCCTGTGGGTGGCGGAGAGGGCCCAGGGGCTATGTGGCCGGGTCCTGCTCCGACTTCTTGTGTTCTTTAGATTTGTGGTTGGGATCAGATCAGCCATGATCTTATTGAATGGCGGAGCAGGCTCGAGGGGCCGATTGGCCTACTCCTGCTCCAATTTCTTATGTTCTTATGTTCTTAATGCTGCCATGTTGGTGGGAATTTGCACGATTGTTTTGAGGCTTGGAATTAATGTTACCGGCGCGCTTTTAGAAAACTTACCAATTTTAAGTTCCTCGGATAACACATGAAAAGGGTAAGGAAAGACTGAGCAAAGCTCACCCTCTCGAAATTAAAAGTGTCCAAACTTTTTTGTTTGCCTTTATAGGCCACTTAGACACATGCCATGCAGGATCGGGGGTGGGGGGCGGCACTTAAAATGTTTTAAACCACGTTCTCATTAACCTGCGTATATCTCAAGCTGCTGATGCTGGCAGATCTGAGTGCCCTGATTCAATGAGAGCTGCACTAAGAAAATAATCAACCTAGTGAACCTTTTCTGAACTGCCTCCAATGCAAGTATATCCTTCCTTAAATAAGGGCTCCAGAACTGTATGCAGTACTCCAGGTGTGGTCTCACCAGCACCCTGTACAGTTGCAGCATGACTTGCCTGCTTTATACTGCATCCCCCGAGAAATAAAGGCCAATATTCCGTTTGCTTCATTGACCATCATCTAGCGAGGAGAAGTACAAGCACAGATCGAACCGAGTTCCCTGGGCTCCATAGGCTGGAGTGCTGTGACTCGTGGGCAATGTGGCCCGAGGACTCCTCCAGTTTGGACACCCCAATGACTGGCACGTCAACTCCCAGCACAAGCAACAAAAAAAACTTGTGGCTTATTTCAGGGGGAAAAAAAAACTCAAATTGCTTCCTGTGCACCACGCACAAGGTTAAGCTAAACTTCATTCATACCTCCGAGGAAAAATGTTTTGTTTAGCCCACTGTATCTAATGCACTTATTTGAAATATACCCAAATGACAAATAAAAATATCTGTACACTTAATGGTAAAACCTCGTTGCTGCATTTTTTGGAAAGTACTGCAGGAAGTGTTTTCGTGCTGGTTTTGATTTCACTCAAGCACATTTGAACTCATCGACCTGACAGGCAGGGGTTTGAATTAATAATCTTATTACTCCACACCTCTCATCGTTAAATATGGAATGGTTAACCTGCTCAGGATGCTTTCAGTGAGCTTCAAACTCAAGTAGATTCCACTTTGTTCTCAGATTTTTAAAAAACTTCCATTATTTAAATCTATTTTACTTCCTGTGATACTGAACCCAACTCCCTCAATAATTCAGGTTTTTTTCACGTGTGACCTTTTTCCCTACGAACTGTTCTCGCCCACTTCAGAATTTTGCCCCTTTGCTCAATCTTTTCACACCACCCACTCTCCCTGACCAGGAACACAGGAGCTGGCTGCTGGCAGACTTCAGCCCAGCCTCTACCAGTATCTCCCCTGTAAACTGGCTGGCTGGTGTGCCATAGTGGCCCTGGGGCAATTATCCCTCGGATTTGCCTCTGCCTCCAGGTCGGTGTCTCACTTTCACCCAAAACCTTTCGACGACAGCTGGGCTGGGATTGGGAACACGCCCGTGTACGAAACTGGAGCAACTAGTGCACACGCTGCACCATTCACAGAACTTCCAGTCAGCAACTTCCTTCAGAGATTTCCGCTGTAAATGCAGCATCTCATTATGGTCATGATGTGGCGACGCTGTTGGACTATAACCTGGTGTTGTAAGACTCCTATCATTATGGTCATGCCATTGACTGCCAAATGAGTTCACATCAACAGTAACCTTCTTGGACTTCAGGAAGGCAGCTACTTGCCTTGTCCTCATGCAGAAAGGATGAAGGACAACGGAAAATAACTCTGGACAAGTGTCGGTAACTCTCATCACCTACGTTGTTAATGGATACGACCTCGTCCGGCACCAGCTGGGATTACTGTTACCTCTCTCTTCAGAGCTAGGCAAAGATAGAAGGTGGTAACAAACATGAAACACTTATCTTTAAGTCCACAGGCTCAAGTCACCCATCTCTTACTGAAAATCGAAAACCAGAAAATATCCGCAGGGTTGGCATTCCTGATTGATGTCCAGAAATCCCTGTTAGAAGGGCATGAGTGGGAATTATAGAATCACAGAATGAATACAGCAGGAAAGGAGGCCATTTGGCCCATCAGGCTCTCTGCAAGAGCAATCCAGCTCGTCCCACTCCCCCACCCTATCCCCATAGTCCTGCAATTTTTTTCCCTTCAAGTAATTATCCAGTTCCCTTTTGAAAGCCATGATTGAATCTGCCTCCACCACCCCCTCAGGCAGTGTGTTCCAGATCACAACCACTCGCTGTGTAAAAAAGTTTTTACTCATGTCGCCTTTGGTTCTTTTGCCAATCACCTTAAATCTATGTCCTCTGGTCCTTGACCCTTCCGCCAATGAGAACAGTTTCTCTCTATCTACTCTGTCTGGACACTTCATAATTTTGAATACCTCTATCAAATCTCCTCTCAACCTTCTCTGTTCCAAGGAGAACAACCCCAGCTTCTCCCACTTAACTGAAGTCCCTAATCCCTGGAATCATTCTACTAAATCTTTTCTGCACACTCTCTAAGGCCTTCACATCCTTCCCAATGTGCAGTGCCCAGAACTGGACACAATACTCCAGTTGTGGCCAAACCAGTGTTTTATAAAGGTTCATCATAACTTCCTTGCTTTTGTACCCGATACCTCTATTTATAAAGCCCAGGATCCCGTATGCTTTCTTAACTGCTTTCTCAACCTGTCCTACCACCTTCAATGATTTGTGCACATGCACCCCTAGATCTCTCTGTTCCTGCACCCTTTTGTTTATATCGCCTCTCCAAGTTCTTCCTACTGAAATGTATCACCACACATTTCTGTGTTGAATTTCATCTGCCACCCATTCCACCAGTCTGTCTATGTCTTCTTGAAGTCCATCACTATCCTCCTCACTGTTCACTGCACTTCCAAGTTTTGTGTCATCTCCAAATTTTGAAATTGTGCCCTGTACACCTAAGTCCAAGTCATTAATATATAACAAAAAAAGCAATGGTCCTAGTACTGACCTCTGGGGAACACCACTGTACACCTTCCTCCAGTCCGAAAAACAACCGTTCACCACTACTCTCTCCTTTTACTTAAGCCAATTTTGTATCCATGCTGCCGCTGCCACTGCCCCCTTTATTCCATGGGCGTCAACTTTGATGACAAGCTTATTATGCAGCACTTTATCATACGCCTTTTTGGCAATATAAACTAAAGGGTACAATTCTAAAAGGGATGCAGGGAGAGATCTGGGGGTATACATGCACAAATCGTTCAAGGTGGAAAACTTTTTTTTACACAGCGAGTCGTTGTGATCTGAATCCGCTGCCTGAGGGGGTGGTGGAGGTAGATTCAATTGTGGCTTTCAAAAGGGAATTGGATAAGTACTTGAAGGGAAAAAATTTGCAAGGCTATGGGGACAGGGAAGTGAAGTGGGACTAACTGGATTGCTCTTGTGGTGGGCGAGCATGGACTGTATGGGCCAAATGGCCTCCTTCCATGCTGTAACCATTCTATAATTCTCAGTCAATGCATTGCCCTCATCGACCGTCTCTGTTACCTCATCAAGAAACTCAATCAAGTTGGTTAAATTCGAGCTGGCTTTCCTTAATTAATCCACACTTGTCCAAGTGACTGTTAATTTTGTCCCGGATTATTGTTTCTAAAAGTTTCCCCACTACCGGAGTTAAACTGACTGGCCTGCAGTTGCTGGGTTTATCCTTACACCCTTTTTTGAACCAGTGTATAACATTTGCAATTCTTCAGTCCTCTGGCACCAACCCCGTATTTTAAGATTGTACCCTTACTCATAGTACAGTGAGCAAGTGAAACAGCTATAATGGCGTCTGTATGTGGATCTTTTTGTATAATTTTGTGTAATTAAATACTCTGGTGCTGGATGTGCGAACCGCACGGGACTAATAGAGCGGGGAGCTCTTTGATCACATCAAGTTACAAGAAAGTTGGCCTCAGGATTCCGCCTTCTGGCTTGTTTACATAAACAAATGAAAAGATGAAACAAATATTCCTGTCCGAATTAGGATTGGGGCCCTTATCAGATACTGGGCAGCCATAAACAATGGAGCCTTCCAAGGCTGGTCCAAGAAACCTGGCCTAGAATCTGAAGGAGTCAGGGAAGGCCTGGAGAACTATGGACTCCCAGACTTGACATAAAGGCAAGACTAGATAAGGTGAGGAAAAACAGTTTTGAGCTACTGTGTAAGTTGATGATGGGTTAAGATCAGAGGTGGGACACAAGCTGCTTCTGCAGACCCTTGAAAGGTGGAAGATAACAGGGGAGGCTGACACTTTCTCAAAGAAACAAAGAACTCGAAGCATTATTAGGCATCTCGCCCTTTTGGGAGACCCCAATAGGGCAAAGGCCCATGCCAATAGCTAACCCTGGGTCCACCCCCAAAAGTGGCATAAAAGGAGCACTCTCCGCTGGTGTTAGGTTATAGAGACTTGGCAGGAGTAACGACTGGTGACGTTGGAGACCAGCCAAATAGCTATTTGACATTTTGAAGAACCTTCCAGATCAATAGAAGTGGCTTCAGGCGGAGCAGGACAGAGGACAAGGGTTCTAAAAGGTCACCCCAGGCGGGGCAGAAGACAGGAGAGATAACCAATTGATGAAGATATCCCAGGTGGGGTGGAAAGCACGCTTTCTTCATGTCTCCTAGACTGATACGACTCTACCCAGTGCGGAACGGTTGATATGGTCTCTTGCTCTCTGTTGTAAATCACTGTCCCAACACTGCGTATGTTGGTTCTTTTGTAAAGTTCAACAAAGCACCTTTTTACCAAATTGGAGTCACGTCAATTACCGGCAACTAAGAGTAAAATCTCAACAGTATCGCAGGGAAGATTATGGCCAGTACCTCCACAATTTCCACCCTTATTTCCCTCAGCAACCTAGGATGCATCCCATCCCGACCGGGTGACTTATCGACTTTAAGAACAGCTCGCCTTTCTAGTACCTCCTCTATCAATTTTCACCCCATCCAGTATCTCAACCACCTCTTCACATACTGTGACTTTGGCAGCATCTTCTTCCTTGATAAAGACAGATGCAAAGTACTCATTTAGTCCATCAGCTTGCCCTCTGCCTGCATGCGTAATCGGTCCCACCCCTCGTCTTACTGCATGCCTATAGAAGACTTTTGGATTCCCTTTTATGTTAGCTGCCAGTCTATTCTCATTCTCTCTTCCGGCCAGTTCCCTCCCAAACCATTGTTCAGGGACAACGGAGCCAACTGCAGTGTCCCACTAGCACCTTGGCTGAGTTTGGCCAATTCAGCAGATCAGTGATTCAACGTGGCATCTCCCTGATACATACATCTCAGCACACTACCATGCTGTGCATTCAGCTTCTGAACCATGAAGGGAGCATATCTTTTACATCATTAGTCTGGGTATTTAGACTGTGACCATGAACAGAAGTGAAGGTGCTAAACGGCTGAAAGTACACCTTTGTCTTTATCTTGAAAACTACGTTGTCATGTTTCTCTACGCACCAGAGGCTGGACTCTTATTGATTCAGTGCACTAAGCAGCACTGCAGCAAATAAGGTCCCTGGAGGAATTTAGACCCGATACAAGCATATAACACATTTGCAGAATGGAGCTCGGGAGCATTATGCAACAAATAGCATTGAATTTGTTCAGTTAACACAAGTACTGGAGTGTGCTTTTGTTTTAGTGGTAGCATTCCCGCCCGAGGCAGAAGCTGCAGCGTTCAAACAACGCTCCAGACAGTCCCGGCGAGTGGAGACCGGAGCACCCACTCTGAACTCTGGGATGACATCCAGCGGGATATTCGCGTCTGGTGGGTGTGCGTGGCCCACCTCATCCTAAGGACTAGCCACCTTATTGGCTGGTATAAAGATGGTTATGGCCCTGGAAGAAGCATTGCCATCAGACTGTTAATAAGCCTGCGAATCCTTCCATTACTTCACACGATTCTCTCCAAGAGCGTGAAGATTACAAAGAAGAAACACAAGTACTAGCAGGAGATGCAATAAGGGCCACATAAACAGTGCTGCTCGTGCAGCAGACGAGAGTTGGTCAGATGACACTTCAACACTGAGCAGCTCATCTGAGAGAGGATGTCGATAAATGCCATTAAGAAAAGTTAACTGAACAGCAAGGGTGTTGGTCAGCATCAGAAGTGGGAAGTAAGTCGTTATAATCAAGGGGAAAGCCAGTTTTGCCTCCAATTTACACTGAATTTGGCTGAGTGTGTTGCTTTATTCGTGTGTACAATGGTCCAGAGTTGTTCACCACTAACGTACTTGAGTAACAAAAACTGTGAACTGGGAGACATTCTGGGAAAGTTGTGAATTGTTTGCACTGGTTTTGAGACAAGACGCAACAACTTCAGGTTACTGAATTTGACTTTATTTATTGGCTTTCTCTCTCTCTCTCTCTCTCCCTCCCTCCCTCCCTCCCTCCCTCTCTCCCTCCCACCAAGAATTACATCTCTGAAAGGTTAACCTTTAGCCTTGATTACCAAAGGCATACACATTTGAAACCAGATTAAACAGATCAAGAACTCGAGAGATGTCCCCTCTTTACAACGCCCATCGCCAACTAGGACAGCAGATGCTCCACCACGTTCAAGGCGTGGCACTTACACTTTTCACAGCATTTGCAGGATGTGTCACTGTCTGTAGCCGGGTCGAAGTGGATGGATTCCATCAGTGGCAGGAAATGTTTGCATATTTTTTTTTTATTAGAGCAAGCAGCTTGGTGAAGACACTTGGGCTGATCTACAAGCCCAGCTGGAGAAGTTCCAGGACCAAAGGTCCTCACTCTGGAGGAAACCATATGGTGTGCCTTAAATGTCCATCTCAAATTGGGCATCATCTCCTGTCAAGGCAAAACAAAATGGCATTCAGTGACCTTTTAATCACTCCACGTTCAAGCAATAATCAGATGAAGGTCATTTCCCTGGCCTCTCACCCTCCATTCTATCTCTTCAGGAGGTGCTCACTTGTGCAAGGGTTTTGGTTCCACGAGCCATCCATTACCTCATCCAATTTCTCGTTCTTCACTGCAAGGGCAAAATTGGTTGCCCATTTGACCAGAAGGAAGCACTACAGCATACTCAGATTTTGTGTTCCTTGCGCGTGTGCACATATACACACTCGATCAAGGTTTTACTAGACAGTCATCAAGTCTGCAAACCCTACTAATGTCCCCACATTCGCCCATCAACATTGGAGCCAAACGTGACATCCAATTGTTTCCTGGATAAGATCAGCCAATTCAGCAGCTACTGAGAATCCAGCCTAGGACCTACTGGTCCATTTGGTTTTGTATTATACCAGATGGTACCTTTACTAACACTGCCAATAGGTGAGTTTAAGGGAGATCTTCAAAATACTGGGTACATTTTCACTGGTCAGGAATTTCTTTAACCAAATTATCTCCATTTTAGTTTGCAATGCTTACTTTAAATTACAGAGTGGATAGGATTAATTACTAACTTTGGTCAAATGCCATGTCATATGCCCAACAACCTGGGCATAAAAGCTGGGTACAAAAACAGATTTATGTCCAGGATCCTTCTTCCTTTCCTACAAACACACACTTGGTAACCTCAGCCATGCTGACCAGGTTGGGAGGCAGGTGCTTCCACACAAGGAGATAGAGATTAAGTTATCCACTGATCATGAACATGTACCTCCCAACAGTCCATTTCACAACAGCACAGTGATGCAAGCAGCGCAGCCAACATCCATCTTGGTTGTGAACATTGTGGTATCAGAGAAAAAAAAAACATGCTTCAACCACCTCAAATTGCTCACGCCAATGGTGACAAGAGCTGCAAACACCAGTACTTCACATTGATGCCTCCAGTTTGGATGGACAAAATCTACAATTGTCGGGCTGGTGCAAAGTGGGTAGAATCCAAACCCTCCCTCCAAAAGCACCCTTCACTGAAATCCTCACACTCCGTCCCCATCGTCACTTACCACCAGCTGCCTTATCCTCATGGCTGTTCACATGGTTGGCTGCTGGCTTCGCCTTCTCTGTTGTGTTCGGATTCGTGACACCTGGGATGTTTGGAAGGTCACGCGGAGGGGTCCTGGCAACGGGGGAATTGCGGCATTCCATGAGGAATTTGCGGTCATAAATAATGCGGGTGCCTGCAACATAAAAAGCAATGCATGGTTCAGGTCAACAGGGAGCGAGCGCCATTCATCAGAGCTGTGAGGTTTTACAGCCTTGGGTCATGATTCGCCAGGTTGCTTTGTCACGATAACATACTTGCAAACGCTTTTCGGGGTGGTGGAGTGAAAACAATTTCAAAAACTTATTTGTCCGTAAAGACCAGAAAGTTCCGCGTTGGATCCCCAGCCCCTGCTGACGTCAAGTGGGCAGCAGTTTGAGGTACTTTTGCAGGGAAGAAATCAGCCAAGGATCCTGCTCCTGTTCACAATCCAGTGATTCTGCTTTAAGTGTTCAGTGTGCTGCAATAGCCTGAATACACAAGTGTGGCCACTTGGGGGAAATATCCAGCACCTACAGAATCACACCCTCGTACAGCCAGCACCTTCAGGAACTGGGGGGGGGGGGGGGGCGCAAAGAAAAGGACAGACAAGAAATGTTCTTAATTTAACAAAAAAATAATTTGTTGGTTCGTCAATAGGACTGTAAATTTGGATTTTCCTCAATAAAAACATATCCCTAAAAAAATTGGGATTTTTTTCAATCTTCAATAGGAGATAGACAACAGGCAAGCAAAGAGCTGCAAATGGCTAAGGATCAAGGAGGTAAAGAACACAGATCAGAGGGTTCAATGCACAGCTTGTGAACTGCTTCATTTTTGCAGTTCAACCAAAACTGGCAATCTTACTGGCCTTCACTGGCTGTTGGGGATTTTTTATTTTTCTCTGTGAAGTTTCTTCTCAGGGTGTGAGCGATGCTGGCAAGGCAGCGTTTATTGCCCATCTCCAGCTGCCCGATGAAGGTGGTCCTTCTTCTTGAATCGCTATTTTCTGTACAACTGAATGGCTTACTCGGCCACACCAGAGGAGGCATCGAATCAACCATGTTGTGAGGGACTGGAGTCACGTGATGGCTGGACCGAGTAGGAAGGTTTCCTTCCTTGAATGACGTCAGTGAACCAGTTGGGTTTTTCACCACAATCCAGCAGATTTTGGGGGACATTTTATTCTGGTGCCGGCCCCACAAATTACCAGATTTACTGAATTCAACTTCACAACTCGTGTGTTGGGATTTGAACTCACGACCTCTATCTGGATCGCTGGTCCGCTATCATCTCCACTGCACCAGCGCCTGTCGAAAAGCAGGCCCGGGGTGACCCAGCTTCTGATGTCCCTTTAGTGCTTGGCTCGCACAGAACTTTCCAAAGACAGTATTATTGGCAACTTGCTGTGTTGATATTGCGGTCAGACTCCTTCTCCCAAGCATCAACCACACTACATACAATTACATAGAACGTACAGCACAGAAACCGACCCAACTCGTCTACAATGGTGTTTATGCTCCACTCGAGCCTCTTCCCACCCCTCTTCATCTATCCCTATCCTTTTCTCCCTTGTACCTACCCAGCTTCCTCTTAAAGGCATCTATGCTATTCGCCTCAACCATTATGTGGTTGCAAATTCCACACCCTAACCACTCTGGATAAAGAAGTTTCTCCTGAATTCTTTATTGGGTTTATTAGTGACACTCTCATATTTATGGCCCCTAAATACAAGATAAGTCACTGCATGTTACAGTACTGAGGCACTGTATCACTCATTTAATACAGACTTCTGTAATTTCATAATGACCCAGGTTTCATTTGTGGGGACTGTGCATTATAGGAATCGTGACTGAAACCCATAGATTGTCTCCAAATTCTGCCAACTTCCACCAGCTGCAGGTTCTGTACTTGCCTGGACTTAGCACTGCAGAATATTGATCAGTTGAATACATAAGCACCATGCAGGTTTGAAAAATCAGTAGATCGCCTTAAAAATTCTCTCTCTAAGAGAAAGCACTTCAACTGCTACTTTTAATGAACACCTCAAGGTCTTTATGATCCTGTGGCTCAACTCCGTCTGCACCGACTTTGTTGGCTTGCTGTTTTATTTCTGCAGTCTACTCCAAGTATTTCAATTCTGGGGAACATCTAGGTTTAACATGTTCACCTAACCCTAGATATCCCTCCCAGTTTTAGCAAAAGCATACACACAGGAGAGGGAACTATGTAATGGAACAGAGAGTACATCAGCTGAATTCAGTCATTCAAACCAACTCAGATATCTCATTTCCGGTGCAACAAAGTCAAAGGAAACGTTCTTTTTGAAGTTTTTCACAAACGCACGCATACTCTTTCACACACACACCGACACCATCTGGTGCCTTTCCAGTGCTGGAAGCCTTAATCAATGTTATCAGCCGCAGACACTAAGTGCTTCATGCTGATGACTGCACCCTCAGCAAAATGTGGAAAGTGTAACATTCTGCCAATTGTAATGTTGCATTATCAATTTTCATTACCTGATGTCATGGAGGGGAGCCCGTCGATGGGTAATGAAATCTGGCGGATAAATCAAGAATTGCCAAAATGTGGACAGCCGTATGGTGCAGCAATACTTTAGGCACAGGAATGAAGACAAGTATGATACAAGAAATGTTCCGTGCACTGTGCAGGGAAGGGATTGCTCAAATCAGGGTTTGTCCTGTGAAAATGATGGCAGACAACCAGGTAGGTGGACAACTGGGGCGTGGACAGGCCCAACTACTGTATTGTCCAGGGGTTAGTTTTGCCAAATTTCACTCCTGAATGTAGCGACTCATGCTGGGGAACGTCTCTGGTCCCTCACTTGGTAGCCATGGGGGAAGGCTGCACAATCATAGAAAGGTGACAGCACGGAAGAAGGTCATTCGGCCCATCGAGTCCCTGCCGGCTCCATGCAAGAGCAATCCAGCTAGTCCCACTCCTCCACCCTATCACTGTAGCCCTGCAATTTTCTTCCTTTCTAGTACTTATCCAGTTCCCTTTTGAAGGCCATGATTGAATCTGCCTCCACCACCCCCTCAGGCAGTGCATTCCAGATCCTAACCACTCGCTGTGCAAAGAAGTTTTTCCTCATATCACCTTTCGTTCTTTTGCCAATCACCTTAAATCTACGTCCTCTGGTTCTTGACCCTTCCGTCAATGGGAACAGTTTCTCTCTATCTACTCTGTCTGGACCCTTCATGATTTTGAATACCTCTATCAAATCAACTCTCAACCTTCTCTGCTCGAAGGAGAACAACCCCAGATTCTCCAGTCGATCCATGTAACTAAAGTCCCTCATTCCTGGAATCATTCTACTAAATCTCTTCTGCACTCTTTCTAAGGCCTTAAGATCTTTCCTAAAGTGCAGTGCCCAGAACTGGTTACAATATTCCAGTTTTGGCCGAACCAGTGTTTTGTGAAGGTTTGTCATGACTTCCTTGCTTTTGTAGTCCAAGATTTATAAAGCCCAGGATCCTGTATGCTTCTTTAACCGCTTTCTCAACCTGCCCTGCCACCTGCAACGATTTGTGTACTTACACCCCCAGATCTCTATTCCTGTATCCCTTTTAGAATTATGCCCTTTACTTTATATTGCCTCTCCTCATTCTTCCTACCGAAATGTACCACCTCACATTTTTTGCGTTAAATTTTATCTGCCATGTGTCCGCCCATGCCACCAGCCTATCTATATCCTCTTTTAGTCTATCACTATCCTCCTCACTGTTCAATACACTTCCAAGTTTTGTGTCATTTGCAAATTTGGAAATTGTGCCCTGTATACCCAAGTCCAAGTCATTAATATATCAAGAAAAGCAGTGGTCCTAGTACCGACCCCTGGGGAACACCACAGCACACCACCCTCCAGGCCTCAAAACAACCATTTACCACTGCTCTCTGTTCTCTGTTACTTAGCCAATTCTGCTACTGTATCCATGCTGCTACTGCCCCTTTTATTCCATGGGCTTCAATCTTGACGACAAGCCTATTATGCAGCACTTTATCAAATGCCTTTTGAAAGTCCATATACACCACATCAACTGCATTGCCCTCATCTACCCTCTCTGTTACCTCATCAAAAAACTCTAACTTAATCAAGTTAGTTAAACACGATTTGCCTTTAACAAATCCGTGCTGGCTGGCTGAGCTTAGCAGATGGATACTTGACTGGAAGGGGGGTTAGTGGTGGTGATAAGGAATGGGGGAACATCACAACCAATCCTTTCCCTGCAGGGGTTTGAACCACCAGTTAGGAAATAGAACATCGGCTGACTGTCACTGTGGACGAAAGGAAACACTGACCCAAGGATCAAAGAGCAAAGAACTATTTGAAAAGTGGGCACAAGATTCAAAATCCCTTTGAACCAAACATGAACTCAAGGTTACCAGAAACATTACCCACTTAAGAGATGAAATTAAAAGACACAACATGACCACATCTGGTAATGTAGAACTATTTCTCCGAACAAGGAGTGATACATATTCAATTAATGATACATATTCAAAAGGTTTCACCTCAAATATAGTGTGCCAGCAGATATTCTCCTTATTCCTGTCTTCAGTGCTGCACATTTAAAGCTCCTGACCAGATTTATCACCCGTGTGGAGTACAGCCCACTTGACTCTTCCCAAATTCGTATCAGTACTTGGACAGGATGTGATAAGGTCACGTGGGGAAGGTTTATCATGTGAATATGAGCATTTGGTGGATATTAAATGCAACTTGCACTGGTAGCATGAGACAGAACTAATTGGCCCAACAAAAAGGGGCACAAAATGTGAGCAGCATATTTTACAAATAATGTCAAGGAGGGGTCTTAAGTCAATAATTGATAAAGCTTCTGTACAGATGAGCTGCCCCATCTTTGTTTCTAAGGGGGAGGTTTTAACATTGTACCTGTGGATAAATGCCTTGTAAACACTAATATCTAGTACTCCTTATGTTGTTACATAAAATATATTGTTTTTAAATCAGCATTAAACTCAACACTCTATAGGATCAGACAGAACCAGGAATGCTTTTAGGTCAAGATAATCCCCGTGTTCCCAATCACTGGTGGGCATCAACCTTGCGACATGAACAGACCAAATAAAGTGGGTGGAACAAACAGTTACTTAGTTCTGCTCCTCTCCACCCAAGATCATACATCGAAGGCCTCCAACGTGCAGCTGTAAAGGCAGGGAAAGCTCAGAGTAGGGTCTTACCCTTGTCCCCTGTTGAGCAATGGTGCCAGGTGTTATTGCAATCGAAGAAGGGAAGGATTACGAAAATAAAGAGAGTATCGCCTGAATGAAAACTGACATCAAAAAGGGGGGAAAAAAACACTAATGACAAAATTCTGATCATCAAACATGGAACAATTTTCCAAAATATCTTAATCTTCACCGGTAATCAGTTACAAGTCATTTCCAATACTATAAATCTGTCTTAGCTAATAACTGACTGACTTAAGATTCAAAAAAATTTCCTTTTTTAAATATAATCAGTATCTGTTACTTTTTTTTAAAAAAGTTTGAGACCACTTTTTATTGGTTCAGCATACACCAAAATTCACATTTTAAACAAGTGTAGAGAGTCAAACTAAAATAGCTGTGTCTACAATTAAATTTGTTTGTCTTGTATATTTACAGAATGATAGAAGATTTTTTTTTAACGAGTGCAGGCTGCACAAGTCGTACTCAAGTTTGGATTTTTTTTGTTGTTGGCACCAAGACAAAAAAACCCTCATTACACTGTTGTGAGCACCATAATTTATTCATTCAATGGGTCGGCTTTTCAACCTGCTCTGGAAGGTGCAGCACAGCGCAGAATGTGAAATGATTAAACTGCTGTTAACTTGCACTGGAGAAGGACTTGGATTTCACCATCTGCGGCGAGATATATGGGTCTACGAGAATCCCAACTCCAAGACTGCTTTTCAACAGATTTATTCAACTGGTGATGCAAAGCAACCTCTTGTGCTGAAAGGCTTGGCCACAATCATTCTGCGTTTGGTCTGTTAACAATTCAAACATGTGGATTTAGCCGATTGACTGTTTACTCACTCTTATCATCACTATGTTCCAATTGGCAATAAGATGCAAACCTTATGACACAAAAGCCTAATGAATCAACACTTGGACTTGGGAGAGTAAGTAAACTTTGGGTGAATTGTCCCGAGTGATTACATTATTAAGGGATTAAGTAAATCATGATATTAAATCATTCTCTTAAGTACTCTGACTTGTGTGTTCTTGTCGAACATGTTCCAGGTGGTGACACGAAACTGCAGAGACCAATTATCCTGCTGCACCATCGAACAATTTTTGACGACAGTATATTGGTCGCAGGGAGTTGAGGAGATAAATTCATTCCCTCAACAATCACACTCAAATTTATACTAATTGTCACCTATTTTCCAGAGAGAAATAGGGCACTTGTTAGAGTGAGGGATCAAAAGGACGAGTCTTCATCAATACACCGTCAAGAGTGGCACTGCTAAAACCTGGGTGCACATCATTCATGCCCTCTGGGAGAATGATACTCGTGGGAAGATGACCAGGAAAAATATACTTTTCTCTCCTTGCCAATTTTCTCTTCTGCCTCTCCTGAATTTGCTAACTCCTTGCTGGGATATGGTCCCAGCAGCCCAGTCATCATTCAGCACCTCATTGGTGAGACTATTATTCTTGTGGAAGTCTTCACAGTGAGCAGTAGCAGGCAATACAATCTGAGCCCGCTCCTGTTTCCCACTTAAGCTCACACAAGTAAACTTCCATCAGTGGTTGCTGTATCGCGATCACGGGAGGAAACTTAGGCCCATCTCCCCCTCCTCAACCCAGCATGCTTGAGGCCAATTAAAGCCCGATAACAGCAGTGTTCGTGTAGATCAACTAATATAGCCCACAGAACAGAGATTAAAAATATCCTTCCTGATCTATATGGTTCACTGAAACATTGGAGGAGCCCCTTCCCCCAACCCAAAAAAATAAATTAAGATATAGGGCAATAATTGTACACTTTTTTTTTTGCTTAATTGGTTAACACAGAATGGAATCAAAATTAAAACTTGTTGTACTGTGAAAAATTCGCTATGTTCTCTCCCCATTGGACAGATGGAACCTCAAAAAAACTTCAAAGATTTTCTTTCAAACAAACCCGCAGGCACCAAGCTCTGTCCAGGAACTCAGTGACGAGCAGAGTGCAGTTGAGTACACGGACTGTCTGACCTCTGGCATTCGTTGCTACTGTGAAAACATGGAAACATTTCTATTAACTGCTCTTTCGATCTGATCAATACTGTGGTGGGGGTGGAGGAAGGAAAAGAGCGAAGAGGGGGGGAAAAAAAGTGCTGCAATGGGACACTGCAGCTTCAAGTGGCTGCACTACTGACACAGCTCCCACATCATCAGTTATTGACACTACGTGTTTGCTAAAAACACACGTGGATAACGATACAAATTATACTGGCAACTGTGTCCCATCCTACATTACAACAATGACTACACTAAAAATTAATTCATTGGCTGTAAAGGGCTTTGGGGCATCCTAAGGTGGTGAAAGGCACTATATAAATGCAAGTTCCTTCTAATATTGCAAACAACTGGAACGGATAGTTATGTTGACGAGTGGCTCCAAGATGATCATTTTTCAAGGATTTAATTGAGAAAAGTGAGACTGAAAACGCACCATTTACGCAATGACAGGAAACAAGACCATTCAACAAGCTTGGCAGGATTCAAATATCATTCAACCAGCAGTAACAACAATCAAACCCACAGACTGAATTAAGTTCCACTTCACAGTTCACCTGAGGAAGGAGGTAGCCTCCGAAAGCTTGTGAATTTAAAATAAAATTGCTGGACTATAACTTGGTGTTGTAAAATTGTTTACAATTCACAGAAATAGGCACTGGTCTTGCATCAGCTACTGATGGACGCTGCTGATATGACAATATTCATCACAGCTGCTTCACCTCAGGTCAAATGCTTAGGCATTCTTCACCCAGACACCAGATCACAATCCCACTCCAGTATATCAGAAATGGAAGCGTTAAATAATTTACATGTACATTAAACAAAAATGAAAATTCAGGGCAATAAGCCTGTTTAGATTTCAAATGCCACTCAAATCTGCCTTTATGGTTTGAAATGCCTCAACAGCTTAATTCAAATTAATTGATTAAAAAACTGATGAGGGAAGAAAACTTCACAACAATGGACCTTAATTACACTGCACAAACTTGCAGCAGATGTTACAGCAGGATCTCATCTAGTGTCACAACACGAAGCAATATTTAGGCAAATATGAAGAAAAAACAAGTTATTTTGAGATTATAATTTAATCTCAGGCTTCAGATGATTATGAACTGGTTCTCGTGGTTTCAAACATCATATGATTCTCTTGACGCTTTACTGCCTTGTGATCAATACCACTTGGTCATTGTGTTGCATTTTATCAATACAGCTGCTTAGAATTATTTTCCTCCCAAATGTGACGCAAGACACATTGTGAAAAGCACAATTATTTTTTGCAATTAAATAGTGTGTTGGACTTTCACACAGGGGGGGCGCGCGCGCGGGTAGGCCCGGGTGGGTGCGGGGAGGAGCGGGGGGGGGGGGCCTGGGGGTGCAGCAGGGGTGGGGGGTTCTGTTCTGTGGTTGCAGCTGGGGGATGCCTGAGGGTTCAGTGGGGGGGGGGGGGGGTGCCTGAGGGTTCAGTGGGGGGGGGGGGGGGTGCCTGAGGTTGCAGTGTGGGGAGGGGGGACTGCCTGAGGGAGCAGTGAGGAGGGAGGGTGCAATGTTGGGGGGGGGGTTGCTTAGGGTGCAATGTTGGGGGGGGGGGGTGTTGCTTAGGGTGCAATGTTGGGGGGGGGGGGGGGGGGTTGCTTAGGGTGCAATGTTGGGGGGGGGATGCTTAGGGTGCAATTCTGGGAGGGGGAGGGGGGTGCCTGAGGGTTCAGGGGGGGGGGGGGTGCCTGAGGGTTCAGTGGGGGGGGGGTGCCTGAGGTTGCAGTGTGGGGAGGGGGGACTGCCTGAGGGAGCAGTGAGGAGGGAGGGGTGCAATGTTGGGGGGGGGGGGGTTGCTTAGGGTGCAATGTTGGTGGGGGGGGGGTGTTGCTTAGGGTGCAATGTTGGGGGGGGGGGGGTGTTGCTTAGGGTGCAATGTTGGGGGGGGGGGTGTTGCTTAGGGTGCAATGTTGGGGGGGGGGGGGTGTTGCTTAGGGTGCAATGAAGGGGGGGGGGATGCTTAGGGTGCAATGTTGGGGGGGGGGGTTGCTTAGGGTGCAATGTTGGGGGGGGATGCTTAGGGTGCAATGTTGGGGGGGGTGCTTAGGGTGCAATTCTGGGAGGGGGGTGCCTGAGGGTTCAGTGGGGGGGGGGGGGAGGGGGGGTGCCTGAGGGTTCAGTGGGGGGGGGGGGGGAGGGGGGTGCCTGAGGGTTCAGTGGGGGGGGGGGGGAGGGGGGTGCCTGAGGGTTCAGTGGGGGGGGGGGGGGGGAGGAGGGGTGCCTGAGGGTTCAGTGGGGGGGGGGGGGGGGAGGAGGGTGCCTGAGGGTTCAGTGGGGGGGGGAGGGGGGGAGGAGGGTGCCTGAGGGTTCAGTGGGGGGGGGGGGGGGGGAGGAGGGTGCCTGAGGGTTCAGTGGGGGGGGGGGGAGGGGGGGTGCCTGAGGGTTCAGTGGGGGGGGGGGGGGGGGAGGAGGGTGCCTGAGGGTTCAGTGGGGGGGGGGGGGGGAGGAGGGTGCCTGAGGGTTCAGTGGGGGGGGGAGGGGGGTGCCTGAGGGTTCAGTGGGGGGGGGGGGAGGGGGGTGCCTGAGGGTTCAGTGGGGGGGAGGAGGGTGCCTGAGGGTTCACTGGGGGGGGAGGGGGTGTCTGAGGTTCAGTGGGGTGGGAGGGGGGTGCCTGAGGGTTCAGCGGGGGGGCAGGGGGGTGCCTGAGGTTCAGTGGGGGGGGGCAGGGGGGTGCCTGAGGGTTCAGTGGGGGGGGGGGGGGGAGAGGGGGGTGCCTGAGGGTTCAGTGGGGGGGGGGGGGGGAAGGGGGTGCCTGAGGGTTCAGTGGGGGGGGGGGGTGCCTGAGGGTTCAGTGGGGGGGGGGGGTGCCTGAGGGTTCAGTGGGGGGGGGGAGGGGAGGGGAGGGGGGGAGGGGAGGGGGGGGGAGGGGAGGGAGGGGGGAGGGGAGGGGAGGGGGGGGGGGGAGGGGAGGGGGAGGGGGGGGGAGGGGGGTGCCTGAGGGTTCAGTGGGGGGGGGGGGGAGGGGAGGGGGGAGGGGAGGGGAGGGGGGGGGGGGAGGGGAGGGGGGGGGGAGGGGAGGGGGGTGCCTGAGGGTTCAGTGGGGGGGGAGGGGGTGCCTGAGGGTTCAGTGGGGGGGGGGGGAGGGGGGTGCCTGAGGGTTCAGTGGGGGGGGGGGGAGGGGGGTGCCTGAGGGTTCAGTGGGGGGGGAGGGGGGTGCCTGAGGGTTCAGTGGGGGGGGAGGGGGGTGCCTGAGGGTTCAGTGGGGGGGGGAGGGGGGAGGGGGGGGGCTGCCTGATGGGGGGGGGGGGGGGGAGGGAGGGGGCTGCCTGAGGGTGCTGCCTGAGGGTGCAGGGGGGGGGGAAGAGGGGGTGCCTGAGGGTGCAGTGGGGGGGGGGGTGCCTGAGGGTGCAGTGGCAGGGAGGGAGGGGGCTGCCTGAGGGTTCAGTGGGGGGGGGAGGGGGCTGCCTGAGGGTTCAGTGAGGGGGAGGGGAGGGGGGTGCCTGAGGGTTCAGTGAGGGGGAGGGGAGGGGGGTGCCTGAGGGTTCAGTGAGGGGGAGGGGAGGGGGGTGCCTGAGGGTTCAGTGTGGGGAGAGTGGAGGGGGGGTGCCTGAGGGTTCAGGGGGGGGGTGTTGGGGGGGTGCCTGAGGGTTCAGTGGGGGTGCCTGAGGGTGCAGTGTGTGTGTGGGGGGGTGCCTGAGGGTGCAGTGAGGGGGGTGGGGGGTCGGGAGAAAGTTGAGCACCCATGTTGTGCAATTGCCTTACCTCCTGGGGTGGTGCTGAAGAGGGTGCCCCCGGGGGTGGTGCTGTAATCGTGCGGCAGCTGCCCCGAGTCACTCACGGTCACCCTGCGGGTGGGAATGGCGCGGCTCTCGGTTTTCTGAGCTGGGCCGGACATCCTCACACTGACTCACCCGCTTGAACGCGACCGGCGAACGGGAAAGCCAGGCCTGATCTCACCCCCCTCCCCCTCTCCCTCTCTCTCACACTCACACTCACACTCACACTCGCCTTCTTCCACCTTCACCTTCACCTCTCTCTCGCCCGTCCCCGCGAGCACCAACACCGGGACCTCACTCAACCCCCCAGGCCCACACACATCCAGGCCCGAGCACCCTGCGACCAACAACATCCGCTCACCCGGCCTCCAGAGCCGCGTCATCTTCGGCAGCGCGACGGAAAGAGCCGAGCGCGTTCGGGAGCCTCGTTGCGTCCGATCTGACGTCACGTCATCTTCGGCAGCGCGGCGGAAAGAGCCGAGCGCGTTCGGGAGCCTCGTTGCGTCCGATCTGACGTCACGTCATCTTCGGCAGCGCGGCGGAAAGAGCCGAGCGCATTCGGGAGCCTCGTTGCATCTGGTGACGGGGGGGGGGGGGGGGCTGGGATGAGCAGTCACTGACTCGGTCTCGCCATCGAACTATTGTCGTTCACAGTCCAGAAGGAGACTATTTGGCCCATGGTGATCATGCCTACTCTTTAATTGAGCAACCCCCCCAAAACAAATCTCTCGGTCTATCTTCCTCTGTTTACAATATTTAATTGTAAACAATTTTACAACACCAAGTTATAGTCCAGCAATTTTATTTTTAATTCCACAAGCTTTCGGAGGCTTCCTCCTTCCTCAGGTGGTGTGGAAATCTTTAACCAGTATTTAACCAGTTTTCTCTTTAAAGATGCAATGGTGTCAAAGCATGAACTACTAGTGGTAAATTGCTTTACCGAAGGAAGGATATACTTGCCTTAGAGGCGGTGCAAGGAAGGTTCACTGGATTGATTCCTGGGATGAGAGGGTTGTCCTATGAGGAGAGATTGAGTAGAATGGGCCGATACTCCCTGGAGCTTAGAAGAATGAGAGGTGATCTCATTGAAACATATAAGATTCTAAGAAGGCTTGACAGGGTGGATGCTGAGAGGATGTTTCCCCTGCCTGAAGAGTCTAGAACTAGGGGACATAGTCTCTGGATAAGGGGGTCAGACATTTAGGATGGAGATGAGGAGGAATTTCTTCACTTCGATGGCTGTGAATATTTGAAATTCTCTACCCCAGAGGGCTGTGGATGCTCAGTTGTTGAACATATTCAAGACTGAGAGTGATACATTCTTGGGGGCAAAAATTGGATCGGGCCTGTTTTTGGGCGGGGGTAGCACGATCCGCTATTACCCCGCGCCCAATGGCCTCTGCGCAGGCAGGACGAGACTTTCCTCACGCCTGAGGACTTACTGCAATCTGCGTTGGAAATCAGCGTCGAATGAGGATTCCGTGCAATTCACACTTTCCACCAGCAGGGGGAGCTCCAATCTCTTAAAGGCAGGCTGTCTGTGAGAAATCTCTTAAAGGTAGCTGGTACCTGTTATTTGCTGAAAATAACAGTCTGCTGTCTGCACGGAGTCTGAACGGAGATCAGACATCGCACATGTAAAGTACAGATGCAAGTCCTGTCCCTATGTTTACACACTGATGAGTTATGTTAAAAACATTGAATACAGGTTGCACATCACTAAATCCCACATCCTCCAATCTGCATGCTAGATCTCATCAATCTGCCGATCTGAGGTTGTACCAGGCCTGCGAGAGTGCATGCACCAAGGTTCTCTGCTGATGCACCAGGGGCCTTGGTGCAAGAGGTGGACAGAAGGAGGGACATCCTATATCCACAGTGGGGGGGGGGCGGGGGGGCAAGAGGCCCTCCAGATATTTACCCAAAAGGCAGTGGGAGGCAGTAGGGGATGAAGTCAATGCCAGGCGCACAGCATCAGGAACATGGATGCAGTGCAGGAAGAAGTTCAATGCTTTGACATGAGTGGTCAAGGTGAGTGAGGTCAACTGTCAAGTGGCGTCTCCTACCAACTACACCACTAGCCGCATCCACTGCTCCATGCACTACACCCCCCATCACCCACATACCAACAAACTCTTTCCATCAGTACTCAACTCTTCCAACCAGATGCTTCACCCTCACACATTACCACTGTTGCAAGCCCCCCACCCACAACTCACAGGCCACACACACTGGCAGCTCTTCAACTATGACAGGCACATCACCCAGACACACGTCCCGTTTTCTTGTAGGAGAAGGTAGCACATATCAGGAGGCAGCAAGTGACAGCAGCAATCAGCCCCTCGAGCCTGTTCCGCCACTGAATGAGATCATGGTGGACCTGTGACCAAACTCCATTAGCCCCATATCCCTTAATACCCTTGGTTCACAGAAATCTATCAATCTCAGATTTAGAATTCACAATTGAGCTGGCATCAACTGCTGTTTGCAGAAGACTGTTCCAAACTTCTCCCACCCTTTGTGTGTAGAAGCATTTCCTGACTTCACTCCTGCACGTCCTGGCTCTAAATGTTAGGCTGTGTCCCCGTGCCCTAGTATTCAAGTATAGCAGACCTCCAAAAACAGTTACAAATGTTTCGGCAGCCAGAAGCAATAATCCAGCCACTAACCTGTAAATCCTGCACAGTCCCTTTAAATAGCGCTGGCGGGGTTCCTCCAGGCATTCTAAGACACATTCAGATGGTCGGGGTTAAGACTGATATAGTGCTAAGTCCCGATATAAAAATACCACTTTAAATCAGCGTTGCACACTGACTGTATCCATTTTCTCCGTACTTTACATGTTTCCGGCCTTCGTTATCTGCGCCTGCGCTAACTCCTATACCAAGATAGCGTCCGGCGCACGGCACGCTGGGAACGTGCGTGTGCAGCCAAGACGCCATCTTGACACTTTGGGAGGCCGTGGGTGGAAAAGTGGAGTTGAGGTCAAAGATCAGCCAAGATCTTATTGAATGGCGGAGCAGGCTTGAGGGGTCATATGGCCTACTCCTGCTCCTATTTCTTATGTTCTCATGTAAACCACTAACTACTAGGGATAAATTGCTTTAACCACTACAAGCGGTAAACGGCACAGTTTGTTGTGGTCCAGGCCATACAGATGGAAAGGTACCAAGGTGGATTCTGCCCCCCATTGAGTTTGTTGATTGCCATTAGGGACGGTGCATTTAGCTTTGGTTCACCTGGGCTAGTTGGGGGGAATCAGTTATGGTTCCCTCTTTCAACCGCTATGCAGTGACACCAAGAAGAGCCATCATGTGAAACTACTGAGAAATCCACGTAATTAAACTTTTTGTTAAAAAGAAAGACCTGCATTTCTCGAGAGCAGATTGGGGCTCTTTTCTCTCATAGAATCATAGAATCATAGAAGTTACAACATGGAAACAGGCCCTTCGGCCCAACATGTCCATGTCGCCCAGTTTATACCACTAAGCTAGTCCCAATTGCCTGCACTTGGCCCATATCCCTCTATACCCATCTTAGCATGTAACTGTCCAAATGCTTTTTAAAAGACAAAATTGTACCCGCCTCTACTACTGCCTCGAAAAGTAAAGGCTGAAGGGAGACCTAACAGAGGTCTTTAACATTATGAAGGGGTTTGATAAGGTAAAGTTCGAAAAGATGTTTCCACATGTGGGAAAGTCCAAAACTAAGGGTCATCAATATAAGATGATCACTAATAAATTCAATAAGGAATTCAGGAGAAACTTCTTTACCCAGAGAATGGTTGGAATGTGGAATTTGCTACCACAGGGAGTAGTTGAGGCGAACAGAATAAATGCATTTAAGGGGAAGTTACCTAAGTAGGTGTCAGCTGTGGCTCAGTGCGTTCACTCTTACCTGTGAATTAGGTAGTCGTGGGTTCAGAGTCCCACTCCGGAGACTTAAGCACAAAATCTAGGCTGATACTCCCAGTGCAGTACTGAGGGAGTGCTACACTGTTAGAGGTGCTGTCTTTCAGATGAGACAGCACTGTGCCTGTTCTCTCAGGTAAACTTAAAAGATCCCATAGCATGATTCAAAGAGGAGTAGGGGAGTTCTCCCTGGTGTCCTGGCCAATATTTATCACTAAAAAATCAGATTATCTGCTCATTATCCACATTGTTGTTTGTGGGACCATATTGTATGCAAATTGTTTGCTGCATTTCCTACATTAAAACAGTAACTACACTTCAAAAGTAATTAATTGACTCTAAATCACTTTAGGATGTCCTGAGGATGTGAAAGGAGCTATATAAATGCAAGTTTGTTCTTTCTTTGTAGAAAGGAATAGAAGGACATGCTGATAGAATTAGATGAAGTAGGGGTGGGAGGAGGCTCATGAGGAGCATAAACACCAGCACGGACCAGTTGGACCGAATGGCCTATTTCTGTACTGTAAATTCTATGTAATTTATACAGTGCGTTTCGCTACCTTAGGATGATGTCCCAAAGCACTTTGCAACCAAGGTCCCACTAACAGCAATGAGATCATGATCAGCCCATCTCCACCCCGCCTCAGCTCATCTACTGCTGAAACCCTAATCTATGCCTTTGTTACCTCTAGACTTGACTATTCCAATGCTCTCCTGACCGGCCTCCCATCTTCCACCTTCCATAAACTTGAGCTCATCCAAAACTCTGCTGCCCGTATCCTAACTCGCACCAAGTACCGTTCACCCATCACCCCCCGTGCTCGCTGACCTATATTGGCTCCCGGTCCGGGCATGCCTTGATTTTCTCATTCTAGTTTACAAATCCCTCCATGGCTTCGCCCCCTCCCTATTTCTGTAACCTTCTCCAGTCCTATGACACTCCGAGACCTCTGCTCTCCTCCAATTCTTGTCTTTTGCGCATCCCCAATTTTAATCGTTCCATCATTGGAGGCCGTGCCTTCAGCTGCCTAGGCCGAAAACTCTGCAATTCCCTTCTCTCCCCCTCTCTAACTCTCTCTCCTCCTTTAAGACACTCCTTAAAACCTACCTCTTTGACCTTTGGTGGTTCGGTGTCAATTTTGTTTGAAAATCGCTCCTGTGAAGAGCCTTGGGACATTTTACTACATTAAAGGCGCTATATAAATGCAAATTGTTGTTGTTGTTAAACGGTTTTTTTTAAGTGATGTTGATTGAGTGATAAATATTGGCCAGGACACCAGGGAAAACTCTCTTGCTCTTCTTCGAAATAGTGCCATGGGATCTTTTACATCCACTTGAGAAGGCAGACAAGGCCGTGGTTTAACGTCTCATCCGAGAGATGGCACCTCTGTCAGTGCAGCACTCCCTCAGCACTGCACTGAAGTGTCAGCCTGGATTATCTGCTCAAGTTTCTGGAGTGGGACTGACATTTTCAATTTTTCAATCCAAAAGCAAAACTGCTGAATCCAGAGAGCTTTAAAAAAAATTAGGGCTAATAGACCCAGACGGGCCTGCCTGGTTTAAATATCATGTTCCTGAGTTTGCTGCGAAAAGATCAACTAGATTCCAAACTCCTGTTGCCAGGTGTGTTAACTTAGATCCAAAGAGAGTTGCTTACCCCTCCTCCAGGGAAGATAAGAGGAAAGAATCAGAGAAAAAAAACGGGGAACGAAAATTTAAAGCACAAGTCAATCACTTTCATTAGCAGCTCTCTGTTCCCAATGCAGCACCTTTGAAATTCATTTCCAGTGTTGCCACTATACCCTGCAATTGCTGAACATGTTTGCACAGACATCCAAGCTTGCATGGAAAAATTACTTAACAAAATATCTTTGACTAAAAGCTGTAGGGATGCAGGAAATTACATTTCACAGGAGATGCGTTATTCCATGTGACGCATAAAGTGACTGATTGATGTTCAGAGTCAACGTATGCAGCCTTAATGAGCAGTGAAACAAAGTGATAGCACACAGTTTCACAGCTGCAATATCCCCACAGGGCAACGTCCCAATCTGTGGGAGCAGGGCATTTGCCTGCCTATTATACGTCAACAACAACAACCAGGGCCTTTAACGTAGTAAAACGTTCCAAGACGCTTCACAGGAGTGTTATCAGACAAAATTTGACACTGGGCCACATAAGGTGATATGAGGACAGGCGTGATAGGTTTTAAGGAGCGTCTTAAAGGAGGAAAGAGAGTTCGAGAAACAGAGAGGTTTAGGGAGGGAATTCCAGAACTTTTGGCGAGGCATCTGAAGGTCAATCCATCTCCCAAGTGATATTCTTATCGCAAAAGTCAGCTTCCAAAGTTAAACCCGAGCTTCTTATGATATGTGTATGTTGTGTGCTGTCTGGCAAACAATCTTCCATGTTATTTCTGAACTTGCTACGAGATAACATGTAGGATTCTACTCTGTCTCGTATCACTTCAGAAGATGGATAATACCAGCAAGGCAAGACACTTTACAAAGCAGGCTAAATTATGAGACAAGTTTATTCCCAAAGGTAATTACATACAGAAGCAAACGACATAGGTGAGACAATTAACAGTACAACACAATACTAGGAGTCTGGAGACAGATTCCAGGGGGTTGTTCAAGTCAGTTGGACAAGTCCCTTTGAATTCTTGCTGCAGATCTTGAGGTAAAGCACTTTTGAGAAATAAATGTTCAGTCTTGTTCTTCAGCAGAAACAGAGTGCAGTCTTTGGAAGCATTCCATACATGCAAGCTTACGCAGCTTAATTCATCCTATTGCTCCACTGCAAGACAAACCTAAACAGGCTACTTTTTTATATTCACAATTCCTTTGAAGAGATTGTCGATGAAGGCTGTAAATAGACATTATCTGGGTTTGGGCAACTTCACATAATTTCAGCCCAGAGAAGGGAAACAGATAGCAATGTAGGTGAACAGGGTAAAAGAGACAATAACAACAACATGTATTTATATAGCACCTTTTAACATAGTGAAACATCCCAAGGAGAGTTATCAGACAAAATTTGACACCAAGCCACATTGAGATATTAGGACAGGCAACCAAAAGCTTGGTCTAAGAGGTAGGTTTTAAGGAGCGTCTTAAAGGAGGAGAGAGAGGTAGAGAGGCGGAGAGGTTTAGAGAGGGAATTCTAGAGCTTAGGTCCCATGCAGCTGAAGGTGGGTCGATGAAAATCGGAGATGCTAAGATGCCAGAATTGGAGGAGCGCAGAGATCTTGGATGTTTGTAGGACTGGAGGAGGTTACAGAGATTGGGAGGGGTGAGGCCATGGAGGAATTTGAACACAAGGATGAGAATTTTAAAATTAAGGCGTTCGTGGACTGGGAGCCAACGTAGGTCAGCGATCACAGGGGTGACAGGAGAACGGGACTCGGTGCGAGTTAGGAAACGGGCAGCAGAGTTTTGGATGAGCTCAAGTTTATGGAAGGTGGTAGGTGGGAGGCCGGCCAGGAGAGCATTGGAATAGTCGAGTCTGGAGGTAACAAAAGCATGGACCTAAAATCCGGTTACAGAGAAGTTGGACATCGCTGGAAGAGAGTGGCAGTAAATTAAACATTAAAACAAATGCAAAATACTGCAGACATTGGAAATCTAAATAAAAACAGAAAATGCTGGAGACACTCAGCAGGTCACACAGCGTCAATAGATTGATTCTAATACACTAAGATCTCAAGCCTGTGTGAAAGGCTTTCTGTGGGAGATTTTAAAGCACAGAACCTAAAAATGTCAGAATCTGCAACAAAAGATATTATGAAAACCAAAGCATTACTGGCTTGAAATAATTGTTTGCAATATTTAAAATGAACACCTTGCTTTTATATCTATATTAATATCTATAATGCTTTTCATTTTCGATATTAATTGCTTGAATGAAGGAATAGGGAGTTGTATGTCCAAGTTTGCAGATGGCACTAAGTTAGGAGGCACATTAAGTTGTGTCGATGGGAGCAGGAAGTTACAAAGGGACATAGACAGACTAAGTGAGTAGGCAAAATTATTGCAGATAGAGTTCAATGTGGGGTCATTCACTTCGAAACTGAGAAATACTAATCAGAACCATTTCTTAATGGTAAAAAGACGAGGAGCTGTAGAAGAGCAAAGGGATTTGTGTGTCCATGTGCACAAATCACTAAAAGATAGGGCACAGGTCCAAAAGGTAATCAAAAAGGCTAATGGAACATTGGCCTTTATCTCAAGGGAGTTGGAATACGAATGTGAGGAAGTGATACTTCAGTTGTATCGAGCCTTGGTCAGACCCTGTGTTCAGTTCTGGGCACCGAGCCTGAGGAAACATTCATCGGCCTTGGAGGGGGTACAGCGCCGATGAATGATACCTGGGCTTAAATTATGAGGCCAGGTTGCATAAACTTGGCTTGTAGTTCCTTGAGTATAGAAGATTGAGGGGTGATCTGATCGAGGTGTTTAAAATGATTAAAGGATTCTATCGGGTCGATACAGAGAAACTATTTCCTCTGGTGAGGGAATGCTGAACGAGAGGGCATTACCTTAAAATTAGATCGAGGCCATTTTGGAGTGAAACGAGGGAGCACATCTTCACACAAAGGCTAAGTAGAAAACTGGAACTCGTCTCCCTTAAAGGCTGTGGGTCACTGGGGTCAATTGAAATTTTCAAGACTGAGATTGCTAGATTTTTGTTGGGTAAGGGTATCAAGGGATATGGAACAAAGGCGGGTAAATTGAATTGAGGGACAGATCAGCCATGAGGGGCTGAATGGCCTACTCTTGTTCCTATGACTGGGTGGGTTAGAAATCTACCTTTCATCTCCAGAACTCAGGCTCAAATCCAGCCCAGATGGAAAATCTCCTGTCTTTTGGTGTAAGGGCTCTGTGTGCGAACTGATTCCAGACAGTCTCAGTCCAGTTCCAAGTGGGCAAGGCACAAACTCGGCCATTTAAATCAGACTGATCATAAGGGTTGCAGACGCAGGAAGTGGAAAAATTCAAATTGGACAGTCAAGGTTGCTCTTCTGAAGGCACATGGGAAAGATTCTGTCTGTGCGCTTTGTGTAATGAATTCATAAACCTGTTTATGGAGAACCCGTGTATTATTTCACAGAGTAAATCTTCCCATTGTTAACCAATATCCTTCAAATAGATGATCTGGCCTTTTTATCCCACTCTTGTTTGTGGGACCTTTGTGTGCTCGAATTGACTGCTGCCTTACAGCGGTGACTACACATTAAAAATACTTCATTGGCCGTGAAGCGCTTTGGGACGTCCTGAGGTGGTGAAAGGTGCGAGATTCTTGGGACAAAGTAGAGCGACAGTTCCTCGGCAGTTGACAGCAGCGATTGGTGAAGATGCTCAGCGATGAATCTGTTCCAGAACTGCTGCCGGTCACCTTAATGAGTCTGCAGTTCACTCCAAAAGAAATTAAACATTGTTTATTTGGGTTGAGAAACGATAAATCGCCTGGCCGGGGGTTGGGGAGGGGGTCTGAGAGGAATTTTTCAGAGTATTATTTCCCTTATTGGCCCTGGGTTTTCTCGCCTCTCCCAGGAGATTACATGGCTGCGGGGGTGGGTGGGTGGGAGGGAGGGAGGGAGGGAGGAAGTGTCTCGTCATGATGCTCTGGCTCTCTTTGTATGTGGGGCAGGCTTTGAGGACCAGCTGGTCTCTTCCTGCCCGTCAATTATGTACGTGTGTGTGTGTTTGTAAGAAGATAAAGAACTGACAGCAAGGGCTAATTTTAATTCCTTTTTTTAATACATGAACATTGCACGTGCCACATAATTCCACTTCCTATTTCTCTCTGCAGCAACACAACAGCAACACTAACAAACTGGTACAAAAATATTTTTTCCGCAATGAAAATATCTAACAGCAATTGTCAACTCAAGATAAGAAAAGGACAATATCTTAGTTCATCTCGTTACTACATCTAGCAGTTATCTTACATTAAAATATATAATAGTAAGGTATAAATTGACGTATTGCACAGCCAGAGCTGAGCAGCACTCATGGAATACGAGTATCCAGCACTTTTATAATTCTTTAAGGACCTGAAGGTGGACTAATAACCAACAGAAACAAAGCGGGCAGTTTTAACCTAACCCAACTGACAGGATCGGGTGCATCGCTGGTTTTACACCCGGTCAGCGCTCCTCCAATTCTGGTCATTTGCGCATCCCCGATTTTCAGCGCTCCACCATTGGCGGCCGTGCCTTCAACTGTTTAGGCCCTAAGCTCTGGACAATCCTCCCTAAACCTCTCCGTCTTTCTCTCCTCCTTCAAGATGTTCCCTGAAACCTACCTCCTTGACCAAGCTTCTGGTCACCTGTCCTATTATCTCCTTACGTGGCTCGGTGTCAATTTTTGTTTGATAATCGCTCCTGTGAAGTGCCTTGGGACCTTTTTACTATGTTAAAGGTGCTATCTAAATGCAAGTTGTGGTTGCCTGATTTTACTCTCCATTGAAGTCAACAGAGTGATATCGGATCGGCTGTAAAACCAGCGTTCCACCCGATCCCATGCGTTTCCCGCCTGGCGAGTTAGGTTTAAATTACCCCCAAAGACTTTCCGATTCAGAGTTCTCATTCTCACAGCAATGGTTTTGCACCTGTGAAATCTCTCATCTGTAAACTAAACCTCTGTACAGAACGCCATGTCTCATTTTTAAGAGTCCAATTCATGGCAGCAGTCATGAGTCTGTCCCAGGAGGCAGTTTCTTCGAATAGATATATTTACATTTTCTCCCCTCCTCAAGGCACTTGCTGACGCTGGGGTTACAGCTCCACAGAAGCTCACCAGCCCCTCGTTTAAGGGGGCTTTCTTCCTTTGTGAGCCCTGATGGTGAGCCTGTGCAGGCTATTTGACTGCAGAGGCCATCACTGCTGCACCCAGTTCTGTCCTCACCAGATGCCCCCTCCCTCCCCACAACACACACTGGAGGCACTGAGGCCAATCTTGACACCAACAACTGCCACACCAGCTGAGATTTGCTGAAGCAGCACAGACTCGATCGAATTTGGGACATTCTTGGCCTGTCTCTTTTAGGATCACACCAGGCAGTGTAAAAACCCACGAGATCCCGAGTAGACTTTTGATATTGTGCAATCACATATATTGCTTTAATTTTAAAAAAAAACTATATTGGCACCCACACTGACCCATCAAATACTTCCTAATAATTGGGCATTTGGGAACAAATTATTAAAATATTAAATATAGAAGGATGTACTGATAGGGTGAGATGAAGTAAATCATGAAGGGTCTCGACAGAGTGGATAGAGAGAAACTGTTCCCATTGGTGGAAGGGTCAAAAACCAGGGGCCATTGATTTAAGGTGATTGGCAAAAGAACCAAAGGTGACATGAGGAAAAACTTTTTTTACACAACGAGTGGTTCGAATCTGGAATGCACTGCCCGAGGGGGTGGTGGAGGCAGATTAAATCATAGCTTTCAAAAGGGAACTGGATAAGTACTTGAAACAAAAAAAATGTGCAGGGCTACAGGGATAGGGCAGGGCAGTGGGACTAGCTGGATTGCTCATGCATAGAGCTGGCACGGACTCGATGGGCCGAATGGCCTCCTTCTGTACTGTAGCCTTCCATGATTCTATGAGTGGGAGGAGGCTCGTGTCGAGCATAAAAACCATTTGGGTCGAATAGCCTGTTTCCTATGTAATTATGTAAACCAGGATATTTGAATGCATCTCTCGTTCATCAGCATTTTGTCGGGCCACTGGGGAGCAAGCAGCAGGTGAAGATATAGAGAAACAGTTCCACCCTCAGCTGGAGGAGTCCAGTGTATTATTTCAAAACTGAAAAGTACCACGGCCTTTTGGACTGCTGGCACATCAGGGCCAGATATTCTGCGGCTATGGGGCTGGCATACTTGCTCGCTTCTTAGTGTAGTGATGGTCACGGCCGGTCAGCCAACTAAATTAATAAGATTCCTGCGTGGGTGCTCCTTTAACATTGCCTCAATGCCCCCTTTAACAGTGCATCACAATGACGTGCTCAAAAGCAAATGGAGTTTCGAGGGCAGGACGGTGTTCAAGTTGTAAGTAACTGCGGTGCCCTGACAGGGTCAAGCGAATGTTCTTTATACCAACGTAAAACAAGCGAAAGTTAGCTCGCAGCAGTTGTTAGAATCCACGAGTGACACCCAGTGGAGGAACATCATTACTGCGGTGACGTTTTCAAAATTTGTCAGGCAGAGTTTTCTGTCCATTTAAGTAATTGTACAAATGTGCCCGCGCTAAAATCCCCTCTCAGCCAGAGAAAGAAATTTGGGAAGAAGACACTAGGACTGGGAATGATACGGCACAGAAGGAGGCCATTCGGCCCATCGTGCCTGTGCCGGCTCTCTGAAGGAGCTATCCAATTAGTCCCACTCCCCATATTCTTTCCCTCGAACCCTGCAAATTTTTCCTTTTCAAGTGTTTATCCAATTTCTTTTTGAAAGTTATTATTGAATCTGCTTCCACCGCCCTTTCAGGCAGTGCGTTCCAGGCAGTAACGACTCGCTTTGTTTGATAATTTTGTTGACAGTCCTTCCTACCCTTGTGTTGATGGACTGTTCAATCCCAACAGCTTGGTTTATTCCCATCGTATCTGTGGAGTCAGAATGGCAACCATCGCCAACTGCACAGCTTGGTCCGATGCTGCTGTCAGCTTTACCAACCCTTTCCAAAGTGTGCGCTTAGTGTTAAGGCGTTTGTGTTGCTTGTTTAGTCCACCTTAACTACACCAATCAGAAGAATACTGCAAACAAACAATAAAAACAACATTTTGTGGTTCTGTACACATTTTCACTCTGCTAAAAGACAACAAAGCCCTTTAATATCATGGCGGATGAGATTACATCCCTTGTAAAAATCTTTTTTTCCCAACAGTGTCACCATCCATAATGCAAAATGTTTGCCTAATCACGGTTTGATTGTGTGCAACATTAAAATGAAAAGGCTGGCTGGTGTTTCTCGGTTACATGCAGGCGCCCTGCTCTGTAACAGGATCATTCGGAGCCAGACACAAAATGTGTGTTACAGTGCGAGCTGCATTACATTGATGGCGTGTCCTGTGGATTCTCCATCAGCGGCAGAAAGGTCAACGGGCCATCGAAGCTCAGGGTACGTTGGGGTGATATACAGGAGTGGTTCTTTGATAGTGAGGGAGGCATTCACAACTGGGGTGATGTCAGGAAATACTTCTTCACACAAAGGGTAGTGGAAATCTGGAACTCTCTCCCACCAAAAGGCTGGGGGTCAATTGAAAATTTCAAAACCGGGAATGATAGATTTTTGCTCGGCGAGGGTATTAAGGGTTACGGAACCAAGGCGGGTAGATGGAGTTAACATGCAGATCAGCCATGATCCAAATGAATGGCTGAACAGGCTCGAGGGGCTGAATGGCCTCCTCCTGTTTCTATGCCCCTAACGAGTGCGGTATATCAAGTGCAGTGACCAGGCTGCCCGTCAGAGAGCAGATGTCTGATGTATTAGTCAGGGCACCACAAACAATACGTGTTAAAGCACAGCACAATGTACAGGGCTGTGGTGAGGAATGAGAACACCGTTCAAAGTGGATTATTATTTGTGTGCGAGCCAATAACAACTGGGAAAGAAACTGCTCCAGTTGTTGTGTGGGACAAAATTACTAACACATTGTGGGGGGGGGGATTTTAACCGAGCTCATGGGATGGGAATCCCACGGGATCGAGTGGAACTCAGCTTTTACACTCTGCACAATGTCGCTCTCCGTTGACTTCGATGGAGAGCAAAATCGGGGGCAGGGTGTAAAACGTTGCAGCCGATCCCATCAGATTCCTGACGGGTTAGGTTAAAATTGCTCCCACATTCTTTTCGAATGGACTTATGGTACCGCCATACATAGCAAGCAGCGCTTATGTGTGTTAACTCTTGTGTGTGTTATATTGAAAGTTGTGGTAAATTAGAGGGCTGTACTGCATGTTTTGAAATCTGTTAAAAGAATTCAAAACTCGAAAATGTTTCGCAACTGTAACCATTTCTAAATCGCGATGTTTTTATTTCACCAAGCGTTTTTGGGTCTTGCATTTTGCAAACAAGGTTGCAAAACAAGAATTATGCGTCAAAGGGGTTAAGTTAGAGGTTGAAAGGATCAGATGGGACCCTGACTCACAGCTAAAAGCAAACCATTTTCCAGAAAGCATGCATATGAAATGAATGTATTACAGCCCAACAACCTAGGACCCCCTTGCAACACTGATCTCCATGGACCAGAAAGTCTTGTCCAGATAGCCCACTCTGCAAGCAACAGTTATGCACCTCAAGTACCAGTTCCTGTTTCTTTTATCATTAATACTGTCCAAAGTCATCATTTCCACCCTGTCCACCACCATCACTCTTCAGGCTTCTGCTGTCGCTCCAGTTTAACATTCCATTGCTTACATTTCATTTCGACACTCTTCTTACTTGCCTTTTGTCTTTCGAATGCCTTTTTTTAATCTCACAGCCTAACCGCTGCACTTCCCTCCAGCTCCTTGAAATGTCTTTGCAAGCTCTTAATGTCATTAGCTGCCTCTTTCCAAGAGTAATTCGCACATTTATCCTTTATTCTCTCCCTTCTCTTTTATTTTGGTCAACCCTACAAATGGGCTGTCCTGCCTTACAGGATCATGCAGCACAGAAGGTGGCCATTCGGCCCACCGTGCCTGTGCCGGCTCTTTGAAAGAGCTATCCAATTAGTCCCACTCCCCCTGCTCTTTTCCCATAGCCCTGCAACTTTTTCCTTTTCAAGTATTTGTCCAATTCCCTTTTGAAAGTTACTATTGAATCTGCTTCCACCGCCCTTTCAGGCAGTGCATTCCAGATCATAACAACTCGCCGCGTAAAAAAATTCCTCATCTCTCCTCTGGTTCTTTTACCAATTACCTTCAATCTGTGTCCTCTGGTTACCGATCTAATACTACTTCTGACTAAGGGGCTTCCACTCAAAGCTGCACCTGTCTGCTTTTCTTTCCAGATGCTCTTAGTTTCCAGATGTTACTGTTTTTTTTAATCCCAGCGATTATTCATGGGTTCAAATACAGTTCGCACAGAGAATTAAAAAACATCAGCACACAGGAGCGCTGTCAACAACACACACAATTTGACCAGTGATCCATCTCCAACACGTAACTTGTCTGGGTCGCAGTGATCAGCACGCACGTGTAGCACTGAACACGATAATAAATCAAATGCTCATCCTGCACAGTAATATTATCACCATGCTCCCATCATAATTCGACAGGTACCCTTTACATTATGGGGAGTTCCCAATTCAAATCACAGTTCTGATCAAGGCATAACCTTTTTTTTTTGGTTATGAGGGTGTAGTTTGACTTGTAGCAACACACAACTGTTCCACTACTCTAAGGACATAGACTCCGAGCAAACTTTAAACCACAAATTGGCACATTCCACAACACATTTTACAAGTTTTTACCTCTGAAGGTAGAGTGTAGTTTTAAACCACGTTTACACAAGAATTCCAGTGTATTTACACAAGGAGCTCTACAGTCGAGAGAGGAAACCTATCAATTGACAACATTTAAAATATTTTCTTGCTCCTTTCACCCTTTAACTGGAGCACTTTCCATTAAACAATCACCTAAAGTACAACTTTCTTTCTCTTATTTTTTTTAAAAAACATCTCATGTTAAATTCACAACAGGCAACAAACTCAGGTAAACATTTGATTCCTCTTAAAAGACCGCACAGCTTCAGATCCCTACAATGAACAAGAAGTTGTTAAAGGGACCGAGCGCTCCACCTAAGGGCCTCGCAACGCAGGAACTCCGCAGCATCAATGTGATGCTTTGCAAAATGGCACCGATCAAAAGTATCACTATTAGAAGAAATTACAATAAATGCTGCGTTGGGGACCCTGAAATTGGCTCTACTGAGTTCTGGTCTTGCACGACTATTTCATGAGGTGTCAGAGCCACTTTAACTTGGATATGATTGTCGCCATGTTTAAGAGGCACCTAACTGTGCCTGTTTGTAAGGGAACTGCCCCTAAAGAGATGCCTCCTTGACTCAATGATTCAACTGCGCTTATGTACAATCGCCTTGTTTTGGATGCATGTACAGGTGCCAATCAAATGGCACGTGGGCGCATCGTGCCGGACTATCGATGGTCATCTATTTCTTTGCTTGCAAGCTCGAAAATATGCTGATGACTAAGCTTCAACCCGATCAAGTTTGAAAAATTGTTCAGCCCTATTATTAAGATTATATGATTTTTATCTTCCCCCCCCCCCGGCACAAGGAGACATGGAGGAATTGAAGGTCGGAGAAAGAGAATCTACCTCTTCTGGATTCCATTTTGATTCCCAAGTGACCGGACCGGTGGAGAAGGTCTATGACGCAGGCCAACATTCATGAAGTGATATTCAATGCACGTAACAATTGCATGGGAAAAAAATCCGCGCCTGCCATTTCCTTTTTTGTGAAGGTGACCCTGGATTCAGTCTCCTCCAGGGTTTGTCCTGTCCTCTTGATGTAGTGCAGCTCAGTCAAAATGCAGCTGCAGAAAAAACTGCGATTCATTTTTAGTAAAATATCACATTTTGAAAATCATCACCTGCAAAAAACGTTTAGTGTGCTAAAATTGAAAATCACCGCCGTGTTGCGAGGAAAAGAACTTCTACCGGATATTCATCAGCTCTTGCACTCAGAGTGGGACACGTGGTCACACTTGTCTGAGCACCACTTGCTCATGCACTATTTTATAATACTGCATCTTGCATGTAATGTCGAAAAGCAACTGCATCATTTCCTGATCGAGACCAATTCACTGATAAACTCCCAGTTCCTTTTTTTTTTCTTGTTTTTTTTTTAAAATACAAAATTTGTACATTTTGTACATAAACTATAAATTTCAAATTCAGGGACTGCTTTTGAAATCAACCAATCAAACTTACATAAAATACTTACAATTGGGAAAAAAAACATTTCATTTCTTAAATTTCCATTAAATGAAACCCTGATTTATTCTTTTTTTTTAAAAAAGATTAGATATTAAGCTGTAGATATGAACTATTTGCACCATCCAGTTTGTGACCAATAATGAATCCTACAATACACCAGTCTTTACTCTAACTGGCTCAGCCATAGCAGGATCCATGCAAGAAGGAGTATCATGCTTTCTAGAACTGTACCACTGTCCAAGACAACCCCCCGTCAGCAAACAAGTTTAATACAAGTCAGTCACCAGTCACTGCTTCACGGCCTTACATCTCCCACCCGTTCACCACAATGTACTCAGCACTACTCCGATCGATGCAGCAAGCCAGCCCAAGTCAGCTCTGTCCAACAGTGGCGGTGCTGTGTCAGCAGATTGGCTCCTTTTTTTTTTGCTGCTTCACCGGAGAGAGAGAAGTTGTCACCGGCAGTCAGAAAATACAAACCCACTTCGGTCGCCACGATCCACACCGCTCTGGCCCACTTGTCGATAAAACCTGGTACGGGTTAGGCCGATCGGGACGCACGCCTTCAAACCGTCGTGCGCTGGATTAACGGTTAGGTTACAAACAAAAAAAAAAAAATTGGTCCTTCCAGCCAAGCCACGTTTTCAAACTACGGTGGAGGAGGACGAGGCTGCGGATGGCGAGCTCGAGTTCCAGAAGAACCACTTGCGTTTTAACTGCCGTTTCTGGCACAAGTAGTCCTCTTTGTCACGTTCCTTCCTGGCTCGCTGGTAATGATCATCTTCTTTCAGGAACCAGACAGGAGGCCAACGGTGCTTTTCAAAATAGTCCTGGTTTTCTGAAAGCAAACGTCAATCAAACCATGAATGAAATGTCGGTTTCTCACTCACTTCACATTGCACTGGAGAGGGGCTCGACTTGCCTTTCTAAGGTGAGTAGATCAAGCATGCAGCCTTTTACAGCGCTCCCTCCAACCCAGTTGAAGAAAGAAAGAACTTGTATAGTGCTTTTCACAACCTCAGGACGTCCCAAAGCGCTTTACAACAAATGAAGCACTTTTTGAAGTGTAGTCACTGTTGTAATGTAGGAAACGCGGCAGCCAATTTGCGCACAGCAAGCTCCCACAAACAGCAACGTGACAACGACCAGATAATCTGTTTTAGTGATTTTAGTTGAGGGATAAATATCGGCCAGGACACCGGAGAGAACTCCACCGCTCTTCTTCGAATAGTGCCATGGGATCTTTTACCTCCACCCGAGGGGGCAGACGGGGCCTCAGCTTAACGTCTCATCCGAAAGACGGCATCTCCGACAGTGCAGCACTCCCGTAGTACTGTACTGGGTGTGTCAGCCTAACTTTGGTGCTCAAGTCTCTGGAGTGGGGCTTGAACCCACAACCTTCTGCCTCAGAGGTGAGAGTGCTACCTTAGTCAGAGATATGATAGTCAGTCTGGGTCCGCCTGCTAGTGGGAACTCTGCACTCCATTCTGCCCACCAGAAAAATGGCATTCCTGGTGGGGAAGCAGGAGCTACTTCTAATTCATCTAAAAAATATACCATACTTAGCAGTTTTATGGGTGGGACCACAGCATTGGTGCTTCTGCCAAAACGGTGCCATGACATGTTCAGGCTTTTCCTGTATACCACAATGTTTCCACACTATTTTTAATCTGGCTTCCCTACGTGCTTTTTTTTTTTAATATGTTCTTGTGTACAAACACCAAAAGAGAGTGTGGAAATGACTATACTGATAGTTTCCAGAATTTTCTTGGTATCCTATCTTGTGAAAACAGGAAAATACCCAGCTAACTTGACCTTTTTATTGCTAAATGCCAGCTATAGTTTCTAACTCTTTCTTGATGCCAATCTCCTTGTTGCCCTCCATTCCTCCTGGTTTATCTTGGCTTCCACGAACTCTCACTCAACTTTTTTTTATTTCTCCCTCTAACGTTTCTTTCTCCAAGATCTCTGTGTTCCCCCAATTCTGGCCACTTGTGCATCCCAGATTTCCTTAGCCGCTCCATTGGCGGCCGTGCCTTCAGCTGTCTAGGCCCTAAGCTCTGGAATTCCCTCCCTAAACCTCTCCACCTCTCTTTCCTACTTTAAGACGCTCCTTAAAACCTAACTCTTTGACCAAGGTGTCCTAATATTACCTTATGTGGCTCGGTGTCAAATTGTGACTGCTAATGCTCCTGTTTCTTTTTCGTTCATGGGATGTGGGTGTCGCTGGCAAGGCCAGCATTTATTGCCCTGCCAAATGCCTTGAGACGTTTTGCTACATTAAAGGCGCTATATAATTGAAATTGTTGTTTCTGCCTTCTCATGTTTCTCTTTCTCATGCGTCTCTATCAATTTTCTTCCTCCTGTTTCTTTCTTTTGTTTCTCTCTTCCCTCTGCTGACCCTCAGATTGCGGTGGACCATCATCCAGCCAGACATGAACACTGTATCACAACGGTCTCCTACAGGGTCTGTACTAGGTGGAACTCATGATTCTGCTTGCTGGCTACAACCATTTTATCATGCCACATGCAATTAAAAAAAGAATTAACCGAAGTGCAATTAAGAGAAATTCATTCCCATATTCACGTTCAGAGAATGAGGGGCTGAGAGGGTTCAATTATGAGGTTAGGTTGCATAAACTTGGCTTATATTCTGTTCAGTATAGAAGATTGAGGGGTGATCAGATTGAGGTGTTTCAAATGTTAAATGGATTTGATAGGATAGATATGGAGAAACTATTTCCTAGGGCAGGGGAATCAAGAACGAGAGGACATAATTTTAAAATTAGAGCGAGGAGGGAAATCAGAACGCACTTTTTCACAGAAAGGGTAGTGGAGATCTGTAACTCTCTCCCCCGAGAGGCTGTGGATGCTGGGAGTCAATTGTAGCTTTCGAGACTGAGACAGATAGATTTTTGTTCGGTAAGTGTATTAAGGGAAATGGAGCAAAGGCGGGTAAATGGATGAGATACAGATCAGCAAAGATCTGATTGAATGGCGGAGCAGGGTCGAGGGGCTGAATGGACTACTCTTGATCCTACGTTCCAATGTGGGAATCCTGTAATATATTGGAATTCTCTAATGGACAGGGCGCTGTTACCAACAATGCCAAACTACAGCACAAAGCCATACTGTGCCTTTTAAACGACAGGGCAGCTGTTCTCATTATTAGATCCCAAGTGCTCTCATCTACTGTTGTGTTACTGCCTTCAACTGGTAGGGTGGGACAGCTTGAATGGATCTTCCCCATACCTATGATCAATACTGCCCCACAACAGTTTGACAGCACATATACGTACGGGTGGTATTATGAAGAGGTTCGATCGGGTAGAGGTGGAGAAGATGTTGCCACTTGTGGGGGAGTCCAAAACCAGGGCCCATAAATATAAGATAATCACTAATAAATCCAATAGGAATTCAGAAGGAACTTCTTTACCCAGAGAGTGGTTAGAATGTGGAACTCGCTAACACATGGAGTGGTTGAGGCGACCAGCATAGTTGCATTTAAGGGGAAGCTAAATAAGTACATGAGGGAGACAGGAATAGAAGGATATGCTGATAGAGTGAGATGAAGTTAAAAGGAGAGTGGGAGGAGTGGATCAGGAACACCGACAGACATGGTGGGCCGAATGGCCTGTTTCTGTGCTGTAAAAGTCTATGTAATTCTGTGTGTAGGTGGGAAGACACCAGAATTACTCACAGTTCCCCCATCCTCAAGATTAAACACTCCAACACCTCAAAGATTTGCATCTGACAGCTGGCTGATGGCCAACGGAACTCGTGTATGGAAAGAAATGGAGCTTAAATAGGGGCCTTCAAAGTGAGTGAAGTTTCCATACAAAAGTTACAAGGTCAACCCCAGGACATATTTGGGGTCATCAATTTGGAAATTATTCTGAACAGAATGCCTTGAATCTTTTGGCACCCAGTCACTCCTTCTCTACAAACCTGACCCACTTCCAAACAATGACATTCCCTCGGAGTAAGAGGGTAAATATTTTCATCCGTTTTATGAGCATCATAATTTATCATAACCCTATATAAACTTGCTGAAAATGAACACTTCCGTGATGTACATTACTGAGCTGCAAGGTACAAGAAGCCTGCACTGAATCAGTGAGACCAGTGCAGCAGGTTTACAAATGCACTAGTGTAAGAACGAGTGGCCGGAGACAGTATTTCTATCCAAGAACACCTAATGTGAGTCTAATGATACAATCTCGAACCTCTCACGTGATACAGTGAGCCGTGGCTCAGTGGGCAGCACTCTCGCCTCGGAGTCAGAAGGTCGTGGGTTCGAGTCCCACTCCAGAGACTTGAGCACAAGATCTCGGCTGACACTCCCAGCTCAGTATTGAGGGAGTGCTGCACCGTCTTTCAGGTGAGACGTTAACCTGAGACCCCGTCTGCCCTTTCAGTTGGACGTAAAAGATCCCATGGCACTATTTCGAAGAAGTGCAGGCGAGTGCTTCCCGGTGTCCTGGCCAATATTTATCCCTCAACCAACACCACTTAAAACAAATTACCTGGTCACTATCTCATTGCTGTTTGTGGGATCTTGCTGTGTGCAAATTGGTTGCCGCGTTTCCTACATTACAACAGTGACTACACTTCAAAAGTACTTCATTGGCTCTGCTCCAAAATTTGCGCATCGCCACTGGAGGCCTGGAATCAAACAGGTGCACAGCCAGATGCAAACAATTACACAGAATGCACAGCACAGAAACAGGCCATTTGGCATGCTGGTGTTCATGGGCCTGCTCCCACCCTACTTCATCTAATTCTATTAGCATAATCTTCTATTCCTTTCTCCCTCATGTACTTATCTAGCTTTCCCTTCAATGCATCTGTGCTATTCACCTCAACTACTCCTTGTGGTAGTGAGTTCCACATTCTAACCATTCTCTGGGTAAAGAGGTTTCTCCTGAATTCCCTATTGGATTTATTAGCGACTATCTTATATTTATGGCCCCTAGTTTTGGTCTCCTCTACAAGTGGAAACATCTTCTCTACGAGAAACTGCTTTTACCCCCCTCTCTTGACGGCCAGCAATTCACCTTCAAATTGCTTGGTAATGTCAGATGTCGGGACAAGAATGGGACATCAGGCCAACTTCAGTGTGAGAAAACAAGCTAACATATCTACACAAACGGATAACAAACACCAGTTTTTGGATCATAGAATCATACAGCACAGGAGGCCATTCGGCCCATTGTGCCTGTGCCGGCTCTCTGAAAGAGCTGCCAATTCGTCCCACTTCCCACTGCACTTTCCCCGTAATCCTGCAAATTTTACCTTTTTTTTTTAAAAAGAAGTATTCATTCAATTCCCTCTTGAAAGTTACTATTGAATCTGCTTCCACCACCCTTTCAGGCAGTGCATTCCAGATCATAACAACTCGCTGCGTAAAAAAAATTCTCCTCAGCTCCCTCCTGGCTTTGTTGCCAATTATTTTAAATCTGCATCCTCTGGTTACCGACCCATTTGCTAGTGAATGAAGTTGACAGGGAGCGTGATGCCCAGGACCCTTGGAAGTCGTCTTCCTTCTGTTTAAAACATCACGATGACCCTAGCTCACATCATAATGTATCTCTGACCCCACCACCAAACTCTCTGCACCTATCGTGCAGCATGGAACCAAACGCCTCTGACTGCACGAGACTCTAAGGATGAATTAAAGAGCAGTCAATTGATACCCTGACTCTCTTTTGAAGTTTCAAGGAACGTTGAAGAAATAAGGGGCTGAATGAACCCTATTAATTGCATTGCATCTGTTGGGAATTACGATGATTAAGTTGGCATTGCAAAGCAGACCACGTGGATGTTGCTGAATGAGAAAGGCACTGGAATCCTACCTGTAGACTTGGCCTTCATTTCCCTGGGAAACTTGCGACACACATTGTTGTAGTTCGTACAGATGTGGTGCAGGCACCATTCCGACAGTTGATGGGCACAGTGGAACTGTACGGAAAGCAAAAGAGAGAGATACAAGTAAGCTTATTGTTACTCTTCACTAAATATACTGCACAATTATATTTTTTGTCAATCATCGGCCAGCATTATAAAATCTACAATTCTGGACAACAACTTGCATTTATACAGCGCCTTTAACGTAGTAAGGTGATTCACAAGAGCGTTATCAGCCAAAAATGGACTCCAAGCCACATAATAAGATACTCGGATCGGTGACCAAAAGCTTGGTCAAAGAGCTAGGTTTTAAAGAGCGTCTTAAGGGAGGAGAGAGAGGTAGAGAGGGGGAGAGGTTTAGAGAGGGAATTCCGGAGCTTAGGGCCAAGACAGCTGAAGGCGCAGTCACCAATGGTGTGGTGAAGGGGGATGCACAAGAGACCAGAATTGGAGGAGTGCGGAGATCTCGGACAGTTGTACCACATGGCGTGTGCCAAGTGTAGCAAGCTTGGGAGGAACAAGGTGACTTTGAACCTATGGCTCCCAGAGCTCTTCACTACTGAGATGTCTGGGTCTGCTGTGGACTAATTGATAGAGATTGATTGCGACGATTGGTCACCAACCCCATTATCGTTGTATCATGCGACTAATGGGATGGTAGAAGGCCAACCAGATGGACCCTGGTCTGATGTTGTCTAGTAATTCCTATGTTCTTCACCGTTGAGACCAAGAAGGAAACTAATCCATCGCTCGTCTCTTGAAAGGCGCGAACCACCTCTGGAGGCCAAGGGGCTTTGTGTGCTGATTTCAATTCAAAGTGGGGCTTTGCACACAGCAGCTTTGAAATAAAATTAGCATCATGCAGCCCCGTGGTTTTCTTAAACTCCAAACATTTATTATTTTGTGCCCTGACCAATTATCAGGATTGTTGACCTGAGAACGTAAAAACATTCTGGGAGCAGAAAGTCATGTTTTCTCAACCTGTCCCCAGGTGTTTTGCATCCTCTGTAAAACAACTGTTTGCATCTTTGACTCATTCTGCCCATCTCCTGAGGAGTGGGTCAGGCAACGCCTTGATTTTAAAACTCTCTTCCTGGTTTTCAAATCCCTCCACGGCCTCGCTCCCTCCCTATCACTGTAACCTCCTCCAGCCCTACAACCCTCCGAGATCTCTGCGCTCTTCCAATTCTGGCCTCTTGCGCATCCCCGATTTTCGTTGCTCCACCACTGGCGGCCGTGCCTTCAGCTGCCTGAGCCCTAAGCTTTGAAATTCCCTCCCCAAAACCTCTCCGCCTCTATAACTCTCTCTCCTCCTTTAAGATGCTCCTTAAAACCTACCTCTTTGACCAAGCTTTGGGTTTCCTGTCCTAATGTGTCCTTATGTGGCTCGGTGTCAAATTTTGTCTGATAACGCTCCTGTGAAGCGGCGGTTTACGACATTCAAGGTGCGATATAAATGCAAGTTGCTGATAATGTTGGATTCTAAAATCTCGATCTCAGCCTTGTGGCAGGTCAAAGCTGCGATCTTTGATAGTGTGGCAGGGATTGCATTAGTGTGTTCAACGCTGCAGTTGACACTGGGCTCAGAAGCAAGTGCAGGAGTCTCCGCAGGAGGCTGACAGAGTGACTCAGATGAAGGTCATGATGTGGAGATGAAGGTGGCAAAGAATCTGCACTGAAGCTTCAGAGTTCGCAGGTGCGACTGGAGAGTTCAATGGCTTGCCTCCATTTGAGATTCACTGTGAGCTGCCCTGGAAAACCACCTCACAGATGTGCGATTTAGGTGAACAAATTATGAAAAAGACTCAAAGATGCCAGGAGGTGATTGCGATGCATTAAGGCATAACTGGGAGTCTTTGAATTACCTTAAAGGTTCTGAGCAAGTAAAGTTTGCTAGCATGAGAAGGAAGCAGAAACATTTGTTTGAAGTAATTTATCCAACCCGTCCGGATATCGGTTGCACAGTGTGAATTCATGTTCTTGCCATGGGTGCTTCATCAGACTGTTAAGACCTACATCTGCATCCATGATTTGCGCCACAGGCAAACTTGATCCCGACCGCTGGTGGGAGGGACTGGAGGGGAATAGTGAAGATGCGGAGAGGAGGCCAGGGGGCATGATTTTAACTCGGCCGGGTGGAGGCGGAAGGGGCGGTGGGTGGAGTAAAAAATGTTTTAAATCTAAAACCCGCCCACTTCCAGTTTTCAAGGAGGCGGGACGAGGGCCGGTTGGCCAACCCGCTCTCAGGAGGCAGGTTGGTTACTAAAAGCTTTCAAGGAGGCTGCGGGCCTCCATTTTAACCCCTAGGAGACAGGAATCCCGGGCCTTCTACTCCCTGCCACATGAGAGGAGGCGAGAAGGCCCGAAACAGCAGGTAAGTGGCCTTTACAGCACTGCTTGCGGGCCCGGAGGAACAGGAGTGCTTCCCCCAGGCCCAACAAGCCTACCTGCAGCGGCCACCCCACGATCTCTGACCCGACCTCCTCCTCCCGCTCTCTGACCTCCCAATGACCCCCGATGACTCAGCCCCCACCCTGATGACTGAACAACCCCCCAATGACCCCCGACCGTCCCCCATCCCCCCCTCCCAATCTAAGACTTATCTGCTTGCATCCTCTACTGTCCTCTTCTCCCGCGCGACTAGGACCAGCCTGTCAGGGGGATTTTAATCGGGGAGCCAGGAAGGGGGGGGGGGGGGGGGTGGAATTCCGTCAAAAAAAAAATAAGACGACGTCCTTCTGTAAAAATCGCAACGATGTCTGGGAAACCCACTCCCCTGCCCCCTTCCTGGCTCCCCGATAAAATCAGGTGTTACCCTGAAGAAGCAAGCTGTCCAGGCCAGTCTGGCATCTGATGCAAGCCCAATTCCAAGGAGATTGGCTGCCCCGGTGCCCGGTCAGATTCACTACTGGGCCGGCAGGTGGGTGGGAGCTGCAGTTTGGCCAGTCGGCGCCTCCGGCTGTGGTCCTGCAGCCCGGCAACAGACAGCGCGGGACTCCCCCCCCCCGACTTGCTGGTAATATTACATCGCGGCGCTGATCTAGTCATCGGGCCGTCATTGCATGTTATGTGAGGCCCTCGCCGACCTTTAGCAGGGGCCTCGTTCAGGGCCCTGAATTGCCCTCGTTATTATTACGGCGGCCAGGAATGAGGTCGGGTTGAAGGCGGGATCTTGATGGTCAAGATTTTAACCCCTCGCCCGTCCCTTTCCTGCCAGTTTCGGGGGGGGGGGGGGGGGTTTAAAATCAAGGCCGTTGTGCCAGACGGTTGTCTGTTGGGAGTACAACAGTAAAGGGTTGCTGGGAATAAAAGTAATTCCACCTTAATTTCAATAACAAATTATGTGCACGATGCTTGTGGCCAGGAGATAACAGCACAACTTTGTAATTAAGCCCTTTACATGAAAATTGCATTTAGGTTATATTCCCTATATTACTTGTCATTTTTTTGTCCTTTTGGGAAAAGAAGGGATTAGGAACCAGTTTTAATCATGAGATATTCAATGAGGCGCATAGCCTCTGCAGCTTGAGACAGAGGTGTGCTTTCTTTTTATAGAACCTAATTATATAGTTGAAAACAAAATTCCTCCAGGCTCCAATGATCACCTTGTGAATAAGAATGAATTCTAGCATGTTTAATTGAAAAGTTTTGATTGAAAGTTTACTAATTGAGGGATTGAGGTCATGAAATCAGTTTAAAAGGACAATATCCTCTTATTGTTCCATGCTTTCAGCTCTCCAACTAAGCTCCATCCAACACCTTCACCGGAGTAGGTGGAATACTTCGAAGTATGTTAGGCATTAATTTTAAGGTGGTTTGTAGGGAATATCTGGTGTAGAATCACCTGCAATGGCTTCTCTTCCCGCTCCCGCATCGTTACCTCTGGAATCCCCCAAAGGACCTATCCTTGGCCCCCTCCTATTTCTCATCTACATGCTGCTCCTCGACGACATCATCTGAAAACAAGTCAGGTTCCACATGTATGCTGATGACACCCAGCTCGACCTCACCACCACCCCTTTCGACCCCTCTGCTGTCTTTGATTTGTCCGGCATACAGTACTGGATGAGCAGAAATTTCCTCCAACTAAATATTGAGCAGACCAAAGCCGTTGTCTTTGGTCCCCACCGCAAACTCCATCCCTCTCCCCGGCCACTCTCTGAGGCTGAACCAGACTGTTCACAACTTTGGCGTCCTATTTGACCCTGAGATGAGTTTCCGACCACATATTCGCTCCATCACCAAGACCGCCTACTTCCACCTCCATAACATCGCCCGTCTCCACCCCTGCCTCAGCTCATCTGCTGCTAAAACCCTCATCCATGCCTTTGTTACCTCTAGACAAGACTATACTATTTAAATGCTCTCCTGGCCAACCTCCCATCTTCCACCTTCCATAAGCTTGAGCTCAACCAAAACTCCGCTGTCTGTATCCTAACTTGCACCAAGTCCTGTTCACCCATCACCCTTGTGCTCACTGACATACATTGGCTCCCGGTCTGGGAACGCCTCGATTTTAAAATTCTCATCCTGGTTTTCAAACCCCTTCATGGCCTCGCCCCTCCCTATCTCTGTAACCTCCTCCAGCCCTACAGCCCTCCGAGATCTCTGCGCTCCTCCAACTCTGGCCTTTTGCATATCCCCGATTTTAATCGCTCCACCACTGGCGGCCGTGCCTTCAGCTGCCTTGGCCCGAAGCTCTGGAATTCCCTCCATAAACCTCTCCGCCTCTCTCTCCTCCTTTAAGACGCTCCTTAAAACCTACCTCTTTGACCCACCTGTCCTAATATCTCCTCATGTGGCTCGGTGTCAAATTTTATCTGATAATTGCTCCTGTGAAGCACCTTGGGACGTTTTACTACGTTAAAGGTGCTGTATAAATTCACGAATAAGTTCCCCAGTATTCCACATTCAGAAGTGGTCCAAATCTTCATCACCTATTTTCCATTCAGATTTTTTGGGTTGACAACATGGGGACTTCTTTGGGATCATTTGATTTTTGGTCAACCTTCTGGAAACCTGTCATCGTGTTTGACTCTCCAGCTCAGGCTACTGCGAAATCCATACAGGCAGCATGTTTGGCCAATATGGAAAGCACATTCTCTTCCCTGCCCCCGACCTGGTCAGTCCAGAGAGCTCAAGTGATGATTGGCACAAGCCAAAAGGTGGCCAGGGACACTGCTGAAGTTTAAATCACTTAAAACCACGTGGCATAAAGCATCGGTAAACCTCCTGCAGCTTGCCCAGCTAGGACCACCCTACCTGTTGGGGCACTGGGGTGCAGATTTACCTGGAGCAGAATGGGTAGAATTCCAGCTCCGGGTTCCACTAATGAGCCAGGTTCTGAAGTTCCATCACTGGGTTTGTACATCTTGAAGCCACCTGGACCTCACATACACGATTTACTTGTTTTCCTTTCTCCGCTCCCTTAACTCTCTATAAAGTCCAAGACTGAAACACAGTTCCCATCTTGAGGGGATCATTTCTGGCATTTGAGACACTCCGACACAGGGTATGAGGAAAAGCTTCTTGTCTAATCAGTGTTTCTCCTCTCAGCTCTAGTCTCCAATATCTGTTGCAACTTTTCTTGCTACTTTTTTGCCATTACTATTACTATAGTCTGATTCCTCTTGCTCCTAATGACCATATAACTTATTCCATGTAAATTTCCTACTTTCTGCTACCTCATTAACGACATGAAGTCTCATTGCACCAACTCTGACTTGTTCACTCCCACGATCTCAGCTGTAAAAGTCTTCTCCTCTGTCTTTCCTTTTCTCTTACGATCTACAGAATTCTCAAGATCAAGCTTGGTGTCATCTGACTGTTTACATAGAATTTACAGCACAGAAACAGGCCATTCGGCCCAACTGATCCATGCCGGTGTTTCTGCTCTACACAAGCCTCCTCCCACCCCTCTTCATCTAACCCCATCAGCATAACCCTCTATTCCTTTCTCCCTCATGTGTTTATCCAGCTTTCCCTCAGCTACTCCTTGTGGTAGTGAGTTCCACATTCTAACCACTCTCTGGGTAAAGAAGTTTCTCCTGAATTCCCTATTGGAATTATTACTGACTATCTTGTACTTATGGGGAAGACCAAAATGAGGGGCCATAAGTGGAAACATCTTCATATCTACCCAATCAAACCCTTACATAATCTTAAAGACCTCTATCAGGTCACCCCTCAGCCTTCTCTTTTCGAGAGAAAAGAGCCCCAGCCTGTTCAATCTTTCCTGATAGTTAGAACCTCTCAGTTCTGACTTCTTTTTTTTTGATTTCTTGCCTAATCTCTTCAATCTTGGCACCATGTAGTTTGCCTCGTCGTCATGGTATCTCAATTTTTTCTTGTTGCTGTGTTTTTTTTCTTAAATCTCTCCCGAAGGTATTGATTCCTCACTGGCGTAGAGTCACACAGGCCTTTCTCTGGTACCTCATGTAACTGACCATTCTTCACAGTGTAGCCTTTGACCGCAAGTGTTAGCAGAAGAAGGAGGGAATCACAGCCTGTCCTCACCAGAGCTCTTTCAGCAAGGGGGTGCTGTATCGCAATCAGGAGCAGCAACCCTGTTTTTATTTTAGATTAAAATGAGCATATCAAGAATGTTCTTCACTGAATCATTCATGTTAAATATCCCCCCAAAATCAGTCGATTTTGGTTCCTGGTAGCAGTGACAGCTCAATCATGATTTAACTTACAAGTTCTATCTTGAGAAACCCAGTATGTGCAAATAGAGGTTGCTGCTGAGCTTTGTTTTCCTGTTGGCTTTGATATATGCTCAGGGATTTGCCAACAGGCTTGGACATTGATATTGTTCCATAAACAACACGAGTGATTTTTCCCAGTTTGATCTCTTTTACAAACATGTCTTTTCAATGTTTGGTTTTCTGCTAAATGCCATGGGAATCTGATGATGGGGCCAGGTGATTTCTTCAAAGCAACCTTTCACTGTTGGTGCAGTGTATTGAATTGAATTGTATGTAGAATGGAAAGTAAAAAGGCTGAATTATACGGTCCTCCGTTGTGTGGTATCTGTCGATTGGTTTCACATTAATGAACATCATATACCAGTATATTCTGGAAGCTGTAAAAACACAATTACGCAGAAACTCAGCACTCCCGACATACACTCAATGTAATGTCACAGCATTTGGATTGAAGGTCTGTGGAACGTGTTGGCAGCAGTGGGTGTAAAAGCACTAGTCAGAAATGTCAAGGGATAGGGAGAAGGGTGCATAGCCGCAGAGTATTCTGTGGCGAGTGGCTCACCTCCTGACTCCCCAAATCCTCTCCTCCATCAACAAGGCACAAGTCAGGAGTGTGATGGAATACTCTCCACTTGCCTGGATGAGTGCAGCTCCAACAACACTCAAGAAGCTCGACACCATCCAAGACAAAGCAGTCTGCTTGATCGACAGCCTATCCACCATCTTAAACATCCACTCCCTCCACCACCGGCACACCGTGGCTGCAGTTTGTACCATCTACAAGATGCACTGCATCAACTCACCAAAGCTTCACACACCATCTCGACTATATCTGCTGCTCCTTCATCGTCGCTGGGTCAAAATCATGGAACTCCCTACCTAACAGCACTGTGGCAGCACCTTCACCACACAGTTCAAAACGAAGGCCCACCACCACCTTCTGAAGGGCCAATAGGGATGCCAGCCTTGCCAGCGATGCCCACATCCCAAAAATGAATTTTAAAAAAAGCAACTCTTAAAATGGAATTTCTCCATTTTGTTTGCCATTACATTTCTCTATGCAAGAACACAAGAAATAGGAGCAGGAATAGGCCATACGGCCCCTCGAGTCTGTTCCGCCATTCAGTAAGATCATGGCTGATCTTCGACCTCAACTCCACTTTCCTGCCTGATTCCCATATCCCTTGATTCCCTTGGAGTCCAAAAATCTATCGATCTCAGTCTTGAATATACTCAACGACTGAGCATCCACAGCCCTCTGGGGTACAGAATTCCAAAGATTCACAATCCTCTGAGTGAAGAAATTCCTCCTCATCTCAGTCCTAAATATCCGACCCCTTATCCTGAGACCAAGTCCCCTAGACCTGTTCCCTCCAGCCAGGGGAAACATCCTCTCAGCATCTACCCTGCAAGCCCTCTTAGACTCTTATATGTTTCAATGAAATCACCTCTTATTCTTTTAAACTCCAGACAGTATAGGCCCATTCTACTCAATCTTTCCTCATATGACAACCCTCTCATCTCAGGCATCAATCTAGTGAACCTTCGTTGCACTGCCTCTAAGGTAAGTATATCCTTCCTTAGTTAAGGAGACCATGAGGGAAAAATTAGAAAGGGCCTGTTTTTGGGCGGGGGTAGCACGATCCGCTATTACCCCGCGCCCAATGGCCCCTGTGCAGGCAGGACGAGATTTTCCTCACGCCCGAGGACGAACCTGCAATCTGCGTTGGAAATCAGCGTTGAATGAGGATTCCATGAAATTTGCACTTTCCACCAGCAGGGGGAGCTCCAATCTCTTAAAGGCAGGCTGTCTGTTAGAAATCTCTTAAAGGTAGCCGGTACCTGTTATTTGCTGAAAATAACAGTCTGCTGTCTGCATGGAGTCTGAACAGAGATCAGACATCGCACACGTAAAGCACAGATGCAGGTCCTGTCCCTATGTTTACACACTGATAAGTTATGTTAAAACATTGAATAAAGGTTGCGCACCACTAAATCCCACATCCTCCAATCTGCATGCCAGACCTCACCAATCTGCCGATTTGAGTTTGTACCAGGCCTGTGAGAGTGTGTGCACCAAGGTTCTCTGCTGATGCACCAGAGGCCTTGGTGCAAGAGGTGGACAGAAGGAGGGACATCCTGTATCCATGAGGCGGGGCAAAAGGCAGTGGGAGGCAGCGGGGGGACGAAGTCAATGCCAGGCGCACAGCATCAGGAACATGGATGCAGTGCAGGAAGAAGTTCAATGCTTTGACACGAGTGGTCAAGGTGAGTGAGGTCAACTGTCAAGTGGCGTCTCCTACCAACTGCACCACTAGCCGCATCCACTGCTCCACACACTACACCCCCATCACCCACATACCAATAAACTCTTTCCATAAGTACTCAACTCATCCAATCAGATGCTTCCTCTCACCCTCACACATTACCACTATTGCAAGCTGGCCACCCACAACTCACAGGCCAAACACAGTGGCAGCTATTCAACCATAACAGGCACTTCACCCAGACACAAGAGGAGAAGACAGCACATGTCAGGAAGCAGCAAGTGGCATTGGCATTTAGCCCCTCGAGCCTCTTCCGCCATTCAATGAGATCACGGTGGACCTGTGACCTAACTCCATATATCTGCCTTCGTCCAATATCCCTTAATACCCTTGGTTCACAGAAATCTATCAATCTCAGATTTAGAATTCACAATTGAGCTAGCATCAACTGCCGTTTGCAGAAGAGCGTTCCAAATGTCTCCCACCCTTTGCGTGTAGAAGCATTTCCGAATTTCACTCCTGCACGTCCTGGCTCTAAATGTTAGGCTATGTCCCTGTATCCTAGTATTCAAGTATAGGAGACCTCCCAAAACAGTTACAAATGTCTCGGCAGCCAGAAGCAATAATCCAGCCACTAACCTGTAAATCCTGAATGGTCCCTTTAAATAGCACCGGTGGGGGTCCACCAGGCACTCTAAGATACATTCAGACGGTCGGGGTTAAGACTGTGTTGACTTGAGCGTTAAGTCCCAAAATGGTGTCTATCACTTCAAATCAGCGTTGCACACTGACTGTATCCATTTTCTCCTTACTTTACATGCCTCTGGCGCTCGTTATCTGTGCCTGCGCTAACTCTTATACCAAGATAGCGTCCAGCGCACGGCACGCTGGAAATAGGCGTGCGCGGCCAAGACGCCATCTTGGCACTTCGGGAGGCCGCGTAGTGCCGAAACAACGGGCGCTACACGGCCCAATTTAGCGGCCCAAATCTCTTCACTTATTGCACCAAGGCAGAGAGTACCAGTGTCCCGTGCTTGAAGGTTCAAAATATATGTGATCCATGCAACATTTCTGTTATCTCCATGTTTGTGGCCAACTTGCAAAATCTCTGGAGTAGGTTGGCAATGCGGATTTTTTTGGGATTGGTTTTTGAAATAGCCGAAGGATTCAACATATTAATTTTATTCGGATCACAAACAGCAGACGTTAACCTTGAAATCTATCGCTTACCTGAGCCATTTCCAGAAACAGTAAAACATCTCCGTCTATGTCCACACCCAGGTGTGTTGCTTCAATCAATCCCAATACCGTGTACTGCTCTGCAACAAACCAGTCGAATCATTTAATCATTCACCCAGGGTTAATCGGCTTTCAAAAGTTTACTGCAACAACTTGCATTTATACAGAAAAAAGCCCCCAAGTTCTGCACAGAAATATGAGGAAAAATGCATGCTGATGCAAAGAAGCAGAGATTTGGAGGGTTAACCAGCCTTCTGGTTGTCAGGAAGGTCGTAAAGGAGAAGAGGGAGGCAGAGTCAGAGGGGTTTGGGGAGGCAATTCTACAGACAGGGGTTATCTATGGTCTATTAACCTTATCACAGAACTTTCCACTAGGTCTCAAAACAGCAATATTTTCTACCCGATAGCACTTCTAGAATTGCTTTCTGTAACTTCCAATGCTCATTGTTTCCAGTTAGAATATAAATAGCAGTGTTATTAGCTGTATTCAGTTACACTGAAATTTGTCATACTCCGTGAATACCCAGGCTAGATCCTGCAAACAAATTCCTGATACTGTCCCTTCTATTTGTGTCTAGGTAAGGACTGTGGCTGCCCTTTGTTTCTTTACACTGCCCTTACAGGCTTCCTGGCATATGATTGGAAACTGAATAGCAAATCTTTGCGGCAGAAGCTCGGAGACAAACTGCCGTTATGCTCGAGGCCTTTCGTGACTGATGGGTACCACAGGGTACAGTGTCTTATAGACACTGATGATTTAGTTGGGAAGGTTCCCTTTGCTTTTGTTGGGACTGTTTTGCTTATAATCATACAGCACAGAAGGAGGCCTTTCGGCCCATCGTGCAAGTACCGGCTCTTTGAAAGAGCTATCCAATTAGTTCCTCTTTCCCTGCAGCCCTCCATATTTCTCCTTTACAATATTTATCCAATTCCTTTTTGAAAGTTACTACTGAATCTGCTTCCCCCACCTTTTCAGGCAGTGCATTCCAGATCATAACAACTCGCTGCATAAAAAAAATTCTCCTCATTTCCCCCCTGGATTTTTCTGCCAATTATCTTTAATCTGTGTCCTCTGGTTACCGACCCTCCTGCCACGTTGAGCTTCTTTTAGTTTGATTAAACCATATGCTTCTTATATCAGCGGTGCCCTTAAGGCGGCATTTATGCTGATTCTTGTTTGGTGACCCTGGGGCAACTCAGTGTCACCCTGAGTGGTCCTTCAGAATAAACCCAAACAGCACTGGGAAGCAGACGATCGAGCAGGCAGACGCCTATTTTAAAACTCTCCCGTGCAACAGGTGTCTGGGAGTATGCCACAGCACAAAATATAATCTTAGCGATTCAGTCAACAAGGGAAAATGCTGCTGCTGTGAAGTCCAACAGCTCTGCTGGAGTGTCGGTTAATATTCTTCACAGTCAGGTTGTGGGGATTTTTAAAAGGGTTCCAGAGATTGACATCTCGCTTCTCAATTTCGAGAGATTTTAACATTCTAACAACAAAACTGGATGTCCTCTCCAGCGTGGCTCTCCTCTATTTCATTTGTGTCCAGAAACTGCAACTTTGAACCCTGCGGGTGCATATGCCACTTCTTGTTTAACTGAGGTTGGGTTTTGATGGAGGTGTGTTTGTCTACAAACAGTACTTGTGCAATAGACCCATGATTGGGAACAGGCAAACGTCAACCTGATTATGTCAGTATTGTTAAGTGTCACAGCACTTATGGCTCAGTTGGTAGCACCCTCACCTCCGAGTCAGAAGGTCATGGGGAAACTCTGTGGACCGTTATGCCTGTTGACTCCGATTACCTCTATGGGCCTTCTCCACAGTGCCTTGTGGGAACAGGCTGACTGAGTGCTCAGTCGCAGAAGAACCACCTTTCACAACCTCAGGTCCCTCCAAGGAACTTCACAGCCAATGAAGTACTTGTGAAATGTAGTCACTGTTGTAATGTGGCATAAGTGACGGCCAATTTGCCGACAACAAGCTCCCACAAACTGCAATGTGATAATGACCAGATAATCTGCTTTTGGTGTTATGATGTGGAGATGCCGATGATGGACTGAGGTGGACAAATGTAAGGAATCTTACAACACCAGGTTATGGTCCAACAGTTTTATTTGAAAATCACAAGCTTTTGGAGCTTTCCTCCTTCGTCAGGTGACTCCTTACACACCTGACGAAGGAGATAATCTCCGAAAGCTTGTGATTTTCAAATAAAACTGTTGGACTATAACCTGGTGTTGTAAGATTCCTTACATTTGGTGTTGTTGGTTGAGGGATAAATGTTGGCCTCAGAGAACTCCCCTGCTCTTCTTCAAATCGTGCCATGGGCTCTTTTACATCCGCCTGAATAGGCAGTTAAACATCTCATCTGAAAGGCGGCACCTCCAACAATGCAGCACTCCCTCAGTACCGTAATGAAGTGTCAGTCGTGATTATATGGTCAAGTGAAGATTGAGCCTCTGACTTCCTGCCTCAATCTAGTTTAAACATTGCAATAAAATGTGGTGAAGTTTGCCACAGTGAGAGCGCTACTGCAGAACCAAGACTAGGCAGAATGAAGATGAGGAGGATAAAAAAAGACATTTAAAAAGTATAAATTTTTAAAAAAAAACTCATTTAATTTTTTGCACCCTTAAACATCACCCAGTCTCTCAATACAGTGATCCTTGAATTAACTGTTCAAACACAGGGTGAAGAAGGCCGAGATCACGACTCTTACCTGTTAGCGCGACGAGGTGGGGTAGACAGAGGCGGTTTGCCAGCACTATGAGTTCCATGGAGTCCAGATCTGGGCTAGAGCAGAACTGTCCCGTGTACAGGTATTCCAGCACTGCTCGCATGCAGCTCTTACTTGTGTTTGGGAAGTACACCTGTTAGAAGTGTAAAAGTGTATTACTAACGGTCTGCACACTGCTACAACATGGACAACATCAATACCTCACAATGAGGAAAATTACTGCGACTCAATTTCTCCCTTACATATGGCATAGCTGCTTTGTTCCATGCCATGTTCAAGTCGAGAACCAAAACATAAGGCGCAAGTCCACGAATGGATATTGTGAGGGGTTAATGATGCTGAACGTACCAGCATCTAAACTGATTACATTGTATTACACAGATTTTTACAGCACATTTTTACAGGCCATTCATCCCAACAGGTCCATGCCGGTGTTTATGCTCCACATGAGCCTCCTCCCACCCCACTTCATGATGTGGGAACAGACACGATAAATGGATCTACTCAGCTCAAAAGGCGAAAAAACTTTAGAACTACATTGGCTCCTGGTTCAGCAATCTCCCGAATTTAAAATTCTCATCCTTGTATTCAAATCCCTCCATGGCCTCGCCCCACACATCTCTGTGACCTCCTCCAACCCTCCGAGGTCTTTGCGTTGCTCCAATTCTAGCCTCGTGCATGTCCCCGATTTGCTTTGCCCCACCGTCTGCGGCCATGCCTTCAACTGCCTGGGCCCCAAGCTCTGGAATTCCCTCCTTTAACCTCTCTGCTGCTACCTCTCTCTCCTCCTTTAAGAAGCTCCTTGGTCAAAGAGGAAGGCTTTAAGGTTTTGGTCACCTGTCCTAAAATCTCTATGTAGCTTGGTGGCATTAAAAAAAATGGTGTTTTTTTTCTCATTTACTTTGAATGCTTTTCTTTCTAAATTATGAAAATATTGGAGGTGGGCAAAAGGCTGTTTGACTGAGAGTCAAGAATCATCCACTATGTTCACTTGCCAATTGGCAGGGGGAAGGCGGTGCCCTGTGAGGATGGACATGCTGGAGGACCATCGGCATGAGCTTGGGGGCGGGGCGGTTCGAGGCATGAGGTCATGTGATGAAACCTCCAGGAATGTGTCCAAGCAGAGTTGGCAACCCTACTCTCAACTCACTGCCACCTGCACAACGTGATTTTAGGGTATGCTGATGAGCCATTCTCGCTCGCACTTACCAAGAATGGGCACGGTCGGGATTTGAAATCAGAATTCATGTAAACTGGGTGAATTTAGGCAAATCAGAATGCATCCAATTGTTGCCAAGTTATATATTGAATTATGAAGTATCGTAGTGACGTTGCCATATTATCCAATCCCCACACCGAAAACAATGCCTGACACAGGGTACATGTATATCCAGCATAACACGGACTATGGGTCTGCATATACCTGACACTCTGACATATACACGCTGCATAATGTAGACTATCAACACATGTTTACACAGGAGATCGCAGCCATGTTTTTGGTAAAACACATACACAAATGCACCTGTTACATCACTGGAAGCACCATTCCCACTCTGTGATACAAACTCCTCTGTGATGCACATCTCAACCAATCTTGCAGTATGGGTGTTTTGTGCTGCATAGGAGTTGATACTGACACATACACTAACCAAACAGTAACAGGTGGGTAACAAGGTGACAGTCCTGGAACCTTTACAATGGGAAGGATTGGGCTGAGCTGGAAAAGGTGCAATGAAGAGCAAGTAGAATGATTAGAGATCCAGAGAACAAAACATTTGAGGATAGAGTCAAAGAACAGGGAGAGAAGAGGACCGAGGCAGGATATGACAGAGGTTTTTAAATTGATACGGGTCAGGGATGTACATAGGAACAGGAGCAGGCCATTCAGCCCCTCGAGCCTGTTCCACCATTCAATGAGATCATGGCTGATCTGTATCTTAACTCAATTAGAGTTAATTAGGAAATTAGGTTAAAAGATATGATGGTAGATAAGCATTGGTGAACATTTAAAGAAATAATTCATCCTTCTCAACGAATATACATTCCCTTGAGGAATAAAACTTCCACGGGAAAAATGATCCAACCGTGGCTAACTAGAGAAGTTAAGGATAGTATTAGATGAAAAGAAGAGACTTACAATGTTGCCAAGAAGTTGCCTGAGCATTGGGAGGGTTTTAGAAATCAGCAAGGATGACCAAGAAATTGATAAAGAGGGAGAAAATTGAATATGACAGTAAACTGGAAAGAAATATGAAAACAGATTGTTCGAGCTTCTACAAGTATGTAAAAAGGAAGAGATTAGTGAAAGTAAATGTGGGTCCCTTGGAGGCAGAGACAGAGACAGGAGAAATTATAATGGGGAATAAGGAAATGGCAGAAACATTAAACAAATATTTTGGATCGGTCTTCACAGTAGAAGACACAAAAATATACCGGAAATAGTGGGGAACTCAGGGTCTAAGGAGAGTGAGAAACTTAAAGTAATTAATATTAGTAAAGAAAAAGTACTGGACAAATTAATGGGACTAAAAGCCAACAAATGCCCTGGACCTGATGGCCTACATCCTACGGTTCTAAAAGAGGTGACTGCAGAGATAGTGGATGCATTGGTTTTGATCTTCCAGAATTCCCTAGATTCTAGAACGGTCCCCATGTATTGGAAGGTAGCAAATGTAACCCTGCTATTCAAGAAAGGAGGGAGAGAGAAAATAGGGAACTGTAGGCCAGTTAGCCTCACATCTGTAATAGGGAAAATGATGGAATTTATTATTAACGACACAGTAACAAGGGCACTTAGAAAATCATAATATGATTAGACAGAGCCAACATGGTTTTAGGAAAGGGAAATCTTGTTTGACAAATCGAATAGAATTTTTTGAGGGCGTAACTAGCAGGGTAGGTAAGGGGGAACCAGTGGATGTAGTATATTTGGATTTTCAAAAGTCATTCGCCAAGTGGCCACACAAGAAGTTGTTGCACAAGATTAGGGTGCATGGGATTGGGGGTAATATATTAACATGGATTGAGGATTGGTTAACGGACAGAAAACAGTGAGTAAGAATAAACGGGTCATTTTCAGGTTGGCAGGTTGTAACTAGTGGGGTGCTGCAAGGATCAGTGCTTAGGCCTCAGCTGTTTACAATATATGTCAATGACTTAAATGAGGGGACTCTCTCTCCCCCCCACCTCCCTCTACCCCCACCCCTCTCCCGCCGCCCTCTCTTTCCATCACCCCCTCTCCCCCTCTCGAGGCGCTCCTTAAAACCTCCCTTTGACCAAGCTTTTGGTCACCTGTCTTAATATCTCTTTAGGTGGCTTGGTGTCAAGTTTTGCTTGACAACACTCCTGTGAAGCGCCTTGGGATGCTTTACTACGTTTAAGGCGCTACATAAATGCAAGTTGTTGTTGTTTTGTTGTCATCTGTAGCTATTTCAACACCATTCACGGAGTATATGTGACATCTGTTGTTTCTTTCTATGTGTAGCACTTTATACATTTGTCTGCATTAAATTTCATCTGGAACATCGGAATGGGAGTAGGTCATTCAGCCCCTCGAGCCTGTTCCACCATTCTATTAAATCATGACTGATCTGTATCTCAACTCCATTTACCTGCCTTGGTTCTGAAACCTTTAATACCCTTGTCTAACAAAAATCTATCAATCTCAGTTTTGAAATTTTCAATTGACCCCCAGCCTCAACTGCTTTTTTGGTGGGGGACAAAAGAGTTCCAGATTTCCACTGCCCTTTGTGTGAAGACTGAGTGACCTCACCCCTAAACAGCCTAGCTCTAATTTTGAAGTTATGCCCCCTTGTTCTGGACTCCCCCCACCAGAGGAAAAAGAGTTTCTCACCAGCTACCCTATCAACTCCTTTAATCATCTTAAACACCTCAAATAGATCACCCCTTAAGCTTCTATACTCAAGGGAATACAATCCGAGTCCATGCAATCTGCCATTGTTCTGCCCACTCACATATCTTGTCCACCTTATTCTGTAGTTTGAGTTGCCTCTTCTGGTCCCACTGTCCCTCCAGGTTTGGTACTGTTTGCAAATTTGACACTTGCCACTGAGTTTCTGAATCCAGGTCATCTATGTAAATTAGAAGCTGTAGTCTCAGTAGTACTGGCCTGGTAGCCCCAGCACTAAGCCCCGAGACACCTCACTCAGTGCTCTCCGCACCCCACCGCCCCCCCCACTCCATTGCCAAACACAACACTGAGGCTAATTACACAACCCACCATCCCAGCCCACGTACATATCGACGTACGAGCAAAATATCCCGAATGAGTACGAATGACTCTGAACATGAGCTGGATGCTTTGGAAATTCTTCAACATTTGACCCAATTTCAGGAGATGAAAGACTCTAAACGCAAGCCCCTTGATTAATAAGACTAAGATAGATCTGCATCACTGAGGGACAAATCCTATTTCTCGAAGTGGCTGTATAAAAATCTTTAAAATGAATGTACTTCCTAAACAGGTCCAGGCCTTGGCAGTAGAACTGTTTTTGGGAGAGTCAAAATGCATAGAATTACATCTAATGTACAGCACAGGAACAGGCCATTCGGGCCAACAGAAGAGAGAGGGGTTGTGATTGCTGGAGACCAGAAGTTAAGGAAGTGACGTTGGTGTCATTTTTCAACCCCCATAAAGAGAGAAGAAAGTGGCCTCTTCAAGTGCTACACAAGGCCATAACTTCCTCTTTATATTTCTTAACCAAAAGGACATTTAAATCTGTTAATCAATCATTTTGCTGTGCCAAACTACAGTTTGTGCCCTGAGACAGAATCCATTCGCCCGAGTCACGACAGTGAGAACGAAACTTTATGTCACTGTTGGCATGGATGCATAAAAATTCAGACTTTTCGGTTTATAGATCAAGAAAGTACTTGCTTCAATCCTACATGCGATGTGAGACATGTTCCTTTAATATGAACATGAAAGAGTGAATAAATGTCATTTCTGCTCAGTACACGTTGCCAACTGACTGCTGCAGATTTAATGCAGCCTAAGCATTTCCCACTGTGAGCATCCTTGAGCTGTACTAGCCCCGTGGTGCAGCTGCAATGCAGGATACAATGCAGCACCAGAGATTAAAGAGAGCAATACTGCAACATCTGCCTTTTATCATGACTGGTCAAAGATGTTGTCACTCGACGTGGATCTTCTGGCTCACTCCATTCTGCAAACACCTCGGCAACTTGCAAATAGTTACCTTTTGCTCCGCATTTGTGACCCCTTCCTCTCTCTCAGTTTTACCTCTGACTTTCTCCCCTTACTACAACCACCCAGAAAGTGGTTAGAATGTGGAACTCGCTACCACAAGGAGTAGTTGAGGTGAATAGCATAGATGTATTTAAGGGGAAGCTAGATAAACACATGAGGGAGAAAGGAACAGAAGGTTATGCTGATTGGGTTAGATGAAGAGGGGTGGGAGGAGGCTCGTGTGGAGCATAAACACTGGCATGGACCAGTTGGGCCGAATAGCCTGTTTCTATGCTATACTTTCTATATTGGAACATAGGAACAGGAGTAGGTCTTTTAGTCCCTCGAGCCTGTTCCGTCATTCAATGAGATCATGGCTGATCTGTGACCTAACTCCACATATCCGCCTTAGCCCCATATCCCTTAATACCTTTGGTTAACAAAAGTCTATCAATCTCAGATTTAAATTTAGCAATTGAGCTAGTATCAACTGCCGTTTGCAGAAGAGAGTTCCAAACTTCTACCACCCTTTGCGTGTAGAAGTGTTTCCTAACTTCACTCCTGTAAGTCCTGGCTCTAATTTTTAGACCATATCCCCTAGTCCTGGACTCCCCAACCAGCGGAAATAGTTTCTCTCTATCTACCCTATCAGTTCCCCTTAAGATCTTGAAAACTTCGATCAAATCACCACTTAATCATCTAAATCCGAGGGAATACAACCCTAATTTGTGTAATCTGTCCTCGTAATTTAACACTTGGGGTCTCGGTATCATTCTAGTAAATCTGCGCATGTATTTCTATGCAACTGGGTTACGAGAGAGAGAGAGAGAGAGAGAGAGAGAGAGATCTTTTCCTCTGATGATTATGAAAACTGAGTGGAAATCATTACATTCTGAACCGACGCTGATTAGCTGTTCTTCAGTGATTAAGTAACTTGTCAGCTAAAGTTCAAAATAAAAGTCTCACAGAAAATAGAATTACACAGAATTTACAGCACAGAAACAGGCCATTCGGCCCAACTGGTGCGTGCTAGCGTTTCTGCTCCACACTAGCCTCCTCCCACCCCTATCAACATATCCTTCTATTCCTTTCTCCCTCGTGTACGTACTTTTGGAACAGAGTTTAATCAAATATGGGTTGGATGCCAATAGGTAGCGAATATCCAGCTTCGAGAAACTCCCTGGATTAGATCCGGACTCTGTGCGACAGTGTAAAACGGGTGATAGCGAGTCGGCAGCCCGCTTTACATCTCTCCCCATTTTTTGTTGAAGTCAACGGAAATAAAAATCAGGAGAGATGGAAAAGGGCCGGCGACTCGCCATCACCCATTTTACACCGTCGCACAGAGTCAAGATCGACCCCCTTGACCTTCGGCCAACGTCTCCCATGCAACAGCATCCCATAATATTTGAGCTGATCTGGACCGACACCATCCAGCCCTCGTCGCTCGCTTACCTCTTTGGTTGAACTCTCCACGAACGGACCTCCGAACATTGCGGCCATCCAGTCACAGCTGGAGATCAGCAAAGGCTTATGGGCGCAGATCGTCCCATCGTCCAGCTTGAAGACCACATCTGTCGGAAAACAAGAACAGCGGAAAAGGTTCATTTCGACGCGGCCTGTGCCTTTGAATGTTTCAGAAATTGATCAGCCGCACAGCTTGAAAGGCTAACTTCACACTTTTATACATTCCAGAAGAGAACTGCAGCGTACATATTGAGCTGTTGCCATGGTGTCATCATTATGACTTGAGTTAGCCAGACAGATGTGCAAATGCTGATGGATCATCCTGATCCACACTGAATTTGATCGCTCAGTGAATGAGACACAATTATCCCAGAATTATCTCAATGGTTTATACCATTGGCACTTTTTAAGGAAAGTCATTATAGTGGAATATGTCGGCTCGATAACCAACAGAAGCCTTTAAAAATGACAAGTGGCCAACTAAAGCACGTGCTGTAATCGGTCATAAAAGTAACTGTAGCCACCGTCCACCGAAGACATCACTGGGTAAAATGCTTCTGAACGGCAGATACAGGATTAAGATTGGTGGTCAACTGCCCATTACCAAAAAGGTACCCTTTCCCTCTCACCCGAGTTTGCCGAGCGTTTATTTGTTATCTCCTTTGTCATCTCCAAAGCCTTTGAACATGGTCTGGCATTGTGCGCAGCTGAAGATATTATCTAACTATGTATGGTCTTCCATCAAAGCTCTGTTCCCAGCTATCGAGCAGCCTCTCAACTTGCACTCTGTGTTATAATTGATGGCTCATCCTTTGATTTTAATCCCTTGATTAAAATTCCATCCACTCGGAGGTTCCTCAGAGCTCTGTTCTCCCTCTTAATTTACTCTGTCTGCATATCAATGATCTCCTCCATTCAATACTACTATTTTTAATGATTTCACCCGTCGTCTTTCATCTATTGACATCCTTGGCCTCGTTATCTCTTTGATCTGAAATGAAACTCCCACAGCTCTTCCACTGCTCAAGCTGAAGCCCAGATCTTCATTTACCTCATCCACTCACCCACTCTTTTTCGACTTTGTGATGTCTTTTATGTGGACCTTGGCTTTCACCTGGGTTTTAACTGAACTAAAGTAAAATAGTCTACGGTATTTGACTACATCCGTGCTCTGACAGGATTCAAAACACACCAGGAAATCCGGAGAGATGTACCATTTTTGAAAAAAAAAATCTTTAAATTCTCGTTTAAGCAGCAGATTAATTTTTAATAAATAAATAGCTGTCCAAAGCAACAAAATAAACTACTCTCTGAGTCAAACTGAATCAAGAGCACAGCCACATCCTTTTTATGCAGATATCCTTAACTGCAGAGTTCAGCGGCTTGCAGTTTAGGAACATAGGAGCAGGAGCAGGCCATTCAGCCCCTCGAGCCTGTTCCGCCATTCAATTAAATCGTGGCTGATCTGTATCTCAACTCCATTTACCTGCCTTGGTTCCATATCCCTTGATACCCTTATATAACAAAAATCTTATCGATTTCAGTTTTGAAATTTTCAATTGACCACCAAACTCAACAGCTTTTTGGGGGAAGAAAGTTCCAGATTTCCACTACCCTTTGCATGAAGATTCTTTCCTGACATGACCCCTGAACAGCCTAGCTCTAATATTAAGGTGCTGCCCCCTTGTTCTGGACTCTCCCACCAGAGGAAACCATTAATAGAAATTAAGTAGAAACATCAACTCTCCTGAGCTGGTAGTTGTTGGCCAGAACAGGACATGTTTATGCTTGTAACCTGTTCACTTGAAGCTCAGGTTGATTATACGACTTTTAAAAAGTTAAGTAAAAACGGAGCAGAGTGCTCAAAGTGCCAAATCTGCATCCACAATCTTCCGTATCCCGGGAATCAGAAATGGCCCAGCAAAGGTCAGGCTTGGGAGGGCAATGGCGAGAAGGATATTAAAGGAAGAGTCACTTATCAGTCACATTGTGTATGGCAAGACTGGAAGAGATCTGGATGCGAGTTACCACTACATACCCAACCCAGTGCACGACTCAGGGACAACAGAAGGGCTTTTCAGAACAAGTTACGGTCATTTGGTCCAACAAGCCCATCCTTTTGGTATGGATCAATCCCACCTACCCATTACTTCACCATATCTCCCAATCAATTCTGCTTCCAGAATGGCATTTCATTGTCTCTTAAGTATTTCTGTGCCATTTCCCGGTAACTTGTGCAACAATTTTATTACCCTTTGGACAGATGAACATAAGAGATAGGAGGAGTAGGCCATCCGGCCCCCCGAGCCTGCTCCGCCATTCAATAAGATCGTGGCTGATCTTCGACCTCAACTCCACTTTCCTGCCCGATTCCCATATCCCTTGATTCCCCGAGAGTCCAAAAATCTATCGATCTCAGTCTTGAATATACTCAAAGACTGAGCATCCACAGCCCTCTGGGGTAGGGAATTCCAAAGATTCACAACCCTCTGAGTGAAGAAATTCCTCCTCATCTCAGTCTTAAATGGCCGACCCCTTATCCTGCGACTATGCGACGGAATCTAGAACTCTTTATCCCTATCCCCAAAAAGCTGTTGAGGCTGGGGGGTCAAATGAAAATTTCAAAACTGAGATTGATAGATTTTTGTTAGGCAAGGGTATTAAGGGTTAAGGATCCAAAAGCGGGTAGATGGAGTTAAGATACCGGTCAGCCATGATCTAATTGAATGGCAGAATAGGCTCAAGGGGCTGAATGGCCGACTCCTGTTCCTATGAAATGTATGGTCTGAATTACTTCATCTTACTTCTAATTTGCCCCTTGTGTCCTCTGGTATGTGCCCTTCAACTCAGTGAACAATTTGCCTGGATCAGTTTTTGTCAATTTATTTCATAACCTTGAAACCTTCAATTAGCTTACGTCAAAGGCAAATCCCCTTTCACAGAACGCAAGCCCAACTGACATAAATCTTTACTCATAACTGAAGTTCCTGATGCACTGAAATCACCTATGCTGCTTGTTTCTGTATCCTCTCAAGCAATATCATAAAATCACGCAGCGCAGAAGGAGGTCATTCGGCCCATCATGCCTGTGCTAGCTCTTTGAAAGAGCTATTCAATTGGTCCCACTCCCCCATCTCTTTCCCCATAGCCCTGCAAATTATTCCATTTCAAGTGTATGTCCAATTCCCTTTTGAAAGTTACTACTGAATCTGCTTCTACCACCCTTTCAGGCAGCGCATTCCAGATCATAACAACTCGCTGCATAAAAAGATTTCTCCTCATCTCCTCCTGGTTCTTTTACCTTAAATCCGTGTCCTCTGGTTACTGACTCACCTGCCAGTGGAAACAGTTTCTCCTGATTTATTCGATCAAAACCCCTTGTAATTTTGAACACCTGTATGAAATCTCCCCTTAATCTTTTCTGCTCTCAAGATCAATCCCAGCTTCTCTAATCTCTCCACACAACTCAAGTCCCTCATCCCTGGTAGAATTCCAGTAAATCTTCTCTGCAGCCTCACCGGGGTTTTAACATCCCAATATTAATGAGGGAAAAGCATTATGCGAGTTGAAGCACTACTTTAGATTCTGATTTTTTTTTGTAACGATATGTTTGACAAGGAATGCTGCTGCCATCTGATGAAGACGCTGGATGTGGAGTCATATTTACCCGGACGACAGGCTTCTCTCCACTTTGTATTGGACGACCCAGTGTCATCTCTGGTCAAAGGGTCCCAGAGGTTTGAACTACTGTTAGTTCATTCAACCCCAGTCAAGGCACACAAGTGCCAAAGCTGACTAGTACCTGAACACACATTCAGATAAAAAGGACACAGAGATAGTCAGTGAATATCAAACAAAACTTCACTTCTGAAATAGAAAAGAGAAAATGCTGGAAATATAACTATTTTTAGGAACAATTTTGGAACCTTCCTCCAAAACGCTGTCTTTAGACTGCTATCTTGGAACTCAGTCTGAATGACAGTTCAGAAACAATTACAGCAATAAATAGCATCTTTTTTTTAACCCACACATAAACCTCCCGTCTTACATAAAGACACACAGCCAACTCTGCGCTAGATTCTTTTCATGCGTACAAAATTAAATTCACAGGGGAGAACAAATAGATTTCTTCGAAATGCCTCCAGCACAATTTCTAAGCAGTGCGAATTCTCTCAGGAAAGAAACTGGAAAAGAGGAGCTGATTCCAGGTGGATCTTCCGGTCGTTTCATCAGATGGAAAAAATGGGGAGTAGACGCCTGAAAATTATAAGCAACCTCGAGAGCCCTGTCGAGAATCTGTTGACAGCAATCTGCAACTCCCCACGGCCTGACGACGGTGATCTTTCCTGTTGAACATGTGGACTGTCTTCCAGCCAAAGAAACGTCAAGAAAGGAAACCACTGTGGTGTTAATTTTATTCACTCGCACATCCGCCATCTGCTACCTGTGCTGCACATCAGAACACGTCGACAGGTTGTCTGTGAGCACTGGTTAATTCTCAATTGTTCAAGTGAAACAGCAGATCCCCCATGAAGCCACTGCATTATTCATCTTCTCTCGATTTAATTACATCAAACGTGTTTCAGCTGCTTCTTACTCCTGCGGTCACAGCATTTTGTGGCCACTTGGGTTTCCTTACTAAGGATAACAGATCGTTTCTTGGTGGGGAGGAAGGAACACTGGCACTCATCAAGGTGAGGGATGCAAGTGCTGGGGAATAAAACATTTTGGACTCCCCTGTATCAACACCAAGCATTCCCAAGTTACATACATCGAGTGACATCGAACATGGAGCACAGAAAAAGGCCATTCAGCCCAACTCGTCTATGCCGATGTTTATGCTCCACCCGAGCCACCCTTCTTCATCTAACCCGATCAGCATATCCTTCTATTCCTTTCTCCCTCATGTGTTTATCGAGCTTTCCCTACAAATGCATCAAAATATTGGCCAGGACAGCCTGCTCTTCTTCGAAATAGCGCCATGGGATCGTCTACGTCCATCTGAGGGGGCAGAGCTCAGCTTAATGCCTCATCCAAAAGACGGCACCTCCGACATTGCAGCACTGAAGTGTCTGCCTGGACTGGGCTCCACTGATGGAATAGTAATTTTATTTGAAAGCTAGGGGAGACATAGATATCCTACATTCAACTCTGACTGCACATTGTGATATCAATCTTGCATAGAGGACACCATACTGGTAGCAGTTACGAATAAAGAGTATTTTACAGCTGTACAAGGTTGAGTATAATGGCAAGGAATGCCTTGGCAAGCTAGGCTTTTCAGCCTTAAAAAAAAGAGACATCTCATAGGGGACCTTATAGAATACTTTATAGGTCAGAGATAGTTAACCCAGAACAATATATTCAGATACACTGGGAGAAGATGACAAGAGGGCACAGGTGCAGGGTTGTGAAGGGCAATTCTGGAACACCACCAGCAGGAACAGGTTGAAAGGAAGAGTGATTGACACCAGAACACTGCACTCATTTAAGAGCCAGCCCGAGGGTGTAATGAGAAGGTGGTGTGGTTGGCATTTTGAAAGGTTGTGATCAAAGCAGCTGAACCTCCTTCCTCATCTAAACCGATGTTGTGATCTTGTTAAGGTGTAATGGGCAGATTTATTCCAGTGAAGTAAAATCATAATGAATCACATCGCATAAAGCATTTCCTTTGGGATATTCCATATCACTAAGCACTTTGGGCTTTTGTGAATTTGTGTGAAAATGTTCCACGATCAGGAGTTTTTCATCTGGAGACAGTGGCCCCGCAGCGCCCATTTTTCAGGCTTTAAATGGCCCCCAAAGCCTCCAAAATGGCGAGCAGGAAGCAGACACTCATTACGAGGCAGAAGTGCGCAGCCCGCCATATTGGTAAAGGCCAAAAAAATCGGCGTGTGGAAACAAGAGGCCTAATGCCTGTTTGAGGCCCCAATACAAGTTTGGTTCACCCTGCGCCATACGTGGGCACACCCGAATTTCTGGGCCAGTATTTTCAGGTCTAGCACAGCACTGGTCAAATTCAATACACAAACCTGCCTACAGTAACTTCCCCCCTAAACTGACCCTAATCTATGGAAATGCACCCCATACTGACCAGTGAGATAATTTCTATCTTCAACACTCTCAATCACTGTGGAATCTGTGTTGGGCCCTCAATGCCAAGCATGGTTCCCCTATCAAGGCAAACAATTCCCAGGTCTTTGCCAACAGCACTCTTCAGCCAGATGGTCTGATGTCTTCAATTTTTATCCCATGGCCATTGAACAAATGTAAGCAGTGTTCCTAGAAGTAAAGGGAATTAGGGGTTACGGGGAGCGGGCAGGAAATTGGACATGAATTTAGATTTGAGGTTAGGATCAGATCAGCCATGATCTTATTGAATGGCGGAGCAGGCTCGAGGGGCCGATTGGCCTACTCCTGCTCCTATTTCTTATGTTCTTATGTTCCTTGGTTTTACAAAGTCTCTCTTCTCATCGGCGATATAAGAAGGTCACATGAAGAATCAACAAGTATAAAACCAAGTCACATGGCCTGTGGTGGCGTATGTCGATACGCTGCATCACCAGGGCATCTGACTAAATCATTTCCAAGAAATCTTTCAGCTGAGCACAGCGCTATCTAATCAGAAATAGAAACCAATCGGACACACTTACCCGAGAAGGTCCCTTTGGCGAGGCACTCTTTCACACGGTTTGCTCTCCTCACGTGGAATGCTTTGGTAATCTCTTGGTTCATGAAGGCCTCGTTGTTCAAAATGTTGGCCACCATCATCCGCAGGTCGAAAACCTCCAGCAGCTCAGCAATGTGGGCTATCTGCATCAGGTCCTTCTCGTCCTCGTCCAGCTGACCGGTGTACAAGTAGCGCATGACCGCGCTGAACGCATCAGGCTGAACCGAAGAGTCCATCCTGACGACAGTCATCAGCCGATTGTTGAAAGTGACGGGATCTTCTGCCATCTCTTCCTGGATACTGATGAAAGCTCTACTCCACGACGACAGAATTTTCCCTCTTTTGAACCAAGCTCTTGCTCTTGCACTGTTGTCGTAGGGATTCAGTTTCAAGATGCTATCACTTGTAGAAGCCCTAAGAATTGATAAGGGTTGGGTGCTTGGAACTTCGTCTGTGCTTTCGCTCACGTCAAAACTGGCAGCTCTCATCAAATATTCCCTGCCCTGCTTGTCAGTGTGGTTCACTGCCCTTTCTCCACCAGACTCTGGTTCTTCACTTAGGTCCATTAGAAACAAGTCATAGAACTTTGAGGAGGAGGTAGACAAATAAATCTTGTGAGCGTAGATTTTAACCTTGTCCTGCAGCACCAAGATGACATCGGCGCAAAGGGGGTTGGCCAACAGGCGGGCAGGATGCTGCTCGTTGGTTGTGGGAGGGTCAGGAACAGTGATGATGGGGGGCGGTGGTTTGGGGGGCAGGAAGGGGGCCTGTAGTAAAGGCTTCTGAACGTTCCTCAGGTGCGACTTCCAGAACTGGAGGTGCCGCCGGGAAATCAACGCGGCTCTGATGGCGTTATCGAAGACGTCCTTAATGCCAAATTGGGCAACCACGCTGGTTTCGTAATAGGGGATTCCCAGCTCTTTGGCTACCTCACGACCCTTTTCAGGGGCTAAGATCTCATTGTGTTTTATCGGCCTGGGAATGCAAGAAAAACACAAAGTAAGTCGGATAAGGTAACTCAGAACTGCCCAAAGATTAATGTTTTGCAGCTTTTTACTACTGATTTCTTGGTAAGACCCAATTTCCAAAGCTCTTTAAAAATGTCAAAGCACGATGGTTGGGGTACTTTTAGTGCACTCAAATTATTTTATAAATCTAAATTTTGCGAACAGGAAGAATTTATTCCAATTTTAGAAAATTCACGACGTTACAATTGTTAACACAACATTGCCTCAGGCAATCTGCATCATCGTTCATGATATTTTGAGGGGTACTGGCAGAACACAGTTCTTCTGAGATTGAATATCTTGCAGACAAGTTGGAGAGAACAAACAAGAACGTTAAAAAAAAAATGTTTCAAAAGAAAATTCTATACAAAGGCTTGGTTGTTGTTAGTTTTAAACCCGACCAGCGTCGTGCAGTAGCTCTCGTAGGAAGAATATATCACTCCCAAATGAAAGACTGTGAGTCTCAGGGCCACCAGTCCCTCCAATTTGCTGAGTTCCCGCCTTGGGTTTTGCCAGTTCGTCTTTGGGTTGGTGGTTGGTGTGTCAATCAGATGTGAAAGTTACCAATTTAAAAGGAGAGAAAAAAATCCGTTATCAAATCTGGGGGAGAATCATGATATGAGGTTGGTGCCGGTCAGTGAGAAGACTACAGGGTAAAAATTTACCTTGGGCGGATAACGTAAAAAAACAGGGACGATCGAATGGGCCGTCCGTTATACTCCCCACCCGATATTTACTGACTTCAATAGAATTGAGTATCAAGTGGGTGATGATGAGCTTTGCAATAGTGACAAGTAATACCAGTGAGAAAAGCATCATTAAAGTAATTGGGAGAAGGATTGGAGGGGAGCTGAGGAGAATTTTTTTCACCCAGAGAGTGGTGGGGGTCTGGAACTCACTGCCTGAAAGGATGGTAGAGGCAGAAACCCTCATTGCATTTAAAAAAAGTACTTGGATGTGCACTTGAAATGCCGTAACCTACAAGGCTACGGACCAAGTGCTGGAAAGTGGGATTAGGCTGGGTAGCTCTTTTTCGGCCAGCACAGACACGATGGACCGAATGGCCTCCTTCTGTGCCGTAAATTTCCATGACCATGATCAAATGACACACATAAGAGGCGCTGTAGCAATTCAGGAAAAACACTTGCTTCATTCCCATGTGCTTACAGGTTCGAGTCCCAGCTCTACCAGCCATTCACTAACCACAAATGAGATTAATTCAGCCAGTTATCCAACGGTCGTGCGAGTTATTTCCAGAAAAGATTAAAGTCCTTTCATAACACAGCAAGCAAGCATCCTTTTGTGGAATGTATGAAATTAGGAAAAAATGATCTGAAACTCCCCAGTGAAAGATTTAAAACAGTGGACTCAGACTCCTAGCTGAAAAAATGAAGTGTGAGTGATGTGCAGCAATCTTTTGAAGACATTTTTTTGTTATAAATAGAAGCGTGACATAAATTTGCTCATCGGATCCATTCTTTCCACGCGCTGTCATAGGAACTTAGGAATTGCTGGACAAAAAAGGCGACCTTCTCCCATCCTGAGAGTCACCATGATACAATGATAATGGAGTTGTTGACTAATCATAGCAATCAATCTCCATCAATTAGTCCGCAACAGACCCAGACATGAAGCAAGGAAAGTGTGGTGGAGAATCACAGGTCCAAAGTCACCTGTCAATTACAGCTCGACCGAGTATTCTACACACGCCATTTCATCTCATTAAATCTTCTGTAAGTTTCTCCCCGCTGCCCTCCTCCAAAAAAGGTGAATGAAGCAAAACTCCAGAACACCAGTCGAACCTTGGATCGTACATCATTAATCTTTGACCGCTTATTTCCCTTGGCATCACAGGTCCACGGTACCAGAAGCTAAGGAACTATCAATGTTCCGTCACATCAAACAAACATTCATCCAGTGCTTTTAAGAACTGTTAACTGGCAGTGCATCAGCCGATTTAGCTTGGAGTACATTCCACACGACTGCTATTCTGCAGGGAGGGGAAAATACTTCTAATATCGAGGCTTGCTTGAGATTTGGTATTGTTATTCTCACGTCCTCCAATTCTGTCCTCACAGACCAGTGAGGCTCTCTCAGTGTGCAGCTTTGATTTTTTTCTCCCTCACCAATTTTCTCCCCTTCCCTCAAGTCATGGGCTCACGAGAGGTTGCAGTTCCTTAGGTATCTCATCCTAGTATGCATTCTTCACTTGTGAGCCTGGGCGGTGAGTGCTGGCAGAGTATTCCAGTGGCGGGCGGGCAGGCAGGGCATGCAAAACCTCGCCCAATCCTGCCATCACATCGACACAGGTGTGTGCATTTCCACCAGCAGACATTAGGCCAGCAGTCAGGAGCAGGAACCCTGGCTGAGATTTCCGAACCCAGCTGAGGACAACTGGAGTTCCCATTCTGACAGATTAGCTGACTCACAGTTCGGGAAGCCTTCCTGGTTTGCATGGCTCATCTATTCACTGGACAAACTCAACTGAGCACTGGGGGAAAGCTCTCACTTTTGTTCTTAACCCATCCTGAACATACACCGTAACCACAGAATGCATTTATACATTTGACTGAAATATAGATGTTAAGGACTATACCTTGCAAGAGGTCTCCGTGCGCGATTAACTGCTTCCAAGTCAGCGTACCGCAAGTCCAGTTGGCAGCCGACCAAAATAACTGGCGCCCGTGGGCAGAAATGTTTAATCTCTTGGTACCACATGGTCTTTACATGGTGCAGAGAGTTGGGGTTAGCAATGGAGAAACAAAGCACAACCACATCAGACCTGAGCGAGAGAGAGGAGAAAATAACCTATTGTACAATCCAAACGACATTGGGACTGTGTACAGGAATATAACATTTTGGGAGTTTTATAACGGATGAGTATTGAACTTCAGAAGCTGCATTGTGTTATCGAAAATTACATAGAATATACAGCACAGAAAAAGGCCATTCGGCCCAACTGGTCCATGCCAGTGCTTATGCTCCACACGAGCCTCCTCCCACCCCTCTTCATCTAACGCAATCAGTATAATCCTCTATTCCTTCCTCCCACATGCATTTATCTACCTTCCCCTTAAATGCATCTGTAATTTGTTGACTACATTAATTTTTATTGAGGCCTGTACGGGATAACGACTAGAATGCCGATCTATGTAACTGAGGTGAGCATCGATTGCACATGGATAAAATCTTATGGTAGCAGTTCAGTTTCAGGCTCTTTTTGAATAAGCTAAACCGACCCGTCGAATCACTGCAGGTTGGGTACAATTGTCAGTGAAAGCACCTCAAAAAAAATTACAACAGATAAAACGTGTTGCAGATGAAATTTCTCCTCCTTTGGCACTGGTGGAATCGTCATCTCAGCTTAATTAGATTGGCCTGGTTTTTACAATGTCGCAGCAGTGTCGTTTCCAGAGCACAGGTTCGCGGTGCAGCTAAACCACACACAAGAGATGCTGCACTGCACTTGGGGACGTACTTCTCCAGCTGGGGGCCACAATTACCCCAGATTCACGAATGTTATCGCACGGTTTCATTTTAGTTTTGTTCAAGAAATTAGTATCTAACGGATAGAAAGCATTTTGGTTCCGTGCAATCTCCTAATTCTCATTTCGTAATGGTTAGCTGTAAAGAATTTTTAAAAATAAGTTTTGCAGGATATTGGCACATATTTAGAAAGGTAGAAAAGTCCAATACAGTTTTAATTTTTGATTTGTGGTGGAAGATAGCTCAACTAAGGCACAATGTTCGGAAGACCACAGATTTCTCATGCCGTTGATTGCTTCATTATTTTTTGAATGACTGGTTGCTTCAATTAGAAATCTGGGGACGGGGGGATTTCCCCACTCAAGCCATCCCAAGATTGCCCTGTTCAGCTTTTGCATTGCTATACCTGCCGTAGGCAAACCGTCTGTCCTTGTGATGATCACCGAATGTATCCCAGAGCCGCAATGATACACTGACGTCATCCACTACATCACGGGAACGCTCCAGAACCTAGGGAAAAAAAGACCAATTTGATTCAGTTGATGAAATGATTTTGTGCAATTCAGATCTCTTGGGTGAAAAAATTGGATAGGGCCTGTTTTTGGGCGGGGGTAGCACTATCCGCTAATAGCCCGTGCCCAACGGCCCCTGCGCAGGCAGGACGAGACTTTTGTCAGGCCTGAGGATTTACCTGCAATCTGCGTTGGAAATCAGCATTGAACGAGGATTCAATGCAATTTGCACTTTCCACCAGCAGGGGGAGCTCCATTCTCTTAAAGGCAGGCTGTCTGTTAGAAATCTCTTAAAGGTAGCCAGCCGGTAACAGTCTGCTGTCTTCACGGAGTCTGAACGAACCCTTGGTTCACAGAAATCTATCAATCTCAGATTTTGAATTCACAAGTGAGCTAGCATCAACTGCCGTGCAGAACAGCTTTCCAAACTTCTCCTACCCTTTGCATGTAGAAGCATTTCCTGACTTCACTCCTGCACGTCCTGGCTCTAAATGTTAGGCTATGTCCTTGCGTCCTAGTATTCAAGGAAAGGAGAACTCCCAAAACAGTTACAAATGTCTCGGCAGCCAGAAGCAATAATCCAGCCATTAACCTGTAAATCCTGCATGGTCCCTTTAAATAGCACTGGCAGGGGGTCCCCAGGCACTCGTTCAGATGGTCGGGGTTAAGACGACGCGTTGAGTTGAGCGTTAGACACCATTTTGGGACTTATCACTTTAAATCAGTGTTGCACACTGATTGTATCCATTTTCTCCTTACTTTACATGCTTCTGGCGTTATCTGTTCCTGCGCTAACTCCTATACCAAGATAGCGTCTGGCTCACGGCACGCTGGAAATGTGTGTGCGCAGCCAAGACGCCACCTTTGCACTTCGGGAGCGCCAAAACAACGAACGCTACACGGCCCAATTTAACGTCTCTTGGCTTAAAAGTGTGTCCCTACACCCGCCCAATTTAATTAGCCAATGGCGACCAGCAAGAGAAAATAAGCTGCGCAAGTCCTCCACGAATGTTGTTGAAGTAGCTAAAGATAAAGTGAAGGAGACCAAGGAGTCTTTGTTTACTGGGCTTTCAACACCTCCGACCAATGCAGAGCGGCAATCAAGAAATGGAATATTGAACGACACAGACAGTAGAGTACAGGCCAAGAGTTGGGCCCAAACTATACATCACTCTGGAAGTCAGACTGCACCTTGAATACCGCATCCAGTTCTGGTTGCCGAGGCACAAGGGAGATTATTCAAGGGGAGAGAAACAGTGCGGAGAAGAGTTACAAGGCTAATCCCTAATGCTAAAGGTCTGAGGCATGAGGCAAGGTTGGAAAAACAAGCTGGAAAGGAGGTGCCCGAGAGGTGATTTTACGGAGAGATGGAAGATGGTTAAGGAAATGGAAAGGGCAAATCTGGAAGATTACTTTACGTTAAATTGCAAGAGTAAGACAAGGGAAGATAGATTCAAACTACTAAAAGGCCCATTAAGGACTGATGCCAGGAAATTCTACATGGTCGACTCTTAATGGCCTCACAGAAACTAGAGATGGTCTAATAAATACTGACTTGCTGACATCGACCACATCCCAAGAATAAATAAAACACAAGTGGTCAACATATGGTACAGACTTCCAGGAAGTGGAGTGGAGGTGAAACTCAGGCTAATTTCTCTTTCCCAGAATGCATATTATATCAGCCATCTTATGCCAATGTGTGTTACCCATTTTGTGTTAATATCTCTAAAACCGACAACACCCACATTCCAACAGAGATGACTGGACAGCAATCAGGAATAGGGACGCTGGCTATTATTGCCTCTCCTCCACAGCCTGGGCTGCTGGACTCCAGCTGCTGGACTAGTGAAGATGACCAAACTTAGTACACTCCGAGGATCGATCCGCAGACCTTTCATTCTGCATGGCTTATTGTTGCATCGGACTGTGCCTTTAAAGAGACAAGCTTGGGCTTGTGGTAGCGATGCCAATGTAGGTTACTTTAATGTGGAGATAAATAGAGGAATAAATATCCACAAATTAAAACCAAATTAGGGCTTTGATTTTCTAAAGCCTATTGTTGATCACCCAATGTGGGTGGCCAGTGTGACTTTTCCCGTTTTAACAGGCTGAACCAGACGTTCATGAAAAGAAATAACTTGCATTTATATCACGCCTTTCACCACCTCAGGATATCCCAAAGCATCTTACAGACAATGAAGTACTTTTGAACTGTCGTCACTGTTGTGATGTAGGAAACATGGCAGCCAACGTGCGCACAACAAAATCCCACAAACAGCAATGTGATAATGACCAGGTAATCTGTCTTTAGTGATGTTGGTTGAGGGATAAATATTGGCCAGGACACTGGGGAGAACTCCCCTGCTCTTCTTAGAATTATTGCCATGGGATCTACGACATCCACCTGAGAGGGCAGACGGGGCCTCGGTTTAACATCCCCATCCGAAAGACGGCACCTCCAACAGTGCAGCACTCCCTTCAGTACTGCACCGGGAGTGTCAGCCTGGATTTCTGCTCAAGTCTCTGGAGTGGGACATGAACCCACAGCCTTCTGACTCAGAGGCGAGAGTGCTACCAACTGAGCCATGGTTGACACATACTGTAAATAATATTCTTTCCAAGTTGCATTTACCATACCATTCTCCTTAATGCCAAAAACGTAAATTATATTTCATGTCCTAGTGATAAAACAGTTCTTGATGCTCGATGGTTTTCAGTGTTGTGCAGATTTATTATAGTTATGAATAAAGCCTGAACACAAATCTACCCATGCGAGTGATAATGATTTGAAGTGAATTATTTAACATTTACAAAGACAAATTGAGGTTACAGCAGCTTTGTGGTTACGGTACTGGACTTGCAACCAAGAGGTCGTGAGTTCATAATCCCACTGTGGCGAGTCGCCAAATTGAATTTACTAAATCTGGTCATTTGTATGCTAGCACCGGAAAAATGACCGAAGCTGCATTACTGTAAAAACCCAACTGATTCACTAATGTCCTTGAGGGAAGGGAACCTGTCACATCCATCCTATCCTGGCCTTCATATGATGACAGTACCACACTACATGGTTGACTCTTAATGCCCTTAGGGCAACGAGAAAGGGCCTCGCCCACATTCCAAGGACAAATAAAAAAATTGCTGGAATGCAATTTAACATCTCAAGGTGCAAGTGTAAATTCCACCAAATATTACATTTTGGATCTTAGTTTCATTCTAAGATCATTTAAGATGAAATCACCTGGCTTTTTTTCATCCTGTATGCATTTGTAGATGACCACGCATCTGTTCTGAGCACCTCACCCATCTAAATATCGGCAACACAACAGAACATATTGACTGTTGTACTGCCAGCATTTAGCTGATGTGAGGTACTGATAAATTGAGGTTCACGCACAACATCTATTTGATATTTAAATGATCACTTATTACAACCAGAGGTCTATAACGTGCTTTGCGCCCATGTTAAGCTGGTTACAGAGTCCAATAGTGACAATTAAAGCACCAAATTTGTCCTCGGTGAAGTCAATTTTTTTCCTAATTATTATACGTAAAACCTAGTAAATAAAGTCACTGCTCGCAGGATTTGTGACATCACGGTTAAAATGACGCCCATTCCATGTTGTATTTAGAATGACATGAATTAGTGATTGAAGCAGAAAACATTTAAGAATAGGTTAAGATGGGTGATTGAAGGAAAGGAGATAAAGAGATCTGGGAACAGGGTGGGCCCATGGGATTAGTGCACTGCTCATGTAGAGGATAAACATCAACACGGGCAGGTTGGACTGAATGGCCTTTAGCCGTGATCCTAAGTGTTTATTCCATGTAATGCTCTTTACATTACAACAATGACTACACTTCAAAAATACTTCCTTGGCTGTGAAGCACGTTGGGGTGCCCTGAGGATGTGAAAGGTGCTATAGAAATGCAAGTCTTTTTCTTTCTTTAATATTTATGTATGCTAGCACTGTTTATGTTGCACTGTTTGGATTCTCATTTCCAACTTATCGGTAAAATGTTTCTCAACATTAGAAAACACACACACACACACACACACACACACACACACACAGTGAGAGCACTTTACAATCAACTGGGACTGATCTAACATGGGCTGGACTGTACTGAAATAAAGTGACGTCTGCTCCTTACCTCTTGGCACACACGGTACTGGTCAATGGCCCAGACTGTCGGTACATGAGTGGCCAGTAGCTGGTATTGTGTGAGAGTGGCATTGCATGCTCTTGCGCAGATAAGCCTGGTCTTGCCGACTGCATTGTCACCCACGACCACACACTTGATGGTTTCTACGTTTGGTCTTTCGTAGTCCATATCTGTAGCCATCAACTGTAGTCTAGACATGATGAAGAGAAAGGTTAGATTACAAAAGATGCGCAAACAGGAAAAGTTGAAAACTCTATTTTTTCTTCCATGGAACCAAGTTTGCAGCTCAGAACACCATTTCACGCTGCAAAACTAATCCCACTGCCCCGCTCTCCTCATAGTCCTGTATCAATCCAAAACTAATCCCACTGCCCCGCTCTCCTCATAGTCCTGTATCAATCCAAAACTAATCCCACTGCCCCGCTCTCCCCATAGCACAGTATCAATCCCAAACTAATCCCACTGCCCCGCTCTCTCCCCCATAGCCCTGCATCAATCCCAAACTAATCCCACTGCCCCACTCTCTCCTCATAGCCCTGTATCAATCCCAAACTAATCCCACTGCCCCGCTCTCCCCATAGCACAGTATCAATCCCAAACTAATCCCACTGCCCCGCTCTCCCCCATAGCCCTGCATCAATCCAAAACTAATCCCACTGCCCCACTCTCTCTCCATAGCCCTGTATCAATCCAAAACTAATCCCACTGCCCCACTCTCTCCCCATAGTCCTGCATCAATCCCCAAACTAATCTCACTGCCTCGCTCTCTCCTCATAGCCCTGTATCAATCCAAAACTAATCCCACTGCCCCACTCTCTCCCCATAGCTCTGTATCAATCCAAAACTAATCCCACTGCCCCACTCTCTCCCCATAGCACAGTATCAATCCCAAACTAATCCCACTGCCCCACTCTCTCCCCATAGCTCTGTATCAATCCAAAACTAATCCCACTGCCCCACTCTCTCCCCATAGCACAGTATCAATCCCAAACTAATCCCACTGCCCCACTCTCTCCCCATAGCTCTGTATCAATCCAAAACTAATCCCACTGCCCCGCTCTCTCCCCATAGCACAGTATCAATCCCAAACTAATCCCACTGCCCCGCTCTCTCCCCATAGCACAGTATCAATCCCAACCTAATCCCACTGCCCTGCTCTCCTCATAGTCCTGCATCAATCCCAAACTAATCCCACTGCCCCACTCTCTCCCCATAGCCCTGCATCAATCCAAAACTAATCCCACTGCCCTGCTCTCCTCATAGTCCTGCATCAATCCAAAACTAATCCCACTGCCTCGCTCTCTCCCCATAGCCCGGTATCAATCCCAAACTAATCCCACTGCCCTGCTCTCTCCCCATAGCCCGGTATCAATCCCAAACTAATCCCACTGCCCTGCTCTCTCCCCATAGCCTGGTATCAATCCCAAACTAATCCCACTGCCCCACTCTCTCCCCATAGCCTGGTATCAATCCCACACTAATCCCACTGCCCTGCTCTCTCCCCATAGCCTGGTATCAATCCAAAACTAATCCCACTGCCCCACTCTCTCCCCATAGCTATCAATCCAAAACTAATCCCACTGCCCCACTCTCTCCCCATAGCTCTGTATCAATCCAAAAGTAATCCCACTGCCCCGCATCAATCCCAAACTAATCCCACTGCCCCGCTCTCTCCCCATAGCCCTGTATCAATCCCAAACTAATCCCACTGCCCCGCTCTCTCCCCATAGCCTGGTATCAATCCCAAACTAATCCCACTGCCCTGCTCTCTCCCCATAGCCCTGTATCAATCCCAAACTAATCCCACTGCCCTGCTCTCTCCCCATAACCTTGTATAAATCCAAAACTAATCCCACTGCCCTGTATCAATCCCAAACTAATCCCAATGCCCTGCTCTCTCTCTATGAGCCTCTTGAGCTGTACACACAATCATGCTGCAGAATGTGGCACTATCGGTGTTCTGATGATCAAAGGGAACCAAAATGTTGCTCACATTACAACAGTAAGCACAATTCAAAAGTACTTCATTGGCTGTAAAGCACTTTGGGACGTCCTGAGGTTGGGAAAGGCGATTTTTATATTATATATATATATATATATATATATATGCGCAAGTCTTTCTTTATAAAATAAACTTGACATTAGAAACAGCACAATATCGAATTATCTTACAACTGAAGTTTGCTCAAAGCTCAAATATACTTCAGAAACCACTCAAGCTTCACTCCCAGAGCATGAATGACCTTTTATTTAGACGATACCATATATAGATTTTCCCTCTAACCTAGTACACATTGTTTCCTGGTAACTCTGCAGCACTAATGTCACAAGGGAGGTTATACCCTCTTGTGAATATCACCACACACAGCAGAGACATTGGCACTCCGCTCAAGCTGCAATGAAAATGTCATTTCTTACAAATAACAAGAGCAGTGTGTACTGTATGAAACTACAGAAAGCTCAGGGGCCCAGGCTGCAATATAATCTTAGGCGTCAGCTGCCATTTATAAATAGCACAAACATCAATCAAGAGTTTATGTGGCATTTGATTCCTTCAATTATTCTGTATTTAGAAAAGAATATTTCTTCAAATCCAATGTTATTTTCTTCCCTCAGCAGTTATCTTCCCTTTATCTCCTTACTGAGGATATGGCTGCGATATTCCACCCATTCAATTTATTGGATGAAACATTGTCCCAGCCTGGAGTACGGTGCCTCAGGCACCCTGAAGAACTTCACTCAAGTGGCCATCACTCACGTACCAGCCTTGATTATAATCGGCAGGTGACCCGACAGTGGACGGCATCGCAGCCAAGGCCAGTTCACATGTGCACACTCCCAGCAGATGGATGAAGCTCAGGAGCAGGAGAATCCTGCATGGTGTTCCTTACTCCTGAATACAGGCACGCTGAGTCAAATTCTAGAGCTTCTGCTGCCAATTCATCTCAGGTCAGCTAACTCAGTGCTGAGCAGGCACTGAATCTGGAATCTTCCAGGTCTACATGAAACGGGAGCCCTTCGCCACTGGTTTACGATGTTTACAATACACCTGAACCCAACTGGATTGATTACTGATGAAGCTGCAGGCCGATTTTGGCAGCTGAGTTCACGATTGGTGCAGGCATCATCTACCACTGGCTGGAATCACTTTATTATTGCCATGGTGTCAGCCGTGGCTCAGTGGGCAGCACATTCGCCTTCTGAGTCAGAAGGTGGTGGGTTCAAGTCCCGCTCCAGGCGCTTGAGCTAAAAAATCTAGACTAACACTTCCAGTGCAGCGCTGAGGGAGTGCTGCACTGTCGGAGGTGCCGCCTTTCGGATGAGATGTGGCCCCGTCTCAAGTGGACGTAAAAGATTCCATGGCACGATCTTGAACAAGAGCAGGGGAATTCTTCCCGGTGTCCCAGCCAGCATCATTGAAACAGTTTACCTGGTCATTATCACGTTGCTGTTTGTGGGAGCTTGCTGTGCGCAAATTGGCTGCTGCATTTCCTACATTACACAGTGACTACACTTCAAAAGTACTTCATTGGCTGAAAAGCGCTTTGGGACATCCTGAGGTGGTGAAAGGTGCTATATAAATGCAAGTTCTTTCTTTCTTACTTACAAGGGGGAATTAGTAGGTAAACCTCATAATTATTTGCTCTTGTTCACCTTCCCTGTGATTAGAAATGCCTGGGCCTGGAAGGGTGTGTGTCTTCGGAATATCCACAGAAGGGAGCAAATCGCTAAAAGATGAAGTAAATGCAGATATCATCGTACGAGGCACTTGACTACTCGGATTCCTGAAACGCTGTCGGCACATGTTTGTCAGCCATCTATTTTTCATGCTGCTGAACACAAGACACAATGCTGGAGTCGAGACCAAACTGAGGTATGAGCTATTTATAGTCACAGTGCGGACCTGAGGAACTGGAGTGCTGTTGAAATTATTCTGCTCACCCTACATATCAGATCTCATTTCAATCACACTCGTGGCAGGCACAAGGCTTCGGAAAGGCTCTCAGGTTTTCAGCTATTACATTAGCCGGTATCAGATGACATTACGAAGGGCACGGACGTGGCATAATGAGCTGGTGCTGCGTGCGCTGTGCGAGCTTGCAATAGTCCGCGGCTTCGTGCTCGTAGTTCCTCCCATCAGCTGAACTCTAGGTCTCTGCCATGCTATCCGGGTTAGAGTGCCAAGCAGCAGCCACGTGCTCCCCAAAAGAAGGGATGGAAAATTAGCATCACCCACACCACTAATGACCCACAGGCTTGGTGTCAGCGGTGGCTCAGCAGTAATACTCTCACCAATTTGCACACAGCAAGGTCCCACAAACAGCAATGTGATAATGGCCAATAATCTGTTTCAGTAACGTTGGTTGAGGGATAAATGCTGGCTACGACACAGGGACAAACTCCACTGCTCTTCTTCGAAACAGCAGTCATTGGCTTTTTTACCTCCACCCAAGAGGGCAGACAAAGCCTCGGTCTCATCTGAAAGACGGCACCTCCGACAGTGCAGCACTCCCTCAGTACTGCACTGGGAGCGTCAGCCTGGATTTGGTGCTCATGTCTCTGGAGTGGGACTTGAACCCACGACCTTCTGACTCAGAGACGAGAGTGCTACCAAAGGCTCAAAAATGAAGGATGGTCATTTGGGCAAGATCGCAGAGGGCACCGGCCGCCCTCAAAGCCAATACCAGGAGAAGGCAGCGTCTGCAAAAGAGGGAAGAAGAGGGCAGAAGAGCAATATGTACTTGAGAAAAATTCAAGGATGAGCAAGAACTGGGCTATCTGCACACCGATGCCTTTGATTCAAAAACAGCAAAGCAGCACATCACCATTAAAATCCAATGTAACTAATCTTCAGCCAATCAGGTCTTGATGATACAACCAAGACGACTGAATATGTTATCACAACACCATCTGGAACCACCTGCCGATTTCAAAGTCCATCAGCTCATCCTCCGTAAACACACATATACGCACACACCCACACAATCATCTGTTCACACATAACAGATTAGATTTATACATAGAATGCACTGCATCTCATTTCCCCCACCCCCACCCCATTTCAATTCTCTTCCCTCTTCTTCCAAAGGCAACGATTCCTATGGTTTCACAGTCGCCGGATGCTGTCTGGAATTACACCTAAGTTGAAACTATTTCCGCTGGTTGGGGATTTTAGGGGGCACAGTCTAAAAATTAGAGCCAGACCTTTAAGGAGCGAGATTAGAAAACATTTCTACACAGAAAGGGTGGTAGAAGTTTGGAACTCTCTTCCGCAAACGGCAATTGATACTAGCTCAATTGCTAAATTTAAATCTGAGATAGATAGCTTTTTGGCAACGAAAGGTATTAAGGGATATGGGCCAAAGGCAGGTATATGGAGTTAGATCACAGATCAGCCATGATCTTATCAAATGGCGGAGCAGGCAAGAGGGGCTGAATGGCCTACTCCTGTTCCTATGTTCCTAAGTGGGAGCCTGGCTACAGCGTTGTGAAACTATTTGTGGGGCACTAGTACAGCCAACCCTGATCCTTTCCTCAAGCACCATCCACACGCATGCGCTTTCCAGCAGGAGTCATTGGACGGCAGTCAGGGTTGGAAGCCTGGCGGGTTTTGAACTCTCAATAACCCAGGAGTATGGGAATCAAACAGTAATACCTCGACCCCTAACCTGGCTGAGATCGGCTAGCTCAGAACACATGTCAATTTTTAAAAAAAGATATGGGCTAGAAATTTGCCTTTGGACGGTCGTGCAAAAGGGTCGGCCTGTTATACTCCCTTCCCGATATTCAGTTCTACCGACTTCAATACAATTGAATATTAAGCCGGGCGTATAACAGGCGGCTGATGTGATGCCGCACAAAGACCCCTTAAGAGGCCAGTTGCTTATACCCATTGTTATATTTCACTTTTTTTTAAAAAGGACCATTTTCCCTCTCAGTGGTTTAACAACAATCCCCGTGACTGGAAAGCTGTAATTTATATGACAGCCGACCTTTGCAGTTGATATACGGCCCTGAGCTAACAATCGCCTGGGTTACAGTAAACTGCGTACGACATTGACTTAGCCTCCATTTTCTACGTGAGGCCCTAAATTATGCTGTGGGTCATTCGTGCTCAACGGAATCAAATTTTTCTCTTTGCTATTTTAATAGCGGTGTGAACCCATTCGGTTTAAATGAGTTAATGCCTCTGCTAAAATAGCGGTGAGAAGATGCCAGAATTGAGAGGTTAGAACCATCAGGAAAGACGGTACAGGCTGGGGCTCTACATGGGAAGGCCGAGGGGCGATCTAATAGAGGTTTATAAAATTATGAAGGGTTTTGATAGGATAGACGTAGAGAAGATGTTTCCACTTGTGGGGGAATCCAAAACTGGGGGTCATGAATACAAGATAATCACTAATAAATCCAATAAGGAATTCAGGAGAAACTTCTTTAGCCAGAGAGTGGTTAGACTGGGCAACTCGCTACCACATGGAGTAGTTGAGGCAAATAACATAGATGCATTTAAGGGGAAGCTCGTTAAGTACATGAGGGAGAAAGGAATAGAAGGTTATGCGGATAGGGTGAGATGAAGGAAAGTGGGAAGAGGCGCGGGTCGAGTAAAAAGACCGGCATAGGCAAGTTGGGCCGAATGGCCTGTTTCTGTGCTGTGAATTCTATGTTAGAATTTTCAGACGAGCAAGTCAAGTGTTTGTCCAGGACTATCCCACAGTGCAATTTCAGAATCTCCCGTTTAAACTTGGTTAAAGAACGTCGAAAGACATCTTTCTCAGGTGACCTCTCTCTCGATCGGCAAAATGTTCAACTTTATAGCTCTCTTCAACCTCCTGATTTTTGGTGACAATCAGATTAATAGAGGATATTGTTCTATTGGACAATTAAATGAAGATGGATATTCAGAAAGAAAGACCTGCTTTGAATCGATCCAGATAATAATTAACAATGTTAGATGATATTAGGCTTTGAACATGAAAACCTGTTTTATATTGGCACACGTTAGAAGCCAATCTAAGCTGCAAAGCTCGACACCAATTCCTGTTTCCTCAGTCGACATTACAGGTTTAGTTGCTTTTATTTTCAAAAGAACAGAAATAAAACGTGCTTTTATCAAGGCCATGTAAAAAGAATTCTAATAGGCAATAGTTTTCCAGACACTGGAAAAAATGGTATTTATTAATTTCAATCAAGGAGATCACATGGCTTACGGGTGGAGTAGGGAGTGAATCTGCTGCGATGCACAAGGCATTGTCTTGTCTGGGACAGGCTGGATGGACCAGAGGGGTCTTTTCCTATCTGTCGGCTCGTATGTTCCTAAGTTGCGATGTTGCTGGCATAGTTTTGGGGGCATTTTATCAATGTGCTGGATAATTGAGTTACATAGCTTCAGCCACAAAGAAAACCTTTGCGGCTTGTAGCGACAGCAAGCAGTAGTTTGTTCCTAAATATCTCTCTGGGCTTTGCACCAAAAATACAGCAGGCTAAAGTAGTTCTGCGAAAGGTGATTAACGTTTTCGGAATGGGAGTACAAAACGTAAGTGTATTACAGCTTCATGTCTGCAGGCATAGAATTGGCACCCGATGACGCCAATTAACAAGCACAGCTGTAAGCCCCTGGGCTCATCGGTTTGCATTTCAACCCAAATGTCCAAAATCCCACACAGTCAGTCCAGGACCTTGGACCTTGAAGTGGCAGCAAGGAGTTTGACTTCTGCCACATTGAATTTTAAAACTGCACAAAACCTCAGCAGGACACAATTTCGATTTCTGTCCCAGTCACCAACACAAATATTGATTGTGTATAACTTCACGCATCTATACCGATAGATATTGCTAAATAAAACTCCAATAAACAGCAAAAGGACCTCAGGTGACTTTATGTCCGACAACTGGAAAAATAACACGTCTCCAAAAGTGACGTCATTAAGTTTTTGAGGTCGTGGCAACTGCCCCAAGCACCATTTTTCTTTTGCACATTTGTTTTCCACTCGAAGTATTGAATAATAATCTGATTTATATCTGAACATCTGACAGAGGAAGGTGCCAATGGCTGTGCAACTATTTTTAGATCTGGTGTGCCACAGAGTGGTAGAATCAAGCTCACAGTGAATATTGAGACTTCCATTATCAGGTAGCGTGCCAGGCGACACCAAAGACACTTCACCCGACAGAGAAAGGGAACAAGAAAAAACAATCAAGAGTCCATATCTATCGGTGGCAGCCAGCTGTTGCATAATACTGGTAGAGAGCAGCTCATTGTTCACCTGTGCTCTTGGTGCACCACCCAGTATCCCGACTGGAACACATTGTATAAACCATGCATTACGAAGGAGCTTTTTAGTGCAAGTGTGAGAAATATTAACATATTTTGTGGTGAAAACTGGTTATTTTTCTCAGTTACAAGATACTTTGATTATTTAAAGCCCCTAAACATGATAGTGTGGGTAAGTGATTAAGGATTCCCTCAATGTAATGGAGATACAAAGGGCAGTTTTAACCTCATCCCGCCCGATTTTACTCTCCACTGAAGTCAACAGAGAGCAATGTTGGGCTGGGTGTATAACGGCATTGCACCCGATCCCGTGGGTTTCCCGCCTGGCCAGTTAGGTTAAAATTACCACAACACTGTGAGCAAGTGAGAGTGGCCAAAGTGGCCAAAGAAATTAAATTGAAGCAACTCTCTTACAGAAAACGACCCATTTCCATAGCTTATTTCAGCTTTGCTCGACCATGTACAAGTCTCAAACACCTTCAAATTTATTCAGTCTTGCTTCCAGGATTATTAAGCAAAAATAAAAATTCAAGAGACCAGGGATCAAACCTGGGAGTTTCCTGGCCTGCATGATTGCACCCCATACTGGGTTGTGTATTCACCACCTGAAATTAATGGTTAAAATAAAACTTGGTGCTTTGTTTCATCTGAGTATTTAAATGTTATCTTGTTTCTTTGTCCTAAATATTGAGTAATATGTGTTGGAAACTAATAGGACTGCAACTACCTGAACAGGGGAGTTCTCCTCAGTGTCCTGGCCAATATTTATCCCTCAAGCAACATCATTAAAACAGCAACAGCAACTCGCCAAGGCTTCTTCGACAGCACCTCCCAAACCCGCGACCTCTACCACCTGGAAGGACAAGAGCAGCAGGCACATGGGAACAATACCACCTGCACGTTCCCCTCCAAGTCACACACCATCCCGACTTGGAAATATATCGCCGTTCCTTCATCGTTGCTGGGTCAAAATCCTGGAACTCCCTTCCCAACAGCAATGTGGGAGAACTTTCACCACACGGACTGCAGCGGTTCAAGAAGGCGGCTCACCACCACCTTCTCAAGGGCAATTAGGGATGGGCAATAAATGCCGGCCTCGCCAGCGACGCCCACATCCCATGAACGAATAAAAAAAAACTAACACAGATTATCTGGTCATGTATCTCATTGCTGTTAGTAGGACCCTGTTGTGTGCAAATTGGCTGCCACATTTGCATACATTACAACAGCGACTACACTTCAAAAGTACTTCATTGGCTGTAAAGCGCTTTGGGATATGCTGAGGCCGTGAAAGGCGCTATATAAATGCAAGTCCTTTCATTTCCTTTACCTTAAGAATGCTGAGTAAGTCCCATTGGACATTTTCCCCCAATCCATCCCATTAAATGCTGCTTAGCAAAAATTTCATACCTAAATAAAATTACAGTGGTAAGTTACTTTGCAGAATGCATGCGTAAGATGAGCTTCAGGGAAGGGAACCTGCCACCATCGTTTGCCTCCTGATACTCAGTGTCAAGGCTCACATGCACAAGCAATGGCCATGTGGGCAGGGCAATAAAGAGCGACCAGTAAGACTGGTCCCCACTAAAGGAGTCAATGCCTTCAGGAAATTTGGGCAGGCGGGCGAAGCAGTCTCCATCATTCAGTCTGTTACAGTACTATTATCTTTCTATTTCTTATTCCTCCCCCCCACCCCATACAAGTCAAATTGGTATCAATCTTAACTTTTAATGAGTATTATAATTCATGTCTAAAGCCTAATCTGTAAGTATTACTAATTTGTTAAATTTCACAATGGATGTTTTGTGTTGCAGCATCTGTGTATAATTACGTGTTGAGTCATTTGTTAAGACTGCTCTGACTCTGTAATGTTTGAAATCTGCAAACTGTAATAAGGAAACTGAGCTGCGTAATCTGTTTTGCTTTTTGTCTGGGACTCGTGGGGCTAGAAGGGAAATATTTACCAGCTTTGGGCATAGTTTTTGAAGTCTGAATCCATGCATAATATATTAAATTGCAAACAACCAGTAGACACCAGTGCACTGGCAAGTATGGGATCAAAATTCTACTGCAGTCCTGATCAACCCTATACGCTTTGCTTCTGTGTTACAATAACCTTTGATTGCTCTAATCTATCACACAGTTAGATATGGAGATATGATTCCTGAATTGCATTACTCATCATAATCCTCAAATCTCTACTTTACCTTTCCCACACGTACAAAAAAACCCCCAAAAAGGTTTTATCCTCTTTAAAGCTGAATTACTGATTCCTCCCGGAACACTACACAAATAGTTGAAACCTACAAAAATTCGAAACGAGAGATATTCGGCTACAGCAGGAAACCAGAAGTAACCAGTGTGAAGCGTTTCGACCTCTTTTTTTATTAAAAAAAAGGGGACCTGAATTATTAATTCCTCCCGCAACACTACACAAACAGTCGAGACCTGCGAGAGTTGGACTCACGCTATTCGGCTACAGCAGGAAACCAGAAGTAACCAGTGTGAAGGGTTTCGACCTCTTTTTTTATTTAAAAAAAAGGGGACCTGAATTATTAATTCCTCCCGCAACACTACACAAACAGTTGAGACCTGCGAGAGTTGGACTCACGCTATTCGGCTACAGCAGGAAACCAGAAGTAGCCAGTGTGAAGGGTTTCGACCTTTTTTTTTAAAAAAAAAGGGGACCTGAATTATTAATTCCTCCCGCAACACTACACAAACAGTCGAGACCTGCGAGAGTTGGACTCACGCTATTCGGCTACAGCAGGAAACCCAAACCAGAAACCAGAAGGTGGTGTTGGGACTGATTGGGGGGGTGGTGGGGGTTGCATTCATCACATGCTCCATCCACCGCCTGGTCAGTGAGAAGTGCACCTCAGCCCTTGAGCCCTCAGCCCTGGGAACACAGCGATTTTCTGGGTTGCAGGAAGAAGCAGAGACCCTTTCCCTTTTCCCGTTTTGTTCCCGATTCCTGTTACCAGGACAACCAGCTCAATTTAGTCACTGCTGCGCCCGGGCAGACTCCAATATAGGGGGGAGGGGGGAGAGGGGGGGGTTAGATAACAAGAACCTTTCCGAAAATAGAAGCAGAGAGAAAATATCTATATATATATAACTGGAAAAAATAATAAAATTCATAACGCACCGTTTTTAAATAGTAAATCTCCCTTCAACAAGGAAGTCGATCCTTTTCTCCTCCTCCTCCTCCTCCTTCAGTGATTCGCAGCTATCTTAGTCATTGTATCCATTTGAAGAGTGTATCAATTAAAAATAAATAATTCGACATTGTAACAAAAATTAATGGCTTCAGGCTAGAAAATAAAACCATAAAAACGACCGCCAGACAAATCGAAAGCAGGGGGAAAAAATCACTTCAGAATTCATGTAGAAATTAAAGAACCCTGCATATAAATATTGAATGAAGATCTTAAACCGGGGGTGGGGAGGGGGGGAAAGACTGCAAATATATGAAATAAGAGAAGCGGTCGATCTTTTTTTTCTTCTTGAAACCATCCGCTAATTCGCCTCACGCTGCAGCTATTATTTCATTCATAAAAATGAAAGGATTCTGCAGCGGACCGAGTGCAAGCCATGGGAAGAGTTGGGGCCCGCCTCCTCCGGCCGCTTCCATTGGCTCACTCGCCTCCCCGCCCACTCCTCCGTCACAATGATTGTGCCCGCAGTCCGACGGTCGATTGGCCCACGGCTCACGTCAATCGACTGACGTTCGTCGGCACCGGAAGGGTAGGACCCCCACTGAACCCCCCCCCCCCCCCAAAAAAAAAACACACACACCTTGTCCAGGGAGAGATGCAAACAGTCCTGGAACACACCTTTCAGGGAAGGGGGTTCACCATCTAATACATTGAATATTTTATTACATTGCATTTAATTAACAGCTCCCTGAAAGAGACAATGGGCAGGTCTCTCAATAAATTTTTAAAAATTGCTTTTGTCTTCTTTCAGTGTGTGACTGCAATTCTTTTGGACAGTTTATTTTCCCATTTCGTTAGAAGCAGGCACATTATACTTCGGAAGAAGCAGAACTATGGTTAATTTGGATAGCTATGACATTAAAAAGCAAATTATTCTTTTCCCCTCTCCAAGCGTTGAGAACCTGCCCCTTCTTCAAATCTAACTCTTGCTTTTCTTACCAACTTTAATTTTCCAGATTCCCCCTTTTTAAACCCCACATCAGAACACAGCAAGCCCGATTTAAATGTTCAGGGATTGTCAATGGGCAGATGTGGTCCAAGAATAAAGCCAGGACATTATGCAATTCCCGAAAATAAGCTGTCAGCTGTACGATTTTGTTACGTAAGGGGTGGAAGGCAATTGGAGCCTTGTTGAGAGGATTCTTCCAGAATATTGGTATGCAAGAGATGTCGACAAGTGACTCTGTGGCTTTAACCCTTCTGGAGTCTGTTTTCTCTTTCTCCAACCTCTCATTTTACTCGCAGATGTTTGGTTATAAATCAACATCATTCAACATACTGCTGAGTAATTTACATGACCATCTTAAAATCTATTGACACACGTTATTTACAGGATATTAATGATTTAAAAGTGATGGAGCACATTTCATCCTTCCAGGACATGGGGGAATGTGATTGGTGAAGCGATTGTCTGTATATCTGATACTCTCATTTATTTTGTTGGAGTTTAAATACATAAAAAAACTTTAAAATACCTCTAAACTCTATTGCAAAAGCTCACACTGAAAATGAAACTGTATCTAATGTAACTCAATGACATTACCAGATGGCTATCAAGGCGGTTCGTTTTCGAAGGCTGCATTTATACTGCCATTTTGCACTGATGTGATGTGTAACGTGCATACATCAATGCAAAAGTGGTAGTGCAACTCTGGGGTCAGGTCCTCATCCAAGCTCGTCTCACACTGCTATGAATTTGCATGACATGCAAAAACAATTTGCATTTATATATGGAATCAGAGAATCAGAAAATTAACAGCACAGAAGGAGGCCATTCAGCCAAAAATGAGCCACTGAGCCTAATCCCACTTTCCAGCATTTGGTCCGTCGCCCTGTCGGTTACAGCACTTCAAGTGCACATCCAGGTACTTTTTAAATGTGATGAGGGTTTCTGCCTCTACCACCCTTTCAGGCAGTGAGCTCCAGACCCCTATCGCCCTCTCGGTGAAAAAAAATTTCCTCAGCTCCCCTCTCATCCTTCCACCAATCACTTTAAATCTATGCCCTCTGTTTATTGACGTCACTGCTAAGGGAAATAGGTTCTTCCTATCCACTGTATCAAGGCCCCTCATAATTTTATACACTTCAATTAAATCACCCCTCAGCCTCCTCTGTTCCAAAGAAAACAACCGCAGCTTATCCAATCTTTCCTCACAGCTAAAATTCTCCAGTCCTGGCAACATCCTCGTAAATCTCCTCTGTACCCTCTCTAGTGCAATTACATCCTTCCTGTAATGTGGTGACCAGAACTGTACACAGTACTCAAGTTGTGGCCTAACTATTGTTTTATACAATTCTAGCATAACCTCCCTGCTCTTATATTCTGTGTCACGGCTGGTTCGGGGGGCCCCTGGCCTGCACGAAGAACTGGGAGGAATGGATCGCCAAGGCCAAACAGAAGCTTGGTATGTGAGGGAGGGGCAATCCCTCTCCATAACCAGCAGGAACCTGGTGATATGGTGCGAGGTACTCGCGGTGTTGCTCTACATGGCCAGGGTCTGGCCCATTCCCCGCCGATCCACCATCACAGTCACCCGAGTTATCTTCCACTTTGTCTGGAGGTCCAAGGTAGAACGCGTCCACTGGGTCACCATGTACAAGCCCCCAGACAAAGTGGGGAAGAGCGTCCCCAATGCCGCTCTGATCCTGATGGCCACCTTTGTGTGGGGGGCTGCCTCAGGATGTGTGTAGTTTCTATGTTTCAAGTGTTGCCAACTGGCACACTCGAAGGTCCAAGAGTACATGCTGAGGGATGCATTGAAGCAAGGTGCAGCCTACGCAAAGGCTCCATGGGGAAAGGCCACTGTATAAGGCCATCCCACTTTGTATTGTACAGAATGCATTGGAAGATATGTACTGTGTTTTGAATTGTAATGATGGGATCATAGTGTGTATGACCTGCTGTGCATTGGTTTGAACTGCATTACTTGAAATCATGTCTTTTAAATTTTATGGAATGAAGTATATTTTGAAATTTTTCAAAACTTGCATTTATATAGCGCCTTTAATGTGGTAAAATCTCCCAAGTCGCTTCACAGGAGCGATTATCAAACAAAATTTGACACCAGGCCACTTAAGGATATATTAGGACAGGTGACCAAAAGCTTGCTCAAAGGGGTTGGTTTCAAGGAGCGTCTTAAAGGAGGGGAGAGAGGTCGAGAGGTGGAGAGGTTTAGGGAGGGAATTCCAGAGCTGAGGGCCCAGGCTGCTGAAGGCACGGCCGCCAATGGTGGAGTGATGAAAATCGGGGGTATGCAGGAGGAGCGCAGAGATCTCGGAGGGTTGTAGGGCTGGAGGAGGTTACGGAGATAGGGAGGGGCGAGGCCAGGGAGGGATTTGTAAACAAGGGTAGGAATAGTATGAACCTAGCTTAAATGGACTGTTCCAGAGATTTCCCCCCGCCTCCCCTTCGATAATCATTTCTCTTGTTAGTGCATCAGAATATTTGTCAATATTATCCAGTATCAGCTTGCTTTCAGAATTCTCCTACCCGGGCCTATTTTAATTGCCCCAGTGTCACCTGACAGGAGTCGGCGTCAATAAAACAATGAACTAATACGTGGTCCAAACTGGAAGATGCTTCAAATAAAGCCACAAAGTCCCATTGCAACAAAACCAAAGGAAACTCAACAACTAAATCATAACCATAATAAAATTATTATTTGACTTTGTTTGTTACTTGATTTTGATTTATTTTTTAAAAAAATAAAGCACATCAAAAAAAAAACGAAATCATAACTATTAGATACTCTATTCCCTGCAGTGAGCACCAGGCACAGCCCACCTGAGTGAATTATCCACCCCAATACCTCATTATTTTTATAGTCCAGCTTTTCCACACGCTGTGCACTGATCCAAAGCACTTTTGGATTTGCAGGAAATCTGTGAGTTGGACGCAGCTACACAAATCGAATTTAGGCGAATGGTGCGAAACCATCTCAGGAAAGCAGCATCACACTGTTTCAGCTTTGCACCTGCTGCAGTATAACTGCCAGCCATGCAAAACAGACATTTTAAAAAGTTCCCCAGCGGTTCAGCTGACCATTTCAGAACTACTTCAACTTAATTTTCATGCTCACAGTCAACTATCCGATCAGCTCTTTGTTAACATTGAAGTTTAACCTGTGTTTGAACACTGTATGCATTTCCCTGGCAGTGTCAAAATGGTTCGTGTACCGTAACTGGACCCTTAGCAATGGCATGCACTGTGCATACTTCAACAAATGTTTCAACAGCAGTTAAAGCAATGTCTGACGTGCCAAGTTAAACTTTGACTGTCGGTGGGGTACGTAGGTATTAACCAGTCAAAGGCAAGCTCAGAACTGACGTCAGGAAGCAAAGAATAATACCTGGAATAGTAGGGTAGCGGAGACACAAACCTTGGAGTCATTCAAGAGGCAGTTGGACACTATGATGGGGAGATTGTAGCTAGATGGGCTGAATGGCCTCCTTAGTCCGTACTTTTAAAAAAAACTTTATTCTTGGAATGTGGGCGCCACTGGCAAGGCCGGCATTTATTGCCCATCCCCAGTTGCCCAGAGAAAGTGACGATGGGCCGTCTTCTTGAACTGTTGGTAGCGGGCTTGATACAACTGAGCGGCTTGCCAGGCCACTTCAAAGGGCAGTTAAGAGTCAACCACGCTGACGTGGGACTGGAGTCACATATAGGCCAGACCGGGTGAAGATGGCAGGTTTCCTCCCTTCAAGGACATGACTTATTTTTGTGCTATTTATGAATTCCCTGCACTACTGTGGGGTAGATTTTCAACTTGCCACCTGGACAAAAAAACTGGAGTTGTGTTTCACCCGCCCGTTATAGAAACTGCCCGATCTTCCTCACGATGGAAATGTTTCGGGAACCACCGATGAATTTTACTGGCTTCAGGAGACAAATACAGGCAGCAGATCACCCTAAATATACAAGTGGAAACTAAATAATATGGATCGGGATTACAAATAAAAGACAAGTAACTAAAAAGTGGAATGAGTAAAAGCACAAGTAATGGGGAAAGTAAACTGTGGGAAATAAATTGAAAGAAGGAACTTGCATTTATATAGAGCCTTTCAAAATCTCTCAAATTGCGTCACAGCCAATCAAGTGCTTTTTGGTGTGCAGTCGCTGTTGTAATGTAGGGAGACGCAGCAGCCAATTTACACCCAGCAAGGTCCAAAAACAGTAAATAAGAATCAGATAATCTGTTTTAGTGATGCTGGATGAGAGATAAATATTGCCAGGACACCAGGTGAATCCACCCTCTGCTCTCCTTCGAATTGTTCAAATAATTTGTTTACGTCCATCTGGGAGGGCAGACAGGCCTCGGTTTATCTTCTCATCCGAAAGATGGCACCTGAAGTGTCATCCTAGATTATATGCTCAAGTGTCTGGAATGGGACATGAGTGTACGGCCCTTTTGACTCAGACAAGAGTGTTACCCACTGAGCCACGGCTGACACCTAAAATGAAACAAGAGCAAATCAGAAAAGAATGCAGAGTATCCTGCTGGACTCATGTCTTTCCTGGGTCAGGTGACTCTGAATTAACTCCCAAACTGGTCCAATGTTGAAGCCTCCATTAAAATGACTGGAGCTGCTTTAAGACACAAGTGGTTGTTTCTTATCAATGACATCATGGAATATGGGGGACATTTTGATCATTGTAAAACAGATACTGCCTTTTGCGCCTTCCCAATTTTAATCGCTCCACCATTGGTGGCCGTGCCTTCAGCTCCCTAGGCCCTCAGCTCTGGAATTCCATAGTGGTTATGTTACTGGACTAGTAATCCAGAGGCCTGGACTAATATTCCGGAGTTATGAGTTCAAATCCCGCCGCGGCAGCTGGGGAATTTAAATTCAATTAATTAAATAAAATTCTGGAATAAAAAAATCTAGTATCAGTAATGGTGGCATGAAACTATCAGATTGTCGTAAAAACCCATCTGGTTCACTAATGCCCTTTAGGGAAGGAAACCTGCCGTCCTTACCCGGTCTGGCCTATATGTGACTACAGGCCCACAGCAATGTGGTTGATTCTTAATTGCCCTATGAAATGGCCTAGCAAGCCACTCAGTTGTTCAAGAAGGCAGCTCACCACCACTTTCTCAAGGGCAATTAGGGATGGGCAATAAATGCTGGCCCTGCCAGCGATGCCCACATCCCACGAACGAATAATAAAAAAACCTCTCCGCCTCTCTCTTCTCCTTTAAGACGCTCCTTAAAACCTACCTCTTTGACCAAGCTTTTGGTCACCTGTCCTAATATCTCCTTATGTGGCTCGGTGTCAAATTTTGTCTGATTACACTCCTGTGAAGCGCTTTGGGACGTTTTACTACGTTAAAGGCGCTATTTAAATGCAATTTGTTGTTGTTGATATTTTTCCGAGATAGATTTTGGCAGTGTCCTTTGAAGAGTTCTCCCCAAATCTTTTCTTCCATTTTAAGCTTTAAAGTAGAAAATTTGAGGAAAGTAACAGGGGAGTTCAAGTGAAATATACAGGTGGTGCAATTTCTGAAACAATTGGCTCTTAATTTCTCTTTGATTAGTTCCCTCGGCAATGGATATTTCTGGGACAGGTTGCTCCTCGCCATCACTGATGTTACCACGGTGACCTGGAGACAAAATCTGACTCCGAGCCACATAAGGAGATATGAGGACAGGTGACCAACAGCTTGGTCAAAGAGGTAGATTTTAAGGAGCGTCTTAAAGCGGGAGATAGAGGGAGAGAGGGCTAGAGGTTTCAGGAGGGAATTCCAGAGTTTAGGGCAGAGGCAGCTGAAGGCACGGCCGCCAATGGTGGAGCGATTAATGGTGATGTTTCTGCTGGACTAGGAACAAATGTCAAGGAACATTTTTTTTAAAAAAGAGATATTAGCGATACTTTGAACAGGATACCCTGCCTCCTGACTTTCCTTTTCTTTTGAAAGAAGAGCTCAGAGATATTACTGTGGGGAGAAAGCTCTGCCCTGGGGTTGATACCGAGATCGAGTCGAGGGGCAGGGTTGAAATCTACATGTAACGCAGGTGGTCTTCGTAGACCTATGAAATCCAACAAAGCAGTTGCAAAGAAAAGAAAGAAGGGCAATCTAACGATTCATGGGACTGAATCCATGTTGGCACTGCAATCACTCTCATTGATTTCAAATCCATGATCAGGAACCAAAGGGGTAAACTTTCCATTGGCATTCGTTGCAAGTTTAAGATCTTAGGTAATCCAAATCCAGGCGGTTTATCTGAACTGAGAAAAGCAAACTTTGCCATCTTAGGCGCATTCAACCTTTTGTTTAATTCGGCGATAAAGAAGCCACTTGGAGTGGACCCAAGTTTTCACTTTGCCACTGAGTTGGAAGGAATAGCAAATTTCATGAGTTTGGACTGGGCCCAGATTCAATGGGAAGCCACTTGCTCATCCTTAAGTGGTCAATTAACATTTTTGTCCCAATGCTGACCTCATCTTGAATTCATAATTAGATCTTGTGCAAATAAAATTATTCTGCACAGTGCAGGGAGCTCCAGTGAAAAACAATCTGAGTGATATTTATCTATAAAACTCATTACTGCTATAAGTAGCTTTTATGTTATAACTGGGCATATTGTCCAGGGTTACAGGTCAAAGTTCTCTAGATTCAGGAACTGTCCCTCTAGATTGGAAAATTACACATGTCGCTCCGCTTTTTAAGAAAGGAGAGAGAGGGAAACCGAGGAATTATAGACCAGTTAGCCTAACATCTGTTGTGGGGAAAAATGCTGGAGTCTATAATTAAGGATAGGGTGACTGAACACCGAGAATTTTCAGTTAATCAGAGAGAGCCAGCATGGATTTGTGAAAGGTAGGTCGTGCCTGACAAACCTGATTGAATTTTTTGAAGAGGTGACTTATGTAGTGGACAGGGGATTGTCAATGGATGTTATTTATATGGACTTCCAGAAGGCATTTGATAAGGTCCCACATAAGAGACTGTTAGCTAAGATAGAAGCCTATGGAATCAAGGGAAAAGTACGGACTTGGTTCGGAAGTTGGCTGAGCGAAAGGCAACAATCAGTAGGGATAATGGATAGGTACTCACATTGGCAGGATGTGACTAGTGGAGTCCCGCAGGGATCTGTCTTGGGGCCTCAATTATTCACGACAATATTTATTAACGACTTAGATGAAGGCATAGAAAGTCTCAGGTCTAAATTTGCCGATGACACAAAGATTGGTGGCACTGTAAGCAGTGTAGATGAAAACATAAAATTACAAAGCGATATTGATAGATTAGGTGAATGGGCAAAACTGTGGCAAATGGAATTCAATGCAGACAAATGTGAGGTCATCCACTTTGGATCAAAAAAAGGATAGAACAGGGTACTTTCCAAATGGTAAAAAGTTAAAAACAGTGGATGTCCAAAGGGACTTAGGGGTTCAGGTACATAGATCATTGAAGTGTCATGAACAGGTGCAGAAAATAATCAACAAGGCGAATGGAATGCTGGCCTTGAGATCTAGAGGACTGGAGTACAAGGGGGCAGAAGTTATGCTGCAGCTATACAAAACCCTGGTTAGATCGCACCTGGAGTACTGTGAGCAGTTCTGGGCACCGCACCTTCAGAAGGACATATTGGCCTTGGAGGGAGTGCAGCATAGGTTTACTCGAATGATACCCAGACTTCAAGGGTTAAGTTACGAGGAGAGATTACACAAATTGAGGTTGTATTCTCTGGAGTTTAGAAGGTTAAGGGGTGATCTGATCGAAGTTTATAAGATATTAAGGGGAATGGATAGGGTAGATAGAGAGAAACTATTTCCGCTGGTTGGGGATTTTAGGAGTAGGGGGCACAGCCTAAAAATTAGAGCCAGACCTTTCAGGAGCGAGATTAGAAAACATTTCTACACAAAGGGTGATAGAAGTTTGGAACTCTCTTCCGCAAACGGCAATTGATACTAGCTCAATTGCTAAATTTAAATCTGAGATAGATAGGTTTTTGGCAACCAAAGGTATTAAGGGATATGGGCCAAAGGCAGGTATATGGAGTTAGATCACAGATCAGCCATGATCTTATCAAATGGCAGAGCAGGCACGAGGGGCTGAATGGCCTACTCCTGTTCCTATGTTCCTATAATAATGTGTACTCAGGCTCTAACAGCCTGTTAGTGCAGCGCAGACGATTTTCAAGAAGTCATCCTTGGCTGCTCTTGCTTGCTTTGAGGAATCTGGTTGTAAAGCAGTATCAGCAGAGGTTAACTGTCTTCCATCCCTGTCGGAGCCCAATGTTTGGCATGTGGGGGAACCAAAAATTCAGGGGAATATTTACACTTCCTTTTGGTTCTATTTCTTTTCAGCTGCATGTGTTGCCAATCATTACTCCCTGTTGTGTATTCCATTTGTACTTCATGTGGAGTGTACATCTGTGGTGCATTGAGTGAGTGATGCACTAGTCATGTAAACTCCATTTATGTGCAAAATAAACATGGCTTAAGAACTTGACTGCTGAAGTCTCTTGAGGAGCACAATTCTTTATGCATGACAAGGAAGAATTTCTGAATCGCCACACATCGCTCTCACCGTTATAACATCACACCGCAGTGATGCAGCAGCATTTTTGAAAATAATGGCATGTTTTGACATGAATTCCATCATTATATGCAAGTGTTCGGCCGACAAACAACACTTTTCATCAAATCGCCAGATCAAACATGTTTTTAAACATCTAAATATTATTCTAACTCGCACATTCTTGGCTTTAAATATGTAGTTGGCAGTGGCATGCAGGTTATTATTCTATTTTCAATCAACCATGTGCCAGATAATAGGATCCATTGTGTAGATCACAGTACCTTTCTGAGATAAAGCTGAAACTTTCAAACGTGTGTCTGCTGAACAATGTGGTGTAGCTGTAAGATGTCGCAAGGATGTTTGTAAAGTTACAGCTCTGAACAAAAAAAATCTCAGGATTACAGCAGTCAAACAGTTAAAAGTGCTGAAAAGCAGTTTCGAAATGTAAGTCGCAGCTTGTGAACACACGTCATTGATTGTTTGACCTCTGCACAGCACACTGCAGGTATATGCACCATGACAAGTGGAACTCAAGAGGATGCAACTAATGCAGGCACTGTCTCTGCAACTTGAATAGCCTGATACATCTAATCAGTAAGATTTCCAGCTTCATTGAAGTCCCCAGACAACACATGAGAAGTTAATGAGAGAAATGTGGCTGTGATATGTTCAAGCTACAAGAGTAAATGCATGTTGATGCAACTGGAAAAATAATTACCAAATTGCATTGTCGAACCGTTTATTTTGTTAAGTATCGTCCTTTCCTTTTCTCCTTTGCACAAAATATCATTCAGCAGCCGAAGTATCAATCATGTAATCTGCTCCCAGCCCATTCATTCATGAGTGATGTTAATTTATATTAACATCATTTTGTAAACAGTCGGTAGGAAATGTATAAGGCTCAGGAACTTAAAAGCCATCTGATTTCCCTCGGGGAAATGTCTGACCTCTGGTCATTAGCTTTCCCTGCCTCCATTTGGTGCCAGTGGGCGTGGCTGGAATGGTGAATTCACAATATCGGGAAATACTAATGTGAACTCTTAAAATGTCCACTCCCTCCACCACTGTGGCTGCCATGCGTCCTATCTACAGGGTGCACTGCAGCAACTCGCCACGGTTTCTGAGCAGTACCTCCCAAACCCATGACCTCCGCCACCTAGAAGGACAAGGGTGCATGGGAACACCATCACCTCCAAATTCCCCTCCCAAATCACGCACCATCTCAACTTGGACATATATCGCCGTTCCTTCATCGTCGCTGGGTCAAAATCCTGGAACACCCTCCGTAACAGCACTGTGGGAGAACCTTCGCCACACGGAAGGCAGCGGCTCACCACCACCTTCTCAAGGGCAACTGGGGAACAAGGGCAGTAAATGCGTGAGAATGAATTTTCAAAAACTAATCTCTACCACACTGCTGCTGCCCCACCTGTATAAACTAAGGTAGGGGCTAACTTAAGAAAGAACAAAATAAGATTTTGAAGGAGGTAAAACAATTTAGTTGTCACACTCCACCTGCTGAGTTCAACCTGGTGGTTACAATTCTCTAGGGGTTCTCCTGATTGCCGTAAGTTTGGCGGGAGATTGGTGAAATTGGTTGAATTTCTGCGGAGTTTCTCCCCATTGTCCACGGGGTTTTGCGGATCTGCTGCTGACGTCTTGGGGGACAATGAGGAGATCCCCCTTGGAAATTCAAACCCCCCCACCCCAGTATTCATTAACAGAATAAGATGTAGCAGCATGGTGTACAAACATAATAATTTCACTGGGGTAAGAAGACAGGAAGTGTTTCTTTTTAGTGGAGAGAATCCATTTTTAAACACGTACTTAAGTTCTTGTTAGTTGAACAGATATGATCAGTTCACTTACTATAAGTATAGTGTCAATGTGAAGTGGATTCAGCTTTTCCATTCGGCACTAAACCTCTGGAGTGTCAATCAGGATGAAGACGCAAACTAACTCTGAAAGCATAACTGTCAGATCCCTTCTTTAGGGAGTCTCACTCTGCTTTGTTCCAGTGCCAGGTTGGGTCCTGATAATGGGTCGCACACTGCAGTTACACCAAAACTGCAGCGTCTGTGCAAAGTGCACTGCTTTGCACCAACGCTACAGCTGTAGTGTAAATGCACCCTTAATGAGACAGTGTACAACATTATATTTTACATTAATAGCTCGATTTTGGTTTTGTTTCAACACCGGATACATGTGTTGGTTTACAGTAATAGAAGCTCCTATTAACAAATACAGAATGTTGCAAATATTCTACTCTATTACAGTTAGTGTTAAAAAAATGCAGAAAATTTTGTCTTAGGCGTTATCTGAAAGAGTTGAGCACTCTGAATTGAAAAGATCCTTTCGCACTCAAATGGTTTCAGGGCTATATTTAGCTGAACAGAAACATTGGGAGAGTAGTCTCGTGTGATTACAGTACAACCTTGCTTTGATGAACCATGTTATCGCATTCTCCCATTACAACAAACCTTCCACTGATCCCATTGAACTTTCAGTCATTAAAGGACTTTAAAGGTCAATATGATGAATACCCACAGGAAATTATTTTGCTTGTCATTATCAATGTGCATTAATGAGGTTTGATGTGATTCTGAGAACAGACTATTTTGAAGCAGAATGTGAGAATGAAGAATGACCGAACATTTATTTGGATAATTATAATGTACCTTATAGTTATGGAAGTTATTCTCCCAGGCCAATGCTCCTCATTTCACTATGAAAATAAATACACCTGAAGCACTGGGAAAGCACTCAGTCGTACCGATGTATATGGGTTCTCCTTACAAAAAGTGCGACAGGCATGTTGTTCCAGACAGAGTCATGCATGGATAACAGCAGCCTGCTGACCTACATTTCTGCACTTTCATTATTATAAAAGCACCCTCCCTGACTTCATAGCTGCCGGTCTTTTTTCTTTAGAATTACATAGAATTTCCAGCACAGACACAGGCCATTCGGCCCAACTGGTCCATGCCGGTGTTTATGCTCCACACGATCCTCCTCCCACCTCACTTCATCTAACCCAATCAATATATTCTTCCATTCCTTTCTCCCTCATGTACTTAACTGGCTTCCTCTTAAAGGCAGCTGTGCTATTCGCCTCAACTACTCCATGTGGGTACACAAGTTATGTTAAACTTGTATAGAATCTTGGTGAGACCACACTTGGAGTATTGTGCACAGTTCTGGACTCCATATTATGGAAAGAATATAGTGGTACTGGAGAGGGTGCAAAGAAGATTCACAAGGATGATACCAGAACTGAGAGGATATCCTTATCAGGAAAGGCTGACCAGGCTAGGGCTCTTTTCTCTCGAAAACAGAAGGCTGAGGGGTGACCTGATTGAGGTCATTACGATAACGAAAGGGTTTGATAGGGTTGACGTAGAGAAAATGTTTCCACTCGTGGGGGAGTCTAAAATTAGAAGTCATCAATATAAAATAGTCGCTAATAAATCCAATCAGCAATTCAAGAGAAACTTCTTTACCCAGAGAGTGGTGAGAATATGGAACTCGCTCCCACAAGGAGTAGTTGAGGCAAATAGCATAGATGCATTTAAGGGGAAGCTAGATAAATACATGAGGGAGAAAGGAATAGAAGGATGAAATAGGGAGGGAGGAGGCTCGTGTGGCGCATTGACGCCGGCATAGACCAGTTGGGCCAAATGGCCTGTTTCTTTGCTGTAGTTTTGATCTAACTCGATGTAAGAAGTTTCTCCTGAATTCCTTTATTGGATTTATTAGTGACGATCTTATATTTATGGCCCCTTGTTTCAGTCTCCCCCACAAGTGGAAACATCTTCTCTCTGTCTATCCTATCGAATCCCTTCATAATTTTAACCTTCATGTCTGATAAAAAATACTTTTTCTGTAGCGATTTGTTAAACCCAACATCTACTAAACCCTGCAGACTTCAGACCACATCACAGAATCAAACCACAAAATGATTTCTTTTTGAATACTTTTGAGTGTCAGGATCTTTGAACACAGAAGATTCTTGCCTGGTTTGCTTGTTGATGTTATTTTCTAATTGCTGTGTGCCCAGACATTCAGCATCAGTTATTGAAAACTAGTCCAGTTTGTGCTTTTATTCCCACGTGAGTGACTTTATATCAGGAAACAAAGATCTCGTACACAAAAAAAAAATCACAATCTATTGATATTTCAGGAACAGCAGCTCTGCTGGTATGTCGGCCAAACTTATGCTGCATGTAGGAGCAAAATATTTCAGAAATGTGAAGTGTTTTTACTCTCTGTGCTTTTCACACTTGTAATCAATGAACCAGATCGGTCGAGAGTGGTGTTTCGCTTTAGAAATCTAAACAAAACTGTCTGGAGTAAATCTATACAACCATTCAAAGTCAACCCCACAATCCCTTGCTCTTAGGTTGGACAATTTTAGCCATTTTGTTTCAGGAATTGTTTTCCCCCCCCTGCTCTCCCAACTTATACCAGACGCCCATATATGGCTCTATGCGGGAACTGCCAATTCAATGGGGTCAATTTTCGTGTCTGGCGTTGGATGGGCAGGAGGTGGGCAGGGCGCCCGCTCCGCCGACCCGCCTGATGCAGTTGGCGCGAGGCCCGAGTCAACCTCAAGAGTGGGCCTCATTTAAATGCGATCAGCGAGCTGCCAGCGCGATGCGTGCTCCCTACGGGCATCTCGCTGAAGTGGGGGAGATGGGGTGGGCCAATTAGTCCCATTCCCCTACGATAAGAGCGGGGGAACGGGACGAATTGGATAGCCCTTTCAAAGAGACGGCACGGGCACGATGGGCCGAATGGCCTCCTCCTGTGCTGAATCTACTGTGATACTTAAAGGCAGCTTGAAGTGTTTTTGATGGTGGTCAGTGGAAAATGATTTTCTAAAGAAGAAGCAAGCAGCAGGACTTCATTCAGGGACCCCCCCCCCCTCCCCGATTATCTCATGCCATGAAAGGCGTTATATATATAAATGCAAGTCTTTCTTTGTGTTACTTTTCATTCCCTTGTGATTGAGATGTACAGTCTCAATGAACTCTCCTGTTTTAAGTACCGACAAGTAAATAAACTTGTCTTGGCCTGTGGCAATGTGCTCCTGTCAGTGGTTGTATAAGTAGCAGAGATTGCTGTCTGTGACCCATGCATGTACCTCTCAGTCGGAGAGCGACTGTGCAGCAATGATGGAAGGGATAACATGCCTCGACACCTCTGAGGAATTTGCAGCAGCGTGAGAGAGAGAGAGAGAGAGAGAGAGAAAGAAAACAAAACAGGGTCGAAAAGAAAAGGCTCGTTTGCCACTGAGCTGTAAAAAAAAATAAACCTGATGCAGAAAAGCTGCAGCACAGAGCCAGGGAGACATGTAGAACTGTTGACTCTCCAATATCAGCTTTCAGCACTCAACTCAGCAATCCTTGGGAGCGTCCGGAGAGAAGCACAGATCGCAATACGATTAAACTGAGAACCAATTTCCACCTATGCCAGCCGACATGCCCGTGATTCCTGGAAAGGGCCATGGAAATCGAAGAGGTCTTGAATATAAGAAGTCATGAGTTGGTTCTGCTCCAAATGTGATGATAATATGAAACGTTCTTCTGCGAGAATTCCTGTTATTTTTGAAGCCAGTTGTCTGGAATGTGGATTTCCCTTTGACTGTATTAAAGGCGATCAGCGTGAGTAGTTTACCTTGTACGATACAAGCCTCCCGATTCACTCGTGCCAGTTCTGCCTCCCTGTGTTACAGGCAAACTCCCCGACCGCAGTGTTCTAATGGAGCAGTGGGGTCAGGAGGTTTGCCTGAAATCTCAAGAGTGTCAGGGCTGATACTGGCGATCCAGGTTACACCTAGAATCATCGAATGATGCAGCACAGAAGGAGGCCATTCGGCCCATGGTGCCTGTGCTGGCTCTTTGGAAGAGCTATCCATTTAGTCTCTTTCCCCAATAGCCCTGCACATTTTTCCCCTTCAAGTATTTATCCAATTCCCTTTTGAAAGTCACAACTGAATCTGCTTCCACCACCCTTTCAGGCCGTGCGTTCCAGATCATAACAACTCGCTGCGTAAAAAAATTTCTCCTCCTGTCGCCTCTGGTTCTTTTGCCAATGACCTTAAATCTGTGTCCTCTGCTTACCGACCCTTCTGCCGCTGGAAACAGTTTCTCCTCATTTATCACAGAATCATAGAAAGGTTACAGCACAGAAGGAGGCCATTTGGCCCATCGAGTCCATGCCGGCTCTATGCAAGAGCAATCCAGCTGGTCCCATTCCCCCTATCAAACTCTATCAAAACCCGGATAGATTGAGAGACTTGTTTTTACATTAGGAGACATAACAACTGGGCGCAGCTTGAGAGAAATGTCAAAAAAAGGAAAACATTTCAGAAATGTGACCTTGCTGCTGCTTGGAGCACAGAGAGGGTTGACCTTTCACTTATATTACCCCACGTGAAGTACATTAAGATGTCAGCCTCCCAGGATATTCCCTCCATTTGCCGTGTCGCCAAATTCCCGATAGGTACTCCCAGTGCACAAAGCTCTGCAAATTCACAGGCTGGAATTTTTAAGATAATTCTTCACTCCTTGGAGAAATTCCCCCACCAACCTCTTCATCCCCTTCTCCCAACTGGACTGTAGCAATACTCAATCATGTCATTCTGCTGAATGGACTAACTAAGGCACCATTCTTGAGGCGGACAGGTTTGAGTCACAAAGGCAGTCTTATTTTTGTAAGCGACAATCTCTAGATTGTGCACCAAGTACACTTTCCTCCAACTTAGTACGGTGCCAACATTTTCCCATCAAAGCTGGCTCTTCTCAATCAGCAGGAGTCACTCAAGGGAACTGAACGCTGTCCTTTAATTACATGGAAATTACAGCACAGAAACAGGCCATTCGGCCCAACTGGTCCATGTCGGTGCATATGCTCCACACGAGCCTCCTCCCTCCCCTCTTCATCTGACCCAATCATCATAGCCTTCTGTTCCTTTCTCCTTCTTATTTAGCTTCTCCTTAAAAGCATCTGTGCTTTTCGCCTCAACTACTCCTTGTGGTCGTGAGTTCCACATTCTAACCACTCTCTGGGTGAAGAAGTTTCCCCTGAATTCCTTATTGAATTTATCAGTGATTATCTTATATTTATGGCCCCTATCTTTGAACTCCCCCACAAGTGGAAACATCTTCTCTACGTCTACCCTATCAAACCCTTTCATAATTTTAAAGACAAAGGCCACCCCTCAGCCTCTCTTTTCTAGAGGAAAAGAGCCCCAGCCTCAGGGACCGAGGGTGAGATTCACCCAGGCAGAACGGGTGGACATCTGGAATCCCTGATGGAACGTGGGCAGTTCAGTGTGTCAGATGCTGTTCTTTTAACTTTGGGACCTGGGTTGAAATTCAGCCGAAACTAATGGTATGAAGATCTCTTTCTGCCACTGCAGTCCTAAGTGAAATACATTTAATTAATCTCAATCTCGTTCTGAGTTAGTGTAATAACACATTATATAACTATGCATGATTAGGAAACAGATGAATAGCTGGTGTAAGAAATGGAAATGTCATACTGGTGCAGTAGGGGTGCTCTTTAGAGGCTGTGGTTAACGTAAATTGTTGGGTGAATGAATAGATAAATGTCACCCTGTGTATAACCCATGACTGGGGAGTGCTTGACACTGATACTGGATGCAAAAGTTGGAAACTCTTTCTAGTCTCCAGCATTGATTTTCCACACTTCGATTAGAACGAAAAAAAAACAGATGAGGCCTTAAAGGATCATAGAATGATGCAGCACAGAAGGAGGCCATTCGGCCCATCATGCCTGTGCTGGCTCTTTGAAAGAGCTACCCAATTAATCCCAACCCTCTGCTCTTTCCCCCAGAGCCCTGCATTTTTTCCCCTCCGATTCCCGACTGAAAGTTACAATTGAATCAGCTTCCACCATCCTTTCAGGCAGTGCATTCCAGATCGCAACATCTCGCTGCGCAAAAAGAATACAATGTTTGCACTTCGTCCTCGTCCCCAATCTCGGGAAAGCACAGCACTGCGTCGAGCACAGCCAAGACGCGACATAACTAATTGCCAAATGCGGCAGGTGGCTTTGAACTAAGCAAGAATTGAAGCCCTCCAGGCTGTTCTGAACAGATTCAAGTGATTGGTGTGCATGATTCTGTTCAGGCAGCAATCGTCTTTTCCAAGCAAACCCCGCAGGGTTGAAATCCCTCGGATTTGCAGCGAAGGAACAAGGTGGGCTTGCTCTCCCACCAGCAGGTTATTGCTCCTTCACTGCCAGCAACACTTGCTCCTCCTCATGCACGCTCAAGATCAGCACCTAAATCCTCTGGAGTGTACGTAGCTGTGCTGTGCTGGTGCCGAGTGCTGTTGGGCGTTCCCTTCTTCTGTGCCACTGAAAACAGAAAAGGAACCTCTGTTACAATGCTGTTTGCAAGACAGCATTTCAAACACTGCCAACGTGGCGTACTGTGTGCTTGCCTCTGTCAGTGCGAGTGAGTCGGGGGATATATTTGGCTTCCCCCTACCCCATTCTTTCTGTTCCCTCCGCTCCAATAATATCCAGCATGGCCATTTGAGCGCCGTCAATGACTTGAGGCCCGATTTTAACTCCGGGTGGCTTTTGGGGCGGGCGGGCCTGATTTTCACCTGGAGTCGGGAACTCGGCGGGCGGCTGGATAATCGCGTGGGAAACCCGGAAGTCAAGTGAGCGCGTCGGAATCTGCGATCGCAACTCAACTGAAGGCAGTTCATTTCACTTCCGGGTTTCACGTCTCCGAGCTGTGCAGCGGGCGTACTGCGCACCCGCATGACGCCATCTGAAGTCCAGTGCAAAAATGGATCTGGAGGAGAAAGGAGGAAGGTGAAGCCATGGATTCAAAGAGAGCAAAGGCAGCACCCAGGTTCACGGAGAACCAGGAGAAAGGTCATCGACCCAAGTGGTGGGAGGAAGAAACCTGGTTCTGCCACCAAGAAGGGGTGGCTGGAGGTGGCAGAAGAGGTGAGCAGCGGGAGCAGGTGCCCAGGTCTTGGCTGCAGTGCAGGAAGCGTTTTAATGACCTAACCAGGTCAGGAAAAGAGAGTACATTTGCTGATTTGCCTACTCCTGTGGTGTACAACACCCCCCTCTCACTCTGTCTTGACAAGCCTGCTCCATCACATCACTCCTCACACCCAGTTAAGTTTAAGCATCAAACATCCTTCACCTTCTATGCACTTCCTCACCTCCCAATGTATTTACTCACCACTGCAACTCACCCCAATCCTGATGCAATGTGATGCATCCATCCGATAGTGACCCTCTGATGCATCTGTTTCATTGTCAGCCTCACCCAAAGCTATGCATCCATCGGGTGAATACGTCCCCTTCAGCCACTCACAGGTCTGTTCTTTCTCCCCTTGTAGGAGAAGGGAGTGCAAAATGCAAGGGAGAGAACGAGGACTGGAGGTGGACCACCACAGATAGTCCAGCTCACAGATGCGGAGGAGGAGGCCATGGAGATAAGTCGGACCATTGCATGCCTATCCGTCAGAGATGGAGAGGCTGGCAACCCACAGACGGCTGGTGACAGAACGTTCACATCTTTCACACATGATGAATTGATTTTATCAACGATTGAACTGTTCCAGGCCTCAATGTGGACAGCGGAAAGATGATCACTTTTCCAGTGAATAATTAATATCGGCTTCTGTTTTCTTCCAGGGCCTTTACGCCTTCGAGAGGAAAGAGCCGAGATGGCAGAAAGTGATTCCTCAGGGGATCTCATTCCTTCTGAGGGTGCACCGTCACAGGACATACAGCCATGCACCAGTGCAGACACCAGACACTCGCACTTTGGTGGGTCCTGTTGGACAGTTCGTTGGGTTGTCACCTGGTGATTCACCACTCACAATTGAGCACGAGCAGACACTAGTGGCAGGGACATCTGTGGAGAGTCTGCGTCGGTGGGTGTACTCCTCTCCAGGCTCTGCTCAGCTGGACGCAGATGCTAAACCCCGGGGGCCATCGTTGAGAAGGAGAATGATCGAGGTGCAGATGCTCCTTTGTGAGGTACTGGAAAACGTGCCATGCACACCCTCCACAATAGCGGAGAGGATGGAGGAGCCTAACTCCATTGCTAGTGGATTGTTGGCGCAGTTAAGTGCGGGAACATCAGCAATGGAGAGAGTGACAGCCTCCATTGAGCTTCAAGCACGGATCTCAAATGAGTCCATGCAGGCCATGACAACGGCCATGCGGACTCTGGATGCCAACGTGTCTGCCATCTTAAACAAGCAGACAGATACTTTAGCCCTGGCCTTACAATGTGGCACATCTGCTCACCAACCTGCTGTCCAGCAGAGTGGTGGGAGTGATGTTGCACTGGCCCGAGAGAGGGATGATGGTGAAAGGGGCATGGAAGTGGGGACTCCACTCAAAGCCCTCCCACGTCTCACCCGTTGCCCCCTCCTCAACCAGTACCCCCAACGCTGCTCCTCTCCTGATGGCCAAGTCGGCCACCCGCACAGATGCAGGTGGAGCAGTCTTTGGCGGGGCCCTCACGGGCTCCAAAACCCAGAAGTCGTAGGCCGAGAGCATCTCAGCAGTCAGGTCAGGTATCTGAGCAACCTGCCACTACCTCTGCTGAAGCCACAGGGGATGCACCCCATTGTAGAAGCAGTAGAAAGAGACAGGCTAAGCAATTGTAGTTCACCAAGGGTATATGCACAAGGGTGTGTCATGTTGTTCATTTATATATTTTGTTTGCTATAGCACATTAAATTTATGATGTGGAGATGCCGGTGATGGACTGGGGTGGACAAATGTAAGGAGTCTTATAACGCCAGGTTATAGTCCAACAGTTTTATTTCAAATAAAGTTGTTGGACTATAACCTGGTGTTGTAAGACTCCTTACATTAAATTTAATCATTATCACCACTGCCTCACCTTGGCCATTATTGCGTTGCGTGTGTGAAATCACATTTCATTTGCTTTATCTTGAATGCCAAGACATGATGACACCCATTGGGCAGGTGTGGAATGGGTGTATGCGTGGGTGAAGGACCGTTTTGTATAAAGGGAGGGGCGGGGGGTGGGTTGGCGGTGGTTGTTGTTCCTGGCGACCTCAGAAATCTTCAATTTGCACATCCCATTCTGAGCACCTGTTAGAGATGAGGGAATACCTGGCATCACGGGCAGGGATGTGCGCCGCTGCTCTCGCGATGGGTTCCCCCACTTTCATTTTCTTCCTCCTCCTCGTCAATGTTGGAGCCAGCAGAGGACGCTTGATGGACGCACTCGACCTCCTCCACCTGTAAACCTCTCTGCTGCGCTACGTTCTGCAGCACACGCCGGTTATTCTGCACACCCTGAAGGGCTCCCCCACAGCTATCTGGGCACCTGAAGTGCATCTTCAGCATTCCTATGACAGACCTAGTGGTGATGTGGCTTTGGTTGTACTGCTGCTGTGCCTCGTTGGTGGGGTTTCTCACAGGTGTCACGTGCCATGTCTGCAGTGGGGTATCTCTTGTCGCCAAGGAGCCAGTCCTGAAGTCTTCCGGGTTTCTGTTCATCGGAACGCATTGGGTAAAACCCGGAAGTGGGTGCGTTGGAGCTGGGATGCGGTCCCGCTGAAGAAATCAACCCACCCGCCCCCAGTCCACCCGTTCTTGGGGCTTAAAATTAGCCTCCTGGTCTGTCGGAACTCTCGAGCCTCGTTCACATGCTGCTGAGCCAGTTCCGGCTGGAAAATGGGCGCGAAGCAGTTGCCTGCCTCCAGCAAATTGCCCTTGGGCTGCCCGCCGGCATGGGTAGGTGTGGGGAAGAGATTTCCGGGAGAGTCTCGTGGGAGGGAAAGGGGGAAGGGAGCGGAGTCTGGGGCAGGAGAGGCTGCGACTTTCCTTGTGGGGCAAGGAGCAGCAGTCCTGCTCCTCCTGGCCCCAGAAAGGAAAGTAAAACAATCACCTGTATGGGCCTCTTCCTCTTTCCGACAGTTCCCAACTCTCTTCAGCCGAGCGGGAAAGCCACAGTGAGTTCGCCACTCGAGCCGGAGTTAAAATCACAGTCGGGGCCCGATTATGTCATCGGACCTCAATCTGCCGGTTTCCGCCGTGCTGGTCGGGTTAAAATTGCTCCCAAAGTTTCAAGATCCTCTTTTGATGTTGGACACATCAAGAGCACATACAGTGCCACTGAAGTCCCCGTCCTGCATTGCATTGTCTGCTTGAGGATAAAGGAGCATGCATCATGCAACTAGGCTTTGTTTCAAAGGATTTCTGGTGTAAAGTCCTTTTAAGATGTTAGGTGACAACATAGGTGAGCCCATATTCTCTGGAGTTTAAAAGAATGAGAAGTGATCTCATGGAAATGTATAAAATTCTTAAGAGGGCTTGATAGGGTAGATGCTAAGAGGGTGTTTCCCCTGGCTGGAATGTCTAGAACTCGGGGGCATAGTCTCAGGAGAAAGGGTCGGGCATTTAGGACTGAGATGAGGAGGAATTTCTTCACTCAGAGGGTGGTGAATCTTTGGAATTCTCTACCCCAGAGGGCTGTGGATGATCAGTCGTTGAGTATATTCGAGGCTGAGATCGATAGGTTTTTGGACTCGAAGGGAATCAAGGGATATGGAGATCGGGCGGGAAAGTGGAGTTGAGGTCGAAGATCAGCCATGATCTTAGTGAATGGCGGAGCAGGCTCGAGGGGCCGCATGGCCTACTCCTGCTCCTATTGCTTATGTTTTTAAAGGTACTAATTGTAAGTTGCAGCTTGAATATGTGCCCTGCTGTGTGTAAGATAGCTAAGTGTTTTGCTTGGAGCAGCATACATACTTGAGGTATTTACTTGGTATAAGGAACTACTGGTTAGCCTTACCTTCGCAGCTTTTACCAGGTCTTCTGCCTTCTTTTTCATTGTATCCATGCCCTCTGAATGTTGGACACAGGATTAATTCAGTTGGTGACCCCCTTGCCAGACATCCTGGATAGATTTCTTCTGGGGATGGTACCCTCGGGTGCTGAGCCGAACATCCCTGCTTTAAACAATTTCAAGGAGCAGCAGCCCACTGTTGCATCGGTAAACCTTGGAGTTCTACTTCTGACACGCATCATTTGTAGTTAGTGAACACCTTTAATTCACAATTTCTTCTGTCAGAAACCGCAATGCAACTTTGCAAATGGATGCTGCGGCCCTTTAAATAGCTGCAGTCAGGCGGCAATATTCCTCATCGCTCCCACAGGCAGCCCGCTGAGTGAGCAGGAGAGAGCTATCAATAATTAATTGGGTGGAAACCCTCATGTGCTATCTGGCTCTAGTTGCACAATGTCTAACTGGGCTCCGTTCCTGCTGCTAACTCACCAAAACAGCAATTTTACTCTCATTGTTGCTTTTATTATTAAAAAAAGTACTGATTTTTCATTGTTTCAAATAATGCTAATGAGTGAGGAAATAATAAGAATTCATTAACCATAGGTCATAACGCTGCGGTTTAGCTCTGACTACCATATTCGGAATGCTACGAGTTTTATTTAAACAAAATAAAATAATCTAAAACACTGATCACCTTATGTTAATTAAGATATCCATTTAAGCCCTAACCCTGCTGAATAAATCAGAACTTCACACAGTTGGCATTATAAATGCTGAGATTAGCATTTTAGAGGAGACCTGCCAATTCAGCAACACCTACACTGCTAGCTGTCCTCACAAGAGTAGGACAGTGTGAACGTACAGGATTACAGAGGATAAATACCAGAGGGAAAATCTAGGTATAATGGATGGGTTCGGATTTGACAAATCAACCCCTGTATCCGTGCTGTCGTCCTCAGTCAGGAAGGCTTGGAATGTTTAGTGCACAGACATCTCTAAGGATAATGCTGACATCCTTTCTCAGTCCATCTACCAGAGGGTGAGTTGAAGCACGTGTGGTTAAAAAAAAATCTTTCCCCAGTCCTCCTGCCCTTTCCTTCGAGAATCTGATTACAACTGGTAAAATTCAACACCCCAGCGTGCGGTGAGCCCAGGACTGGAGCTTTGTAACCTGCCCAGGCCATCTTTGACAGAGAATTTAACAGACAATTTGCACCTCATTCTCCTGCGACAAACTGTGTCATTTTACAAAAAAAATTGAAAAGTAGGCCTTCAGGCTAAGAAGAGCGCATGCAGAGGCAAGAACTGTGAAAAACATCCAGAAACAAGCTCCAACTCGCTACGTGGCAAGACACGATGAGTTCTTGATCTCAGCCCTCCTAACGGGACCAGACATCGACCCGCAGCAAAGAGGGAAAACTGGCAGGTGAGTTAACGCAGGTCATTCCTGTGTACATCTTTGTACGCAGATTAAGTGGTGCTGGCGGAGACACAATCCAACTTCTCTGTTAGAGATTGCTGCACGGCCTGGGAATGGCAGGGGGCTGGGGGAAGAGGAGCTTGGTTGCCAATCCTCCAAGACTGCCCTGGAGTCTCCAGGAATTGAAGGTTAATCTCCAGGTCACTGCTACGAGCAAAACCCGGGAGAAAAATCACAGGGGCGTTAAAAAAAATTGTGCATTTTTCATTTTCATTTATTAGTTGTAAAAAAAAATTGGAGAAGGATTTAAAAAAATGGCTGTTTAACTGGGTGGGGCAGATGGCGGAGGGTGGTCATGTGACGAAACCTCCAGGAATACATCCAACCAGAGTTGGCAACCCGACTGTCAACAGACGAGAACCAAATAAACAAATGAGCTCAGACCTCATAAAGAAAGTTCTTCCTTTTTACACTTGGAAGCATTTTCAAACCAGCAGACCCATGTTGAGCACTTTGTAATGTTCCAAGTAACAGACCTCATGAAGAATTCATGCAGCTCTGCATCTATGCTGCTATATTGCTCACCGCAGTGTGGCAGGATGCAGATGCCTTTGTTTCTGAGCTTGCAGCTTCGGTTTGCGGACTTTCCATGGTTAGGTTTATTGGCTATAAGATCTCTTCCTTGCCAATTCACCCCTCTTACCCCCCCTCCCCCCGACCCTCATCTTTTCAAAAGGTGCTGATTCCTTGCTGGGGTACAGTTCCACAGTTACTGCGTTCTCTCTGGTGCCTCACTCATGTGGCCGATATTTATCGAAGTGCCTTGACATCGTTGCCAGGTGATTCGACTATGTAAGGGGAGGGGGTGGCATCTCAGTTCTTTCTGAACCCTTTGCTAGAAATTCTGACCAGATGAAATCACTACATACAAGCCTCAGTTTTCTGACTGGCATTACTGTAACATCAGATGTAAGTGGATTACCAGAGGGCACAGATTTAAGGCGATTGGCAAAAGAACCAAAGGTGACATGAGGAAAAACATTTTTACACAGCAAGTGGTTAGGATCTGGAATGCACTTCCTGAAAGGGCGGTGGAAGCAGATTCAATCGGGGCTTTCAAAAAGGAATTGGATAAATATTTGAAGGGAAAAAATTTGCGGGGCTACGGGGAAAGAGCAGGGGAATGGGACGAACTGGATTGCTCTTACATAGAGCCGGCACAGGATCGATGGGCCGAATGGTCTCCTTCTGTACTGTAACAATTCTCTGATCTATGTTAAAATAACACCGATCGGAAGACGAGGATTTTGTAACCAGTGTAATTCTTGCCCAACTGTTGCTCCCCCTGATAGCTCAGTTGATAGATACACTGTGTTGGGCCATACAGAATAGGAAGATCTCAGTTGAGCCTTGACTTCTGTTGCGTTGGCTGATTTCAGCTGGGGTCGTAGGGGCTGTACATTGGCCTGAGTGTCCCCAAGCTGTGGAGGAGAAAAATCAAGTAGGGCTCCTGCTCACGATCCTTATCTAGTGACCCCTGCCAGAAAGCTGATGGATGTGAGTGTTGAGTGAAGGCAGAATCAAGCACGACTGTGCTGTCCCAAATGATTGGAGACATTGCCAACACTCATTGTCTTGCCTCGTACATGAGGAGCAGCAACTCTAATGAGGTACCAGCAGGCAGATAGCAGCCATGGGACTGTAAAAGAAATATTTGGCCAGAAATGATAGTTGGCGGTTTTAACAGATGAATGCTAAGTGCGGTCTTAATACTTTCCTCTATGCACTATTTTAGCAAAAGCGTTAAACCATTTAAAATAAACATGTCAACATCTGTGTTAAAACAGCAGACAGACGAATGCTGTACAGATGCTTTCTGCTTCCATCTGCTGATATCGCCAACTGTAATCTTTAGGCGATTATAATTGCCAGCTTTAATCAGGAACTTGTGATAAAAGGAATTAAAAGCACAAATGCTGGAAATCTATAAGAAAGACAGTTGGAAATGGACAGTCCGACAGTGAAAGAGAAGGAACGGTTCATGCTCTGGGTGTGGCCCTTTGGATCAAGGCGAGTTCTGATGAAAAGTATGGGATAGACCTTGAATTTGTGCGACAATGTAAAACAGGTGATAGCGAGTCGGCAGCCCGTGATACATCTCTCAATGGAAATAGATATCGGGAGAGATGTAAAACAGTCTGCTGACTCACTATTACCTGTTTCACACCATCAACAACAACTTGCATTTATATAGCACCTTTAACGTAATAAAACGTCCCAAGGCGCTTCACAGGAGCGATTATCAAACAAAATTTGACACCGAGCCACATAAGGAGATATTCGGACAGGTGACCAAAAGCTTGGTCAAAGAGGTAGGTTTTAAGGAGCGTCTTAAAGGAGGAACATAGGAACAGGAGTAGGCCATTCAGCCCCTCGTGCCTGCTCCGCCATTTTATAAGATCATGGCTGATCTGTGATCTAACTCCAAGTACCTGCCGTTGGCCCATATCCCTTAATACCTTTGGTTGCCAAAAAGCTAACTATCTCAGATTTAAATTTAGCAATTGAGCTAGTATCAATTGCCGTTTGCGGAAGAGAGTTCCAAACTTCTACCACCCTTTGTGTGTAGAAATGTTTTCTAATCTCACTCCTGAAAGGTCTGGCTCTAATTTTTAGACTGTGCCCCCTACTCCTAGAATCCCCAACCAGCGGAAATAGTTTCTCTCTATCCACCCTATCTGTTCCCCTTAATATCTTATAAACTTCGATCAGATCACCCCTTAACCTCCTAAACTCTAGAGAATACAACCCCAATTTGTGTAATCTCTCCTCGTAACTTAACCCTTGAAGTCCGGGTATCATTCTAGTAAACTTACGCTGCACTCCCTCTAAGACCAGTATGTCCTTCTGAAGGTGCGGTGCCCAGAACTGCTCACAGTACTCCAGGTGCGATCTAACCAGGGTTTTGTATAGTTGCAGCATAACTTCTGCCCCCTTGTACTCCAGTCCTCCAGATATAAAGGCCAGCATTCCATTAGCCTTATTGATTATTTTCTGCACCTGTTCATGACACTTCAATGATCTATGTACCTGAACCCCTAAGTCCCTTTGGACATCCACTGTTTTTAACTTTTTACCATTTAGAAAGTACCCTGTTCTATCCTTTTTTTGATCCAAAGTGGATGACCTCACATTTGTCTACATTGAATTCCATTTGCCACAGTTTGCCCATTTACCTAATCTATCAATATCCCTTTGTAATTTTATGTTTTCATCTGCACTGCTTACAATGCCACCAATCTTTGTGTCATCGGCAAACTTAGATATGAGACTTTCTATGCCTTCATCTAAGTCGTTAATAAATATTGTGAATAATTGAGGCCCCAAGACAGATCCCTGCGGGACTCCACTAGTCACATCCTGCCAATGTGAGTACCTACCCATTATCCCTACTGATTGTTGCCTTTCGCTCAGCCAACTTCCTAAACAAGTCCGTACTTTTCCCTCGATTCCATGGGCTTCTATCTTAGCTAACAGTCTCTTGTGTGGGACTTTATCAAATGCCTTCTGGAAGTCCATATAAATAACATCCATTGACATTCCCCTGTCCACTCCTTTGGTCACCTCTTCAAAAAATTCAATCAGGTTTGTCAGGCACGACCTACCTTTCACAAATCCATGCTGGCTCTCTCTGATTAACTGAAAATTCTCGAGGTGTTCAGTCACCCTATCCTTAATTAAAGACTCCAGCATTTTCCCCACAGCAGATGTTAGGCTAACTGGTGTATAATTCCCTGGTTTCCCTCTCCTTTCTTAAAAAGCGGAGTGACATGTGTAATTTTCCAACCTAGAGGGACAGTTCCTGAATCTAGAGAACTTTGAGGAGATAGAGGTTGAGAGGCAGAGAGTTTTAGGGAGGGAATTCCAGAGCTTAGGGTCTAGGCAGCTGAAGGCACGGCCGCCAATGGTGGAGCGATGAAAATCAGGGACACGCAAGAGGCCAGAATTGGAGGAGCGCAGAGATCTTGGAGGGTTGTAGGGATGGGGGAGGTTACAGAGATAGGGAGGGGGCGAGGCCATGGAGGGATTTGAAAAGAAGGATGAGAATTTTAAATCTGAGGCATTGCCGGACCGGGAGCCAATGTAGATCAGCGAGCACAGGTGGTGATGGGTGAACGGGACTTGATGCGAGTTAGGATACCGGCAGCAGAGTTTTGGATGAGCTCAAGTTTATAGGGGGGCGGAAGATGGGAGGCCGGCCGCAAGATCAAAGTTAAGATTTCCCCCAATAACCTTTATTTCTCTTTCCAGTGCTGATCAATCTGTTATACATGTTTAACTAATTTTTTTTTCTTTTTAATTTGAAACTTAGTGGATTGTTGATAGTTTTTGGATTCTGCTACAAATCTCACAGTAACATGCATTGTATTGTACTCCAAAGCAGCAAAAGCCTTTTGTTGCTTTTCCTTATCAAAATATTGAGAGTCTAAATCTTCTCAGTGCTTCTGGTCTTTTTCCACATGCTTTGCTTTATTCAAATGAACCCATTAAGTATTAATAAGCATTATGGAGCTCAGAATATGTATCACTTATCTTTCATATAATATCTGCAAAAGTCATTTATGTCATCTAGAGAATTAGTGCAATTGGCAGAATGACAGCACATTTCTTAACGGATAATGTTCTTGGAACATTAGAACATAAGAAATAGGAGCAGGATTACGCCATAAGACCCCTCGAGCCTGCTCCGCCACTCAATACGATCCTGGCTGATCTTCTACCTCAACTCCACTTTCCCGCCCTATCCCCATGTCCCCTGATTCCCTTAGTGTCCAAATATCCATCAATCTCAGTCTTGAATATACTCAATGAGAGAGCATCCACAGCCCTCTGGGGTAGAGAATTCCAAAGATTCACAATCCTCTGAGTGAAGAAATTCCTCCTCATCTCAGTCCTAAATATCCAACCCCTTATCTTAAGACTATGACCTCTTGTTCTAGACTCTCCAGGCAGGGAAAACAGCCTCTCAGCATCTACCCTGTCAAGCCCTCTAAGAATTTTATATGTTTCAATGAGATCACCTCTCATTCTTCTAAACTCCAGAGAATATAGGCCCGTTCTACATAATCTCTCCTCATAGGACAACCCTCTCATCCCAGGAATCAATCTAGTGAACCTTCGTTGCAACAAACTAATAACAAATTTTTTCCAACGGAAACTCTGCAGCAGCCCACTTTAACTGAGGTCAAGTGAAACATGTTTTCTTTTGCAGGACAAGATTCAATGCAAATAAGTGAATCATTCATATTCATCTGGATGACGTGATCACCAGAGGCAATTTTACCCTGAAGTTTACAAAATGCCAACGTACGTGCTCATTGACTTGCGAGAGCACTGGGGAGCAGAATATTCTCCACTCCACACTGTGGATTAAGTACTTTCAGGTGCAGTATGCCAAAGACAGATGCTGAGCACAGCTCCCCCTGTGTTGCCCTGACAACCCAGATTTTTTTTTGAAGGCGTGAGAATATATTTTTAGTAACTGAATTCACACTTAGGTTGCTTAGAATCAGTCTCAAAGCTGCAGGCCAACATTTTTCTTGTCCTACCCTTTGATTACTATTCCCGTCAGTAATGAGATAGGTTAGGCCCCTTTTTCCTTGATAGTTCGGTGGCTAACTGGTGTGGGTGCCGAGTCCTTAAAAGAAGGTCCCAGTTTCAGTCCACTAAATCCACTATTAGCTGTGGGATTGCCACAACTGAGCTTAGCGGCCAGGAGGCTAGCCAAGGTTGTACCATTTTTGTATGGACACCAGGCGAGGACAGGAGTGGGCTCAATTGTGATGGTCCAAACAATTGGACCAAGGCTTAGTGATCAGGAAAGTCACTTAGAGGAGGGACTGGACGGCGGCTGCGTCCTAATGGAATCTCGCACGAGGCACAAGAGCAGAAATTTATCTTGGGCCAGTCGCGAAAAACGAGTGGTATTGCTTCAGCCACCCGTTATACGACCTGCCTGATATTCAATTCCATTGAAGTCTGATCAGCAGCAAGACTTTTGGATGGAAACAGGTTTGTGTTTTGGTAGGTCTTCCCAATGCAATCGTTTCCAAGGTAAACGAAGGCCGGGGACAGAGCCAGGGGCAGGGACTTGCTACACTGGGTGTACACGCTCCACAGGTAGCAGTGGGACCTGGCATATCAGTGGAGGCTGGTGAACCAAGTGGGTGAGGGTATACCCAGTGTCCGCAAGGCCCCACTGGTTTGGTCCCTCCAAGAGCAGAATTTAAAAAGAAAAACTCTACATTGGTTACCTTGCTTAGGGGGTTGGCGGAACATCAGGCTGGGGCTGGGGAGATGCCGAGAGGCAATCCTCACCCCTTGTGGGCGGGCACCAGGGTTTCTGGCCGACATGGGCAGAGGTGCGTCCAAAGTGGCACTCGAATGCCATGCGAATTAGGCGCTCTCCCACTGACCCCGCGAACTCTGACAGGTGTCTGCGCTGGAAGGCACCACTCGGTGTGACCCCAGCGTCACTACCGGGATCGCAAACCGAGGAATTTCAGCCGCCCTGTGTTCAGAGGGCGTTACAGTCTGACAACTTGTCGATAATGCACTTCAAATGCTGGGATATATTTTTCTCTGTCAGAAAAACTAAAGAAAATTCTTTCACTGTTATTGGAAACCAATTCGATCAGCAAAGAGATTTTTCTTTAACTTCGCACACAGTGGAATGTATATATATCCCACAGTGTTTCAAGGATTCAAAACTTAAACGAAAATGATTGCAAAATATAAGCCTAGAAATTATTGTTGGCAACATTACCAGCTAAATGCTTAAATGCATGTGAATCATATTCCTTTCTCTGCTATTTTGCAGAAGTTGTTAACCCATTTAAAATAAACAGCTTAATGTCCGCACTAAAATAGTGTTTCAAAGGAATGTTGTACAAATGTGTTGAGTGTTTGACCGCTAACATTGCCGAAGATAATTTCTAGGCTTCACTTTATTATTACCTTTGAGTTCCTGGATTGATGGCAAATCTCAGAGAACACTCATTGCTTTCGATGTGTAACTTAGTCAGTTCTGAAGGTGGAAGCTCCATTTTTTGCCTCAGTGATCAGATGCTATCTTCTTACTCTGAAAAGCCAGCCTTAAAACAGAAAAAAGGCAAAAAAATGTTACACTGCACTCTATACTTTTCTCACCCAAGTGTTGAGACCAAGATCAATTCCTCAACCCCCATCTTTAGATTTACTCCACTGACTTGGCAATGGGCCAGCTGTAATTGTGCAGACTTCTTACTGACGATGTTTATATCTCAGTGCCATATAGGTACTTGTCCTGGCCAATATTTGTCCCTCAACCAACATCACGAAAACAGATCATCTGATCATATATCTCGTTGCTGTTTGTGGGAGCTTGCTGTGCGCAAATTGGCTGCCGCGTTTCCTACATTACAACAGTGACTAGACTTCAAAAAGTACTTCATTGGCTGTGGAGTGCTCTGGGGTTTCCTGAAAGGCACTTTACAAATGCAAGTCTTTCTTTGTGGTATCTAAAACAAAGGGAATCTAATGTTACTTTGAATTTCCGCCCACTGTGATGTGGCCCTGACCATTTTCATTTCATTATGTAAAAACTGTCGTTAAAAATTTCCCCTGTGGTCTCACACTCCCACAGCCAGTCAGAAGTCAGTCCAAAGGCAGTGTCGGATGAAGGCCCAAAACATTGCTCCAAAAGAGTCATTTCCAGCTGCAGTAAATGATATTCAAACTTCCAGCAGCCTTCAATCCCAGTAACTCCTAACTTCCACCAGACTCAGCTGATCCTGAGAGGATGGGGGAAAGGCACATGAGACAGCATTTAAGGATGGTTAACCCCACATTTTGTTATCCCACCCTGCCCACAAGGAGTATGCAGGCAGCACAGGCCCTGTGAAAACCTTCCTGAGGAGATGTATGTTAGAAGAGTGCACTACACCAAAGAGGCACTAGGGCGGCTGTCCCAGCTACTGCAGCAGCAACAGCTGCGTCTTGGCCCAGATGTTGCCAGTTGCAGGATGTTTAGTTCTCCAACACCATTCGCAATCTGAAGAAATGAGATGCCACACTTTTAATTGTAAGGAATCTTACAACACCAGGTTATAGTCCAACAATTTTATTTTAAAATCACAAGCTTTCGGAGATTTTCCCCTTCGTCATTCACCTGACGAAGGGGAAAATCTCCGAAAGCTTGTGATTTTAAAATAAAATTGTTGGACTATAACCTGGTGTTGTAAGATTCCTTACATTTGTCCACCCCAGTCCATCACCGGCATCTCCACATCACACTTTTAATTGTTCACTTTCTGGGCAAGAGCGGTTGATTGACAGTCAGTAACAATTATTATGTTGTTAAAAGGGTACTTACGCTGTTAATTACTGGACGTAACTTTCTGTGGCGAGTTTAATGGGCAACTAATGTGCAAATGCAGCAATTTCATGTAAATCAGGGAGAGGTTAAAAGCAAGAAACTGTTTTCGTGGCGCAAATCAGCCAGTAATTTGTGACGATTCAGAATTAATGGAATATCTCTTCCTGGCCACAATTTGCTGGTTGATTTACCCATTAATAACGCTGTGTGTTGTTCACACGCCGTTATTTTTTCGGCAAATTCTGGGCCCTCATATTCCTCATTCTAAGTGCATTAAATACAGGAGGTTGGAGGCTGCAATGCCACGGGCCCTCATCTAATTATATTTAAATTAGGTGCACGGGGACTCAGCGGGGAGATCATGGAGATGACTCCTGCTCCGATTTGCTGGCCAGAAAAATGAGTTGCCCTGATTTAAAGCTAAAACGGAATGGGATTTCGGGCCTAGTGAAAATTGCCAGGGTATTTCCCCATGGGGAGATCACAACATATCCCGATCATGACTTCACCTGTCGTTCACAACTGCCTCATTCAGCAGGGATTCCGACATAGCAATCCATGAGCCTCAGCTGCTTTTCTCTCCCCCCTTAGCCCAGGAGCTACGAAGCCACATTGCGGTCCCTTCACCGTTGCCCCGGGGATTGAACATAGCACCTCCCTGGTCTGCCTGGTTCAATGACACACTCGGCAATACATTTACCCACTGAGCCATATTAGGGAGCTCTGCAGCCACATTTTTGATAAATTTAATATTGGTCCATCGTCATGTGAATGGGCGTCAAAAGGTAATGAATCGTATTTGCAGTGAGTTCAGAGGTACGTTATGAAACATTGGCTTGCGTAATAGTTCAGGGTTCTGCTGGAAAATGAGATTCGTCAAAAATGCTTGCTGCATCAGATGGGAGTGCCAACAAGAGGGAACGTTCTTTGTGTAAAAGATCAATGTGCACCTGTGAATTTCACTGCATGAACCAAGTGTGAGGTTTACTGTCAAAATGCATGACTAAACTCCACTCAACCAATAATCAATAAGCCAATTTAAAGTTCATGTAATTACAAAATCAGTTTTCGTCCACAGGTGGGCAGTTGATATATAATGTTGCGAGAAACACATTCACAAAAATTCTTTTGAAGCATATCAGGGCCTTGAGAACAACTTGAACTAGACTTTCATGTCCAGACCTTGGGACACATGGCACATTTGCTGAATGTGAGGGGGGAAGATTTAGCCTTAACACAAAATTTTAGAATCAAGGGGACGATGGCATAATCTCAAGTCCGATAATAATGCAAAAACCTTTTTAACAAGGCACTGAGCATTTTTTATTAAGTCAAGCATCTATCAGCAGTTGTTCTTTTAAAACAGCTTAATCCTTTCAATTTACCGACAGATTATATTATTTCATAACAGTAATCCTCCGTACTTTCCCTTGTTATAGTTTTGTAACAGAACACTCTGTCATGAGCAACCTTGTTAACTTCCACATTCTAAAAAGAGTGACCTTTAAAGAAATGTCACTGGTCAATTGAAATACTTTTTCTGGTTTTGAGTATCAGAAAGGAGGGGGGAACTCTCAAACAATGGTTTCTTATTCCCTACTGTTTAGTTCATGTTTTATTTTCCCTGGACTTCACAGATCTTCTGTCCATACACTATTTCCTTGACTAGGAGTACAGAAAGACAAGTGATGCATTCCTGGCAACACAACCTGTGAGGGCTATAAGCAGAGTCTCTAGTGTCACCACCCTGCCTCTTGTGCTCAGGAGAAATATTCTAAAGCTTTGCCAATGGCATTTTCAATTGGGTGCAGAGAAATTAAAGTCGCTTTGGATGAAGAAGGCCCATTTGATCTCGGCCTTCCAGAATACCGGCCTTACTGCCTCCACCTTGCAGCATCGAGTTCTTTCTCAAATGAATCATAGAATAGTTACAGCACAGAAGGAGGCCATTCGGCCCATCGAGCCCGTGCCGGCTCTTTGTAAGAGCAATCCCATTCCCCCGCTCTTTCCCCGCAGACCTGCAAATTTTTTTCCCTTAAAGTACTTATCCAATTCCCTTTTGAAAGCCATGATTGAATCCGCCTCCACCGCCCTTTCAGGCAGCGCATTCCGAATCGTAACTACTCGCTGCATAATAAAGTTTTCCCCTCATGTCGCCTTGACGTTTTCCTCACCTCAAGTCGTCATAACTGAATCCTGTGACCTGCCCACAACCTCTCTTCATTTTGGGAAAAGAACAAGGACTGGAGTTGCTCACCAAATGGTAAAGCTTTAAAAAGAGTGGAGGAGCAGAGAGACACGGGGGTGCTTGGATATGCAATTCTCCAAAAGTTGGAGGGACAAGCTGGCGAAGCTGTTACTTCACTGTTTTTCTTTCCATCCGACTATTTAAAACATTTCGTACCTGTTGAAAGTACGGTTTCCCTCAAAGTCACCGTCGCTGGGCTTCACTTCACTGGACAGGTGGCTGTTGTTCCATGTTCTGCAGCAACTCTGCAAGGGGAGGCTGTAAAAATGTTCAGACTCTGCGAGTTCCAACCGGAGGAAACAAGCCCCACTACGTCCCCACCTGCTCATGTGACCCAGTGCTAACCTCAGGCACTGCACAACGAAGGAGAGGAGAGAAAGGCAAGGGGTCACCGAAGCCTGCAACAACAAAACGTAACAGAAAAAGCAGCAGTTTCACACACAGCAGCTTTTAGAGGTCTGCAATGAGGGGGGAATGGATTAAGATGTTATCTGTGGTATGAGAAAATTCCTTTCGCTCACAAGGGCAAGAAAGGACTGACCACTGAGCTAACCCTTTCACGAGAACACGACTGAAGAAAATATCCCTAAGCGGCATTTGTTTGAAGTGCCTCTAAAGTAGGCGGCTAAGGGAACCTGGACATTGGACTGTTTGTACATGAGCCTTTCAACAGCTTCAGGACTCCTACCACTGCATTGGATTGAATCAGACATGAATGTTGTTGAGTCTATATTCATTTGACCTTCGAAAATAATAAAAATTTTAAACAGTAAGTCTGGTGTAGCCCAGTTTAAAATTGGAATCTAACAGATTTGGTGCAATCCAGTTTGAATTAGGAAATTGTGCATTCATCGTCTCACCCTTTATTTGGCGAAATAAACTGAAACTTCTGTTGCATGGTTTTTTTTTTACACAATGCAATTATACAATAATATTACTGGTGTCTATTCAGCAAAACAATTTTCAGATTTGTTTTAAAGTTGATTGGGACATTCCTTCTCAATATTTCTGTAAATAAAACAATATGCTGATTAAAACAAAGAAAAATGTATTGAATTTAAGAGTACTTCTCAAACTAACTTCAATGAAGAAACAGGCTTCAAATATTCTTTTCACTGGAGATATTTTTGTTGTTTTTGTCTTTTGAACTACAGGTCAACAATGTTTAAGTGAGAAGAACTGCAGACTGCGATTACACCAGCTCCTCTGGTCTTCGCCTTGCTCACGTCTGTCGGTCCATCGTGTGGACATGATTTGGACCACAGGCTGCTGGGGTCAAGCAAATTTGAAGAGCCACTGTCATCGTATTAAGACTTGAAAAACAGACTAAGACACAGGCCTGTTCAGAGGTGGTGTGGGGAAGAGGAGACGAAGAAAGAATCCTGTGCAGGGATGGTAAATAGGAAAATGGCTCAAACTTGGCTTGTGCAAAAGTGTTTGGGAAGAAAAGAAATGACTTCCTTTCTTATCAACTGATTGTTGCTTCTCAGGTTTAGGCTGACAGGACATGAACTTGTGCAAATTCATTCATTTCTTTAAGCACCTTTAGTGCGTTAAAATCTTTTTTAACACACTATAGGTACTATATCCCATAGATAAATTATTTATATGTAGAGTCTGTTGGTGAATCGAAAGAAAGACAGAACTTGCATTTATATAGCGCCTTTCATGACCTCAGGACATCCCAAAGCAACTTACAGCCAATCAAGTACTTTTTTGAAGTTATAATGTAGGGAATGAAGGTAAAATAGACAACATTAAACAATTCATTGTATCTGAGACTAAAGTAAAATACAACTTTTTTTATTGTTAATTTATTATTGCATTAGCTTTCTTCCCCTCCTTCTGTCTTTATTTGTATTAGTAGCTCTTTTGAGGCCCCTCGGTATCATAAATCATTCTCTGCTCTTCAGCTTCTAAGGGGCCAGTGACAGTGCGGTATCCAATAAATCTCATCTTGCACCAGCTTCTACATTGAATACTGCTTAATCTTCTTTCAGTCATGATAGCGTGTCCCAGTGTACTGAAGCTGCAATTGCAGTGCCTCAACTGAGCAGAATTGGGTTATCCAAATAACGCATAGGTAAACTGCAAAGTTTGAACAAACTCAGATTTGAAAATGACTTCACTGGCAATTCCTAACTTTAGCAATGATCGCAAAAGAGACCAGAATCCCTGAATCTGAATGTCCTGTTGGGAAACCTGGAACAAACGTGGGGAGTATCGAGTAGAGCATGAGGCAGAAATCGAATTGTTTTTAACCATGAGCTCTTGGATACCAAAGTTAAGGTCCAGCAGAAAAAGCTAAGAACAACTGCAGCCCTCCCGGAAAGACTGTAGCACTCGAGGCATTCAACGAGGTGATAAAACTGAACAGCAAGGTTGCCTGGTTTCTCACAGAAGAACATTAACTAAAATTTAGTCAAGCAAAACGAATGTATCACACAGAGCAATTGAGAGCAATTAGAATGTTTATCATTTACTTTCAAAAAAAGTCAACTTGGTTTGGAAGTTGCAATTCATTAATGTTCACGAATGCCACGTGACCAAAGCTCACACTGAAATTCCATCAGTAACTCACCTTATCCATATCTAGCACATTCTATGGCATGTTGGCCTTTATTGCAAGGAGTACAAGTGTAAGGGAATCTTACTACAATTGTACGGAGCTTTAGTGAGACCTCATCTGGAGTACTGTGTACAGTTTTGGTCTCCTTATCTAAGGAAGGATATACTTGCCTTGGAGGCGGGACAACGAAGGTTCATTAGATTAATTCCTGGGATGAGAGGGTTGTCCTTTGTGGGGAGATTGCGTAGAATGGGCCTATATTGTCTGGAGTTCAAAAGAATGAGAGGTGATCTCATTAAAACATATAAGATTCTAAGGGGGCTTGATAAGGTAAAGGCTGAGAGGTTGTTTCCCCTGGCTGGAGAGTCTCGAACTAGGGGTCATAGTCTCAGGATAAGGGGTCAGCCATTTCAAGCTGAGATGAGGAGGAATTTCTTCACTCAGATGGTTGTGAATCTTTGGAAATCTCTACCCTAGAGGGCTGTGGATGCTGAGTTGTTGAATATATTCAAGGCTGAGAATAGATAGATTTTTGGACTCTAGGGGAAATCAAAGGATTTGGGGATCGGGCATGAAAGTGGAGTAGAGGTTGAAGATCAGCCATGATATGATTGAATGGCGGAGCAGGCTCGAGGGGCCTACTCCTGCTCCTATTTCTTATGTTCTTATCTCAACCCTTTGAATGCCAGACTTCTGTTGCTATTTTTAAAAAGGTCAGGTGTTTTGGAATTTACACGAGTGTATAGTGCCCTTTTTGCCCCCAGGATGTCCCAAAGCAGTTTTCAACCAATACGTTACCTTTGAAGTGTAGTCACTGTTGTTTTGTAGGCAAAAGAAAAACCTGATAGGAACAGACAACCTAGACTCAAGATAAAAGCCTCGATTTTAACTGGCAGCGAGAGGTAAGGGGAGCGCCAAACCCCTCCCGAATCTCGGCAGCGTGAAGCCCGGATAATTTTAACTCCCAGGCCTCATCTGCGTGCAGCCAGTCAGCCGCCCACCCGAAATGGGCGGGAAGGGGTAGCTGGTTGGTGGGCGTGAGCAGAATTCCGGGTGGCAGCAAGCCGCTGGTTGGCACCAAAGCTTTTCAAAGCCTTTGCAAACCTGCATGTTCACTTGCAAAACACTCTTTCCCCGCAAGTCGGTTCCCGGGAAATGCGTACAATTGCATTTTGCTTGTTTCACAACGTTGTCGCTGTGTATCGACAAGAGATTTTCCGTGCGAGGGTCATAAATTGCACATAAAATTAATTTTCTGAGAAGTGTAATCATATTTTTGTGCCACCTGAACCAGCAGAGATCAATCAATCAGTCATGGGTATTAGTAGACATGGAAACAAGATAAAATTAAACATTGTCTACTGGACGATACTGATCCAATGGCTCACAGATAAGTATCATTCGGTTCATCTGGTTTCTGAATGATGATCGAACTATGAAAGAAATCACACTGCTGTCCGGTATAACAGAGTCAGGGCTGCCGGACAGAGGCCATGCAAAGCAGTCAGCCAGCTTTGGTTCCACTGATCACTGCCTTTTGGGGATCACTTGCAACTGTTCCTCACCGAGGCTTTCCACGGCCAAACCATGAACCATCACCGGTGCTGAGCAAACAGCAGGCAGAATTTATGGAGCTATCCAACTTTTTCTGTGCACCATAGCAAGGAACACAGGAACAGAAGGAGGCCATTCAGCCCCTCGAGCCTGTTCCGCCATTCAATTAAATCATGACTGATCTGTACCTCAACTCCATCTACCCGCCTTGGTTCCGTAACCCTTAATACCCTCGCCTAACAACAATCTATCAATCTCAGTTTTGAAATTTTCAATTGACCCCCCAGCCTCAATAGCTTTTTGGGGGAGAGAGTTCCAGATTTCCACTCCCCTTTGTGTGAAGAAGTGCTTCCTGACATCACCCCTGAACGGCCTGGCTCTAATTTGAAGATTATGCCCCCTTGTTCTGGACTCCCCCACCAGAGGAAATAGTTTCTCCCCATCCACCCCATCAAATCCTTTAATCATCTTAAACACCTTAATTGGATCACCCCTTAAATTTCTACACTCGAGGGAATACAGGCCTAGTCTATGTAACCTGTCCTCATAATTTAACCCTTTTAGCCCCGGTACCATATGAAGACTCTTACGATCCAAACATGGTCTGGCGACTGAAGCAGCAGGAGAGGCATGTCACTGACAACAATAAAAACAGAGATTTTTCAAGAAAAGAAAACTTCCCTGGTTTGAACACACAGCTGCTCTGGACCAGCCAGTGCAGCTATCCTGCAATTCTGCTGCTGGCCACACGAGGTCAGACTGGCAAGCAAACCTGTGAGGAAGGCAGCTGTCTGTCCAGGCTCGTCTGCTAAAATCAACGAATTGCACAGAATTTACAGCACAGAAACAGGCCATTCAGCCCAACTGGTCTATGCCAGTGTTTATGCTTCACACGAGCCTCCTCCCAACCTACTTCATCTCATCCTATCAACATATCCTTCTATTCCTTTCTCTCTCATGAACTGATCGAGCTTTCCCTTAAATGCTTCTCTGCTATTTGCCTCAACCATTCCATGTGGGACGGAGTTCGACGTTCTCACCATTCTCCGAGTAAAGAAGTTTCTCCTAAATTCCTTATTGGATTTATTAGTGACTATCTCATGTTTATGGCCCCTAGTTTTGGTCTCCCCTGCAAGTAGAAACATCGCTACGTCTAACCTATCGAACCCTTTCATGATTTTAAATACGTCTGTTAGAAGGTCTTTGGTGACATTTTTCAACTTAACAGTTATGTCACAACATTATGAAACCAAAAGGGGAATATTTGGCTGAAACAGGGAGCAAATGCACCATTTAGATGCAATTGAAGTAATCTTACAATATCAGTGCAAAAATCTAAAAAAAAAATCCAAAAATCTCAAAGCTGCCGAATTTCACAAGGTGGCCATTGTTTGCAAAGTGGGAACATGTGGTGCATTCATGTCACAAGCTGGGGGCCACAGAGTAAGGGGATATGGCTCACTCCTCAGATCATTCACTTGTTTGACTAAGGAGCAGTGGCAGAGCATGAGGACTGAGAGTCCTCCCTGAAAGAAAGACCTTGCATTGATATCGTGTCTTTCACACCTCAGGACGTCCCAGAACGCTTTACAGCCAATTAAGTACTTTAGAAGTGCGGTCACCGTAGTAACGTAGGGAAACGCAGCAGTCAATTTGCGCACAGCAAGCTCCCACAGTGTGACAATGACCAGATCACGTTTTTGGTAACGTTGGTTGAGGGATGAACGTTGACCAGGACAACTCTCCGACTCTTCTTCAAATAGTCTCACAGGAAGCTGTACATCCACCTGAGAGGGCAGGCGGGGCCTCAGTTTAGCGTCTCATCCGAAAGACGGCACCTCCGACAGTGCGGCACTCCCTCAGTACTGCACCAATGTGATTATGAGCTCAAGTCTCTGGACTGTGGACTTCGACCCACGACCTTGTGATTCAGAGGTGAGAGTGCTACCCACTGAGAACACCGGCTGACAACACACCAGGGACAAGTGAGGCCCAGGACGCCTGAAGGGGGATGTAGAATTCTGAAAGATAATTACAAAAGAGTGAAGTGTAATATTTTTCATTCTTGCAATTGCTCTGTTACGTCGTATAATTCTGCATGGATGTCAGATCAATGGCCAGACCAGAAGGTTGGGCCTGGGTCTGTAAGACATGTGGTTGTGTCTGTCTCTGATGGATCAATTTGGCTGTGTCACACATATAATTATCGAATGTTTACAGCACAGGAGGAGGCCTTGCGGCCCATCAAGCCTGTGCTGGCTCTTTGTAAGAGCAATCCAGTCAGTCCCATTCCCCCGCTCTTTCCCCGTGGCCCTGCAAATTTTTGCCTTACAAGTATTTACCCCATTTCTTTTTGAAAGCCACGATTGAATCTGCTTCCACCACCCTTTCAGGCAGCGCATTCCAGATCATAACAACTTGCTGCGTCAAAAAAGTTTTTCCTTATGTTCTTTTGTCAATCAACTTAAATCTGTATCCTTTGGTTCTTGACTCTTCCGCCAATGGGAACAGTTTCTCTTTATCTACTTCATCTAAACTCTCTGGGAGAAGAAATTCCTCCTCATTTCCGTATTAAATGGGCGACCCCTTATTCTGAGACTATGCCCCCTAGTTTTAGATTCCCCCATGAGGGGTAACATCCTCTCAGCATCTACCCTATCGAGTCCCCTCAAAATCTTATATGTTTCAATTAGATCTCCTCTCATTCTTCTAAATTCCAATGAGTATAGACCCAACCTGTTCAATCTTTCCTCATAAGACAACCCTTCCATACCCTGAATCAACCTAGCGAACCTTCTCTGAACTGCTTCCAATGCAAGTATATCCTTCCTTAAATAAGGTCGCAATACTCCAGTTGTGGCCGAACCATTGTTTTATTTAGGTTCAATATAAGTTCCTTGCTTTTGTACTCTATGCCTCTACTTATAAAGCCCAGGATCACGTATGCTTTTTAAACTGCTTTCTCAACCTTTCCTGCCACCTCAAAGATTTGTGCACATATATCCACAGGTCTCTCTGTTCCTGCACTCCCTTTAGAATTATACCGTTTAGTTTATATTGCCTCTCCTCTTTCTTCCTGCCAAAACGTATCACGTCGCACTTCTCTGTGTTAAATTTCATCTGCCATGTGTCCGCCCATTCCACCAGCCTGTCTATGTCCTCTTGAAGTCTATCACTATCCTCCTCACTGTTTACTACACTTCCACATTTTGTGTCATCTGCAAATTTTGAAATTGTGCCCTGTACACCCAAGTCCAAGTCATTAATATATATCAAAAAAAGCAGTGGTCCTAGTACCGACCCCTGGGGAACACCACTGTATACCTTCCTCCAGTCCGAAAAACAACCGTTCACCACTACTCTCTGTTTTCTGTCACTTAGCCAATTTTGTATCCATGCTGCCACTGCCCCTTTTATTCCATTTCCATGGGCTTCAATTTTGCTGACAAGCCTATTATGTGACACTTTATCAAATGTCTTTTGGAAGTCCATGTACACATCAACCGCATTGCTCTCATCAACCCTCTCTGTTACCTCATCAAAAAACTCAATCAGGTTAGTTAAACACGATTTGCCTTTAACAAATCTGTGCTGGCTTTCCTTTATTAATTCACACTTGTTCGAGTGACTATTAATTTTGTCCCGGATTATCGTTTCTTGAAGTTTCCCCACCACCGAGGATAAACTGACTGGCCTGTTGTTGCTAGGTTTATCCTTACACCCTTTTTTGAACAAGGTTGTAAAATTTACAATTCTCCAGTCCTCTGGCACCATCCCCGTAGCTAAAGAGGATTGAAAGATTCTGGCCAGCACCTCTGCAATTTCCACCCTTACTTCCCTCAGCATCCCAGGTGGGTGACTTATCTACTTTAAATGCAGCCAGCCTTTCTAGTACCTCTTCTTAATCAATTTTTAGCCCATCCAGTATCTCAACTACCTCCACTTTTACTGTAACTTTGGCAGCATCTTCTTCCTTGGTAAAGACAGATGAAAAGTTCCCAATTAATACATGTAAGGAATCTTACAACACCAGGTTATAGTCCAACAGTTTTATTTGAAAATCACAAGCTTCACCTGACGAAGGAGAAAGCCTCCAAAAGCTTGTGATTTTCAAATAAAACTGTTGGACTATAACCTGGTGTTGTAAGATTCCTTACATTTGTCAACCCCAGTCCATCACCGGCATCTCCACATCATCCCAATTAATACCTCAGCCATGCCCTCTGCCTCCATGTGTAGATCTCCTTTTTGGTCCCTAATCGGCCCCACCCCTCCTCTTACTGCCCGTTTACTATTTATGTGCCTATAGAAGACTTTCAGATTCCCTTTAATGTTAGCCGCCAGTCTATTCTCATAGCCTCTTTGTCCTCTTATTTCCTTTTTCACTTCTCCTCTGAACTTTCTATATTCAGCCTGATTCTCACTTGTATTATCAACCTGACATCTGTCATATGCCCCTTTTTTCTGCTTCATCTTACTCTCTATCTCTTTCATCATCCAGGGAGCTCTGGCTTTGGTTCCCCCATCTTTCCCCCTCATGGCAATGTCCCTAGACTGTACCCGAACCATCTCCTCTTTAAAGACCGCCCATTGTTCGATTACAGTTTTGCCTGCCAATCTTGAATTCCAATTTACCTGGGCCAGATCCGTTCTCAACCCACTGAAATTGGCCCTCCTCCAATTAAGTATTTTTACTCTAGATTGCTCCTTGTCCTTTTCCATAGCTAATCTAAACCTTATGGTACTATGATTACTGTTCCCTAAATGTTCCCCCACTAACACTTGCTCCACTTGACCCACCTCATTCCTTGTTGGGCTGGAAACATACTGATCAAGAACGTTCTCCTGAACACACTTCTGAAACGTTAACTGTTTCTTTCTCCACAGATGCTGCCTGACTTGCTGAGTATTTCCAGCATTTTCTGTTTTTATTTCAGAAATTCCTCCCCCTCTTTGCCCTTTACACCATTACGATCCCAGTCTATATTAGGATAATTGAAGTCCCCCATTATCACTACTCTTGCACCTCTCTGTAATTTCCCTGCAAATTTGCTCCTCTGTATCCTTCCCACTAGTTGGTGGCCTACAGAATACACCCAGTAGTGTAATGGTACCTCCATTGTTTCTTAACTCTAACCAAATAGATTCTGTCCTTGACCCCTCCAGGACATCCTCTCTCTCCAGCACTGTAGTATTTTCCTTAATCAATACTGCCACCCCCCCTCCTTTTTTTCCTTCCCTATCTTTCCCGAACACCTTATATCCAGGAATATTTAGTACCCAATCCTACCCTTTTTTGAGCCAGGTCTCTGTTATCACCACTACATCATATTCCCATGTGGCTATTTCCACCTGCAGCTCACCAACCTTATTTACCACGCTTCATGCGTTTACACATATGCACTTTAAACCTATCTTCAAACTTCTCGTATTCTCTCTCAGTCTGATCCCACCTAACACTGCACTATTTCTTACTCTAGTGCTCTCTGTCTCTCCCAATCCTTTGTGCACCTTATTTCCCCTTTCTAATGCTACATCCTAATGCCCCTCCCCCAGGCAAATTAGTTTAAACCCCCCCACCTCCACACCCAAAACAGCACGAGTGAACCTCCCCGCGAGAACATTAGTCCCAGCTCTATTGAGGTGTAACCCGTCTGTCTTGAACAGGTCCCTCCTGCCCCCAAGAATCTGAAGCCCTCCCTCTTGCACCATGTTTCTAGCCACGCATTAATCTGCCATATCTTCCTATTTCTGCACTCACTCGCGTGTGGCACTGGGAGTAATCCAGTGATTACTACCTTTGAGGTCCTGATTTTTAACTTCTTCCCTAGATCCTGAAACTCTGACCGCAGGAGCTCATCTCTTTTCTTTCCGATGTCGTTGGTACCCACGTGGACCATGACTTCTGGCTCTTCCCCTCCCCCACGCAGAATGTTCTGCACCCTCTCCGTGATGTCCCTTACCTGGCGCCAGGGAGGCAACACACCATGCGGGACTCTCGTCGGCAGTCACAGAAATTCCTGTCTGTCCCCCTGACTATTGAATCCCCTATGACTACTGCATTTCTACACTTCACTGTGCCCCCCTGTGCAGTCCTTTGCCCCATGGTGCCATGCTCAGGACTGCACTCCTTCGAGGTGTCGTCACCCTCACTGGTATTCCGGTTTGAGAAGATTCCCGCACTGCCTGCCTCTTCCTATCCTTTCGGATGGCCACCCACTTGCTATCCTGAACCCTCTATGGCTGCAGGGCGACCACCTCCTGGAACGTACGATCCAGGGAATCTTCAGCCTCCCTTGGTGACCTTGACCTTGACCAGGCAGTGTGGGGCATGTATCTCCTTGGGTGGATGTTGTCCACCTATCTGCCAGGCCCAAGTTGGGAAGCAGTTTTCAGGGAATCTCTCGAATTTGGCCATTAAAGACTACTTCGTATTTTAGTCCTTAAAAATGTGGATAGCTGCTCAAACCATCTTGGCAGGTGACAGGATCCAAACCGAACACCACCTCAGTCGAGTGCACCATCGTACTAACAACATGTGGGATTGTGTTTATCTTCTTTGGTTCTCAGGAGGTGGCGCTGGCAAGAGGCGGCAGCGGCCACTTCAGTTCATGTATTGTGGGACTGGAGTTACATATAGGCCAGGCCAGGCAGCAGGCTCCCCATCACGCTCATCTTTTTCCAGTACCAGCCCTCAGGTTTATTAAATTCCGTTTCACAACGTGCCCGGGTGGGATTTGGACCCTCTCCCTCAGCGTTGCTCACCCAATACCCAAATCACGAGGCTGCTGCACTCGGATGCTAATGTCCATTTGACCTATACTGCACTTTATCTATCTTTTGTTTCGTTATCCACTGAATTCTGCACATTTCATGAATTACAAACGGCGCAACATTAATACTGTTGTATCATTTTCGTAAAGAGACTCCATCCTCCCCGCATCGGCCCCGAACTCACTTCTCTCCTCCGTTGTTTCCTCATCGGCCTCTCGCCATCACACAACCTCCTCCAGCTTGTGGGCAAAGGAAGTGCCCAGCTGCCAACTTCACCACAGTCACGATCGGAGCCGTCCTGCAATCGGTCGCTGGGCAGCCGATCCAAGTCTGGCCGGGTCGAGGCGATTCATTACCTCAAAATAAGGTGAGGTGCTTCACTTGCCGTGCTCCAGTTCAACGAAACGAGGGGCAGCCTGGGAACCAGGAGTGGGTCGACGGTGCCTGTCTGATGCGTGCTCCCTTCAAAGCCAGAATAATATTTCAATTAATGAAGCATCTTTTCTTTCAATGCAACATTTTCCTATTTTATGCCGTTGACCGAAATACTCACACATTTTAGTCAGTTAGTGTGAGCTGTGCCAATGCTCCGATAACGCGCTACTTCATGAAACCATTTACAATCTTTTTGAGCCTGGGCCTTGTGTTTTAACGGATTAACTTATGGACAATTAATGGTTAAGTGTTGAGACTTTCCATCTCCTTGGAAGCCCTGGAACTAGTACAGTTAATCCATCCTTTTGGAAGATTGAATTCATTCTAAGGGATCGCCTCAAGTTGTTTCATGTATGTTTTACACCATCAGTCTAATGGCGAGGACCCTTACATTAGAACGTACAGCCCAGAAACAGGCCATTCGGCCCATCTGGTCCATGCCGGTGTTTATGCTCCACACGAGCCTTTGGAAAAAGAGGGAAATTTAGGAGGAGGTAGAAATCTTTCTACCTTAGGCAAGCTCAGACTTCTACATCTTATCCAGCCCCTGCCCACCCACTCTCCCCCCAAAATATGGCAAATATTGCCCTCCCCTTTCAATTAGTTAACACTAATTTTTAGCAGTATGACCTTTGCAGGAAAGTTAGAAGTTGTCCTCAGAATGCAACTTTTTGGCCAGCTTTGAAAATGGAATGGGGAGCTGCCCAATGGCTCGGTTGCTAAAGGCAAAGTGTAGCCAAACAACATAAATCTGACGGTCCTAGCTTCAGTGTCCTTTCTGTGCTGAGTTGATGGATCTCACCTGGAGTAGCAGGTGCCTGTGCCCTGGGCAAGGAAGGGAAAAATCAGTCATGGTTACCATTCCGAATTGGATCAACTGGCCCCTGCTGGAACGGGTCAGGTGAGATAGATTCAGGTACAGACATGATTGCACACCTGATCAAATAGCACTCTACCACTGTCCGGACTCGCACAGGAGGAATAGCCACTTGGGAACAGTACTCTGGGGCACGTCCTGTCAGTGGACCTGTACATCTTCAGGGGCAATGAAGGGTTGGGGGGGAGGGGAAGGGAAAATTCAAATTTGTCAACCTGGGTAAACGAGAGACCAGACATAAGGCGAGAATGATCCCTGAATCCAGTCACTGCAATATCTCAAGTCACTGCAGCAAGTTAACTGTCCTTGGGTCAAGGGGTAGAGTAACAACCAACAACCCTACGCTCTGGAACTCCCTCCCCAAACCGCTCTGCCTTTCTATCTCTCCTCCTTTAAGATACTCCTTAAAATCTACCTCTTTGACCAAGCATTTGGTCACCTGTCCTAATTCCTCCTTGTGGCTCGGTGTCAAATTTTATTTGATAACACTCCTGTGAAATGCTTGGGACATTTTACAATGTTAAAGGCGCTATATAAATGCAAGTTGGTGTTGTTGTTGGGTATGGGTGCGGTAGCACAGTGGTTATGTTACTGGACTAGCAATTGAGGCGGTTGGACCAATAATCCAGAAGTCATGAGTTCAAATCCTTCCATGGCAGCTGGGGAATTTAAATTCAATTAATTAAATAAAATCTGGAATGAAAAAAAACTAGTATCAGTAATGGTGGCATGAAACTACCAGATTGTTGCTAAAAACCCATCTGGTTCATGAATGGGAAGGAAACCTGCTGTCCTTCCTCAGTCTGGCCCATATGTGACTCCAGACCCACAGCAATGTGGTTGATTCTTAATCGCCCTCTGAAATGGCCTCGCAAGCCACTCAGTTTTCGAGGCACGCAGCTCATCACCACCACCACCACCTTCTCAAGGGCAATTAGGGATGGGCAATAAATGCTGGCCTTGCCAGTGATGCCCACATCCCATGAACAAATTAAATAAAAACTGATAAACACATGACAAGTGTCCTTTCCAAGACGTGCCAACTACAAAAGGCTTTGCGCCCAGCAACAAAATTTCATTCGTCTCTTCCAAAGGGGTCTCATTCCGAGATTGGTGGGTACAACGTACAAAACAACTTGGGGAGATACCTTCGAATGAACTGCATCGATGCCAAGTTCCAGGGCCTCCAAGGAGATTAAAAGTTTTAACACTAACCAGTCCCCAAACGCGGGGCGCAATTCAAGGACATCACAGCTGCTGGTCGTGATTTGTTTTTGGGAGCCGGGACGGAATACCAGCAATTGTCACCGGGAAAGACTCGTGGGGCTCAATTTTACCATGGTGGCCGGTTGGCAGCCGGTGGGGGAAGAGGGGTGAAGGTGCACGTGGCAAAACCGCATGAACCAAACTTACCGTTTCCGACGCGATCGTAATTGATAGTGGTTAACGTCCTCTCCGGGTTTTGCGCCCAGCAGCTGGCCTGATTGACAGACTGGCTACCGTCAGGAGCTGCTACGTGAGGAGGGGCGAGAAAGAAAGAGAGCCAGACGTCATCCGGCACTAGAACACAAGACCGATGGGGGTTTGAGGGGGGGGGGGGAAAGAGAGGAAAATCGTGGGGAAGAGGGGAAGATCGGGGTGGGGGGGACATCAGAGCAGGTTTCAAAGGTCGTTCATTTAGTGTTTTCGATTTCATAGTTTTTCATTTAATGTCTTTAGTTTCTTTGTCCCTGCTCCGATGGGCAAGCTGCCCAGGTAAGTTTAAAAATCTTTCCAATCCCTTCATCTGTCACAGGTAAAGTGCCTTATGTACCTCATTGAGGTACATTTGGCTCTTTGTCATCCCGCCGGCTCTGTCCCTGGGAAACTCGGAAGTCGGCGGGTTGGAACCGGCTTCCGATCCCGAACGGGGTTTCCGCGATTTTCGGAGCCCCCCCACCGCCCCCAACTGCCTCCTAAAATCACCCCGGTGGTTTCCGTGGAATGATTCCTTCCTTGGTAAAACAGACGAATTTCTGGTGCCAAGAACCACAGATTAAAAAGTCAGTTCAGCCAGGAGCTGTCATAGAATCATAGAATCATACAAGTGACAACATGGAAACAGGCCCTTCGGCCCAACATGTCCATGTCGCCCAGTTTATACCACTAAGCTAGTCCCAATTGCCTGCACTTGGCCCATATCCCTCTATACCCATCTTACCCATGTAACTGTCCAAATGCTTTTTAAAAGACAAAATTGTACCCGCCTCTACTACTGCCTCTGGCAGCTCGTTCCAGACACTCACCACCCTTTGATCCTTCTGACTGGAGGACAGACTGACGACTTCCCCTCCCCGCCTCCCTCTCCTTAAAACCCTCCTAATCGTCTTTGGCTCCATTTCCCTCAGCACCGTTAAAGGCACTATATAAACGTACACAAGGCCTGGCGCCATCACAGAGGAACATCCCTGAAAGGAAACAAGCACTTTTGTTGCGTGTGGAGCTGTCGAAGACAAAATCAGATTTTTTTGCAGAAAGAACAGGAAGTCTGTGTCATTGTCCTTCAAAGTGATTTTATTGAGCGTTATTGTGCCCAGTCTCCTCAGAGAGGTAAACAGGTCTGCACGGAATGTGGGCAAAAACGGAGGTGCTGCATTGTGGCTGGATACATGGCTTGCCAGCTGCAGCTTACATCTGATCACACAAGTATTGAATAGCAATGCCCGAGAACATTTAGACGTGTTTGTTTTGAGATAAGCATCTCGACATAATTATGCTTTGAGAACAACAGTAATCCTAGAATTTTTCCATGGATGTGTTTTATCCATTTTCAGACGTCAGTTATCCTCGTTACAATCGCGGTGATTCCAGACATACCTCGCAGGTGAAAGCAGATTTCCACACACCTCCAGGACAAAAATAGAAGTTTACATCAATTTGGTCATTTACATGTACCCTCTCAAACTTCCACACAGCTCAGGGAAAGATAATCCAAAAAAGTTTGAAGATATTATCAGGGCAGCAGGTGTCTGGTTGCTGGCAAGTCTCCTCAGGAATTGGTAGGGACTGTGTTCTGGCAGTGTTCACCGAACACAGAGTTGTGCAATACCAACATCGCAAGTTCCTAACTTGTTGTGGGGAAGTGATAAGTGACAGTTTAAAGATAGGATGCACAAAAGTTAATGACGAGCACAGATACAGGTCCCGCCAGGTTATTTATCTGGGTGTAATTCTGAGAGATCAGAGTAAGACATCTTGGGCGACTAAAAATTCGGAAGTGATAGAGACAGAAGCAAAAGCATTTTTCCCAAAGAATATTGGGGGCAACTTATACCCAGGATTTTACAGTAACTCTCTTCTTATACCAAAAGGGTAGAGTCCAATTTTTTTTAAAAAACAGTTCTTTGATGAGATACAGTTTGTTTATTTATAATCCAGGTTGACAAAAGGGACACATCTATTTCACACTTTAAAAACACTGGTCAATAGAGCTGTGGGATTGTTTAATGTTACAATACAGTGATGTGGAGTTCTCGGTTCACACCTCATCTGCTCTAATTGAGAAATTAAGATGTTTTCCCTTGTTGTATTTTGCAAATACACATTTTTAAATGAGATTCTGATTCTTCAGGTCATGAATAGTTGCAGCAATACCAATATTCCAGTGGAGGGCACTGTCCCCCACTGCACTATCCCCAGACAAAATATTCCCTTCCCTTTAAATTAGAAAAAAAAATCACCACATCTCAACTTTGAGGAAACTTATGTCGAGGTGGGGAAAGTTAATACTGGCTCAGTCCTACTCCTCACTAATGGCTTTCTGAGGGCTGAATCAATCCGGGCTTCCATAAAAATGTATGGAGCTGCTCCAGGAGCACGCAGGCCTTTTCCATAACTTCCATCCCTGGAGCAGCTCAGGAAGAAACTGGAGCCCCAAAATGGTGAGCCATCTGAGTGGAAAAATGGACCATTAGAATGGCGATCGAGAGAGAGAGAGAGAGAAAGAAAGAGAGAGAAGGACAGACAGAGAGAGAGAGGCAGACAGAAATTCAGAGACACAGAACGAGACAGAGACAGAGAGGCAGACAGAAAGAGAGAGGCAGATGGACAGAGAGAGAGAGACACAGGAAAAAAAAACTTGATGTAAAAAAAGCCTCCCGCAACACTGTTTCCCCTTGCGATCCCTCATGTACATTAGTGTTTCACAACATCATTTAAACATGATCCTAACAGAGATGAGAGTCTAAATCACACTCTTATGTTCATTCTCCCAGGCAAAGTTTCAGGGAGTAATTTGTACAAAAGTGGAAATGCTGAGATGCTTGAGTGCTGTCAAATTGCTGGGGGGGGGCGCGTTTTTTACATGTCTGGCGCACGCAGTGTGCGAGAGGAAAGCTGATTGAGGGAGGGGTGAAGAGCGATGAAGGGTAGAGACACATTAAAAGACTGCTACAAAAAGGGGTAAAAAGACACAGAAGCACCAAACATTTTGTCTCCGTGGTGTTTAAAGTATTAAGACATCAGAGTTCAACATACAGCATGACTACAAATGTAGGAGGTTATGTACAGGAACTGAGGTATTTCCCCAAAAGACAATACAGTTGGTGGCAAGTCTTACACAGGATTTTACAGTAACTTTATACCTTCATGGGATTATATAATTATGTCATGCCTTAAACTGTTTACAGTAGATTCCTTGAAAGCTTAAAGGTCGTCCCTCATCCTACAGGAGTGTTAACAGCCCATTAATCTAATAACAATGACCCATGAAGTTAAATCTGTCCTTGTTAAAGAGACTAGATAATGCTTTGGCTACTGCCACTTTTAAATCACGGTCTTTTAGTGTTAAATATAACCCGTAAAGATAAAACACACTTTTCTGCAAACTGTCTTCAACGTTACATCCAGTACTTTGCAGGAGAAAGGGAAGCAAGTTTGAAACAGGCCATTGTGAATTAGAACCAGAGAAGTTCTCAGCACAGATAGAGGCCATTGGGCCCATCGAGTGTCTCAAATACTGTTTTCCTTCCATCCAATCACAAGGAACTACTGATAAGCAAAATGGAGGCCAAGACTTCAGGTCTTGGAAGTGGAGCATCTGATGGGTACGACGCCCTCTATTTTTCACTATTCCCTGCTGCTTCGAGCCTCACATCTTTTGTGGCTCTGCGACCGATTTGCTTCCAGTCCTGCAGCAGCATCTTTTTGAACCAGCCGCTGTTGGTAGCGCAGATGACTCGCTCTGATCTCTCTCTCTCTCTCTATCTCCCCGCCCAACCTCTGCCTGGAGCTTGACTGCGACAGCACACCTGAGATCAGGCATTCACCTGGGGGGGGGGGGGGGATATCGCTGCATCCCACCGCTCCATGTTCCCTTGGGGGAAACGGTTTTAAAAACTTGCGTGCTTCCCAGCCTCCGTTACCCTGGGCCTCGCTAAATTCCGTTACAGCCACAAGAATCAGCATCGCGCTGGTCTCGTGGGCTTTTCATAGAGTTGAGGAGGCAAGACAACCTGATTCTTCCTGCACCGGGGGATGAGGATTCCACCGGTCAGAAGGAGACGCTGAGACAATGCTTATTACACCCACTGAACATTATATCCGGAGCTCAACGTTATTTACAAACATTACAAAATTACATCTTTATAAAGCTACTTTTGAGTGCAAATGAAGCACCTTTTATGTGCTAGTGCATTTTTCTTCAGGTATCAGAAACAAGAATTAAACAGCTACATTTCCCATCACCCCGTAACATACACAGAGTAACCTACACTTCTTCATTCCTGCCTTCTCTCACCCGTTAATTTAGTGGTAGTGCTCAGAGTTCTGTTCAAATAAGTCAATAGTGTCAGGGTACTACTCCGTAAGGGAACACTCATACTCACACTATACTCACCATGAAGCAAGTTGGGAACTCAAAAACATACAGTACAGCAGTTTTGTACAGGACTGGGTAACATATGACAAAATGTTTGCATAATTTAAAAATGCAAAACATATTCTTAACCAAAAACGTTTAAAGTGGGGGGCGGTGGGAGTCCAAGCTTGTTCTCTCCTTGGGCCCCATGTCAAATTTAAATCCATTCATTTAAATGCATCTCAAACTGCAGATACCAAAAGATCTGCACCAAGAACAGCTCTTTCTGAGCCTCCAGGCCCACCAACTTCAAACAACAAGTAAGAAAAGGAAGGGCAGACAATATCAAATTGCCTGGGCTTCGAGAGTCAGATCTTCAGGGCTTGGGAGTTGCATGGGGCCCGGGGACTTCAGTTTGGACATTCCCAGGGTCAAGTCAAGCAACATTTTTCTCTCCATAAAGCCTATGAAGATATATTAAAAATATTGTGTATTGTCTGGTACAATGCAACGTTTATCACAGTCACGCCCTTGACCCATCACCTCGAATTTTCATAATCCCTAATAACGAGATGAACTCTCCCTTTAAGTTTACTCTTTTTGGCTGCTGCTGGACTTTAAGTACAACTTTCTTACCTTCGTGTTAAACTGACTGGATTCCCCTCCCAAGGATGAGATGTCCCACTAAAACTCCCTTCCCCGACCACGCATGGCTCTTATTGCGAGTCTGCTTGTTGGATTCCCACGTTGGACATGGACTGGAACAAAGTGGAAGTTAATGGAATCACTGTGACTGCAACTCTTGCAGACAGTTATTCTTTTAATGCCAATTTTTCAGAGGGGCAATAGGTCTGTTTTCTCCAACCCACCGTGGCCTGGAGTGGCAGGGCAGAGGCTCGTGCCCCACTTCTCCCTGACCTCAAACTATGCTTTTCAGGACAAGAGATCAGGCACTTCATAAACAAGGAGGGAGTGAAGATGATCAGTTAGCCATTCTCAGCAATATCCTAGCAATCTGTCAAACTGCAGAATTGGCAGAAGCCAGAGAACAGGTACACCACCCACCAACTTTGGCCATGGGACATGAAGAAAGGGGAGAGGTTGAATGGAAGATCTCTAAATCTTAGTCCATTGACATCGCTGCTTTTCCCCAACCCCAACAAAAACTGTACGCTCAAGTGATTCCCCATTTTCACACAATTGTGGTTTACTCATCTAACTCTGAAAACTCTCGATTGAACCCAGCATTGACTAGCGCACAGTTTACGTGTCACTTTTCCAATTCAGTCATCTGCCACTATAGAGAGAGCCCGCAGATCATTGAGTTTAGCTTCATTTTCCTTCTCCCGTTGTTCATCGGTGATTCCCTGCTGGTCAATCTGGCCAGTGAGATCTCCAAATATCTTGGACATTTCTGTATAGTACACGACCTGCAACAGAAACAGAAACAGAAACAGGAGGTGAAGCCGATGTTCCGACAGTAACATTCCTCAGCCTTTGCTACAAATTACTACTTTAGAGTGACTGCAAGGTCAATCTGCCCTGCTGGCCAGGCACATTCAATTGGGGGTTGCCACCTCGGTTCGGCCATTGTTGCATTGTGTTGGCTGGAACATTTCTGGCAGCATTTGAGCAGCCAGATGAGTGGGGACCTACAAATACAATGTGCACCTGCATCACTGTGCACAGATCATACTGCTCAGCGCCTGTTGACTGCAATGAGTCAACACCGATTGAGACAGAAAGACTTGTATTTATACAGCGCCTTTCACAAACTCAGGACGTCGCAAAGCCCTTCACAGCCAATGAAGTACTTTTGAGTGTAGTCACTGTTGTAATGTAGGAAACGCGGCAACCAATTTTCATACAGCAAGGTCCCACAAACAGCAATGTAATAATGACCAGATAATCTGTTTCAGCGATGTTGGTTGAGGGATAAATATCGGCCAGAACACAGGGAGAACTCCCCTGCTCTTCTTCCAATAGTGCCGTGGGATCTTTTACGTCCACCTGAGAGGGCAGACGGGGCCTCAGTTTGACGTCTCATCTGAAAGACGGCACCTCCGACGGTGCAGCACTCCCTCAGTACTGTACTGGGAGTGTCAGCCTAGATTTTGCACTCAAGTCTCTGGAGTGGGACTTGAACCCACAACCTTCTGACTCAAGAGGTGAGAGTGCTACCAATGGAGCCATGGCTGACACAGATGACCACTTGATGTCTCAAGTAATGGGAACAGAATGGAATTATAGGCAGTCACCTGAGTTTTTTTTTAAATGACTAAGTAAATTGCAACCTTTGACTTGCAGTAATTTTGATGTGGTGCCAAGACGCCTCTTCGAAACTGTCTTGCATTTGGGGATTCTGACGAACGTCAGCCAGTTTTCTTTCACTGACGTGTTGAAAATCTTAGTGTGGCACCAGCACAAAAAAGGAGCAGTGTAACTTGTATAAACTTGTCAATTGTACTCAGTCGCAACAATTATTCTCGAAACGGCAAGCCTTAAATTGAACTGGACTATGAGAACTGTGAAAAGAATACTTGAAATAGAAAATACTTGCACTTTTTAGGCCGTACCAAGTTTTTCCGGTTGCCAGATGAGACACATCAGGACTAATCTGCTGAGCTGTCAAAGATATATTTTGGGAGTAAGAGAGAACGCTACCTTTGCAATATTGGGGAAAACCTCTGCCTTTTTTGAATGTGTAAAAGTTGACTTTAAAACAAAAAAGTCAACAAACCCAACAGGATCACAAAAAGGGTTTTCTATTTCGTTGTACGGTTACTTTTGGGTCAGCAAAAACTGTGCTCCCCACAAAGCACTTTCTAATTCGTGGCAACAAAAGTACGTCCTCCGTCTACCGACATGTTAGACAAATTGGACAAACCACTGTGTTCATCCAAGATAATTTGGACCATCCTTGGCAACAAGAGCTTCTGCACGTCTTTCAAGTCTAGACTTTCCAAGATTGTTTTCACTGTTCAACCTCGAAGGTGTCAGATAGGATGTGAAGTGACCTTTACTAGAGCAGATGGTAACAACCTCCCATGCATGCACTCAAAAAAGTCATCCAGATAAGTCATTCAGATAGTCTGCTGATAAGTTTCCCTTCAACAGGTACATCATTGGAAACCAACTAGCTAGAGCTTCCAAGTTGTCTAGTGATTCACACATTAGGGTAGCTGTCATGACATCCATGAAATGCAGCTGTGTTTCACTTATTATTGGAACAGGTACAAGGGGAGGGACCAAGCTGCCCTCACTAGAACAAACATCTTGTAATCTTGTAAATGATCTGTGCTACGAGGAGAAACAAAGGAAAGGGAATCTCTTCTGTTTCAGGATCGCACTGGTCTCCCGGAACATGAGGCGGAAACGCAGAACCTCCCAAACCCGCGACCTCTACCACCTAGAAGGACAAGGGAAGCAGATGCATGGGAACAACACCACCTGCACGTTCCCCTCCAAGTCACACACCGCGCTGACTTGGAAATATATCGGCGTTCCTTCATCGTCAGTGGGTCAAAATCCTGGAACTCCCTACCTAACAGCACTGTGGGAGAACCTTCACCAAACGGACTGCAGCGGTTCAAGAAGATGGCTCAGCGCTACCTTCTCAAGAGCAATTAGGGATGGGTAATAAATGCTGGCTTTACTAGCAATGCCCACATCCCATGAATGAACAAAAAAATGGTTCTAAATTCAATATAGTCGATCTGAAATGAGTCATATGGAAGAAACCACACCTCTTGACCCCCACCCTCTCTAGGTGGGCTCACCATCTGGTGAGGGAAGTATTAACACGTAGAGCTCGTACCGAAGAATGGCCAAATATTGTTGTCCGAGATCCAACCCTAAAAAGTATTGAGCAATTCCACTTATAATAACTTTTCAGTTAATGACCAATAACGTCGGCTGGTTCAACTACATAACAGTCACGACACTTCAAAGTAATTTGTTGTATGTGAAGCACTTTGGGATGTCTGGGATGTGACAATACTGATAAGCTGAGTAAACTTCCCCTGGAGTGGGAGAAAGCATCTGCATAAGATGGGAGAAAGAGAACGAAAGGCTCCAAGTGAGGCTGCACATAGCAGGTTGGGTTGGATCAGCTGAGGCGCAATGCAAAGTGTCCCTGGTGGCTTGTCCCCAAAGGATGGTGACCATTTCCTGACTGTCTGGGGCGCTTCAACAAGAGGAGTCCACCATTTGAAAAGAGAACAGATATTTTAAAACATTAGGAAAACTGAAGAAAATAGCGACAGAAATTTGAGGAATTATTCCCCACAAAAGCCGGCGAGAAACTACAAGACAGAAGGAAAGAATTAAGAGTTATGTGGAGTACGGTACTTGCACGTCAAGATAGCAGAAAAGTCCATTTAGCATGAACAAGTCCACCATTATCGAAGTCCAAAAGGCATCACATCCCTGGGGCTCTCTTCACTGGACAATCAGTCCCAAACATTGATGTTTGGGAGATAAACAAACGAAGAAGAATCTGCGTAATGAGATCGGATTCAAAAATTTGGTCCCTGAATTTTTATGATTTTTTCAGAGGCGGTAATTAATATCAGTGCAGCTAACTACTGAGCAAACATGAAACAAATTGAAACTGCACAGAAAACATTATCCTTTTCATTTTGAGATAGAGGTCTGTTAAGTTGCAGGTCTCTCAAACTAATAATCACTTGACATTTCCTGGAGAAACAGCACTGATAAATTGATAGTTGACTGTGTTGACAAACAAATCTGGATGAGAAATGGGTTGGTCCAGTCAGGCTGAGTCAAAAAAAGAGCTTTTGTCTCAAGTCTTACCCCAAAGAACAAATATGGATTCTGTACAGTTAGCATTGGAATATTATGATTTGACCTTCTTAATTATATAAAGAAAAATAGCTTCAGGCATGTAGAAGACATTTCAAGATTTTCCAAATTAAGATAGTTAAACTAAGCAATATATTCTCAACCTACATCACCATAATCTAACACCTACAGATCATTTTGTCAGATTGTATTCGGTGCATTTTTGAAATAGTTAGGGAGATAGCTGCAGTTTTATGTTGAAACCACACTTAAGGTCAAGTATGAAATACATCATCACTTTGCACCCAATGAAAATAGGTGCATTAAGGAGACCCCAGGTTTATATCAAAGTTTTGACTGGCCTTTCAACTACCCTCTCTACAGGACTGTCTGGGCTAAATGAGGAATATTGTTGGAGGGTAATGCTCCATTTCTGGGTTGGGGGAAGATAAGACCACACGACAGCTTGCAAGACATGTTTGCTGCTTTCTGAAAAGAAGCATCTAATAATGGCTGTGAAGAAATCCACAGTGAAGACTAGAGGTTGCATCAGCCAAGCAATAAGATGATCATATCTTCAGTATGTTTTATGTTATTTCATTACAATTAATACAATTAAGCACAGTTGTTTCCATGATGGACACAGATTTATACTAACAAGAATATCAACTTTGGAAGATACAGATTTGGAGTTGAGATACCTCACCAACATGCCATAACAGATCTTAGAATACTTGATGATGTTAACGGATACAAAGTGGACTAAGTGCCCTGAAATAATCACTGTTTCCCCCCGATAAGTCTGCGTACACACCAATACTGGCGTTCATGACCTTAGCAGCGATGTCACGCAACCAGAGATCAGATTCTGTTTTAAAGAGAACAGTGAAGATTCTTTCACTGCTAAAGGTGAAGTGCTTTTTATCTCCAGTGTAGGTATTGAAGAAAAGCTCTCTATTAACTCGGTGGTTCCCCTCCCACACTTCAGTGGATAAAATAAAAAGACTTGCATTTATATAGCACCTTTCATGACCTCAGGATGTCCCAAAGAGCTTCACAGCCAATGAAGTAATTTTGAAGTGTAGTCACTGTTATAATTTAGGAAAAGCAGCAGCCAATTTGCGCACAGCAAGATCCCACAAACAGCGATTTGATAATGACCAGATAATAGAATCATAGAATCATAGAAGTTTACAACATGGAAACAGGCCCTTCGGCCCAACATGTCCATGTCGCCCAGTTTATACCACTAAGCTAGTCCCAATTGCCTGCACTTGGCCCATATCCCTCTTTCCCCATCTTACCCATGTAACTGTCTTCTTAAAAGATGCAGTTAGAATCAATAGTTTTTCCTTGCGGTTCATTAATACACTGCTCCAAGCCAATAAACCGGTCACTATTTTTGGAGGATGGGGTGCTGGACAGTATTTAAGGGAACAATTTAATCTGTTTAAGGGAGTGATAAATATTGGCCAGGACATCAGGGAGAACAACCCTGCTCTTCTTCCAAATAGTGCCATGGGATCTTTTACACCCAACTGAGGGGGCAGGTGGGGCCTCAGTTTCATGTCATCCGACAGTGAAGCACTCCCTCAGTACTGCACTGAAATGACAGCCTAGATTATTTGCTCGTCCCGAGAGTGGGTCTTGAACCCACAACCTGCTGACTCAGAGGTGAGAGTGAGCCACGGCTGACACATAAAAGCCAGCCCCATAATGTGCCACACCTTTAGGAGTGCCAATAATAGCCCACCAGAAAGAAGTGAACATAACTTATTTATGTTCGGAGATGGGTACACACACACAAACAACAAAGGTGGGTCAAGCAGGAGGACATTCAGTGCATGAATAAAAAAAAACCAAAATGGGTTTAAAAAAAGTGCTGATTGCTGTTTTAAGTGTTACTCACATGTCCTAGCTGAAGATCACTTAATTGTGGCTAAGGGACAAATAGGGGTCAACAGAGATGAAAAGTCAGGGGTGGAGAGTATGGTGACTCGATACCATGCACCTTACAACCCTCATGAGGAACACTTTGGGGAAAACGTATGCAACAAGATCTTCGAGGCCACATCTCACCGCTCCTTCAGACAAGGTCATGCTGAGAAGCAGCAACTCCAACCACCCTGCCTTGAAGTGGGCTGCTGGCTGTTGCAAGCAAACAGGATATTTTTGTGAACGAGAACTGAGGAGGCGGAAACAAGACTATTTGAGGGGGAAGTGTTTCCTAAAACTGTGGGAACAATAAAGAGAGAGATGTGGATCCAAGTCCAGAATGAGACAACCCCAGGACAGTTCCCAGAGATGGAGGAGCCTCAAGTCTATCCACACTGTTAACCCCTGCTTTGCTCATCCACCTAAACATTTAATGAAGTCCTGGTTAAAAGTTTTGTTGCAGATTCATCTGTTTAGCCCTGCACCTGCTCATAAATATTATCCCATCAAGCCGTATACCTGGCTCAAATCACCTTCAAAGCAGGAGACGGACTGAAGTCCTCCTCGACGAATTACCTCTCAGTCTTAATTTTGTCTGGAGGAGGCTTGAAGAATCTCTTGCGCTTTCAAGGCCATTTGAGGCCTGGTTAAATGGCAATGGTAAGACTCTTGACTGGGAGAGATATCACAGGCTCCGTCCAATGACTCAATGGGTAAAAGCACCATGTGGTGTGTTCCTGAGCTACATGAGTTCCTGAGATTATGGAGGTGCCGCAGGGGTCCAGCCTTCAGCAAAGGGGCAGAGGGGGGCAGTCAGTGTTTGGATAGCCATATTTTAACAGGTAAATATTTGAGCATCTCAGTTGCCATATTGGGCCTCCCAAGTGTGTGTTAATACTGTAATATAAACACAACACTGGACAAAGTTCCCAGAAATTTAGGTATTTCAGATTTTGCAAACAAAGAAAGAGGAAGGGCAGAGAAATCCTTTGAAGTTATTGACTGGAATACAGGGGAAAGAAACTGAAATGGCATTTCAGCAGGCTCACACTCGGTCTCTCTACCCAGATCATTCATGTAGATTGGAAGCAACAAGAGTCCCCACATGGCTCTACACTCAAGTCTGACGTTATACCTCTCATGATGGTCATTGTTTCATATCCTCTTCATTAAATTCTCATCCAGTCCCACGTTCTACTCTGGAACTCTGTGGCTTATAATTAAGTTGGAAGACTTTCTTGGGGAATTTAGTCAAAAACTTTCTAACGTCATCATGAATGCAAAAGTTCTCAGTCCCACTTTACCAAACATCTTGTCCCCCAGTTGAAGAGTGCAGTTACTTTGGAATCAATGTGAGTACCAGGTCACTCGTTATTTAGTAGGTTTCCGGATACATTTTTCTTTCAGATTATTTATGGCTAAGGTTTTCTTCATATTTTTATTCTGAACAATTAGAAAAACAACCCACTTTCCAAAGCAAACTCCTATCAAAAGGATACCACAGTGACTCATGATTTTGACCGAAATCTACTCCGGGGTAGGGGTAAATTCTGCAACAAGCCCTACACTTGATTGCACTTGGAAAGCTCCTAAACATCGGTTTGTGGGAGTTGTCACCAGTTAGTAGCAAGGTCTGAATACATACAAGCTGGGGTAAAGTGGACAGAAAGTCAGTGGTTTGCAGAGGGCTCCTGAAATGTCAAAAGAACTGCTGTTTTCTGTTTGTTTTTCAAACTTTTATTCACACTGATTCTGGCCAACAGGAAATTGCAGGCAGGAACAGGGATCACTTCTGTGACTGACTCAGTGGAGGAATGAGGAGGCTCAATCTGCTTTTCCTGATTTAAAAAAAATATATATTTAAATCTTCATATGTCAGATGAAGTTAATTATTTTATCTGGACATCTTGGTTGAAGACTTGCTTTAAATAGCAGTGGTTACATATAGACACTGTAGCTCTCCAACAACAAAACTGTGCATTTTATTTTGCTTAGCAAAATTGACACTTCGTGGATTCAAATCAACCCATTAAAAACAATTAGTTCCAGTCCAATGTGCCAGCTGCCTCCAGATTATGGCTTTGATGGTGATCTGCGTTCTCAAGACACTTTTTCTTCTCTTTCAAATACTCCAAATTTTAAAATTTGAGGCTTGAAATGAACGCTTTTGCTAAAATCGCAGAGAGGAATTTCAAACACATTCAGCGTTCATACATATTATCTCCAACACTCAACTTTCTTTCTCAAGCGCGAGAATGCACCACTGCCTTGCAATTGTGTTCCCATCTCTTCTGGTTTAAGACTCTCCTGACAGGTTTCTGCCATGCCCGCAGAACTGAGACTATAAACAGAATCCTGTGTGACCACCTCCAAGTCTCACTGTCCCTCAATACTGTTGGCCACCCCAATGCATCCTGAACATCTGTTCTGTAGTCCACTTCTCTCCAGGTTCCTCACGTACTTCTATCTACAATGCAATAACATTTCCAATGACTTATCCTAGTGCACCTGCACAGTCGCCTCTGGTGGAAGTCAATGCTTCTCTTCATGATTTATATGCTATCCACCTGTGACATAAAACTTGCATTTATATTGCGCCTTTAAAGTGGTAAAACATCCTAAGGAGCTTCACAGGACCGTTATCAATCAAAATTTGACACTGAGCCACACAAGGAGATATTAAGACAGGTGACCAAAAGCTTGGTCAAAGAGGTAGGTTTTAAGGAGCATCGAAAAGGAGAGAGAGGCAGAGAGATTTAGGAACGGAATTCCAGAGCTTAGGGCCTGGGCAACTGAAGGCATGGCCTCCAATGGTGCAGTGATTAAAATCAGGGATGCACAAGAGGCAAGAATTGGAGAAGCGCAGGAATCTCGGAGGGTTGTAGGGCTGGAGGAGGTTAGAGAGGTGAGGCGAGGCCATGGAGGGATTTGAAAACAAGGAACAGAATTTTAAAATCAAGGTATTCCCAGATCAGGAGCTAATGTAGGTCAGCAAGCACAGGAGTGATGGGTGAACGGGACTTGGTGCGAGTTAGGATACGGGCAGCAGAGTTTTGGATGAGCTCAAGTTTATGGAGGGTGGAAGATTGGAGAATTGGAATAATCGAGTCTAGAGGTTAATGAAGGGATGGATGAGGGTTTCAGCAGATGAGCTGAAGCAGGGCCAGAGACGGGCCACGTTACAGAGGTGGAAGTAGGCGGTCTTGGTGATGGAGCAGATATGTGATCCGGAACTCATCTCAGGGTCAAATAGAACATCAATGTTCATCCAAGTCTGGTTCAGCCTCAGACAGTGGCCAGGGAGAGGGATGGAGTTGGAGACATTAACACATTGAATAGAAAGTAATGGATCATTTATCAGACATGTCACTGACCTAAGTAGAACACTGGTGACTGAATGGAAGATTCTGTTGTAGTGGCTGTTTGAGATTAATGCTAAACTCAATGCTAATTGTACAAATGCAAATGTAATACTCAATGAAATAAATCACTTTTCACTTTGAATCAGGTGATGTGATCCCGGGAGTTTGTACAAATGCAGATAGGGAGTTAACTGCTGGAGTCAAACCAAAATTTGTATAATTCTAATTAACTTTCTCAAACATCAAGAATGCATCTGGGAGCTTCCCCCAATTTCTCTTTACGAAGATGTTGAATCCTTCACTGGGGTTCGGTTTCAGTGGTAATAATTGTCCCAAGCGGCTGTCATTCACGTGTGAGCCTTAACGACGAGTGCCGGCAGGCTATCCAACTGGAAGACATCATCGCTGCACAGCCCGGGCCAGTCTCTGCCTGGTACCCACAAACATGCACTTGCAGCAAGTATCGCGATCAGGATACTAATTAAAGGGCCCACGACTGCTACCCCGCACTAACATCAGCTCACTCAGCACAGACTGGGGATCAAGCCTTGCATTTTTGTGGCCGTTCCTGCTCATGAATGGAAACTTTTCCTCTGAACCATCAGGACAGCGGCTTCTTTGGGTTTGCTTTCTAAAATAGCCTGAGATAATGAGAACATTCGAATATAATGAAATCCTTTACTGGAAGTTTCTGGCACCTTGAATTTAGTGTGAGGTGGTGTCATGGGAGGCAGCAAACTCCTGGGATCAAATCATGTGATTTGAAGTGAAAAGTGATTTATTTTATTGGACGTTGTTGGGGAATACAATATCCTTCAACTATTAAAGTTGTAAATATGAAACAACTTTGATTTCTGAACTCATTTGTTTCTCCTCTGATTATTAGCACCAATGAAAAGTATGGAGGGAAGTATTCAACACCAAAAACCTGTAATCAGGTGATTAGATTTGCCTTTATATTACCTCTTGTTCGCTATATTTGCAAAGATTACACTTTGGTGAAAATTTTCTAGCGTGTCTCAGTTGATTTTTTTATTTCAAATTACTGAAATGTAGAGCTGAATGTTCCATTTTCTTTTTCTGCCTGCAAAAGCTTTGAAAACAGCTATATTACACTTTTCACCTCATTCTACCCTATAATCTCGAACGCTGAGCTGACGGCACTGTTTTCACGTAAACTGAGAGCCGAGGCAATAAATTGGCAATTTGTGCTCAAAGTTTATAGAGCTGTCCCAAATCTACCAAGGTAGATATACAATCCATATAAAGCATGTTCCTCTCCGTGGACTCTAACAGTGACTGACAGAGATGCCTATAATAATTCCCAGACTCCCACCAGCCCAGTGGGTTGCTTAAGTAGTGAGCTGCTGCACACATCGATAGGATTTCACTATGTGCTTCCAGAGGAGAAAGAAGAAAAACATGCTCATCAGACCAGCACCATCTCCAGCCCCACACACAGGCTGCTTACACAGTGACAGAGACATACACTCCTTCTCTCCAGGCGTTAAATCTATCAAGTGTTGGCTTTCTTCTTTGTGCCTTTTGAAATTCAATGTCTTGGATGTGAAGACAGTATGAATTAAATAGAAATTACAGCACAGAAACAGGACATTCGGCTGGTCTGTGCCAGTGTTTATGCTCCACACGAGCCTCCTCCCACCCTACTTTATCTCACCCTATCAGCATATCCTTCCAGTCCTTTCTCATGTACTTATCCAGCTCCCTCTTAAATGCTATTCGCCTCAGCTATTCCATGAAACTTGTAAACAATGTCAATTGACAAAGTATTGTTGCCTTTTGAATGCTTATTGCATTGCTGTTTGAACAGTGTGAGTACAGCAAGTATCTTTTCAGTCAGCAGCAGTTGTGAATCAACGGAAAGACCTCAGCTTAGCAGGATCAATGATCGATGCTGAGAAACATTTTAAAAACTGTGCAGCAGGATTTGTCACACCGCACTCCGACCATTTACTTCATTCCACGCAGCCAGATCTCTCCAGTGTCAACTGAACTTACCTCTTGTAAATTTGGGTCAAACACCTTCATCCTACACAGTTACACTGCTCAGCTCGTCTCCAACTACCTACTAATGACCGTGTGGGCTGCGGTGACTAATACGGCTCTGACTGGTTTGTGAACTTCACCCAAAGCAGCCCCCACATCCAGGAAGGCATCAAGCATCCTAATCACATCTTCAAGCAATGCTCTGTTGCTGGTGCTCCCTTCCTTCAGCTGCTCATAATTTTTTTTTAAAAAGTCAATAGTCCTGACCAACGTCCCTTTTTTTTTTAAAAAAAAACAGTTTTAATAAGGTTTTATGAAAAAAAACAGCGCTCTCAACAGATGTCGAACACTGGCTGCCCTGTCCTATAAAAAATATTTGGATTAAATCTTAACAGGATTAAATTACTAAAAAGGAATTGTGTACCACTTATATTTCTAAGCTGGTTAAAGAGAGATTTTTGTTGCTATTTCTTCGTGAAAGATGGCAGGACTGGGGACTGGGTATTTTTGTAGCAAGCGCTTGGGAGATCAGAATGAGCAGAGATCAGGCAGAACAAACAGCTCCCTCTACCAAACACTGGTAACTCCGGTCGTTCACCTTTGGAGCAAGCCCTCATGAAGCCACGTGGCTTTTTCATTCCCCACAGTTGACCAGGAGTGGGTGGGGAAATTTTCAGGTGGGTGGTTTATGTACTGCTTCAATTCAGGTCACGGGACACACAAAAGGGACATTCAAGCCCTGGAGGCAGTTCAGAAAAGCACCACAAGCCTGATCTCTAGTGTCGGAGGACCGAGTTACGTGGAAAGACTGGAGGAATTTGGGCTCTTCGGCCTTGAAAGGAAGCAACCGAAACAGAACCTGGAATGTAGAAAATGTTATAAAAAATGCCTGTCGAACAAAACCGTGATAAGATAAGGGAGCACAGGGGATAACTGGTAAAGGGCAAATTTAAGAATGACATCAGGAAGCTCTTCACAGAGTGATCAATACATAAAATGGATTTCAGGTGAAAGTGAAAATCCTGGAAACATTTAAGAAACAATTGGATGCTGTGATGGGGGAAACTGTTATAAATCCCATACAGATCTCACAGGAGTCGTTGTAGCCGACAGCAGGAGTCGTTGTAACCTACAGTAGGAGTCGTAACCTACTGTGCTTTATGTAAAAGAAAGACTTCCATTTATATTGGGCTTTTCACGGCCTCAGGACGGCCAATGAATTACTTTTGAAATGTAGTCACTGTTATAATGTAGGAAACTTGGCAGCCCATTTTGCACAGCAAGGTCCCACAAACAGCAATGTGAGAATGATCTGATAATCTGTTTTAGTGATCTTGGTTGAGGGATAAATGTTGGCTAGGACACTGGGGAGAACTCCCTTACACTTCTTTGAAATAGTGCCATGGGGTCTTTTACATTCACCTGAGAGGGCAGGTGGGGCCTCGGTTTAACGTCACACCTGAAAGATGGTATCTCCGACAGAGCAGCACTCACTCAGTACTGCACTGGAGTGTCAGCCTAGATTTTTGTGCTCAAGTCATTGCAGTGGGACTCGAACCCACAGCCTTCTGATTCAGAGGTGAGAGTGCTACCCACATCATAATCCTGGGGCAGAGCACAAGCAAATTTAATCTGCTCTGATTGATGGTGGAAGTGTCTAGCCTAAATTGTCAATCGGCAGCTCCAGAGAATCTCAGTATCCCTGGGCCTACAGTTTTTTTTTGTGATGATGAAACAAACCATATTCTATAAAAAAAAATCAGGGACTGCTTCAACCGTAGAAAATTAACCCATCGAGTGCAAAGAAATGCTTAAGAGTTCAAAATTATGGTGGGTTTTGATAAGGTAAATGCGGAAAAACTATTGTTGGCAACGAGAGGGCTTAAATTTAAGATCGTCACCAGAAAAACGAAGGGAGAGGTGAGGAGAATTTTTTTTTAGTCAGAGGGTTGTTAAGACATGGCATGCCCGAGCAGAAACAGCGATTGAAGCAGAATCCATAATAGCCTTTAAAAGAGAAGTGAATAATTATTCGAAAAATAACATTTTTTTAAAGGCTACGGGGCAAGAGCAAGAAGAATGGGACTAAGTGGAGAGCTCTTTCAGCGAGCCGGCACAAGCACGATGGGCCAAATGGCCTCCTGCTGTGCTGTAAAATTCTACGATTGGAACAGCAACATGGGGAGAGGGTGAAGGCGTCTTATTTTCGTTTGGGGGGTTGGGGGGGGGCGGAGGGAATGCTTCTGGCCTATATTTTATCACTGCCCTGACATCCACCAAGGGTACTGCAGCCACATTCATACTTTGAGCTAACAAATGCCTGAATATTTCAGCAGCAAATTAAATGCAACCTTGATCAGATTCCTATTCTATCTGCAGGATATCTTTCAGTTAGTGGTAGTTTTGATCGACATGGAACTGCGGTGACACATTTCATTTGGAGCATGGAATGCCGAAGCAGAGACCATTGAATCTTTTTAGATGAACATTTGAAGCAGAAGTAGGTACCAGACAGGGAGATTAGTTTTGCAATGCTCTAGCACAGAGATGATGGGCCAAATGGTCTCCTTCTGCACTGTAAGATGATATAGTCCAATGTGGAATCTCAATGTTGGGACTAAGAATTTTCCCATTTCCTGTTTGCGCACAGAAAGACATAAACAGGTGCAAAAAGGAAAGTTGTATTTGCCGAATCACAAAAGTGGATCACACATCACATCTGGGCTTTTTCTTTTGTAAATATGCAAAATTGTAGGACTATGAACAGGAGATCCTGTGTGGAGGCAGGGGAACTTTGGGTCAGAGCCTGTAAAAGGAACTGTGATGTTGCCTGCGAGGTGTACATTAACCAAACTATTGTTATTCCTCTTTATCGAAATAAAAGTGCCCACAATCCAATCTGGAGTCCGGGGCTGGCCGACAATCTAATCAACCAGTCTCATTTGTGACTTTTTTTTTGGTTTATTTCTTGGTTTGGCCACTATGGGCTGTGGAATCAACCCTGTGCTCACTGACCGACATTGGCTCCTGGTCCGGGAACACCTCGATTTTGCAATTCTCACCCTTGCTTTCAAATCCCTCCACAGCCTCGCCCCTCCCTATCTCCGTAACCTCCTCCAGCCCTACAATCTCCCAAGGTCTCTGCGATCCTCCAATTCTTGCGGGGAAGAGGAGAGCGGGGTGGGGGCAGGAAAGAGGAGAGCGGGGGCCGGGGAAGAGGAGAGCGGGGGGGGGCGGGGGAGAGGAGAGCGGCGGGGGGGGCGGGGAAGAGGAGAGCGGGGGGGGGCGGGGAAGAGGAGAGCGGGGGGGGGCGGGGAAGAGGAGAGCGGGGGGGGGCGGGGAAGAGGAAAGCGGGGGGGGGGGGCGGGGAAGAGGAGAGCGGGGGGGGGGGGCGGGGAAGAGGAGAGCGGGGGGGGGGCGGGGAAGAGGAGAGCGGGGGGGGGCGGGGAAGAGGAGAGCGGGGGGGGCGGGGAAGAGGAGAGCGGGGGGGGGCGGGGAAGAGGAGAGCGGGGGGGCGGGGAAGAGGAGGGCGGGCGGGGAAGAGGAGAGCGGGGGGGGCGGGGAAGAGGAGGGCGGGGGGGGCGGGGAAGAGGAGGGCGGGGGGGGCGGGGAAGAGGAGAGCGGGGGCCGGGGAAGAGGAGAGCAGGGGGGCGTGGAAGAGTAGAGCGGGGGGGCGTGGAAGAGTAGAGCGGGGGGGCGGGGAAGAGGAGAGCGGGGGGGCGGGGAAGAGGAGAGCGGGGGGGCGGGGAAGAGGAGAGCGGGGGGGCGGGGAAGAGGAGAGCGGGGGGGCGGGGAAGAGGAGGGCGGGCGGGGAAGAGGAGAGCGGGGGGGGCGGGGAAGAGGAGGGCGGGGGGGGCGGGGAAGAGGAGGGCGGGGAAGAGGAGGGCGGGGGGGGCGGGGAAGAGGAGGGCGGGGAAGAGGAGGGCGGGGGGGGCGGGGAAGAGGAGAGCGGGGGCCGGGGAAGAGGAGAGCGGGGGGGGGGGGGGCGGGGAAGAGGAGAGCGGGGGGGGCGGGGAAGAGGAGGGCGGGCGGGGAAGAGGAGAGCGGGGGGGGCGGGGAAGAGGAGGGCGGGGGGGGGGGGGGCGGGGAAGAGGAGGGCGGGGGGGGCGGGGAAGAGGAGGGCGGGGGGGGGGCGGGGAAGAGGAGAGCGGGGGCCGGGGAAGAGGAGAGCGGGGTGCGGGGAAGAGGAGAGCGGGGGGGGCGGGGAAGAGGAGGGCGGGCGGGGAAGAGGAGAGCGGGGGGGGCGGGGAAGAGGAGGGCGGGGGGGGGGCGGGGAAGAGGAGGGCGGGGGGGGCGGGGAAGAGGAGGGCGGGGGGGGGGGGCGGGGAAGAGGAGAGCGGGGGCCGGGGAAGAGGAGAGCGGGGTGCGGGGAAGAGGAGAGCTGGGGGGCGGGGAAGAGGAGAGCGGGGGGGGGGGGGGGGGGGGGGGGGGAAGAGGAGAGCGGGGTGGGGGCAGGGAAGAGAGCGGGGGCCGGGGAAGAGGAGAGCGGGGGGGGGGGGGGGGGGGGGGGGCGGGGAAGAGGAGAGCGGGGGGGGCGGGGAAGAGGAGAGCGGGGGGGGGGCGGGGAAGAGGAGAGCGGGGGGGGGGGGGGGAAGAGGAGAGCGGGGGGGGGGGGGGGAGAGGAGAGCGGGGGGGGCGGGGAAGAGGAGAGCGGGGGGGGCGGGGAAGAGGAGAGCGGGGGGGGGCGGGGAAGAGGAGAGCGGGGGGGGGGGGGAAGAGGAGAGCGGGGGGGGGCGGGGAAGAGGAGAGCGGGGGGGGCGGGGAAGAGGAGAGCGGGGGGGGGGCGGGGAAGAGGAGAGCGGGGAGGGCGGGGAAGAGGAGAGCGGGGGGGGCGGGGAAGAGAAGAGCGGGGGGGGGCGGGGAAGAGGAGAGCGGGGGGGGCGGGGAAGAGGAGAGCGGGGGCCGGGGAAGAGGAGAGCGGGGGGGCGGGGAAGAGGAGAGCGGGGGGGGGCGGGGAAGAGGAGGGCGGGCGGGGAAGAGGAGAGCGGGGGGGGCGGGGAAGAGGAGGGCGGGGGGGGGGGGCGGGGAAGAGGAGGGCGGGGGGGGCGGGGAAGAGGAGGGCGGGGGGGGGGGCGGGGAAGAGGAGAGCGGGGGCCGGGGAAGAGGAGAGCGGGGTGCGGGGAAGAGGAGAGCGGGGGGGCGGGGAAGAGGAGAGCTGGGGGGCGGGGAAGAGGAGAGCTGGGGGGCGGGGAAGAGGAGAGCGGGGGGGGGGGGAAGAGGAGAGCGGGGTGGGGGCAGGGAAGAGAGCGGGGGCCGGGGAAGAGGAGAGCGGGGGGGGGGGGGCGGGGAAGAGGAGAGCGGGGGGGGGCGGGGAAGAGGAGAGCGGGGGGGGCGGGGAAGAGGAGAGCGGGGGGGGGGGCGGGGAAGAGGAGAGCGGGGGGGGCGGGGAAGAGGAGAGCGGGGGGGGGGCGGGGAAGAGGAGAGCGGGGGGGGGGCGGGGAAGAGGAGAGCGGGGAGGGCGGGGAAGAGGAGAGCGGGGGGGGCGGGGAAGAGAAGAGCGGGGGGGGGCGGGGAAGAGGAGAGCGGGGGGGGCGGGGAAGAGGAGAGCGGGGGGGGGGGGGGGCAGGAAAGAGGAGAGCGGGGGCCGGGGAAGAGGAGAGCGGGGGGGGGGCGGGGGAGAGGAGAGCGGCGGGGGGGGGCGGGGAAGAGGAGAGCGGGGGGGGGGGGGCGGGGAAGAGGAGAGCGGGGGGGGGGGGGGGGCGGGGAAGAGGAGAGCGGGGGGGGCGGGGAAGAGGAGAGCGGGGGGGGGGCGGGGAAGAGGAGAGCGGGGGGGGCGGGGAAGAGGAGAGCGGGGGGGGCGGGGAAGAGGAGAGCGGGGGGGGGGGCGGGGAAGAGGAGAGCGGGGGGGGGGCGGGGAAGAGGAGAGCGGGGGGGGGGGGCGGGGAAGAGGAGAGCGGGGGGGGGGGCGGGGAAGAGGAGAGCGGGGGGGGGGCGGGGAAGAGGAGAGCGGGGGGGGGCGGGGAAGAGGACAGCGGGGGGGGGCGGGGAAGAGGAGAGCGGGGGGGGCGGGGAAGAGGAGAGCGGGGGGGGGGGGGCGGAGGGAGGATGAAAGGAATAATGAGGGGAGGAAGAAGAAGAAGGGAGGAAGAAGAGGATCTCTTGTGGAAATATTGGACGGGGAGGGGGGTGGGGTATGGGGATGTGATGTTGGAAATGCTGCTGAGTGGGCAGAGCAGGATTATAATGGGGGAGTTGCTCCTCAGTGTGGAGGGTGAGTGATGAAATGTTGCTGGAGAAGCTGTCAGTCGGATTGGCGGGGGGGGGGGGGGGGGGTGGGTGGGGCTGTGAAAAGGTTTCTGAGAGGAGGCGGCATTGGCTACTGTTGATCATTTGTGGCGAATGGGGGTGGGGGTCGGGCGGAGCATGTCCAAATCTGGGAAAAACTGGTCCATTGGGTGGGGTGGAAATGTTGCATTTGGCCAGGGGAGGGGCGAAGCCGGGTCCAAGGATACGCCAATGCTGAAAGATGAAAGCACTCTGAAAATAACAGTGGGGCCAGGCTTGCCATTGTGGCAAGAAAGGAAAGACCTCTGCTCAAGGTCAGCTTTCACATCCCGGTTCAAAATACCCAGATGTAATACTCAACTCATTGCTGGTGGATAGGGGTTGGCTGCAGAAGAGAGAAAGTCGTCAGATGGACCGAACTCCACTTAGGCCATGATTTGTTTTTGATTTTTTTTTTAAAACAGGAGCTAAGACATTGGGATACTTAAAAAAAAAACTGAGAAGAAAAACATTTGGTTAAAAATCCAACAGTTTAAAAGTTGTATTGAACAGGTTACCTCTGGAAACTCAAAAACAAATCAAGATGGTACAGACAGCTCAAAGGGAGCTTCAGTCAGCGACTGCGCAATCAGAATGATAAGTTTACATCGGCAAAATATGGACGTGGAAAATAAGAAAAAATTGACACAAAATGTGAATTCAAGTCGCTCAAATGTAATATTTTTATTGTATACATAGAGACCTTTGTGGCTCATGGACACCCCACAAAAAGATTAATTGCCATTAGATCTCGATATAATGTTGAAATTCTGAGACCATCTACATCTCAGCAGTTAGATTAACAGTTGCAGATGTGAGCCCATATCCTTGCATTCTGTCACACTGTGCGTTGATGTACTAACATGCTACACATCATGGATTAAATGAGCCAAGGAACATTTTTTGAAGAGAAATGTGCCATCAATCCAATCTAGTTTAGATGAAGTACAAATGCTGGCAGCATTACAGCTGGTGGCAGTGCAGCAAGGGATTAAAGAGAACTCATCAGTACCATGACAGCATGAGGAACCATATTAGTGACACATATAGAGGAAGCTGAGAAACAGGCCATTGGAATTAATCATGGGCAATTATATTTGTTCCAATTCCAGTACATCTTAAAATGAGTTGATCAAATTAAGATGTCGAGCCCTCCTCAACATTAATTTTGACCGTTGGAGCTCAGTGGTACATTATAGCAATTTTGTACACTCCTCAAAGTTAGGCAACTTCAGGTCAAAAGTTTGACTCTTTCTCCAATGGAGCTCTGCAGTTGTTTCATGCACTCTGAACGATCCATCTATTACGTGGCATTTTCTCAGTACTGACAAGCAGGAGCAATAGGACGCTGCGTTCCATTCTTACAAAGATTCAAGAAATCAATGATGCAGTATTTATCAACCGCCCAAACACTGGGTCACCGTTTCAGGGCAATCCACATCAGCTAGCTCAGTTGCGAAATGCTATTTACACTAATTACTACCATTTTCTGGGCAAAAAAAACTGTGTGGACAGACCTGTTTTTAAATTCTTCTCTCCATCAATTTTCTCCCCTGAAGACCTCCTTGCTGGGGTATGGTCCAACAAGCCTTCATGACCAGGCCGAAGTGGCCATATCTTTTTGCATCCTTTTTAAAAGGAGGCAAAGATAGCAGAGGAGGGAATGGTAACATGTGCCCTCTCATCCCGTACGAGAAGGAAGCCATGGCGTACACGGGAAGGCAGGCAACAGTGGGAGGTGGAAGATGAGGAAGTCGGAGGGTAGGTGCCTTCATTGCGACCTTCTGCTCCTCTTCTTCAGTCATCCCATCGTCCTGTGCGTTACTGGTCAACAGCCTGTATCCTGAAAACCTCATGTCAACCGTTCGACTCCAAGTCTGCGAACTGTGCTCATCAGCAATACATTCAAATCTTTATCCACCTGGTTTTCCTCTCGATGTGGCCAGAACAAAAAGAAGAATAAGAGTCCTCTACTTCTGCCCTGCCAGCACTTCATCGACCATTAACTTTCTCCCTTCTGAGCCTCTGCCCAGGAGCGCATTAGACTGAACCAGTGGCATACACAAGTGACACACAGAGGAGGAGTTGGGGGGTGGAACAAGAGAGATATATCACTGGCAGACGTTCCGGCAATGCTGCCTCTGAGCTGAAGAGCCCAGGGACTCAGAGCTTACAGGTCCTGCTTTTTAAAAGGTTGCTGGCAGAGCAGGAAACGGATGCGCAGGCACTGGCGATGGTCTCAATGAGCAGCAGATGGCGGGTCAGTTGAGGGGTTGTGCAGCACCCCAATGGTTCACTTCACAACGCTGCAGCTCACCCTGGAGAACGTGACAACTCCAGGCCAATCTGCAGAGGGCTGCACGCCAGAGGCTCTAAGGACAGTCTGTGCTGCTGCCATGGTTGTTCAGACTGCTGCTGTTTGAGGTCTGGGTGCCAGATCAGAAAGTGCGGTCTCTTCTATTCTCCAAATGACTGGGACTGGGATATAGGCAGGTTTACCCGCTGATATCATCGGTACCACTAGGTCTGCTTTCGCGCATATCAGTGGCCATGCACAGCCAGTGCACATGTGGCACGACAGGACTGTGCTTACATGATACTGTTGTCCTCCCACTAGCCCTTTCAGATGCCTGTGTATGTCAGAAAGGATGCAGAACCAGGCCACCAATGCAGCACCACGAGATACACCCTGCAGCAGGTCCACCTCAGGCCCATAGAGACAGAGCAGCAAACCACCTCACGCCCTACCCGAAGGAGCAGCACGAGATTAGGTTTACGAGTTCAAACGCCACACACTGGCAACAAGGCAACGCACAGTGGTAAGAAGACATAGGCACGTGCCCACAGTACGGGCTGTAAATAAAACGATGGTAGCACTAAAGTTGTTGTGTGCACAGACATTGTTTTTGGCAAGGTTTGGAAGTGGTTTTGCTGAGGTGGCATGAATGGGAGCTGTGTGAGTTGATGTACACAGAGAAGGTCTGTACACGATGGCATATTTGTGGTGGGAAGGGGAAAGACGTGGACAGGACTGTTCATACAGTGGCCAGATGTGGTCATCAAAAGAAGGTCTCCTGTATCATATGGGACAAATGGCTCTGGCAGCCGGCAACAGTGTTGTCCTCCAGACTGATGCTGCTCCTCTGGCTGATCTCCCCTACTGCCCGTGTCTATGTTCACCCTCTGGGACCTGATACACCAGGCACCACACGACTACTATCCCCGAGATCCTAGGTGGACAACATTGCAGAGCACCACCACCACCTGCCACCAACCCAGGCACCTAAAGCAGGTCCTCAAAACTGGTGCAAGAACGGACCTCGTTATACCAGTGCTCAGCTGGTGTCCTCAGAAAGTGCACAGCTCTCATCATGTTTAGCTGGTCATGTTGCCTTGATCTCCCAAGGTCCTTTTTTGGATTGAACATGATGGACCGCTGGAGAAACCAGCATTAACTTGCATGGGTGCAGTTGGTGGTCACAACTAATCTGGGACGTGAGAAAATGGAATCCTTTGCCATTACGCACATCAACAGGGTTGATCAAAGGAGCACCAGGGCAGGGTGGAGATAACAATTAACCGTGCATTGTGGTAAACTGTTGACCCGCCCTATTCTCTGGTCACCTCAGATGGTGGAAACTACCACACACTAGACCGTTATGTAGAAGCTGCAACTACTGTCCAGCTTCATTTACAGATAAAATAACCTGCCGCAGAAAAAGACAGAAGCAAAATACATCAAACTTACACCACGTACTAGTTCTTAGAGCTTTTCTTGTTAAGCTCCGAGAAAGACAAAGTCTTTGGTGATATACATGAGCTTGTTCTTACTCAAGGAGCTCTATCCAACTCCTCCTTGCCTCCCTTTTTTCATGTAGAACCACAGTCAATTAGAAACTGAAGAGTGGCTAAATAGCCTGCTATCTTATATTAAGAACAGAAAATGCTGGAAATACTCAGCAAGTCAGGCAGCATCTGAGGAGAAAGAAACTGAGTTAACGCTTCAGGTCGATGACCCGTCGTCAGAACTGGAAGAAGTTGAAGGGTTAACAGTTTTTAAGCAACTACAGGGCCAGGGAAAAGGAGGGGGGGGGGTTAGAAAGAACAAAAGGGTAATAATGGGACATGTAAAGAAACAAAAGATGGGTCCAGAGGAGCTGTAAATGGCAACAGCAGAACCATTACCAGCACCTGCTGTCAGAAAAAATGGGAGCAGTGGTTATGATCTGAAGTTACTGAAATTAATGTCGAGTCCAGAAGGTTGTGAACTGCCAAATCGAAAGATGAGCTTCATCCAGACTGTGGAAGGCCGATGACAGAGGTTAGAGTATAAGTGGGACGGGGAATTAAAAGGGCAAAGGACCGGCAGGTCAGGGTCACACTTGCGGAGGTGCTCAGCGAAACGATCACCCAATCTGTGTTTGGTCTCCCCGATGTAGGAGACCACATCGTGAGCAGTGAATACCGTTTACAAGTAAATCACTGTTTCACCTGGAAGGAGTGTTTGGGGCCCTGGACGTTGGGAAGGGAGGAGGTGAAAGGGCAGATGTTGCATCTCCTGCGCTCGCACGGGAAGTGCTGTGGGAAGGAGTGCAGGTGTTGGGGGCGATAGAAGAGTGGACCAGGCTGTCGTGGAGGGAGAGGTCCCTTCAGAATACTGAAAGGGGAGGGGAGGATGTGTTTGATGGTGACATCGTGCTGGAGGTGGTGGAAATGGTGGAGGATGATCCGTCCCTTCAGAATACTGAAAGGGGAGGGGAGGTGGAGGATGATCCGTCCCTTCAGAATACTGAAAGGGGAGGGGAGGTGGAGGATGATCCGTCCCTTCAGAATACTGAAAGGGGAGGTGGAGGATGATCCGTCCCTTCAGAATGCTGAAAGGGGAGGGGAGGATGTGTTTGGTGGTGACATCGTGCTGGAGGAGGTGGAGGATGATCCGTCCCTTCAGAATACTGAAAGGGGAGGGGAGGATGCGTTTGGTGGTGACATCGTGCTGGAGGTGGTGGAGGATGATCCGTCCCTTCAGAATGCTGAAAGGGGAGGGGAGGATGCGTTTGGTGGTGACATCGTGCTGGAGGTGGTGGAAATGGTGGAGGATGATCCGTCCCTTCAGAATGCTGAAAGGGGAGGGGAGGATGCGTTTGGTGGTGACATCGTGCTGGAGGTGGTGGAGGATGATCCGTCCCTTCAGAATGCTGAAAGGGGAGGGGAGGATGCGTTTGGTGGTGACATCGTGCTGGAGGTGGTGGAAATGGCGGAGGATGGTGGGGTGGAAGGTGAGGACAAGTGGGACCCTATCATGGTCTATTTTATACACTGGATCCCTTTCACATGGTAGTCCTTTGAAGATTAACTGCAATAAAGAGGACCTGAGCAGACCAACTTTGCAAAAAACAATGGATTAATGGCCTAGCAATCATGATTCCACTCAGTGTTCACACCTTTTCAATGTGCCCAACAATAGCTGGAAATAACATTTTTAGATTGCTATTACCAAGATAACATCATAAAGTTGCAGAGAATCCCATGGGAACAAATAATTAGCTTTGTTTTGGGCAGCCAGACATGGATATGCAACAATTAAAGTAGATTTAGGACAGACATGCACACTAAACAAATTAATGAGGGTTAATTGCACTGCAGTCAGTCATGTGTATTGACCATGCACAGACTAACTTTACCAGCGAACAAAGGACATTTCATAGACATTCCACAGACACAGCTGGCTGATGCTGTTTTTAACACTGATTTATCTTACTTAAAATCAAAAAAATTCAATCAAACTGGACCAAAATTCCCCAGCTATGGGTCAGTGTCATTTCTGCAATGGACAATGATCTCCAAGAAGACATTCTCTCCTTCAACAACCCTGGCACAGGGGAATGACAAAGTGAAAGAATCGCGATTGGTACCAGGGAAGCTGATGTGAAACTTGCATAATCCTGTGCTGACCATGATGGTGTGGAAGTCCTTTGAGTTTATGAACGCCATAGCATTGCATTTGGGGGCCCAGAAGACCACGCATACCATCAGGATGAATTTTAGAAAATCATGTAATTCAGAGAAATGGAGTGCCAATTCATCGTTGCTTTTTCCTGGAGAATGCAATGAATATGTTTTGCCCTGGCGAATAAAGAAACTTTGTGCCTCACCTGGCATTCACCAAAGAGCCCATCAAGGCACCTATTGCTGCTGCCTTATGAACAGCAATCCCAACCCCACCCCCAATGGCCCATCTTCCTGTCTCACAAACCTTCCTACCCAGTGTGCCCACTGGGAGCTAAGTTTGCCAACCTCCATCCTGTCCCACTTACTCCAGGGTCATCCTGAAGAGCAAAGATAACCCCGGGCTACGTTTTCCCACGACCAACAATCTCCTTAAACCGTTCTGCCCCCTGCCTCCTCCTCCCATTCAGCTTCTTCTTCCTCTTGCCCACCAACCCAAACCTCCCCCCAGTGTCCAGCTGTAAATCCACCTCTCTCGATAGTTTCTCTCCCATCTTCCCCTATACTCTCTCTAAGCTTATCTCATCCACGAGACCCATCCCTCACTCCATTGACCCATTCCATCTAAACAACTGGCCGCTCACCTTCCCCTCCTGGTCTCCACGCTGACATTGTAAATGGTTCCCTCCCTCAGTTACTGTCCCCCTCCCTTTCAAAACCGTCGTTATCATACCCCTCCCTAGCACAAAGGCTGCCGCCAAAATTTAAACAGGATGCAGCCACTTCAAGGGCTGTGGGGCGGAGAAAGGGAAAACCTTCCAGCCTTCACAAAGGCTGCAAATATTTTACAACTATTTTCCAGCATTTCTAATGAAGCAGAAGAAATGGCCAGAAAAACGCACGGAATAGCAAAATAAACGTGGAGGCAAGAAAGAGAGTTGTGGCCAAGTGATAAAGCAGCACTACCTGTTCGGTGTCTGGCTGAAGTGGGAGATGCAGGTGCAAGCAGGGGTGCTCTGTTTGCTCTCCAAGAGCACTCATCCCATGGGACAGCAGTGCTACATGCCTGGCAGTAGGTGGTACCCAGGCTAAATAGTACCTGGGAACATGTAGAAGACGACGGAATACCTTAAAAAAGACGCCAAGGCAAGTCTCCCACTTACCAGGTGGATGGCCAAGTTAGCATACCTGCCGAGTATATGTGTATATCAATTGCAGGGGTGTGCCTTTTTAAAACTACAAAGTCCAAAGTAAGTGCTGGGTGACTGCAATTGAAGCCAAATGAAAATGAGAACATAAAACTTGCCTTATTCTGCCGAACTAATTTGGCCAATATGTGCCACTTCCTTCAGTGAGCTGTGCTGGTCCAGTGGAGCATAGGCTGCAACACGAGCCTCAGAATCTCCAACATCGCACTCATGCATGTGTGTTAGAATGTTTCTTTCATGGTTATGAAAGACTGGCCACCAAGCAGCAGAAGTACAGAGTTACTGTCTTATGTCCAAGTAAAAGATGAAACATATTATTCAACAGAGGCACTATCCAGTCCACATGGGGAACCCCTCACCATGTTTTTGCTGAGAACTTGCTAAATCACATCCCTAAGAAAGTTAATGCTTTCTCAGAAAGTTAATGCTTTCTAAGAAAGTTGACACTTTCTAAGAAACTTGGGAGGATTCAAATTATGTAAAGAGGAAGCATTAAGTAATCTAGAATATTAACATGACAATGTTGGAAGTTTCCCCCAAGAACGGTTGAAATAAGTGATATTGTTTTGAATCCTATCTCAGTTTTCAACCTCTTGATAATACACAAACTGAAATGTTGAAGATTTCATGTTGAATCTAATCCACAAATCAAGCATCAATCTATCGTTTTGAATAGTTGAATGGAGTGGATAGGGCACGTATGTGGAAGTTGCAAAAAAAAAAAGCCTTAAAGTGTTAGCACGACAGTACATCCCACACAGGGGGAATGCACAACACATTGAGTACAACCAGCTGTCGCTCTAAGCTCACTGTGCAAATACGTGACATCTAGTGGCTGCAGCCGAGCACTGAAGAAGCTGTTGCTTTCTTTCATGTCAAAAAAAGGACCTGTTCCGAGGCTTCACCATCATAGCAAAGTTCGCAAATATTTGTGGCCAGATTTGGAGTGGGATGTCCTTGAAGGAGTACAGTTTCCTCCAGGTGTTAGATGGCATTAAGGACAGGTGGTTGTATATTTGAGAGAGGGAGAAGTCAAAAACTCTGAAGAGAAAGCAGGTATCCTCTATCATGGGGAAAAGCAATTTAAGTGGCAATATGTTGTAATAAATATGCAGAGAGACTTGAATGTCCACGTAATGTGCTGCCGAACATTTGTTTCTCAATGAAAGGCATTTTTATCACACTAAAACTATTGGTACCAAACAACACTTCTGGTAAAAGCATGGACTGACCCCAGAAGCTCAGAGTTCTTCAAAATTAAGCCTCCAGTGGTCAGCATGATGATCTTGGTTACCTAAAAGTTTGATTTTTACAAATGTCAATAGTTCCCTCCCACTCGCACAAAGGCAAAGGAGAATTCCACACACGTAAGATATAACCTTTTAAAGTAACCCAAACTTTCCAACCAAACTGGGAACAACTTTTGCATTAAGACAAAAAAACAGGAATTATCAAAATGCTTCACATGGGACTTTACTGACATTAAAAACCACAACTATAAATATATTTCACTGCAGCCAAATATCAACCTTCTGCAGAATCTGCTCATAATAGAAGAATTACGTAAAGATAGAACATTTTCCTTCAGTTGCAGATGGAACACTCCTGATCACTAAACTCTGAAGTACAGGTGAGATTGGGAAATATGACTTTGCACATCCCATGCAGGGTTGCAATACTGAAAGAACAGGGTCTAAGTCCAGATCTTATATAATGTTCGTTCAGATCTCCGAAGGCTGATCAGAATAAATTCCGAACCATTTGCTTTACACAGAAATAGAAAGAGTTTCGATACCTGGTTTTTCCTGACCATGCTCTCACCCGGGCTGAGGCACTACAGCTTGCCTCGGAGCCCAAGAGGGTTTGTTAATGGATCCTGTTTCTCATTTAAATTTACAACGAAACAAATAAAATACTCACCTTCCTTTCTGATGAAACTTACACACCTGCAACACGTGTCTTTTTTCTGTTTTTATTTCTAGCATTTGCCGTTTGTCCACTTTATAATTACTCATCCTGTTGTCTTTCATCAACATCTTCCATAATCAGGAGGAGCAAGACCGTGAACCTGCTTTTACCATTTTGTCACTTTTGCTAAAATATGGAACTGGAACGTGGTTTAACGCAAACAACATTTCACTGCAGTTTCCAAGGGACCTAACATTTCATGGTGGGCATTTTGTTGCTGCGTTTGATCCTCCATCCCGTGTAAATTTTTAAATCCAAGTCTGTTCTGAGGAAACTTAAGATCAAACAAATAGTGCGGTATCAGCAGCTCTCAAGGCAGAGCGTAGGGTCTTCCAACCCCAGGAATCAGGGGTTTGAATCCCAGCCTCAATCATTTGAACTTGGCTGACCTTCTTTGGCAGAGTTTGCCAGCCCTTGGCCGAGCTAGTAGAAGGAACGCCGCACACCACACCTCAGAAAAGGGAAGACATATTGGCAAAGGCCAGTCCTGCCCCGCAGAAGCAGATCTTTTCTCAGCTGGTTGCGAAGTGGGAGTGGCGACAGCTGGAGGTTCGCTTCCATCCAAAGAAAGCCCAGCCCATTTGGCGAAAGAGTAAAGCGCACAACAAAAGCCAGCAGTAAATGATCTAAAGGAAAAATAGACAGAAAGTAACGGCCCTTTTCTTCAAAACCGGTGACGGTTATACCAACAAGCTGCAAGATTCTAATTATTCTCATTTGAGGTAGATTATTTCATTTATACTTGGGGAGTCAGCTTGTAAGAGATGCTTTACTGCATTTAGCTACAAAGTTTAAGAGGGAATTCAAATCATGATTCTCAGTTTCAAGTAAAATTTGGCAGGTTATGGACACAATTTTATTACGGGTTGTTTGGCAGATTTTTTTCAGAATTTATGCTGCATTTTTAAAAAAAATAAGAACTTTAATTTTTTTTTAAATGCTGAAGATTAGTTGCGACTTTGCTCCCTGGCACTGTAGTCCTTCAAACCTTTGTTGGTGTGACTGCTGTATTTTGCAAGTCAGAAGCCAATATTGAAAACATTGATCGAAAACACTGATTGATAATTAATCGGGATTTCTGACAATATGCCAACTGGGTCAGGTTAAAGAATTTCATGAGACGAGAGAACTGAAATTGGAGGAATATAATTAAGTTGGTAGGTTAAATATGGTTATCCCAGCCCAAGCAAATAGCTCTCAAATTCTATACACCGACTATCTTACCAGCAAGCTGCAGTGAAACCTCTGAGTCAATGCTCCATTTATAGCCCAGATCCTGCTGGAAGTCCAAGCTGTAGTCAATGTGAGTGCGCTATTTATTGCCCACAGACCATGGTACAAATCAACGTGTTTATGCTCCATCAGCAGTCTGTATCCTGCTGTAAGATGTGTTTACTCTTCACCTATAGCCCTGCAAACCTCGAATGTAAGGTAGCGCACGGTTTTTATTTAATTTTCACTGTTTGCAGCTAAATTTCTCTGAGATCCTGGAGATCTAACAATGTCAACTAACTGTTATTCTGCACAATTACCAATACATAAATCTGCACACACGCTTAGTACAGTGAGATAATTATGACATAATTTACTGTGCAACATTGCATTCTTGTGGTACTGAACCACCAGAACACTATTACTGAACACTCCTGCCAGCTCCACCCAGATTCTTCTCTTGATAGACTGATGATGTCTGAAAAAATCCAGCGCATGTTACAGCACTAGGAACGCAGGCATGTCGCACTGCACTGAAAACCAGGAAATACTACATTTATTCCAGAGATGAAAATGAAATAATTTTTCTTTTGTTTTTGCTTTGGGTGCAAGAATTATTAATAGGCAGATACAGTCTCTGGAAAATCCCAGCTTCAGCAGAACCCATCAGGAAGTGATTCAGAATTAAGGTGAAACCACAAACACAATGAATTGCACCAAAGGGAACGTACCTAATAGAAGAAAGTTTCTGGTGAACATATCAAACAAGAAACCCCATTTTCTGTCTTAAGTTCAGTTCTTGTTCATTTCCATCGGATAACACAAAAAGCACTTCAATTTCTCGGTGAGATTTATCCAATTATTGGAGAACAGGAGCCCAAGTAGTTCACACAAAGATATTCTTATCAATATTTGGTACCAACTAGAAAGAGGAAATTGCTAACTGGAAAATGAGAATGAGGACAGGTTCAGTTTCAGGTAAGTGAATAGCCTGCTTGAGTTCACACATTTCAGAGATTTAGGGCAGACAGCAGGAGAAACTTTTTATTTTACACTGAGGGTTGGGGAGGCGGTGGAATCACAGTCAGAGTTAGTGATTGTAACAAAGGACAGCTCCACATCTAAGAATAGGTTCGATAGGCGGTTGAAGGAAAGGAGATTAAAAGGATATGGGAACGGAGCAGATACAGGGAATTAGGATTACTGCTCGTGTGAAGGATAAGCCCCAACACAAAGTGGTTTCTACACAATTCCATATAACAACGGCTCCTTGGGCGATGTGCCAGAGGACAATTGGGGTCTGCGGATCCAGACTGATGCGTGTGTTAGTGCCTTCAGAAGATGGGAGAAAATAGGGGACAAATTTTATCAAAGCAAACGCTAGGTGCACAGTCGGTCTGTAATTGATTCCCATGTTAAGGAATGAATGTGCTGCAAAGGGATCCCCACGTCCAATGTCATTCAGTGTGTCTCCTGCTCCGAAACGGATGACTAATAGGACTCCTGGAGATGCCTTGGAACTAGATTTTCTTATTGATAAAATATCCCTGCAGTCACAGCATCTACACAGACCACGTCCCTGGTTTGATTCCAAGTCTGTGCTGCTTAACAAATCTCAGACAGGGCAACATTTGGGGCTCTCGAATTGGCGTCAGAAAACTTGAAATAGAAAATCAGAGAGGGTTCCCACTTCCGATCAGCATCAAGTGACTCCCGCTGGTGGGTGTGCGCGTACATCTCTGTGTACGTGCGGGTACGTTTAAGTGTGGGTACGTGCACGTGTGTGCATGAGTGAGGATGTTGGTGAGGAACAGGATAGCGCTTCACTGTGATGCTCCCCAAAGTGGATTAGCTTCCCAATACTCAATAAGTTTTTATATGAAGAACAGCCACTTGAACAAGATAACAGAGTTTAGTCAGCACTCGCAGAATCATCAACGGTTAGTGCCTTCAGAAGGGATAAAGTGGGTAGGAATAAACCGCTGTTTTTGGCCTTCAAAAATATTTCAACATCTGACCTTGAGCAATGCATTGTTTCAATCCCAAAGAATGATGTTAGAAACCAAAACTGTGCAATCATAAAGCTATACGGCAATTAGAGTGAGGGAGTATAAGATGTCCATAAAATACCCAAACATTCAAACAGCGAGTTCAAACACTCATTCTACACAAGTACTTTAAGCATGAAAAAAAAATCTAATGGGTTGGAGAAGAGTGCACCACTCCCACTTGTGAAGTCCAGCGAACTGAAACATGACGCAAAGCACTCTAACCTCTTGAAGCAAACTGAAAAGCACACATCCCATGGATCAATGGATCTGAACGGCTACCTATTGAACACATTCTTCTGCTCCAATGCTGGATAGATAACTGGTAATACCGAGCAAGTGGCAACGATTCAGAGGGAATGGAGAGCACGAGAGTTAGGAAAAGTTACGCCTGCTTGCTTACCTGTGCACGAATCAGAGCTTCAAAGCTTGGCTGAAAGTAATCAATGCGACTATTATAAAATTTTGGCATCTCTTCAAGCAACTGCTTGTTTTTGGCTTCAAAATCTTCGCGGACTGGCCTGAGCTCCTCTCTTGCCTAGAAAATAAAAATAACCGAAGAACTGTGATTTTGGGGTTTGTACCAGAGTTTAAACTGACAATGAGGAACTAGAGCTGCACATCGCTGTGAAGGAAGTGGGGGAGAGGAGGGGGAATGGATTAGCCATCATGGAGTTCAACTGGTCCTGATTAAACTTTGAGACTAATTCTGAACCATTGGTAACACAGTTGGAGAGAAATTCAATCTGGTCGTGGAACCATGTTTTAATCAATTAACAGCCTGCACACAAATTATATTTTTCGTGGGACTGAAAAAAAAAATCAAGCTCGCACGGATCAGCGAAAAGCAAAGACAGAAATTTGAGAAGAAAGATGCTTATGTACATTGCGAGAAGGATTCAGTCAGTCAAGAATAATTAATCTAAATAATTTAACCTTTTGAGGGCCACAACAGCATTTCAGATTGATTGGTGCTGTCAGCTATGTGCACTCTGCCCGAGTAAATTGCAGAATTAACTTGCTCTGAATCACAAGACATCTTTGTTTAGTTGTAATTAACCTGGATACATAGTGTCCTGTGCAGAGAGGAAGAAAATTGTAAGATGATTTAATTTTTTGTTTCAATACAGTTTGTTTAAAAATGTTATTTGGTTTGCATTATACAGCAAACAGGAGATCGAATTTTGCAGTTTGTTTAGATGTTGTGTGAAAGAAAAGGGATATGTCTTTTTTGAACTGAAATTGTCACAATTGATAGTGGGCCGATTGGCAGGCTAGGGATCTTTTTGATTCCCTTCGTTTTGTTAATCCTTTCCTTCTTTAAACACTTGTTCCTCCTTTTATTACATCTTTGCTTATCTCCATGTCTCTTTCTTTGCCCTCTTCCTGTTTCCACTTGACCTACTCTTCCGATCGCTCCACAAGGTTGTCCACTGAGCAGATAAGCCAGGAAGGTCCTTGGTGCAATACCTGCCGCATGCCGAGTTTGCTGATCTTGGCTGGGGCAGCAGGTGCGACACTGCAGTGGAGTCAATGGCCCCGGGGGGTTAGGGCGAGGAAAACACTGGCTCCAGTTCCAGCAACCCATGATAAGAACATAAGAAATAGGAGCCGGAATAGGCCATACGGCCCCTCGAGCCTGCTCCCCCATCATCCAATAAGATCATGGCTGGGCTTTGGCCTCAACTTCACTTTCCCGCCTGATCCCCATATCCCTCGATTCCCCATGAGTTCAAAAATCTATCTATCTCAGTGTCCACAGCCCTCTGGGGTACAGAATTCCCAAACCCGAGTGAAGAAATTCCTCCTCATCTCAATCCTGAATGGCCAACCCCTTATCCTGCGACTAGGCCCTCTAGTTCTAGACTCTCTCCTATGATGTGTGAACATCAGCTGATAACAGGATTGGGCTCAACCATTTAATTGGCCAAACGGCCCATCAACTTTTACATGTCAAAGCTGCTTTATTTTTATCTGACCCATGCTGGAGAGAGGAGGGGAGAAAAATCAGAAAGATACCAGTTTCCCCCTCTTCGAGACCATCATTGTTTGCAGCAGTTCCTATTTTACCATCACTCTCTCTGGCTCACTTTGCATTGGAGAATAGGGTCCAAAGTAAATCTGGTGTGTATTTAAAATCGCGCCAATCCTTCCACGTTCCTTTAAACAAATACTAAACAAAGTCTTGTCCCCATCTTACCTGGTGAAGCTTCACAAGCACAGGACCAGACTTCTCCTTTTCTTCATATTTTTCCACTTTGGACTGCAATCTCTTATAGTCCTGCAAGGTCTGTTCGCGTCTCTTTACTGCCATGTTGAGGCTTGGGAAAACGTTACTGAACCTTGACGGTAACAACAAAAAACAAATGAGGAAAAGCTGCTAAAATGTTGCAGTTGTGAACTCAAGTATGGTATAGTCAGTTATAAAGCCCACCAGGCATTTTCACTCTGAGTCAGGAGGTTGTGGGTTCAAACCCAACCCCAAGACTTAAACACATAATCTATCTCAGCCAGTGCAGCACTGAGGGAATGCTACATGGTCCAAGGCCCCGTCGGCCTGATTTGGCCATCCAAAGAAGAGCAAGTAGTTCTTCTAGTGTCCTCGCCAACATACTTCCTCAACAACCACCAAAAAATACCCAGACTGGCTGGTATTTATCTCATTTACTGTTTGAGGGACCCAGCTATACGTAAATTGTCTGTTGTGATTGCCTATGCACCAATAGTGATTCTTGTACATCGGCAATGTACCAACCTTGCCTATGTTTTAGGCAAGGTACTTTTAAAGTACTTCATTGGAAACGGAGCGCTTTGGGATATTCTGAAGATGTGTTAAGACACTATAAAAATGCAAGTTCTTTCTTTTCAGCAACTTGGTGACTAAGTGTGAACCAACATCCCACTGCTACTTAACATGACACGATCAGGATCAAAGACAGGTAAATTGATTTGCGGTACGGATCAGCCATGATAAAGTTGAATGGCGGAAAGGGCTCAAGGGGCGGAATGACTACTGCTGTTCCCATGACAAGTTGGTGCTCCATTATGCTCTGCCAGCCACCTGCTTCCTCTCTCAGCGACTGAGGATGATGCACGGCAAAATGGTTCAACAAAATGGCTGCTGTGTTATAAGTTGGATAGCCCGGAGGTGAAGGATAGAATAGTAGAACCTGGCCTTCAGTTGCTTCCAAGCCTTTATTCACGGAGCTCCACATTACACACTCCGCACCCTAGATCAGCTCTCATATATATGGATATAAGAGAGTTCCCAATTGATCGACACCTCCTGAATACAATTAACACTAATTGATATAAATTACATGGATACAATTAACACTGCACATCATCGACAGAGGATAGTTTAGAAGAACAAACTGTCCTGATTTTTAAGGAAGATCTGTGAATAACAACCAACTGGAAATGGCTGTATTGGTACATTTTAAACATTGCTGCAACTCTCCTTCATAAACTTGAATGTTCTGAGAAAGGGTCTAACCTGCACGTGTTTTCATTTCAGATTTTCAGACCCTGGGCTTACTGTTTTCCTCGAGCATTCCCAGTTCACTGGCACGACCAGCACAACGTTACCACAAAAATGTACCTCTGCATTGAAGCTGTGCGAGCTCCCCCTTTCAACAACAGTATAACATGCTGCTTTCGTACACGGTCACAGATCACAAGGGCCCTCACAAATCGGTACAAATAGTTAACATTCTGAGGAGCTCAAAAGCCTTACGGTTGCACTGCCGATGTATAAAAGCACAACATTACAACACAAACTGGGCAGAACTAACCACTTCAGTGACCAGTAACAAAACTTGCCGTGACCCTGAAATCCACCAAGTCAGGTTTCAGTGCCAGACTCCGCAATCTTCTCTCAAAAGGAACAGGAAGTAAGTCCCTTAACTGCTATGCTTTTGGCTGACATGGCCTTCCATCATTTAAGTGCTAATTTTGAGCTTTTGTTTTTAAAAATTCAAAACCTAAATGAAGCAAACTAACTTTCTGTGCTGTGCAAAAGTATCTGTTATAAAACTGGAACCCAGATTACTTTTATTTGCCCATTTGGCTGGGTGCCCTTTCATTGCTTCCTAGTTCCATGCTTTGGCCTCCACTGGGAGGGCAGGACAGTTTGAGCTGCTGGCTTCTGCCTCGCTATCAGCAGCAGTGGCTCACAGGAAGTGTTCTTTTGTTGAGGGCAGGACATGTCATGCCAATTTGCCCTCCTACTGGAAATGGAGCACTTCTCACTATGGCACAAAGCTTCAGGTGACAGGCAAAATGGTGCATCTTGCCCAATAAGGATAAGCAAACCTAAATGCCCGCGGAGGCTGCAACCTGAGCCACGATGAGGAACTCTAGTTTGGAGGAGAGACAAAACATACTTGGGACTCTTTCCGCTGGAGCGGAGAAGGCTGATAGGAGATTTAAAGTTATGAAGGGTTTGGATAAGATCAATAAGTTAATACTATTTCCTCTGGTTGGGGAAGTCAATGATGAGGGATCATTAATTCAAAATTGTAACAAAAGAGCGAGGAGAGAACTTAGGAGATATTCCTTTACACAGAGGGTTGTTGGAACATGGAATGCTTTGCCACAAGGTGCAGTTGAGGCAGAGCCCATTGTATTTTACAAAATGGATAAATATTTGAAGCAGAGGAAGATGCAGGGCTGCAGAGAAGAGCCTAGGACAGTGGGGTTAGTTTTACACTCCATGTTGCTCTAGCAAACAGCTTGCACAGTTCGTGATGGGCCAAACCACTCGGCTCCAGACCTCATTACAGCCTTGGTCCAAACATGGACAAAAAAGCTGAATTCCAGAGGTGAGGTGAGAGTGACTGCCCTTGACATCAAGGCAGCATTTGACCGAGTGTGGCACCAAGGAGCCCTAGTAAAATTGAAGTCAATGGGAATCAGGGGGAAAACTCTCCAGTGGCTGGAGTCATACCTAGCACAAAGGAAGATGGTAGTGGTTGTTGGAGGCCAATCATCTTAGCCCCAGGGCATTGCTGCAGGAGTTCCTCAGGGCAGTGTCCTAGGCCCAACCATCTTCAGCTGCTTCATCAATGACCTTCCCTCCATCATAAGGTCAGAAATGGGGATGTTCGCTGATGACTGCACAGTGTTCAGTTCCATTCGCAACCCCTCAGATAATGAAGCAGTCCGAGCCTGCATGCAGCAAGACCTGGACAACATCCAGGCTTGGGCTGATAAGTGGCAAGTAACATTCGCGCCAGATAAGTGCCAGGCAATGACCATCTCCAACAAGAGAGAGTCTAACCACCTCCCCTTGACATTCAACGGCATTACCATCGCCGAATCCCCCACCATCAACATCCTGGGGGTCACCATTGACCAGAAACTTAACTGGACCAGCCATATAAATACCGTGGCTACGAGAGCAGGTCAGAGGCTGGGTATTCTGCGGCGAGTGACTCACCTCCTGACTCCCCAAAAGCCTTTCCACCATCTACAAGGCACAAGTCAGGAGTGTGATGGAATACTCTCCACTTGCCTGGATGAGTGCAGCTCCAACAACACTCAAGAAGCTCGACACCATCCAAGATAAAGCAGCCCGCTTGATTGGCACCCCATCCACCACCCTAAACATTCACTCCCTTCACCACCGGCGCACTGTGGCTGCAGTGTGCACCATCCACAGGATACACTGCAGCAACTCGCCAAGGCTTCTTCGACAGCACCTCCCAAACCCGCGACCTCTACCACCTAGAAGGACAAGGGCAGCAGGCGCATGGGAACAACACCACCTGCACGTTCCCCTCCAAGTCACACACCATCCCGACTTGGAAATATATCGCCGTTCCTTCATTGTCGCTGGGTCAAAATCCTGGAACTCCCTTCCTAACAGCACTGTGGGAGAACCGTCACCAAACGGACTGCAGCGGTTCAAGAAGGCGGCTCACCACCACCTTCTCGAGGGCAATTAGGGATGGGCAATAAATGCCGGCCTTGCCAGCGACGCCCACATCCCGTGAACGAATAAAAAAAAAAAAAATGGCCTCCTGTGCTGTAAACATTCTATGGCTCAGCTCGTCGCGCTACACCAGAGCTTGTGGCAATAGACAAGGCAGTAGGTAGCCTGCTGAAACATACAGTGGCTGCTGCAAGCAGTTCCTTTCTACAGTTTATATTTGTCTTTTCTCCCCTCAAACCATGGCTAACTAAACTATCAATATTTTTAAAAAGCTGCTAAATCATCAGTGACTGAAGTGGACCAATTTGTCAGTTTAGTATGGATCTATTGGGCTGGTTATCACGTCTCGTTTAAAAGACGAGCAATGCCCAAGTGTAAGAAACAGGTCCCAAGCAAGCACTGGTCGACCTTGCTCTTATTAATGAGGTTCTTTCCAAAGATATGTGGTCAGCGGCTCCCAATGAGAGGCATTCATCTACACATTAGACGGCAATAGTACCAGCAGGATAGCTCACCATAGGTTTGCACCCCGTCATTGGAGAATCTAATTTTGTCAAAGTGCTGGTATTGGAACATACAATGACACCTACTGGTGGAAACTATCTGTTCAAAAGACTTCATCTTTCCAAAGAAAATCTCTAAAATCGGAATATACGTGCGCTTTATGAAAAGCGAACCAGGCAGTAAAAAATTGAAGAGGTCATAAGTAGCATCCTTTGTGTAAGTGAGAGACAAGAGCAAATGAGATTAAAATTGAGGGAACAATGTTGTGTTGACGCAGAAATTATGAATATTCATTCTGTCACCAGCAGAAGAAAAAAACAATGATAGAATGGGGCCCAATCAGTAAATTTCAAGACTTGCCCTACAAAGATGACAACATAAGTATCCACAGAATGCCAAGGCTGGAGATAAAACTGATTACTAGAAGGACACCATTGGGAGGAAAGGCTCAGGCACAATACACGAACATGCAGTTGTGCTCCGTGAACAGGAGGTACACTTCATGCACACAAGGATATCCATAAAGGGGTCAAGGAGATCCCCAGATGGCAGCACGAAGCAGCAGACTGATTACATTGCAATCAACAGGAAATGGGTAAGAACAATAAACAATATCAGACTGCACAGAGGCGCACATTTTGGAAGTCACTAACCTCCAAACTCAAAGCAAGACTTAGTGTATAGAAAGAGAAAAGCCAAGGAAGGAGAGCAAGTAGCAGGTGGGGGGATTTCAAGGCAACCAAATTTCTGTCAGTCAGAGATGGACAAAGGTCACTCCCTACGAAAGACAAGAATGGTTTTACCTTCAACTACAGAATGAAAGCCGGATCAAACGGTGGGTCAAACGCTTTCAAGAAGTTCTGAACAGACATTAACTAGCAAGAAAAGAGAACGATTCCAGAAAGAATAACAGAACTTGAGGCAAAAGCAGGACTAATTGAACTTGCAATTAAGGAAGCCATAACGAAGCCAAAGATTGAAAAGGCGCAGGGAGTTGACAAAACAGCAGCACAGAAAAAAAAAATCAAGAATAGTGGAGATAATGCACACATCAAATTATTATGGTGCAGGAAAAAGAAAGTGAAGGACCATTAGTCTTTTAACAGAGCTATCAAAAAGTGACATCTCTCAGACTGTTTATCTATCCTACTTATTCGCATTGAAACGTGGCCACTGACAAAGGCTAGAGAAGAAACTTGATGCCATGAACATCAAAGATACTTGAGATCAGCTGGTGAGGTAAGGCAAAGAGAAAGATAGCCAGAAAGGAAACCCTGCAACGGCTAGTAAGCCAACCTGTGGACCAAACGCACCTCAGGTGGCTCGGTCGTGCTTAGAATGCAAGACTCCAGAATACTGTGCCAAGCATCAAAATGGCAGCTAACGTAGAGAAGATGTTTCCACTTGTGGGGGAGTCCAAAACCAGGGGCCATAAATATAAGATAGTCACTGATAAATCCAATAAGAAATTCAGAGAGTGGTGAGAATGTGGAACTTGCTACCATCTGGAGTAGTTGAAGCAAACAGCATAGATGCATTTACGGGGAAGCTAGATAAACACGAGGGAGAAAGGAATAGAAGGATACGCAGACAGGGTTAGATGGAGTAAAGTGGGAGGAGGCTCGTTTGGAGCATAAACACCGGCACAGGCCAGTTGGGCCGAATGGCCTGTTTCAGTGCTGTAAATTCTATGTAATTCTATGAATAGAAGAGGGAAGCGTGGAAGAACAATGATCCGGCAAAGCGATGTACAGAAGGACCTTTCAGAAGCTGATGTCAACTGGCAATGCATAACAACTAGTTAAAACATAGGAACAGGGGAACAGAAGGAGGCCATTCAGCCCCACACGCCTGTTCCGCCATTCAATTAGATCATGGCTGATCTGTATCTTAACTCCATTTACCCGCTTTGGTTCCAAGCGCAGAGCGGAGTGGGAAAGGCCAGCACTGGCTCTGTGTACCCAGTGCACTGAAGGACCTACAGATGGCTGGGTCATTACAAGAACCATTTTTAATGTTTGCAGAAATGTTTACAGCATTCAAAGAAGGTTTCTATTCATTGAGGTTGGGAGAACTTTCTGGTCCAAGACCAGCATACATCAAAAAGTGGTTTGTGTCCAGCACCACTGGCTCCCAAACCTGAAACCATCCCGCACCCTCAGGAGTTCCTGACTGCCTGGTTGACCAAGTTTTCCAAGCAACTTCACTTAAATATCATCTTTGCATGAGGGCTTATGATCGAATTTTAAACCAATCACCAGCAAATACTACATTTTATATTTACAAACAGAAGATGAGTCAACAGGTATGTGTGTGAAAAACCTAATAAAATTGCAACTTATACCAAAAATGTTTGCCAGATTGCTTTACAAACATCTGCAGAAGACAAAATTTAGTGCTGGAAGGAACAGCTATGGGGAGTGCATCCCTGTTTGCCCAGACTGTGATATCGTGCGACACATACATTACGAATATATCCACAATATTAGCTAGTGCTGCATTTGTATTCCTACCAGTCACTGCAACGGTCTTCAGTGGTTTAAAGCAGAACGATTGTATCAAGTTAGCAGCAGCTTTTCATAATGTACTGGCCTACTCCTGATCGTTCAAATTCGTTTTCTGTGTTAAAAATTTCAGTATTATCCAGTAATTCGAATTATTCAACGTTAATGACACAACATGGGGAGAATTTAGTGTTCAGAAAAATGCAAATTACCAGATAATTCGAAGTAAGGGACTTGGAATTAACAGGAGTAGACAGTAGTTTGATTTCAGCTGCTGTGACAGTGAAGGGTGCATCTTTGCACAGTAAAACAGTCAGTCTCGACATTTTACTCTGATTAGCTTTTCTTGTCAATGCCCTGCTTAATGTCAGCACAGTCAGTGTAGATTGGAACATAGCAAGTAGTTTCTGGGTTAAAGAGTAAACTGCAGCAAACGATCTCTATTCACTCTTTAATAAGTCAGAGTACATTATAGTTTAACACATCCTCGCTACATGGTCTACAATAAAGTGTGCTGCCTCTGGTACTGAATCTCATACTAAAATGGGTTAATGGGGTTTGTTATAGGAAGAAACTTTCATCATACTGATTTTACTTCAACTCTGCGATTAACATTTAACAACGGAGGAGCAGAATTTGGTGCTGAAGTTTCAATTGTGGCTTTCAAAAGGGAACTGGATAAGTACTTGAAAGGAAAAAATTTGCAGGGCTACAGGGATAGGGCGGGGGAGTGGGACTAGCTGAATTGCTCTTGCAGAGAGCCGGCACAGACTCGATGGGCCAAATGGCCTCCTTCTGTGCTGTAACCTTTCAATGATTAACCTGAACCCACATTGAGGAACTTATGCCTTCCTTGGGGGAAAACCTGAAAGAGGGGGAGTTCGAAGCAACAAAAGTAAAAGTGAAGTTTAAAAAAAACTAGAACCTAGAATTTCTTCACTCGGAGGGTTGTGAATCTTTGGAATTCTCTACCCCAGAGGGCTGTGGATGCTGAGTCATTGAATATATTCAAGGCTTAGATGGATAGATAGATAGTTGTTTGGACTCTAAGGGAATCAAGGGATATGGGGATCGGGCAGGAAAGTGGAGTTGAGGTCGAAGATCAGCCATGATCTGATTGAATGGTGCAGCAGGCTCAAGGGGCCGTATGGCCCACTCCAGCTCCTATTTCTTATGTTCTTATGTTCAACATAATCAGTTTAAGGGATAAAGTCTATGCAAGACTAATGCCTTCGAATTCGAAACAACTGAAATGAGGTAAAATAGTGCTGAATAAAGAAAGAAAGAAAGAACTTGCATTTAAATAGCGCCTTTCACGAACGTAGGACGTCCCAAAGCGCTTTACAGCCAATTAAGTACTTTTGAAGTGTAGTCACTGTTGGAATGTAGGAAACACGGCAGCCAATTTACACACAGCAAGCTCCCACAAACAGCAATGAGACAAATGACCAGATAACATTTCAGTGATGTTGGTTGAGGGATAACTATTGGCCAGGACATGAGTATACCCCAACAGGTTCAGGTGATCCATCAGTGATGGGTTAGAGGATGCCAGTGTTCATTCTGGCACAACACCCAAATGGAAAGGTGAAACAAATCCTATTGCAGTGCAATTGAAGGCAAAGCATCCAAGTTCGTGCTGCCATTAGATTATGGTTTTTTTTCTGCATTTCATACTTCAACCCACGCTCGCCAAACTACAGTGTCGAAAAACAGAACTAATGCTTCACGTCCAAACCTTAAAAAAGCTATTTAAGTGGTGTAAAAACAGTAAGAAAACATTGAATGGCCAGAACTGTTTGTAATATTAATTCTTGGCAAGAAGTCCAAAGAACAAGTACAAACAGCTTTATCAACACTATTTACATAGCTTGTCTGAAATCATCAGTAGCTGATCACACGCCTATTTTAACTGAAGCAACACACACCAGACTTGACTGGGTTAGATCCGCTAATTCAGAGTCACCGATACTCAGTACTTGGACATTTTTTCCAAACAGAATTTCCAGGGAAACGATTAAGATATGCAATCAAATTGATGAGCAAATTATGCGTTTCAATTTTTAAAACAATTTTAGACCCTGCCTGCATTGGCTAACAAGAACGAAGTGTGGCTGTTAAACACTGAAGTAGAGTAAACACTTAGAGCCGCTCCCATACCACTTCCGTGTGGAATTTGTTTAAAACAACAGAGGATAATTCATCAGTGGAACCTGCTTTTGGCCTGCAGTGAGGCAAGAAAACTTCCATCCAATAGTAATGATGTATAACAGGGGTGGATTATGTTTTTACTTCTGTAAAAATAAGCACATTCCCAGATGAGAATTCTAATCAGCGCAGGGGCAATTTTTGTGGATTACCTTTGGACAAATAAGTGTCTTCTTTATCATGCCCTCCTCCGGAGCAGTGAGATTTTGGGCAATGTTTGCTCAAAGTAGTTCCTTGGAAGTTACTCAGCAATTGGCTTTTCGGCCCAAGATTCATTTAAATATGAACCATTGTAATGAGTCTTTTTTGTGTTAAGAAATTCTTACTAATTTTCAAGAATCAATCCACTTGTAAAAGACCAAATATGACTCACTTCTGGAGGAACTGCACTGTTTTCAACCATACTGAGTGGGACAGGAGATAAGTATGTCACAATTCTTGGAGTAGAGCTGGAGTTTGAAGTAAAGGGTGATGATGAAATAAACTGGACTGCAGCCAAGCTATGATGACTGTCTCGTTTTGTTTCCCTTCCCTGAATGAGCTGAATACTCCAGGGCGGGCTCACAAAGAATGTACTGCTAGTCGATGCCGAGTAACTGTAGGTTCGCAACAGAGGAAGGAGTCTAAACCTTGGAGCAACAGCTACCCCACTATCTATGTATTCCTGTGGCACAGTGCTCAAGAGTAACAAGGCTGAGTGGGAGCACTGGATGCCAAACTCTAGTTCCTGACAATAGCACTGAGCTGCTCGTGGATATAAAACCATATTTTAACAATATGCTACCCTCAGAGTAGATGGAACCATGAGGCCCCGACATGCTGTGCCACAAGTGGCAAGAGATGAGTCCATCCACTCGGAATGCCAACTGTAACCATTCCACTGTGAGAAAAGCGGACACTTTTCACAGGGTAAATCAAAGGGCAAGTTCTTACGCACCTAACTAGCTCAGAAGAGGTCTGAGAGCAGCTCACCAGCTGCTGGTACATGACACAGGGAGATGAGAGAAAAGGGGAAGTATTGGGGGTACAGCTGTGGCCCACCCTCGCCTCTGGGTCAGGAGGTTGTGAGTTCAAGACCCACTCCAGGGACCTGAGCGCAGAAAATCGATGCTGACGGAGGTGCCGTCTTTCGGATGAGACGTTAAACCGAGGCACCGTCCGCCCTCTCAAGTCGATGTAAAAGATCCCGTGGCACTATTTCAAAGAAGATCAGGGTAGTTCTCCCTGGTGTCCTGGCCAATATTTATCCCTCAACCAACACCTAAAAACAAATTATCTGATCATTATCACAATGCTGTTGATGGGGCCTTGCTGTGCGCAAATTGGCTGCTCCGTTTCTTACATTACAACAGTGACAACACTTCAAAAAGTACTTCATTGGATGTAAAGCACTGAGGTCATGAAAAGCACTCTTTCTTTAACTGTACATTAATAAAAAAAACAATCTAATAAGGGCATCTTTACAAGTATATTATTGTATCATAAATCTCTCACGGAAAGTCAGAGGTTTGCTGTTTTATAATAGGGCTGTTTATGCCATGCACGGATAATGTCAGGGCCACTGATTGATAGGTCTGAACAATTAAAATTCTATTTTTACTGCATAGTATTCCGGAATTTCTACTGGTGATTTCGGGATTGAATTCTACAGTTCTGTGAAAATTGTAAATGTTATTCATATTCCTTCGCCTATGCATTTAATTTTTACCCTTATCATTTTTTAAGTTGAGATGACATAGCAAGATGGTATGTAAGATGCACCAACTGGAGGGAGATATCCGGTATTTAGCTTTTCTGTGGAGGGGAAATGGGGGTCGTCCTATACTTTGCTAATGATAGGGCAGCCCTGGCATTTGGCCGCTCTGGGTAATGGTTATAGGATTTGGGAGAACTGGTACATTGAATTTGGTGTTTTGTGAATGGCTCCTGATTATGTAGCTATAATGAAACACAGCTGATAATCAGAGTTTTCAAAATTGAAATCATTTATTTTCAGGGAAAGAACTCAAATTAAGATGAAGAAAGACACTGTGCATGTCTGGCAGCTTTTAGTAGTTAGAATTACCTGAATAAAGCTTTTGAAATTTTTCCTCCTTTTTTCTTCAACTGCTTGAAGCTGAAGAAAAATATTCCAGCAGTTCAGCTGATTAAATGGTACTGATGTATCCTGGGAAATTAGGTGCATGCACATGCAGACTGCACAATGCAAATTCAGTTCACAGCATCACAAGCTCAGGTGTTTTGGAAAGGCTGGTGTCTTCAAGTGTAAACTTTAATGAAGGCATTAAAAGACACGAAAAGTAATTCAATAGATAAATGTAATCATGTTACTGTGAAGTGTAATTTTTTTAATTAATTTTGTTGAACCCCTTAATTTTGACAACAGAGATAGCAATTCTTGAGATAAAATGGCTGCTAAAAAATTTTCAGAAAGCATTTTGAACGATTTATGGAGGGAAAGCAATACAGCACACTATCCAGTGCCTAGATTTGGCAATTACAGGGTGACGAGTTTACATAGTTAGTTTCCATTATAAATACGGATCCAGGAATTAATAATGGAAAAAGTTGACAGAAAGATAAGGCACAAATGTGACAACAGGAAGTAAGGTTTTACAGACAAGAAGTGTGCATAAGCATGCATTCCATCAAATGAACAATCACCAAATGCATTCAGCCACAAAATGCTTAATAACACAGTAATGTATTGAAGTATTTAAAGATGTCTGTGCAATTCTGGCAGCTCTTAAAACAATTGAGTGGCATAAGAGAATGTTACCAGAGACATTCAAGGACAGCTGTCCAACAGACTCTGAGGATTACTGAGAACATGTAAAGGCTGGTGAAATTGTACTGAATTTGCAGATTGTCCACAGCCCCATAAGATGTCCAACAATAATGGCCTTTTTCTTTTATTCGTTCATGGGATGTGGGCATCGCTGGCACAGCCAACATTTATTGCCATCCTTAATTGCCCTTGAGAAGCTGGTGGTGAGCCGCCTTCTTGAACCGCCGCATGCAGTGTGGTGAAGGTTCTCCCACAGATGGTAATACCATTGAATGTCAAGGGCAGATGGTTAGACTTTCTCTTGTTGGAGATGGTCATTGCCTGGCACGAATGTTACTTGCCACTTATCAGTCCAAGCCTGGATGTTGTCCAAGTCTTGCTGCATGTGGGCACGGACTGCTTCTTTATCTGAGGGGTTGCGAATAGAACTGAACACTGTGCAATCGTCAGCGAACATCCCCATTTCTGACTTTATGATGGAGGGAAGGTCATTGATAAAGCAGCTGAAGGTGGTTGGGCCTGGGACACTGCCCTGAGGAACTCTTGCAGCAATGTCCTGGGGCTGAGGTGATTGGCCTCCAACAACCACTACCATCTTCCTTTGTGCTAGATTTCTCCCCCTGATTTCCACTGACTTCAATTTTACTAGGGCTCCTTGGTGCCACACTCAGTAAAATGCTGCCTTGATGTCAAGGGCAATCACTCTCACCTCATCTCTGGAATTCAGCTCTTTTGTTCATGTTTGGACCAAGGCTGTAATTAGGTCTGGAGCCGAGTGGTCCTGGTGGAACCCAAACTGAGCATCGGTGAGCAGGTTATTGGTGAGTAAGTGCCGCTTGATAGCACTGTCGACGACACCTTCCATCACTTTGCTGATGACTGAGAGCAGACTGATGGAGCGGTAATTGGCCGGATTGGATTTGTCCTGCTTTTTGTGGACAGGACATACCTGGGCAATTTTCCACATTGTTGGGTAGATGCCAGTGTTGTAGCTGTACTGGAACAGCTTGGCTGGAGGCGCAGCTAGTTCTGGAGCACAAGTCTTCAGCAATACAGCCGGGATGTTGTCGTGGCCCATAGCCTTTGTCGTATCCAGTGCACTCAGCCGTTTCTCGATATCACGTGGAGTGAATCGAATTGGCTGAAGACTGGCTTCTGTGATGGTGGGGATATCGAGAGGAGGCCGAGATGGATCATCCACTTGGCGCTTCTGGCTGAAGATGGTTGCAAATGCTTCAGCCTTGTCTTTTGCACTCACATGCTGGACTCCGCCATCATTGAGGATGGGGATGTTTACAGAGCCTCCTCCTCCCGTTAGTTGTTTAATTATCCACCACCACTGGATGTGGCAGGACTGCAGAGCTTTGATTTGATCCGTTGGTTGTGGAATCGCTTAGCTCTGTCTATAGCATGTTGCTTCCGCTGTTTAGCATGCATGTAGTCCTGTGTTGTAGCTTCACCAGGTTGGCACTTCATTTTTAGGTATGCCTGGTGCTGCTCCTGGCATGCTCTTCTACACTCCTCATTGAGCCAGGGTTGATCCCCTGGCTTGTTGATAATGGTAGAGTGAGGAATATGCTGGGCCATGGAGGTTACAGATTGTGCTGGAATAAAATTCTGCTGCTGCTGATGGCCCACAGCGCCTCATGGATGCCCAGTTTTGAGCTGCTAGATCTGTTCTGAATCTATCCCACTTAGTACGATGGTAGTGCCACACAACACGTTGGATGGTGTCTTCAGTGTGAAAATGGGACTTCGTCTCCACAAGGACTGTGCGGTGGTCATTCCTACCAATACCGTCATGGACAGATGCATCTGCGACAGGTAGATTGGTGAGGACGAGGTCAAGTAGGGTTTTCCCTTGTTTTGGTTCGCTCACCACTTGCCACAGGCCCAGTCTGGCAGTTATGTCCTTCAGTACTCAGCCAGCTCGGTCAGTAGTGGTGCTACCGAGCCACTCTTGGTGATGGACATTGAAGTCCCCCCATCCACAGTACATTCTGTGCCCTTGCTACCCTCAGTGCTTCCTCCAAGTGGTGTTCAACATGGAGGAGGACTGATTCATCAGCTGAGGGAGGGCGGTAGGTGGTAATCAGCAGGAGGTTTCCTTGCCCATGTTTGACCTGATGCCGTGAGATTTCATGGGGTCCAGAATCAATGTTGAGGACTCCCAGGGCCACTCCCTCCTGACTGTATATCACTGTACCGCCACCTCTGATGGGTCTGTCCTGCCAGTGGGAGAGGACATACCCAGTGATGGTGATGGAAGAGTCTGGGGCGTTGGCTGAAAGGTATGATTGTGTGAGTATGGCTATGTCAGGCTGTTGCTTGACTAGTCTGTGGGACAGCTCTCCCAATTTTGGCACAAGTCCCCAAATGTTCGTGAGGAGGACTTTGCAGGGTCGACTGGGCTTGGTTTGCCTTTGTCGTGTCCAGTGCCTCGTGGTTCGATTCCGGGTGGTCCGTCCGGTTTTATTATGACTTTTTGTGGCAAGATTGCACAACTGAGTAGCTTGCTAGGCCATTTCAGAGGGTGATTAAGAATCAACCACATTGCTGTGGGTCTGGAGTCACATATAGGCCAGACTGGGTAAGGATGGCAGGTTTCCTTCCCTAAAGGACATTAGTGAACCAGATGGATGAACAAGGGATGGTTAACTCTGCCTTTGAGATTCTTCTCACATGAACGAGTTCCCAATGATGGCATTGCCTTAGAGAATCTGTGTGTTGCTTCACCGCTATTCTGTGCAGAACCTTTGGGTTGATATTGAATGTTGAGTTGCGCAGCTTCTGTGTTACATAGAATTACACAGATTGTACAGCACAGAAACAGGCCATTTGGCCCAACAGGTCTGTACCGGTGTTTATGCTCCACACGAGCCTCCTCCCGCCCCTCTTCATTTAACCCTATCAGCATTAGTGTCTATTCTTTTCTTCCTCATGTGTTTATCTAGCTTCCCCTTAAATGCACCTGTGCTATTCTCCTCAGCTACTTTCTATAGTAGCGAGTTCCACATTCTAACCACTCTCTGCATAAAGAGGTTTCTCCAGAATTACCTATTGGATTTATTAGTGACCCCCTTATATTTATGGCCCCTAATTTTGGTCTCCCCCCCCCAAGTGCTCTTCAGATGAACATGAAGGTCTGGTTTGAATGTGAGGTTATGGTGCTGCTCTAGTCATAATCCTGCGCAGGACTGAAACCTGACCACATCCATTCAGTGTTGGCGTTTACCCCACCATGGATAGGCTATCCACAAGTTCGCTGGTTTTATCTGTACGGAGTCCTGGAGCAAGATATGTCCTTTCTTTTCTCCCCTGCAGTCTGCCAAACTGTGTTATCATATTATATCTGGGGCAGCTTCCAGTAAGATGCAGGTGACGATAAATGGGACAAAGCATTCTTAAGGATTTTCAGTCCCCCACTTGCTTTTCCAGCCAACTTCACCACTTGCTTACCCCAAGGAGATGTCAGCAACAAGGGAAATGACACTTTGGTGACATCCACCAGGTTGTCAATCAAAAAGAAAAATTTACTTGGCTGAAACATATTTCCCCAGTGATCCCCAAGAAGAATTTTATATTAATTTTACTGAAAGGTATCCTACATACAGCCGATGGTGGCAAAGCAACGACTGCAGCAAAACTGTGACTGTGCTCACACCTCAACATGTAGTAGCGGCAAATCCTTTCTACGGACTGCGCCAGACTTTGGCTGGAATGGCAGACTCACTTCATCGCTTTCAGTTGCAACATAAACTGGTGCCAGAGCGAAATGAGTCAATGAATATCGTATTTAAATCTAACAATGCTTTCATCACGCAAGCCCATTTGCAGAGGCTTAATATGACCTTTCGTCGTGAACAGCACAAGCACTTACTTGTGCAAGCAAAAAGCTCAGACAAAAACAGGCATTGTGGAAGTTGTGTGTTTGGGCTCTTCAGGCTATTATAGTAGAATGATGCTAATTATGACTAAGGGATGTTGCACACCTTTTCTAATGAGAAAATGTCAGAACTCTGTAATATGATCTACTGTGACGTTTTATTCAGATTGTTGCAGTCTGAAGGAACAGGGAAACAGAAATCATGCAGATTTCCATTCACAGTACATACACTGGATATATGCATCTTTAAAAAAAATAGCTGATCTCATTTGTAAATACAGCCTCCGGTAAAATGTCACTCAGCCAAGCTACACTGCATCTGCCTCCACTTGCCCAACTGGCCATTAACATCTACGTAGATTCCACTTGTAACCACTTGCTTTCAAGTGTCACACTATCTGCTTAAACAAGTAATGCAAAGCTATTGTTTCAGAAGAACCTGCTGCTTGTGCATAGTCCAGATTATTTTCATAGAAAGGAAAGACAGTAATTACATCAAATCCAGTATTCTTGTTAAGTACAATCTGAAACAGGTTAGCTAAATGGATCAAGATTAGTGTTCCGTAATCAAGTCTCACGTTGCAGAAAATTAAATATTAGTTTCAATAAACAATACGTTCGTGGGGGTAAAATAACCATAAAAATATATAAAACAGGGGTAAGGAACTTCTGAACAACTAGAAATTAGCACTGTGATAAAGGCTTTCACTGAAGCAAAGCTGGTTCGTAAAAGAATTTGAAAATTGTTGATATACCGTAATAGAAGTGTGACGGTCATAGTGTGAATTAATCAGTGACAATATTATGCATAGATCAGTTGGTTTCTTATTACAGACAATGGATGGGTTGGAATAAATTGCAAGGCAGTTATACAACAATAGGATTCAAAAGACTTCATAAACCATGAGTATCAAACTTAAACATTTTATAATCTTCCCGAATCCTTGCCAACTTGCTCGAACCTCACTTCTACACGATTGTTTTTTTTAAAAAAGTACACCGTATTTTCAAATTCATTATTAACAATTTCCAAAAGCCTATTCGCCGAACTGAAAACTGTTCTCCAAAATAAAGTTTTCTGACAGCAGGCAGTTGGGAGTTCAATCAATGTGAAATGCTGTGACACATGTACATGTAATCAGGAGAAGTGGTCTGAGATAAAATACAAACCCTGTAGGGCAAGGATGTCCAAACTGTGGCGCCAGAGCCACGTATGGTTCCCAAGCCGTTGAAGTCTGGCGCTCAAAGCCCAGGCAACTCACAGACTATAGAAGTTTACAGCACCTGAGGGACCATTCAGCCATTCAGATTGTCAAGTTTTGTATTTAATGCTGTTACCTCATGGCAGATAAATCCTAGATCTGTTGCTATCAGCAACTTGAGATAGGAACATAGGAACAGGAGTAGGCCATTCAGCCCCTCGTGCCTGCTCCGCCATTTGATAAGATCATGGCTGATCTGTGATCTAACTCCATATACCCGCCTTTGGCCCATATCCCTTAATACCTTTGGTTGCCAAATACCTATCTATCTCAGATTTAAATTTTAGCAATTGAGCTAGTATCAATTGCCGTTTGCGGAAGGGAGTTCCAAACTTCTATCACCCTTTGTGTGTAGAAATATTTTCTAATCTCGCTCCTGAAAGGTGTCTCACCTGACGAAGGAGGAAGCCTCCGAAAGCTTGTGATTTTAAATAAAGCTGTTGGACTATAACCTGGTGTTGTAAGACTCCTTACATTTGTCCACCCCAGTCCATTACCGGCATCTCCACATCTAATTTTTAGACTCTGCCCCCTACTCCTAGAATCCCCAACTAGCAGAAATAGTTTCTCTCTAACCACCCTATCCGTTCCCCTTAATATCTTAAACTTCGATCAGATCACCCCTTAACCTTCGAAACTCTAGAGAATACAACCCCAATTTGTGTAATCTCTCCTCGTAACTTAACCCTTGAAGTCCTGGAATCACTCTAGTAAACCTATGCTGCACTCCCTCCAAGGCCAATATGTCCTTCTGAAGGTGCGGTGCCCAGAACTGCTCACAGTACTCCAGGTGCGGTCTAACCAGGGTTTTGTATAGCTGCAGCATAACTTCTGCCCTCTTGTACTCTAGTCCCCTAGATATAAAGGCCAGAATTCCATTAGCCTTATTGATTATTTTCTGCACCTGTTCATGACACTTCAATGATCTATGTACCTGAACCCCTATGTTCCTTTGGACATCCACTGTTTTTAACTTTTTACCATTTAGAAAGTACCCTGTTCTATCCTTTTTTGATCCAAAGTGGATGACCTCACATTTGTCTACATTGAATTCAATTTGCCACAGTTTTGCCCATTCACCTAATCTATCAATATCCCTTTGTAATTTTATGTTTTCATCTACACTGCTTACAATGCCACCAATCTTTGTGTCATCGGCAAACTTAGATATGAGACTTTCTATGCCTTCATCTAAGTCGTTAATAAATATTGTGAATAATTGAGGCCCCAAGACAGATCCCTGCGGGACTCCACTAGTCACATCCTGCCAATGTGAGTACCTATCCATTATCCCTACTCTCTGTCGCCTTTCGCTCAGCCAACTTCCTAACCAAGTCCGTACTTTTCCCTTGATTCCATGGGCTTCTATCTTAGCTAACAGTCTCTTATGTGGGACCTTATCAAATGCCTTCTGGAAGTCCATATAAATAACATTCCCCTGTCCATTACTTTAGTCACCTCTTCAAAAAATTCAATCAGGTTTGTCAGGCACGACCTACCTTTCACAAATCCATGCTGGCTCTCTCTGATTAACTGAAAATTCTCGAGGTGTTCAGTCACCCTATCCTTAATTATAGACTCCAGCATTTTCCCCACAACAGATGTTAGGCTAACTGGTCTATAATTCCCTGGTTTCCCTCTCTTTTCTTAAAAAGTGGAGTGATATGTGCAATTTTCCAATCTAGAGAACTTTGAAAGGTTATAGAGATCTGCGCAAATTAGCGGGAATGTGGATTTGAACTTTATCCGTCATCCCCAAGGCTCCACGGTACACACCTATGCGGCCCACAAAACCTAAAACTTCAGAATGGCTGCTACAGAGAGTCCTTGAGGCTTTTATGGTGGCACGTGGACTTGCAAGGGTAAAAACCAAACTAAGGACCTGTACAAATCTGTAATTCATCTCTGGCTTATCGTTCAATTTCTCTAAAGTGTGCGTGTTCCCTCTGTGAAGAATATCCAGTGCTACCTAACAAAGAACCGACTGTACAGACGAGACCATCTCAGAAATGGCGGATCCGAATAATTAGTTGAGAATATTGAAATTGTGTTGAACCAAATTTTTCTAAAGTTCACCATTTCCTTGTTTTCTCCCTGGGAATGGAAAGTGAATCTGTACCGGATTTGACGGAGAAGAATGAATCGCTGGCAATGGTTAACTGGCAGTTATTTCCTTGAGAGGTTCAGAAACCATCATACACCATGAGATTGAAACTTGAGTGCCAGCTGTCGCTGAGTGGGTAGCACTCGTGCCTCTGAGTCAGTAGGTTGTGGGTTCAATTCCCTACTCCAGAGACTTGAGCACAACAAAACCTAGGCTGACATTCAGTGCAGTACTGAGGGAGTGCTGTCTTTCGGATGAGACGTACCAACGTCTGCCCTCTCGGGTGGACGTAAAAGATCCCGTGGCACTATTTCGAAGAGGAGCAGTGGAGTTGTCCTGGCCAACATTTATCCCTCAACACCATCACTAAAAACAAGGTTGTCTGGTCTATATCACATTTCTGTTTGTGGGACCTTGCTGTGCGCAGATTGGCTGCCAAGTTTCCTCCATTACAACAATGACTACACTTCAAAAGTACTTCATTGACTGTAAAGCATTTTGGGACATTGTGAGGTCGTGAAAGGTGCCATATAAATACGAGTCTCTCTTTCTTTTTGAATGAACTTGGAGATTATCAAACCTTTCAAGTCATTTAAATGTTTTGTACGTGGGTTTTTAGCATGGTTTTATTCCATTTTAGGTCCTTTTCTCGCCAGTAAGAACCATTATGGCAGACAATGACAACCAGTGTACTGTATGTATTTGGTCTTTGAAGATGGCCACAAGTGAGAGACAATTGTGTATAGTACAGGTTATTGTGACGTAACCACTGCAGCTTGAGTGAGCATTCAGAACCCACTGTTGCTCACCTGGAAGTAACCAAGTTAATATTTTTTATATTTGAAGTCGAATATTGGTCTGGACAGGGAAGGAACTTTCAACCAAAAGTAGTCCCTTTACAAAGACCATGAAAAGAAAAGTTTAAAATCCTTCCTCCAAGTGCAAATATTCCCATTTAAGCCCATCCAGAAGCTTACCACTTCAGCCTACAAGCTAGAAAAGGTCCAGTTCAGTGAGAATGTTCTGCTGATCTGTCTTTAGCCGGTCGCTGTTGCAGTCAACAGAACTCAGCAGCTTCCCAAGTTCTGAATAATCATCCCAGCACAATACTGTACAAGCAAGGACCCATGATGGTCCTTAATAAAGTTGTTGGGATTATAATTAAGATCAGGTTTGGAATCAATGCCAATCCTTACTTCCTGGAATTACCACCAAATAGGGCCCAGCTGGAACTATCAACCAAATGTGTCTTTTTCAGGCAGGTGATACCAAAATGGACAGGTGTCCAGCAGTCTGTATTTAGATGGACGCAAGAGATTGTCTGCTCTCTGGGAGAAGAAGTAGTAAATACGTTTTTTTTTTAAAAAACTGGTCTCTGCCGAAATGACTTTACACAAAGTACTCCCTACGCCCATGGGAGAGTACGCTTGGAGAGTAGCCATGTTTGAACCTGAACCGGATGACGTTTCATAAGATTATTCACATCATGTGGCACAAGAGGTCTAATGAGCCACTTATCCCTACCTTTTTTTTTAAAAAAAGGAACCTTTCTAGGAATTTACACCAAGGCTCTATTTTCTTTCTTTTGTTTGAGGAATTACTCGTGTAACACCCTCTTTTGAATCATCAAGTGTTGAGACAGTGGCTGCTGATTACTACACAACAGAATGCAAAACCACAAGAAGGGAGGTGATGTTTTTCCCTCTCCAAGGGTGTGGATTTAATACCGGCCCTGTAATTAGAGACCTGCGTCCATCTCTCAGTCTGATAATTTATAAACTACCACATTATACTGATTATAACGTTGTTAATTCACAGCAGTGAAAAGGCACCTTAAACCTCTGTTTTAGGTTCAAGTACAGAGAGACTAATCTGCCAGACACACTTGTAATGTGCTCCATCAATTGTAAGTGGGAGGACTCTCTCAGGAGTATCCATTCACTGTCTCCAGCTGGCTGAGCTTAAGTCTGGTCCTCCCACACTCAAGTACATGGAAATCAAATCCCACAAAGGGGAGACGATGCGTTATTTGGGAAAGGGAAAGTAACTTAATGCAGGCATCATACACAATTATAGAAGTTTGGGATTTTTTCCCCTCTGTCAGTCCCAATCTGTCCCTGACCAAGTCAATGCTGCTCACTCACACCTGTTAATAATCCAGGTCCCATTATCATCTCTTTTGTCATCTAATCACTCGTATCCTATCACAGACCTTCCCTTTTGTTCTTTACGAACCCTCCCCTGGCTTTTCACTTGCTTAAAAGCTGTTAATCACTAACATCTTCCAGTTCTGATGAGAGGTCATTGACCTGAAACGTTAACACTGCTTCTCTCGCCACAGATGTTGCCTGACCAGCTGAGCAGAATTTTCTCTTTTTATTTCAGCTTTCCAGCGTCCGCAGTATCGTGCTTTTGTCTCATTATAAATATTTGTTCCATCTGGATATGCTGCCGCGAATTGAATTCCACTCTCAAAGTTCTTCTGACAAGGAGCAATGTGGAAACGGTTTTGAGTTATTTTTCTATTGTAATCTTAGGACTTGCAAGAGGCTGTATCTTTCAGGATAGTGAATTGGAGACAAAGCTTCAAGCTATTCAACAAAAAAAAGTGGGTGACGAGAAAAAATTCTGGCTAAGTTTCAGAAAAATACAAAAATTAGGTTAACTGGAGGAGTCAAGCATATTTTTAAAGATGCATGTGTGCAGCACACTAGGACTTGCAATGTGACCATCTTTAACGAAGCCAGTATCTGACATCGAGGACACACTGGTGAAGCACTGTCGTGTTATTACAGTGACACGTTATTCTCAACAAACATTTCAATGAAAAATACCTCCAAACCATTTTCGCATTGGACTCAAGTCGCTCCTTGTCACAAGTAAATATTTCTGCTCCTTGAGGTAAAAAGTTAATTTAGAAATAACTTTACATTCCACAGCACACGACTGGGCAGAGTTTGCCATTTCCATGCTGTTGTGAAAGTATTTACTCTCATTCCGGTCACAGTAAGTAATTCCAGCTTTTACATGAGTCCCAAGGTAATGAACTATGGCTGCCAGAATTGGTTGATTACTTTAATTATGGCTTTAATTCAGTTGCGGAACCGCTACTGTGGGCAAAGGGTTCCAAGGTCTGAAGGGAAAAATCAAGTTATACAGGAATGGAGGTTTGAAGGGTTACGCCAATCTCGTCTGTTAAATCACCCTGTCAGCACTCTTGTGTGGGCACACAATGCATACAGCATGGAAGTGGACTTGAAAGGGTATGTTTTTCATTTAGCTTCTTGTTTTCCTAGACAACATTTGCAGATTGCACCTTTAAAGGACAATAGGCTGGTTTGATCAACCTCACAACAATGGAGATAGCAGACTGACCACTTTCAATTCCGAAGAATGAAAACAATCCCTGCCCTCTCACAGAAGGTACAGCCAGCTGCCTTCAACGCGAGAAATAAATCAGCAACCACCAATTGCAAAGCTGTTCAGTGCTCTCTAACTCATTTCAATGAATAAGCTGTGATTGGTGTTTAGTTGACTGACATGCTTATTTGTTTCCACAAAAGGTTAAAAAAAAATCCTCTCACTGGTACTAAAATCCACAGACAGTGCGAATAGCTGCCAATTAGCTGATGACTTGTTGCTTAGTGACATCGAATCCAAAGTAGCAACATAACTGAACTCATTTCAATATTTCAGGCAGCACTGAATATCAAAATGAAGGGATTGCTGGCTTTCAGAGCCACTGATCAAAGCCTGAATTTTTCCTTCTGACAGTTTTACCGACTCTGACTCACATAATAGCGAGTGAGCGGGGAAAGGAGTCAGCAGCTGTCACTAAGGAGCTCAGACAGGGATTGAGGCAGCAAGCTACAGCAGAATTTTGTTTTGCAATCCTGAGCAAACCAGTTGCACTGAACATTGGTACAGCAGCACACTTGTACAATGGATGGGAGATCCTCGCACAGCAAGCTCCCGGTATCACAGTCAATTGCTGAATGGAATAAAGGGAAATCAGAGGACGAGTCATCTGTTTAATTCAAACACACCCTTTTTTCTCCAGTGCCAATTTTTCACCCCATCTCTCCTGAAGATGCTGACTCTTGCTGTGGTTTCAGAGGCACTCGCACCTCTCCCCTCACGTGACCATTCTTCATGTGTCAGCCGAGACAGCGAGTGTCGGCAGGCTGTCCTGATAGCAGAAACCTGAGCCTAATCTTGTCCGCTCCAAAGTCTGCACACAGGTACTTTCTAGCAGGGATCACCGAACACCCACCAGGAGTGGTAACCCAAGCTGATCTTCCCTTCCCTGGCCCAGGGGCACGGAGGCTAACCGTGATCTCCCAACTGAGGTAAGCTATCTCAACATAGAGTGAGGAGTGGAAGCAGGGACCGCCTGTTCTGTGCACTTTTTAATTCATTCATTCTCTGGAATGTGGGCGTGACTGGCAAGGCCGCTATTTATTGCCCAGCCCTTGCTGCCTTTCAGAAGGTGATGGTGAGCCGCCTTCTTGAACTGCTGCAGTCCGTGAGGCAGAGGTGCTCCCACAGTGATATTCTTTGTAGCGGTTTGATACAACCGAGTGGCTTGTTGGGCCACTTCAGAGGGCAGTTAAGACTCAACCGTGAGTCACATATGGGTCAGACGGCAGATTTCCTTCCCGAGAAGGACATGAGTGAACCAGCTGGGTTTCTACATCAAAATGACAGCTTTGTGGTCACTTTTACTGATACCAGCTTTTTATTTCCAGATTATTAAAAACTGAATTGAAATTCTCAAACTGCCATGGTGGGATTTGAACTCACTAAAAACGTTCTCTGGATCCCGTTCTTAATCTAGTAACATAACCACAACACTGCCGTACTGTGTCACTTTACTTGGCTATGCCTTTACCCACTAGGCCCTAGATCATAACCTTCACTTGGAACAGCTTTACTGACTCACAGCTATTAATTTTAAGGTAGCACTGGCCTCAGAACAGGACGTGTGCCCATCCTCTAACCCGCTGCATTGATAGGGAGCGCCTTAAGAGGGGGGAAATTATTTTTTTTAAAGAATTGTACAAGTATGAGGAGTGAAATAAATATTTCTCATCAAGGCATGTGGGTCCCTGCTACAATCCCTGCATTGATACTGCCCTCTGGATTTTTTTTGGGGTCAATTTCAAATATTTAAATACCAGTTTCTCCTGTCTTTTAGGTCCCGCCCTGAGTACACACCATTCCCCAGCTGTGAAAACGTATGGAACCACAGAGTATTGCTGGGTTCACAATCTCGGAAAGGAAAGTTTAAAAAAATATATATATGTGGCTTTGATTTTGGGAGTGAAAATGCTGCGGTGGTCATCAAAGAGTTAAAGATCTGACGGTACTTGCAAGAGAATTGAGCTGATAACTGGTGGGGGGGATAAATTGGCAAACAGAGAAAATCATTAATCGTGGAGTTGTTCAGGTTAAAGGAATGCACAGAACTTTTCCACAGCCATTACGCTAATACATACAAACTGAGAGCGAGAATTTGTGATTACATCATGCATTCCACAGCCTACGTCATGCCACAGTTTCTTCCTCGCAGCAGCAGATGTGCAATCTTAAGCTGTAAATCAAGTAAAAGCAACACAAACCGGACTGGCTACCACTGAGAAAGAGGAGGCATCGGATATTTAAACAGTCTTTAGGAATGCCTGCTGTCCCCAAAGTGATCCTACACGTCCGTCCGTCCATCCACCCACCAGGAAGTGGAAATTAAAACCAGTCTGTTCCGGCCAAGTGGTTTAAAATGTGAGGCACTGCTAGCAGTATTAAAAAAGAGGAGGAATGAAAGGGTGATGTGAATACATTCATTGAACTTCAGGCATGATCTCCTGAACGGTTAACGAATGAGCGAAGAAAGTGCACGTAGAAGACAGGAAAGATTCACAAGGAAAGCACGAGTGTGTGGAATTTATTCCACTTCTCAGAAGAATGTAAAGATTTGCAATTATAACTAGAAACAAGATATTCTTATTTTACCACCATACGAGATCAACTTTGTGTGCGAGAAAGAGTGCAATGGTGCGGAAATGAGAGAAGAGACAGCGACAGACACAGAATAAATCAAAGTTCCCAAGCATGAACCACTGAACAAATCACTTGTTTCAATGGACGGTATAGTGTGAGCTGGACTGCGTACTTCACATAATCTTACAACAGCTTTTTTGAAGTTAACCACTGTCGGGCAGTGAAGGTTCTCCCTTGGATTTATGGACTATTGTGAATCATGATACACCTGCACTAGCATCTACAGCAGAATGATAGAGCCACACAGGTTGCTCGCACTGTTGCAGAATCTCTCAGGAATGCTGTCAGTGCTGTTGGCATGGTATTGGGGTCTTAATTCTAGGACACGGTAAAGGCACGGTTCAATGTCCTTAAAAACAAACTGGAGACTACCGTAAGAGATGGATTTAAACTGGGTAGGAGTGCAACAGTCTGTGCGCAGAAATCCAGGGCTACAGTCAGCATAGAGTCTCCAGCAATGGTATGCGTGCAAATGCACAAGAACAAGCAAGTGGTTTTCAGGTCTTTGCTAGTTCCTCACCCATATCTGCCTCTGGGTGAGAGATAACACTGTATATGCAGCGACCCACAGCAAGAATAGGTGACATTATTCCAAGAATATAGGCTAGTCCACTAGGGCCTACTACACAGAGATAAGCAAGCAAAATGAATCACAAGCAGGTCCACAGGAACATAGCAAGAGGAGTAGGCCAATCAGCCCCTCAAGCCTGTTCCGCCATTTAATTAGATCATGGCTGATCTGTATCTTAACTCCATCTACCCACCTTGGTTCCTTATCCCTTAATACCTTTGCCTAACAAAAAATCTATCAGTCTCAGTTTTGAAATTTTCAATTGACCCCCAGCCTCAACAGCTTTTTGGGAGAAGAGACTTCCAGATTTCCACTACCCTTTGTATGAAGAAGTGCTTCCTGGCATCACCCATGAATGGCCTAGCTCTAATTTGAAGGATATGCCCCCTTGTTCTGGACTCCCCACCAGAGAAAATAGTTTCTCTCTATCCACCCTATCAAATCCTTTAATCATCCTAAACACTTCAATTAGATCACCCCCTAATCTTCGACCTCCGCTGAAGCCTCGACGACTGGCTACAAGAGAGTATGGATGGATTATCTCCTAGAAACTCTCAGGCTACCCCCTCATCCTTTCCCCCCTCCTCCCCAGTGTTCACCAAATGGTGATGAGGCACGGGACCCATGTTGCGGTATTGTTTTCTGTCTGAAAGTTTCTTGAGCTTATTCACACTCCTCAAACTCTTCTGGCTCTCTCTGCTGAATTCACAATTAGCAAACAGCACACCGCAAATGATGCTGCAGCTAAGTCAATGCGCACATTTCTCTTTTAATTGGTGCTTAACGAGTAGTTAAAAGCAACCATGCCCCAAAGCACAGGAAAGACCTTGATGCTGTTTCCTCCTAGGGGCAAATTATGGAGCATGGCAAAATTGAACATCAGGTCCACCAACATAGACGCGCAGATTTATTGCATGATCAACACGTGCAGTCGGAATTAACCCACTGGTGATATGTCGCTTCACTGTATTCTTCACCCTTACATTTCAGGGGACAAGTGTTTTGGGAGGAGGGGGGGGGGGGGGGAGGGGTACATTTATAGTAAGCCAAGTACTGAAGAACGAGTGCAAGATAATGGGAGAGGAAAACAATCCAATGGAAGTATTCTTAAGCAAGCTAGAGGAGAAAAACATACATTAGAGTTCAGGGAAAAAAACACCGGGATAAGTATTGACACACAATTTTTGAAGAGGTGGACTGGGGAATGTCTGCGGATGTTGTTTATATGCACTTCCAGAAGGTATTCAATAAAGTCCCTCATAAAAGACTGTGAGCTAAAAGTGAAGCTCATGGAATTGAGGGCAAGTTTTTCACCTGGTTAGGAAATTGGCTGAGTGGCTGAAGATAGAGAGCAGGGATAATGGGCAGGTACTCAAATTGCAGGACGTGACTAGTGGTGTCCCACAGGGATCTGTGTTGGGGCCTCAACTATTCACTGCATTTATGACTTAGACGACAGGATAAAGAGCCACATATCCAAGTCTGCCGATGACACAAAGATAGGCAAGCATTGTAAGCAGTGTCGATGGAAGCATAAAATTACAGAGAGATATCAATAGATTAAGTGAATGGGTAAAACTGTAGCAAATGGATTTCAATGTAGGCAAATATGAGGTCATTCACTTTGGATCTAAAAAGGATAGATCAGCGGACTTTCTAAATGGTGAAAAGCTCAAAACAGTGGAGGTCCAAAAAAGACTTAGTGGTCCATGTACATGGATCATTAAAGCATTGTGGACAGATACAGAAAATCATCAAAAAGGCTAATGGAATACTGGCTTTCATATCTAGGGACAAGAATATAAGGGGGTAGAAGTTATGCTACAGCTTTACAAAGCCCTGGTTAGACCACACCTGGAGTACTGTGTTCAGTTTTGGGCACCGCACCTTCAGAAGGATAAATTGGCCAGTGTAGATTTACTACAATGATACCTGGACTCCAAGGGTTAAATTACGAGGAGAGATTTCACAAACTAGGGTTGTGTTCCCTGGAATTTAGAAAATTAAGGGGTGATTTGATTGAAGTTTTCAAGATATTAAGGGGAACTTATAGGGTAGATAGAGAGAAACTATTTCCGCTGGTTGGGGAGTCTGGGACTTGGGGATGCAGCCTAAAAATTAGAGCCAGGACTTTCAGGAGTGAAGTTAGGAAACACTTCTACACGCAAAGGGTGGTAGAAGTTTGGAACCCTCTTCCACAAACAGCAGTTGATACTAGCTCAATTGTTAGATTTAAATCTGAGATTGATATTTTGTTAACCAAAGGTATTAAGGGATATGGGGCTAAGGCAGGTATATGGAGTTAGGTCACAGATCAGCCATGATCTCAATGAATAGTGGAACAGGCTTGAGAGGCTAAATGGCCTACTCCTGTTCCTCTGCTCCTATGTACAAAACTGCAATGTTTAAATTCTTCCAAGATGCCAGAATCAGATAAAATGCACCCAAGAATTAACTGAGAAATGAGGACAGAATTAGGGAGAGCGCTGAAATTTTCCACAGCCCATTAAATGCAAGATACGAACACAAGTTTGGAAAACAGCTAATCTTCCAGTTTTATGAAAGCAGAAGTATCGGGATACAAATATGTTCATGGAGAAGTTTTCAGTAAAGCTAATAATTACAAACCCAAAAATTTAGGTCATACCTGGTAAATTTATTGAAATTCTTCAAGAATGTCTCAGAATTGGTGGATGATGCTAAAGGTATCTCTGTATTCTAAAGGCATTCAATAAGGTGCCTCATAAGCATTGCGGCAGAAGTGGAAGAGCTTGGAATAAGGAGTTTGTATGCTGGACAATAAACTGGATAAATGCCCTTGAGCCTGCCAGTCACAGACCAGTGCTCAGCCGACACCCTACATTTCCTCTACTATCTGTGGGCAATGCTACAGGACGTCGACTCACATTGATAAATAACCTTGAAGATTTAAATGGAATTATCCAGAAAGCCCAAAAAACGGTGATGAGGTCAATTAGGCAGGAAAATTGGAGAATAGTGTGCTGACGAGCATAATTAGAGACCCACTGGCAGCCAACACAATTAAAAATGATCTACCATTGCCCTCATGCACTTCCTTATGGTTCAGGTGAAGCACAGCCTGAATGGTGTGTGATACAGGACTTCTCAGAAGGAACGACTTACAAAATGAGCTGAAAACAAAAACTACTAGATCTAAGGTATACTGACAACATAATAGTAAGGACACCCTTAGATTTTGGCATACCCTGCTGCCTAATTATTGCAAGCTGTGCATGGCAATGGCAAGTAACATCTTAATTTTGGCACAAACAGTCTGATCTGTTTTGTTCACCCAACTTGACCACCAAAATGAATCATTCACAGATGTACACACTGTACCAAATATCTGTATTTGCTGAAGTTTCTGAAAACGTAAACACTTTACTTTCGAATTAGAAAGTATTTTTCTGGTTAAGTCTTGTTATAAAGAAACTGCAACGTGAAGTAAATATTTTAGGATTCCTCCTCTACCTTTCTCGTTATTCACCCATTCTTATTCCCGTTTCCTTCTCTCCTACAATCTTTACTTGTGTTTATTTTTCTCCATCATTTGCTCCATCTCACTTGTTAATTTATCTTAGTTTTCTCTATTTTGCACCCCACTATTACCACTTTTGTTGCAGTCTGATCCACCTCTGTCTTTTCTCCAAGCCGAATATCCAGTATTTACTATTGCTCACACTGCTACATATCAATGCTGCCATGAAACTGTTCCACAAACAAACCAAATAATGAATTGTACTTTTAATCTTCATCTTTTGGACTATGGAATCACATTCACATAGACTGAAAAAACATAACCTGAACAAGTTATGGCTCTTTTAGTGCAATATTGCTGCATGTCTGCGTTCAGAGTATTGAATGAAAATTTAACCAAGAAAGTGCTGCTGTTTTGAGCGTGGTTTGTGGGCAGGCGACAAGTACTGAGCATTAGCATCCTCAACCAAAACCATCAAAAGCAGATTAACTGGTCATTTATTTCATTGCTCTTTGTGGGACCTTGCTGTGCGTAAATTGGCTGCCGCATTAGCCTGCAAAACAAGTGACTATACTTTAAAAGTAATTCATTGGCTGTGAATCACTTTGGGACATCCCGGGGAATGTGAAAGATGGAATATAAATGCGCGTTTTTTTAGCTTCTAGCCTGGAGTGCAGTATGCCTACTCACTGGCATTGCTGGGAGACAGTGCCTTGCATTCTTTCTTAACGTTGGACCTTTGAGTGCATCAATGATGAGTACTTCTGTGTCTCAATACAACATGGACCTCAAAGCTTGCCCTGGTCCAAGCTCTGTCACTGTGAGAGAGTGACACACACACACACACACACGGGCATGGGATATCATGCTGCAACTCTGAATATTTAACCCTTTTTTTGTTAAACCCAGAAACAATACTGTGGGACATCACTAGATAATATACAAATATACCAAAATCTTTACATCGCCTAAATGTGAGCAAATCTATTAATCCCTGTGATAGCAGAAGTCACTCCTGATACAAATTATTATTTTATTTTCCTTGGTAATTAGGTGTCATCTGTGGCTCAGTTGGTAGCACTCGCGCCTCTGAGTCGGAAGGTCGTGGGATGAAGTCCTACTGCAGAGACTTGAGCACAAAATCTAAGCTGACACTGCAGTGCAGTACTGAAGGAGTGCTGCACTGTCGGAGGTGCTGTCTTTCGGATGAGATGTTAAACCGAGGCCCCATCTGCCCTTACAGGAGGATGTAAAAGATTCCATGGCACTTTTCGAAGAAGAGCAGGGGAGTTCTGGCCAATATTTATTCCTCAACCAACATCACTAAAAAACAGATTACCTGGTGATTATCACATTGCTGTTTGTGGGACCTTGCTGTGTGCAATTTGGCTATCACGTTTCCTACATTACAACAGTGACTTCATTTTCTTAAAAAAATACTTAATTGGCTGTAAAGCACTTTGGGACATTGAGGTTATGAATAGCGCTATATAAGTCTAAGTCTTTCTTTCTAATCTGTAGGAGGTAGGGTTTCTGATTTGCAGATCAGACAGGGTGTGGAGACCGTGTCCTAGGGTTAATTAGATTATGCATCAAGGCATTAATTAGACACACAATGCCTCGGTCAGGTGTCAATGGCAATTCTTCGTGTTGTTTGATGCACCATTGTCTCTTTGATCTGCCTTGATCAACAGCTTCCTATCTAGAGGTCTAATGTGGACTTCATATACACGACAGCTATTATTCTAGTCTGTTGTACACTTTTACTTGTTTCTAAGGCAACATCTGAGTTCCACGTGGAAGGCAAGCGTATTACCTCCTCCATGTACAAACACATCAGTAAGCTAATAAGAGGCAGCGTCCTCCAACAGACTTGCTGTTTATTGGACATTATGAAAAAACAAGCTCATGATGAAGGCATTTTTAAATTCTTGTAGACTGATTCAATTCTTTGTTTCACAGGTATCTGCACCATCTGTCTTTTGCTGTGTTCTCTTAATTCTTTGTAATCTTAATTCAGGTAAATAAATTTGATCTGTAGTTTTAGCACGAACGATGCAATCTGACAGGGGGTGTTTTTCCTCCTATCACAGCGGTCAGGGAGGCAACTGTTGCAACTTCCAGTGCATAATAGTCCAAAGGGTAAGTTTTAATCCTGTTGCAAGTTACTGCTGTTTACAGCATGCTTGGGGTGTACATTTCTGATAAGAGATGGAATTTTGCTGCAAGTTGAGTTTGGAGTTAGCGCAAAATGTAACATGGATTATCTTACCTTTAAATTGGAGTTTCATTTAATTTTGGACTGTTTCAATAATTATTATTTTTCTCATGTTACCTCTTCACAAATATATGTGGTTTGCTTTATTTTATTTTGCCAAACAAATAAAAGATAGAAGAAAGTAAACAAAGACTTGCCTTTGCACAACACCTTTCATGACCTCAGGACGTCCCAAAGTGCTTTAAAGCCAATGAAGTACTTTTGAAGCGTAGTCACTGCTCCGACATTACAACAATGACTACATTTCAAAAGCATTTCACTGGCTGTAAAGCGCTTTGCGATGTCCTGGGGTCGTGAAAGGCGCTATATAAATGCAAGTCTTTCTTTTCTTTTCTTCTACCTTTTATTTGCCCAAATAAAAGGAGAGTTCCACAAAGTTAGGAAGGCTTGTATTTGTATGGCGGCTTATCACTTCCCTCAACAACATCTCAAAGCACTTCACATTCAGTAAATTACTTGAAGTTCAGTGACTACGGTTATGGAAGTAAATGCGTAAGCCCCTTTTCACACAATAGGGTATTGCCTATTGATTGAGCGAGGAATGTGGGTTAGGACATCAAGGGAACTCCCTGCTCTTCTTCAAATAGAACCATGGGGTCATCAACATCCATCTAAATAGGCAGACACTGCCTCGATTTAACACCTTATCTGAGTACAGCACCTCCAACAATGCAGCATTACTTCAGCCGGATATCAGCCTTATTGATGTATTCAAGTCCTGGAGGGATACCTTGTGCATCAGAGGCTAGAGCGCTCACAAGTGAACCAAGCAACAGCCACCCAGCCAAAAATAGAGGTGCAACTGTCATAGACATTGCTACAAGAGGCAGTCAGGATGATAAATCACAACACCAATCACCACAACTAGCTTCTGGGCTGTTCATAAGACACACTCCCAATCATTCAAGGTCTGTGTTTCTGTGCACTGAACTACATATACTGCATCAACAACAATATGTAAATATAGGCATGTGTTGTAACAGAGGACAATTGTAGTAAACAGGAAAAATCGAGTCAACTTATAAAAATATTATCTGAGTAAGTGCCGCTCATTGACCATGCTTCCCATTGTACTGGGCCAACAATGGAAACTGGAGAGACTTTCCTTGAAAATTTATTTTCAGTTACCATGCTTGGCAGGTTGATGGCATGAATGAGCTGGTCTGAAATTTTTATTTTGTGCGTGAGGAAGCGACGGAGACAAAATAATTGTTGGTTTTGCGAAACAGCATTGTGTGTGTGTGGGTGTATGGGAGGGAGGCAGATTCTTGTTTAACCTAGCTCAGTGACGTCATCACTGATGAAATCCTAATTGCTGCTAAATGGGCTGCCTTCAGCATGAAGCAAGCTTGTCAAGGTCGGAGAGGGTTGGCTTTGCATTTTCATTTTAGGTCCCATGATTGAAAGTGACCTTTAGGGGTGGGACTGATTTGCTGAAATTTCCCGTGAACTTAAATCAAATTTGGAAAGAGGCAGTACAATCAACCGAGTCAGCAGCTAGAACTGCATGCTATTGGCTTCCAAAACAGCTTTCTACTGGGCCTTGAGGTATTATTCCACTGTTGCTATCCCACAGATCCCCAGACAGCAGGCTATAAAAAGAGAACGGTACTTGAGCAAGAGTGGAATCAGAAATGTATTGAGTGGAGAGATGACTCCCGAGAGCCAGCAACAAAAGGATCATCCAAGCCTTTTCACATCCCAAATAAAAGTCCTGATTCCAGTCCCATATATTATTTGGATATATTAGGAGCTTTCTCCCCCCTCTCTCCGCAAAGGCTGAACCATGAACTGTTAAGTGCAAGAATTGAAATTTCACTTCAAATTGCACTCAACTGACAACTTGTCTCTGCTTCTCCTACGCAGTTTGTTTGATACTCTTGGCCAAATCCTCCGACAGGATCAAACTGGCCGTGGAGTAAGATGGGGGGGGGGGGGGGGGGGAGGGAGGGTCACTTCCTGTAATTTAAAGGAACCCTCTGCTGGCTTGTCAGCTGAGGAATATTCGCATCAACAGCTGTGGAACTGTACTCGGTTTTTCACTTTGCCATTCAGTGGGAATAGACAACGTTCCTTGTGACTCAGATTTGCCCGGCTTGTGGCTCTCACTCATGAATCTCCTAGAAACTCTCTGGCCACTCCCTCGTGCCTCCCCCAACCCAATCTCCGTCTGTCTACTCCAAAGTGTTCAACAAATGGTTAAAAGCCACAGGACCCATGGCTCAAAGTTCCTCAAGCTTATTCTGACACTGCTCACTCCTCAAATTCTTCCCATTTCCTCTGCTGATTTAACAATTCGCTTTCTGACTGGTCAAAGCCGTGTCCAACCAGTGGTGAGTGACCGTGGTCCCTGATGCTCCCAACAAACAGGAGAAACTGGCAATGCTTTCACTCCATCTGTTGCAAACACTGCTGCTGCAGCAATGCCCCTGAGCGTGCCAGTCACAGACCAGTGCTCAGCCTCCACCCTACAGGCCTTCCACTATCTACGGGCAATGCCACAGGACGTCCACTCGCACACAACTGCTTATTCACTTCTTTCCAACAAGTAATCCAAAAATAGGTTCAATATTTCAGCGAGAATTAACATTTAGCTGTCAAAATGCTGTACTTACTTTTTCAAGGGTTCAATGGCTGTTTTCTGAATCTGATTGACCTGATGAAGAAATGTAGGACATTTTCCATAAATTAAGCATACTGAACCGTGATACGAAGTAGAATTTATACATAATAAAACAAGGGACGCACAGGGGACAATATGAATGAGCAAGGGCAGAAATAAACTGTACCACTGTCGTGAATTGTAAATAAATTTTATACAACGTGCATACGACAATTTTAGAAACATTCAAATTTTACTCTTGACTACCTCCGATTACATCAAGTTCTGTAAGTGATCTTTAAAATCATCTGAGAACAGATGGAAGTATTTAATTGATGGAGCCGTCCTGACACCAAGAACTATTGCTTACATTTGTGGAGGGGCGTGGAGAGAATATTTGGCCCGATGACTGGACACCAAAGTAAGAAGTAGTCCTTTCCAACTGGAGTACTGTGCGCAGTTTTGGTCTACTTACCAAAGGAAGGATATACTTGCCTTACAAAGGTTCACTACATTGATTCCTGGGATGAGAGGGTTGTCCTATGAGGAGAGATTGAGCAGAATGGGCCTACACTCTCTGGCGTTTAGAAGAATGAGTGGAGATCTCATTGAAACATAAAAGATTCCAAGAGGTTTCTGACAGGGTAGATGCTGAGAGGATGTTTCCCCTGGCTGGAGAGTCCAGAACGAGGGGACATAGTCGCAGGATAAAGGGTCGGATATTTAGGACTGAGATAAGGAGGAATTTCTTCACTCAGAGGGTCGTGAATATTTGGAATTTTCTACCCCAGAGGGCTGTGGATGATGAGTCGTTGAATATATTCAAGGCTGAGATATATAGGTTTTTGGACTCCAAGGGAATCAAGGGATATGAGGATCAGGCAAGAAAGTGGAGTTGAGGTTGAAGATCAGCCATGATCTTATTGAATGGCGGAGCAGGCTCGAGGGGCCGTAAGGCCTACTACTGCTCCTATTTCTTATGTTAACTTAGCCATTGTCATATCTCCCTGAAGTCCCAAATTGCTTCACATAAAATTAATTATTTTCAAGGGCGGTAACTGTCGCTTTACAGCAAAACAAGGCAGTCGTTTTGCATACAGAAAGGTGTAACTAATTATACCTTGAATGGGGGAAGCTGAGTGATGTGGAAGAACAGAGGAATGTGGGGGGGGGGGGGGTCAGGTTCACAAGACATGAAAAAAGCACCGCAAGTGGATAAGACCATAAGATAGCCAACACCTCAGATTTAAAAATCTCATCTCAGTGCTTAAATCCCTTCATGGCCTCACCCCTCCCAATCTCCGTACCTCTAGTCTTGCAACCCGCACCCCCCCACCCAAACTTACTGTTCCTCTGACTCTGTCCTCTTGAGCATCCCTCCCTTCACCTTTCCACTGGCGGCTGTGCCTTCAGCTGCCTAGGATCCACGCTCCGGAATTCCCTCCCCTAACTCCTCCACCTCTCCCCCTTTAAGACTTTCCTTAACACCCACGCCTAGTCCAGTCCCATAACCACGAGGCCACCGAATCCCGACCATTGACCAATCCAGAGAGAGCTCTGCGCATGTGTTTAAGCACGTCTGTGTCCTAGGCCTGAGAGTCAGACTCGCAGCCTTCGATATAAATGGATAGCACAGCGACGAGATCAGTCGGTACTAGAGAATTGCAGCCTTAGATTTAGAGAGAGACAGTCCATGAAACACTTCACCATTCATTTCAAGGGCTACGACTTATGTCACATCAGACTTTAGATTATTTATTCTCAGGATGTAGGTAATCCCGGCAAGGCCACATTTATTGGCCGTCCCTGTGACGGAGATGGTAGGCCTTTCAAACCTCGCGGCGATTGTTTTAACAACCGAGCGGCTTGCCAGGCCACTTCAGAGAGCATGAAAATTCAACCATGTCCTGCTTGTGACTCGAGTCACACCGAGGCAAATCCACATCCTTGAAGGGCATTCATGAACCAAGTGGGTTTTTACAAAAATAGAGCAGCTTTCATGGTCAATTTGGTTGTGCCAATGCATGAAGTATTAGAATTTGATTTCCCAACTTGAAGTGGGATTTGACAACCTCTTGGTTACTAATCCAGCACCATTACCACTACACTACTGTATCGTTGCAATCTTCTGTGCTAGGCTGCTTATTTTATGCCCTGCCTGAGTGCAAAGAAAGTACAAACCTTTTCCTGATTGAAGGCATCCATTCGACGCATCGCAGTGTCCAGAGCAGTCACCGTCTCCATGAACATCTGATCTTGTTCACACAAAGGGTTGGTCAGCAAATCTGAAGAAATTTTCACTGCTGATTTTGACATCGCTAAAAATAATAGGAACATTATGGTCCTTCTTTAAAAGAAAGTCACCAAAGATAGGAAAAAAAGCCAACCTCCAGGCCCTTGTGATTATTCTTGAGAGTGGAGGTAAAAATGACTGTCGTTGGTACGAGTGGAGGAACACTTAATGTTTTCATATGACATTCATCTATCCACTATCTTAAATGGGTTAATGCCTCTACTGAAATAGTCGAGGACTGTCATGTTAACTGTTCACCCGCTATTAACATCTTTTCTTTGGTGTTGTGTAGAATATCCATACACAATACTGCTCTCATACACAAAATAGAAGATTTTGCCAAACTTTGATCTATTAATGTGCCTTAAAATCATAGAATGGTTACAGCACAGAAAGAGGCCATTTGGCCCATCGAGCCCGTGCCAGTTATTTGTTCGAGCAATCCAGTTGCTCCCATCTCTGTCGCCCTGCAATTTTTCTCCCTTCAAGTATTTATTCAATTCCTTTTTGAAAGCCACGATTGAAAGCAGTATTTTATTTAAATGGAGATTGCAGAACCCTGAGGTACAGAGGGATCTGGGTGTCCTCGTACATGAATCACAAAAAGTTAGTATGCAGGTACAGCAAATGATTAGGAAGGCAAATGGAATGTTGGCATTTATTGCAGGGGGAACGGAATATTAAAGTAGAAATGTTTTGCTACAGTTGTACAGGGCATTGGTGAGACCGTATCTAAAATACTGTGTGCAGTTTTGGTCTCCTTATTTAAGTAAGGACATAATTGCTTTGGAGGCGGTTCAGAGAAGATTCACTCGACTGATTCCTGGGATGAGGGGGTTATCTTATGAGGAAAGGTTGGACAAGTTGGGCCTGTATACACTGGAGTTTAGAAGAATGAGAGGTGATTTTATTGAAACATATAAGATCCTGAGGGGACTAGAAGGGGTAGATGTGGAGAGGATGTTTCCCCTTGTGGGAAAGACTAGAACTAGGGGCCACAGTTTAAAAATAAGGGGTCTCCCATTTAAGACGGAGATGAGGAGAAATTTTTCTCTCTCGTGTGGAACTCCCTTCCCCAGAGAGCGGTGAAGGCAGGTCATATTTTTAAGGCTGAGTTAGATAGATTCCTGATTAACAAGGGAGTCAAAGGTTATAGTAAGTAGACGGGAAAGTAGGGTTGAGGTCACAATTAGATCAGCCATGATCTTATCAAATGGCATGCAGGCTCGGGGGGCCGAATGGCCCAATCCTGCTCTTAATTCCTATGTTCGTATGAATCTGCTTCCAATACCCTTTCAGGCAGCGCATTCCAGATCATGGAAAATCCTGGAGAATAAAACTGCACCTTCACCCATGGTTGCCATATTATCAGTTTAATGGAACTGTTGAACATATCGATCCGACACTTACTCCTAAAATGGCTTTTGTACCGAGCCACTCAACACTGGCCTGAGATGTTCCCCTATCTTGCAACACATGTAGTTCTGAAAAAGCTTCTTTGCCAGTATCTTCCCTCTCAGGATTAAAAAAAAGGGAAGAAGAAATTTAAGGAATGAAACATTTGGAGAGCTAAGAACACAAATTTATTTTGTAGTCAAGTGGGAGCGGCAACTGGGGGGGGGGAAGGGGGCGGAGAAGAGAAGAAGTTTGATTCACATTACTCAAACAAATGAAGCACAATGCATCAGGCTCCTTGTTATCTATAAGCTAGTGTTATTTTAATAATTACCTGCAAGTTCGGGGAAAAAGGGACTCATACCTTAATGGAAGTTGTGCACCTGACAGTGCATTTAAAATCTCCATGTTTTCTGTTCCCTCTCCATCATTCTCACAATTTACCCAGTAAATTGTAATCACAGCTCATGTCTCTGAGTCATTGCCAGGTTTGATGTTAACTCCTCCTGATCTCATCCCATCAGCAGCACAAAACAGGACAAAACCCAGCACGCATTGCCCCACCCCCTAACAGTTCGATTATGGTGCTACTATGCTGACGTCAGCAGTGGCTCAGTGGTAGCACTCTTGCCTCTGAGTCAGAAGGTTCAAGTCCCACTCCAGAGACTTGAGCACATAATCCGGGCTAACACTCCAGTGCAGTACTGAGGGAGTGCTGCACTGTCAGAGGTGGCGTCTTTTGGATCAGACATTAAACATGAGGCCACGTCTGTCCTCTCAAATGGATGTAAAAGATCCCATGGCACTATTTCGAAGACGAGCAGGGGAGCTCTCCCCAGTGTCCAGGACAATATTTATCCCTCAACCAACATCACTAAAACAGATGATTTGGTCATTGTCACATTGCTGTTTGTGGGACCTTGCTATGTACAAATTGGCTGTCGCATTTCCTACATTACAACAGTGACTACACTTCAAAAAGTACTTCATTAGCTGTAAAGCGCTTAGGGACTCCGGAGGTCATGAAAGGTGCTATATAAATGCAATTCTTTCTTTTCTCCTAGATCTAGTGGATACAGAGTGGAAGGTTAAAAATGTACAAATTTAGGCAGCGCAATCCAGAATGTTTCAAGTTGCTTCTCACTAAAATGCTGATTTCTCTAAAGGCAGCTACATATTCCAGGTCAGGCTGAAGACAAGTAATACATTAAAGGTGTTTTATTTCCAGCATCCAGCATTTTAAAAAAAATCTCAACATCCAGCTTGAGTCGCAGAGTGTCAATTATCACTTTAGTGTGAGTCATGCAAAATTCACTATTTCTTTTTGTCAGTGACCATTTAGCTGCATGACATAACATGCATCCAAATCTCTCATATTATTTTTAAAATATAATGGGTGTAAGAGCTTGTGGAAAGCAGAAGCACATCTTGAGGTTCTAATGTGCCGCAACTGCTCTTCAGTTTCCAATATGTAGTCATATACTCGTACCTTGTTGTCGTGTGCATAGTTCACGGCTCATGGAGGGAGCCTCACGGGTGACCCCATGGATTTCTTCTGGTCCATCATATCAACAGTGAAGTGTACTGCTGCAGCTAACTCTTGCAGCAATGTCCAATTTTCCTGATATGCCTTTTAATTTACTCTTTGGTATCTGTTACCTGATATTAAATCTGAATTGTTTCCTGAAAAGTAAATACAGTTTCCTACAAAATTGTAATCACCAATCAGGAATGTAAAATGAAGAGGAATTCACATTCATTTGGTGTTCTCCTATAAGTGTGTTTTACAGGAAATACTGAGCTCTCAATGATGTAGCAGCAGTGTATTGGGTGAATGGACATAAAGGTCCTGGGTTAGGAAGTGGCATGCTGATTGAATCGTTTTTTGTTAGCAGTTAGTAGAGTTTCCAGAGACTTGAGCACAAAATCTACGTTGACACTCCAGTGCAGTACTGAGGGAGTGCTGCACCGTCTGAGATGCCGTCTTTCAGATGGACGTAAAAGATCCCACGGCACTATTCGAAGACGTGCAGGGGAATTTCCCCCAGTGTCCTGGCCAACATTTATCCCTCAACCAACACCCAAATGTGATTATCTGGTCATTTATTTCATTGCTGCTTGGGAGAACTTGCTGTGCGCAAATTGGCTGCCGCATTTCCTACATTACAACAGTGACAATACTTCAAAGGTATTTCACTGTGAAGTACTTTGGGACGTCCTGAGGTCATGAAAGGTGCTATATAAATGCAAGTTCTTTCTTTCAAGTCTTTTTAGTGTATATGAGGTGAACAAAAATGAGTTTCATTACTGTGAGGGGCACTGAATGATTGAAGTATTTCAAATGATGGAAGGATTGGTCTGTGTACGTGCGTGCAGATTATTTGCATTTTCCAAGTTAGGGAGAATGATGGGGCATGTGTATAAGTTATGTAAGCAAAGAACTAGCTTAGATATCAGGAGGTTTGTCCTTTCCCCAAGGATCAAAAGGCAGTTAGACAAGTTCCTGGAGAAGGCTGATATCGCTGCAGACAGAAGGTCGGTGGGATGTTGGGTGATGTACCTCAGGGTCATTGTTCTCTTCTGGGACTCACTTTTATCGGCTTTGGGAGTCGGACAGGAATTTCTTGGAATTCCTCGTCCCTGAATTGGCCGAGGGGCTTTTTTTTAAATCTGTGTTTTTGCCTCTCCCAGGAGATGACATCACTGCTGGTGGGTGACCAGTATTGAGAGTAGTATCGCCTAGTTTTAACATGGCTCAACGGGACAGACTCAATGGACCAGCTGGTCTTTGTCGCGCCTTCTTTTTGTATGTTTATAGTTAACGGTTCTGCATTTTGTACAGTTATCAAATCTTAGTCAGTTCTGAGAACTTTTGGGGAAAACACAATATTACAAACATCAGAAATCGTCTCCCCTGATGCCTCACTCTGACCTGTGAAAACTACAGCACTTAATTTCTCCCAACTTCACTGCAGAGAATAAACACTCAACAATTGCTTGTATCCATTAATCTTCAATCCCCAAGCACAGAATCTGCATATATTATCCCTCTGTTCTCAAGCACCGCAGTCAAATCAGTTATCCCCCTAACCTCAAGCACAGAATCCGTATCCTTATTATCCCTTTATTCTGAAGCACAGAATCCATATCCCTATTATCCTCTATTCTGAAGCACAGAATCCATATTACTATTATCCCTCTATCCTAAAGCACAGAATCCGTATCCCTATTATCCCTCTACCCTCAAGCACAGAATCCGTATCCCTATTATCCCCCTACCCTCAAGCACAGAATCCATATCCCTATTATCCCTCTACCTTCAAGCACAGAATCCATATCCCTATTATCCGTCTATTCTGAAGCACAGAATCCATATCCCTATTATCCCCCTACCCTCAAGCACAGAATCCATATCCCTATTATCCCTCTATTCTGAAGCACAGAATCCATATCCCTATTATCCCTCTATTCTGAAGCATAGTATCCATATCCCCATTATCCCTCTATTCTGAAGCACAGAATCCGTATCCCTATTCTCCCTCTATTCTGAAGCATAGTATCCATATCCCCATTATCCCTCTATTCTGAAGCACAAAATCCGTATCCCTATTATCCCTCTATTCTGAAGCATAGTATCCATATCCCCATTATCCCTCTAACCTGAAGCACAGAATCCGTATCCCTATTAACCCTCCATTCTGAAGCACAGAATCCGTATCCCTATTATCCCTCAACCACAGAATCCGTATCCCTATTATCCCACTATTCTAAAGCACAGAATCCATATCCCTATTATCCCTCTATTCTGAAGCACAGAATCCATATCCCTATTATCCCTCAACCCTCAAGCACAGAATCCGTATCCCCATTATCCCTCTATCCTGAAGCACAAATCCGTATCCCTATTATCACTCAATCCTGAAGCACAGAATCCGTATCCCTTTTAACCCTCTACCTTCAAGCACAGAATCCGTATCCCTATTATCCCTCTATCCCAAAGCACAGAATCCATATCCCTATTATCCCTCTATCCCAAAGCACAGAATTCATATCCCTATTATCACTCTATCCCAAAGCACAGAATCCGTATCCCTATTATCCCTCTACCCTCAAACACAGAATCCATATCCCTATTATCCCTTTTTCCGAAGCACAGAATCCGTATCCCTATTATCCCTCTATCCTCAAGCACAGAATCCGTATCCCCATTATCCCTCTATCCCAAAGCACAGAATTCATATCCCTATTATCACTCTATCCCAAAGCACAGAATCCGTATCCCTATTATCCCTCTACCCTCAAACACAGAATCCATATCCCTATTATCCCTTTTTCCGAAGCACAGAATCCGTATCCCTATTATCCCTCTATCCTCAAGCACAGAATCCGTATCCCCATTATCCCTCTATCCCAAAGCACAGAATTCATATCCCTATTATCCCCCTACCCTCAAGCACAGAATCCGTATCCCTATTATCCCTCCACCTTCAAGCACAGAATCCGTATCCCTATTATCCCTCTATTCTGAAGCACAGAATCCGTATCCCTATTATCCCTCTATTCTGAAGCACAGAATCCGTATCCCTATTATCCCTCTATTCTGAAGCACAGAATCCGTATCCCTATTATCCCTCTATTCTGAAGCACAGAATCCGTATCCCTATTATCCCTCTATTCTGAAGCACAGAATCCGTATCCCTATTATCCCTCTATTCTGAAGCACAGTATCCGTATCCCTATTATCCCTCTACCCTAAAGCACAGAATCCGTATCCCTATTATCCCTCTACCCTAAAGCACAGTATCCGTATCCCTATTATCCCTCTATCCTAAAGCACAGAATCCGTATCCCTATTATCCCTCTACCCTAAAGCACAGAATCCGTATCCCTATTATCCCTCTACCCTAAAGCACAGAATCCGTATCCCTATTATCCCTCTACCCTCAAGCACAGAATCCGTATCCCTATTATCCCTCTATTCTGAAGCACAGAATCCATATCCCTATTATCCCTCTACCCTCAAGCACAGAATCCATATCCCTATTATCCATCTGTTGTCAAACTCTTCTTTGGCCATTCAGATTCAAACATGTTTGTGAATGTGGTGAAAAGACTGTTGCCTCCCTGTCTCCAGGCAGTTCCTAGTTGTGCTTTCCACACTGCCCACACTCCTCCCAGTTCTGCTTGGTGCAGCGCATAAACCTACCTACATCTGCTTCAGTACTTTTCTTCATATCTTTGTGAAGTTTCTTAATCTGGTCTTCAAGTCTAAACACCAAAGAAGAATAAAATGATCACTCTCAGAAGTTGATTAATATCACACTGGAAAAATATAAATTTTTTGTTGCCACAAAGAATTTTAATTTTCTGTTGGAATTAAATATTTCAACACAATGCCAGAAACCAAGCAATTGTTCTTGGAAAAGACAAAATTTAAAAGGAGTAGCTTTAATAAGGCAACAGAGTATTTCTTCAATTTGTGCCTGATTTTTATTTATGTTAAGTCTTACTTACTGTTGGAGCTTGCCATATTCTCGCTCAAAATCTCTCTCCACCTGCAAATTTAAAACAGGAAGAAAAAAATCAGTCAGCAAAAAAGATAAAAGCTGTCAAGGACTCGACACAATGGTTGGAGTGTGGCAGCTTCTGTATGAAATCCACATCTTAATACAGCTGAGGTAAGAATTCGTAACTCGAAGATAGCAGATGTAATCGAATTCTCAAAAGGCTGGTCAATTAGCTCTTGTTATACTGTTCATACCCAGTTCAAATAAAACAACCGTGAACAGTTGCACCCCACTCCAGTGTATCCAAACTCAGAGCCCCACTCTTGATCGACATGCACCAGCTCTCAGTCGGAATACAGCACAGAACACTTTGTGGTTGCAGCACATTTTATTTTAGGTGGAAAGGGAAACTGGCAGAGCCATTTCTATCCTGTTGGAGGACACCTTCAGTCATCTGTAGCCAACACTGCCCCATACCATCCTTTCCTCCCAACTGGAGCCAGTGCCGTGGTTGTCAGAATCATACAATGTTACAGCACAGAAACAGGCCATTCGGCCCATCAGGTCGGCGCCACTGTTTTTCTCCATACGAGCCACTTCGTCTAATCCCATTCTCCTGCTCAGCCTTCATATCCTTTAATGTTCCTCTCTTTGAAGCAGCTTCCTAATTCCCCTTTTAAAAGAATTCATGGTTGCTTCAACAACGAATTCCACAGCCTAACCACCCTCTCCCAAAATAAAATTCTTTTTGCGATAATCTTATATCGTTACCGACTTGTCGACGAGTGGAAACAATCTATCACCAATTACCTTCATGGCGTTGACGACCTCTGTCAGGTCACCCCTTAATCTTCTCAGCGCTTGTGAGAAAAGCCCCAATTTTTCAAGTCTCCCATCATAACTGTGACCCTCTGATCCCCGCAGTAATTTGTTAAAGCAGGGAAGATACAAGTCCAGCAAACACTCAACACCTGGGAAATGTAAGTGCTAATTTTCAGATGTTGGCATTTTTAGAGATTAGTTTCAGGCCTAAATTCAGTCATATGTTTGAACACCAATGCATTCATGCCCATTAGTTGATGTCTACAAATTCTTATCTGGTTGCCACAGGCTCTCTCACTCATGTGCAGCCTTTGCACCAGCGATAGGTGAAGTAGTAACAGATAGTAATTGTCTGAAAATAAAGTTTAGAAAAAGTGAATAATCACCTCAGGAAGAGATAAAGTAACAATGAGCCCAGAGCGGAGATTACCATTATAACTTGGGCTTTCAAGAATACAACGGCTACATCAAAGAAATTACTATCTGCAACATCAGCGTACAGATGTTTAATATGTTCCGATATATCTTAATGGTGACAGTACATAGTTTATTTTAAGTGGGTTAACGCTGCTGTTAAAATAGCAGAGGAATGTCACATGGAAGCCTTCAGCATTCGTATGCTATTACATAGTCATTTCTAGACTTAATGACCACCACAATTACAAGTAATCATCAGAACGGTGGTGCTTTTGCAGATCACACTGGTATTCCAACCTGATGCACCAAGCATCGATTATCCACGTGATGAGCTCCCCCTGATGGTGCAGCCGAGATTCAGGAGTTACTGAACCGAGGGAGTAGGGATGGCCTAAACCAGGCCTTTGTAAAATATGTGTATGCAGAGTGCAATTTTAAATGTCGCTACAAGTGATGGGTTGACATTTTCTGGGTTGAAAACTGTGGTTGAGCAAAGGTCAGATGCTTCAGCCTCTTCTCCCTACTGCTGGAGAGGAGAGGAGTAAAATTGGAGGGAGAATATCACTGGGCTAAATCTCCTGGTGCTTAGTGAAGTGTAATTCAGAGGGGAGAGTTAGCCAACATTCTGCTCATGGCCAGGAATGGTGTGTATACAGGGAAGGTAGAAAAAAAATAATAAATATTCTTATCACAAAAAAAACAGACTAAACCAAACAGAATTACACAAAAAGATTAACAAGAATGCAGCATGCTTTTCAAACTTTCAGAATATTTACTGAAGAAATCACCCAGCTCTGTTTGCAGTTCATACAATGGTTGCTGTGTTGGGCAGAGTGGGCTAACTCCAGTGTGATACTGCCTTTTTCTGAGGCCACTCTTATACTGCAAGTGCAGTGTGCTATCACTGGTAAGTTCCCATTCAACACACTGCTCCAAAAGATCCTAAAAGAAAAAAAACCAAGGGCACGAAACACAACTTACAAAGAACCACCAGCAGGTTAGTGCATTAAAGCCCAATTTACCTTTGCTCTCTCCCACCTGAAGCATATGCTTTCTTCTGTGAATTTTAATTAAAAACATACAGGTGTGAACTGTCGTTTTATACTCGCAGCTACTTTCTCGCCAAGGCTACGTTTCCTTCAGCAGTCAGAGGAAACATAGCCTTGGCTCTCTCCAGCTCGAAATCTGCTTTTCCTTCTGCGACTTTATTCCTTTCTATTTTGTGTTCATTATTTTGCTTCCTTCATTTCCTCCCATCTATTCCATATTGGTGCTTTGGGCATTGAATTCTGCAATCTGTCCATTATTCTGTTAAAACTGTAAACAAGTGGGCTTTATATATTTTATATTCTAGTCAATCTCCTGTGGCGTTGCACAGAAGTTGGAGAATATGGCAACTCTCTTACCCATCTCTGTTATCTTCGTGTTGCTGTTTTTCTCTGTCCCTCCACCTGCTTCCGTTTCTCGCTCCTCTACTTTTCTCCCCTGAACTTTTCTTTTCCGCTTCTCGTTGTCCTTCTCTGTGTTTTTCCTTCCCATCTTTCAGTTATGTTGAGGGGCAGTGAGTGGTGTGGCGTGGTGGGGAAGGAGGTCACCACAGCTGAAGGCTGCATCTGGGTGGGGCGGAAATGTGGCACTCAATGACTCCTTTCCCATCCCTTAGCCCAATCATGTCCCCTACCCACTTTCCCTTCCTGCCACTCCCCATCTCCCATCATTACCCCTGCCTCTTCTCATTTGAACTACTCACTGACCCCCTGTATTCTGCCCTAAACCTTGCTCTGCTGTCACTCACTTCACACTTAACCCATCTTCAGCCAGAAGTGCCGAGTGGATGATCCATCTCGGCCTCCTCCCGATATCCCCACCGTCACAGAAGCCAGTCTTCAGTCAATTCGATTCACTCCACGTGATATCAAGAAACGGCTGAGTGCACTGGATACAGCAAAGGCTATGGGCCCCGACAACATCCCAGCTGTAGTGCTGAAGACTTGTGCTCCAGAACTAGCTGCGCCTCCAGCCAAGCTGTTCCAGTACAGCTACAACACCGGCATCTACCCGACAATTTGGAAAATTGCCCAGGTATGTCCTGTCCACAAAAAGCAGGACAAATCCAATCCGGCCAATTACCGCCCCATCAGTCTACTCTCAATCATCAGCAAAGTGATGGAAGGTGTCGTCGACAGTGCTATCAAGCGGCACTTACTCACCAATAACCTGCTCACCGATGCTCAGTTTGGGTTCCGCCAGGACCACTCGGCTCCAGACCTCATTACAGCCTTGGTCCAAACATGGGCAAAAGAGCTGAATTCCAGAGGTGAAGTGAGAGTGACTGCCCTTGACATCAAGGCAGCATTTGACCGAGTGTGGCACCAAGGAGCCCTAGTAAAATTGAAGCCAATGGGAATCAGGGGGAAAACTCTCCAGTGGCTGGAGTCATACCAAGCACAAAGGAAGATGGTAGTGGTTGTTGGAGGCCAATCATCTCAGCCCTAGGACATTGCTGCAGGAGTTCCTCAGGGCAGTGTCCTTGGCCCAACCATCTTCAGCTGCTTCATCAATGACCTTCCCTCCATCATAAGGTCAGAAATGGGGATGTTCGCTGATGACTGCACAGTGTTCAGCTCCATTCGCAACCCCTCAAATAATGAAGCAGTCCGAGCCCGCATGCAGCAAGACCTGGACAACACCCAGGCTTGGGCTGATAAGTGGCAAGTAACATTCGCGCCAGATAAGTGCCAGGCAATGACCATCTCCAACAAGAGAGAGTCTAACCACCTCCCCTTGACATTCAACGGCATTACCATCGCAGAATCCCCCACCATCAACATCCTGGGGGTCACCATTGACCAGAAACTTAACTGGGCCAGCCATATCAATACTGTGGCTAGGAGAGCAGGTCAGAGGCTGGGTATTCTGCGGCGAGTGACTCACCTCCTGACTCCCCAAAGCCTTTCCACCATCTACAAGGCACAAGTCAGGAGTGTGATGGAATACTCTCCACTTGCCTGGATGAGTGCAGCTCCAACAACACTCAAGAAGCTCGACACCATCCAAGATAAAGCAGCCCGCTTGATTGGCACCCCATCCACCACCCTAAACATTCACTCCCTTCACCACCGGCGCACTGTGGCTGCAGTGTGTATCATCCACAGGATGCACTGCAGCAACTCGCCAAGGCTTCTTCGACAGCACCCCCCAAACCCGCGACCTCTACCACCTAGAAGGACAAGAGCAGCTGGCACATGGGAACAACACCACCTGCATTGTTCCCCTCCAAGTCACACACCATCCCGACTTGGAAATATATCGCCGTTCCTTCATTGTCGCTGGCTCAAAATCCTGGAACTCCCTTCCTAACAGCACTGTGGGAGAACCGTCACCACACGGACTGCAGCGGTTCAAGAAGGCGGCTCACCACCACCTTCTCGAGGGCAATCAGGGATGGGCAATAAATGCTGGCCTCGCCAGCGACGGCCACATCCCGTGAACGAATAAAAAAAAAAACCCTCCATCCAACTCTCTCGCTTCCACTCGCTGCCCCCAAGGGCAGGTGGCAAAAGGCCGGAGCACCCTATCGCATTCCTTCCCCACCCTCCCTATCAAATTAGAATGAGGAAAGAAACAGTCTTTCTCTCTATTCATCTTTCTCTCTCAGCCCACACCCTCTTTCTCTTTCAAAACACTTGGCACTCAAGCCTCTCTCTCCTACTACCCTATCTTCCTATTTCCCTCAAGAGGCTTTTGTTGCTTTCAAGATTTAACTTTTAGAATAATTAGAATGAGGAATCTCCCCCACCTGTCTCACAGGTATTAGAAATTAGAACCACTGTCTCACATGTGTACGTGATTAATTTTGTCCTTTTCTAACCGCGAACAAAAGCAGGCGGAGATAATTAGTTGGCTTCAAAACTCAACTTTTTGAAAATTGAACATTTCCCTGAACAAAGACACTCTCATCCCCTCCCTCTGGTTAATACATTTTCAGAAGTTTATGGAACACAAAACAAAGGTACCAACAGCTGTATAATTAGTACACTGTCCCTTTTTCCCCCACACAAACTCTTCAAAAAAATATGTACATTTTTCCTCAGTTACACTCTTGAAATTTGTCCTCTTGTATTTCAATACTGCTTTAAGAAAGTGCTAGCAGCTGTAGAAAATATTCCACCTGGGAAATTAGGTACAATGCACACACTCAGATTGCATTATGTCAAATTCAGCTCACAGAGACGCAGATCAGGGCAAAAGTATCAATTCTAAGCCCAGGCTTTTGGGAGAGGCTAAGGCCTTCAAGCAAAGACTTCAACAAAATCACTGAAACACACAAAAGATAATTAAATGGATAAATGTAACCCTGTTTTCGTGAAACATGATTGTAAAATGTATTTATATACATTTATACAATTTCTAATTTTAAAGCACAATTAAAAATAAATTCCCCAATAAGCGGTTTCATAGTTAGATAGAATTTTACAGCACAGAAACAGGCCAGTCAGCCCAATAGGTCTATGCCGGTGTTTATGCTCCACATGAGCCTCCTCCCACCTTACTTCATCTCACCCTATCAACATATCCTTCTATTCCTTTCTCCCTCATGTACTTATCGAGCTTCTTCTTAAATGCATCTATGCTATTCGCCGTAACCACTCCACATGGCACCGAGTTCCACATTCTCACCACTCACCACTAAAGACGTTTCTCCTGTTAGCCTCCAGTTGTATATAGCCTGTAGTTTTGGATGTCCCTTGATTCCTTTCTCCCTGCACCCACTCTATTTGCACCAACTGGTCCTGTGCAAGAAGCTCTGAACTAATTTCTGGAACACTGTCTACAGTTTGGCACTTGTAATGCAATCTCTTTCATGTGCTCACCAATCCACAACCATTCACAAAATATACACATCGCAGATCATGCAAGTTGGAAACTTGGCTGAGTTACTTCTAGTTAACATACTTTGGTTTTCACAATATTTCAGTTGGATTACTTCATCACCCTGAAGTGGAAGACCTCCTTTTCCTGGGTGGGATAGCATTCCAAAATCCCTCCACTTATCACACGGTAGACAATCTCTCTAAAGCCCTCTCCTTTTTTATAACTTTTCATATCTCTCTCTACTTGTTGACACCACGGTGATGAGTGCTCCTGCAAAATACCCTCCAAAGCTGCAAATCCACCATCCAATTCACTCTTCCTCCATGCACTTGGCACAGTCTGCCGTTCCAACTCATTCCTTCCCAGGAGCTCAAAACTTTGCATCTCCCTATCTTCCCTCGGCCTTCACTAACTCCTACGTCCTTCAGGCTTTTATTTATTTAGAGACCAATGGCTGCAGTATGGGTTCCAGCTAGGCAATACCTCATATACAGTATATAAAAACAGAAAATGCTAGAAATACTTAGCAAGTCAGGCAGCATCTGAGGAGGAAGAAACAGAGTTAACGTTTCAGGTCGATAACCTTTTGTCAGAACTGGAAGTTGTTGAAGATTTAACAGTTTTTAAGCAAGTACAGAGCCAGGGATAGGGGGAGGGGAGGAGAGGAAAGAACTAAAGGGAAGGTCTCTGATAGGGTGGAGGGCAGGAGTGATTAAATGACAGAAGGGATGATGGTGCAAGGCAAGGAGGGTGGTAATGGACAAGTAAAGTAACAAAAGATGGGTCTGGAGGAGCTGTAAAGGGTAACAGCTGTGCTTATGATCTGAAATTATTGAAATCATTGTTGAGTCCAGAAGGTTGTAAAGCGCCCAATCGAAAGATGAGGTGCTGTTCCTCGAACTTCCATTGAGCTTCATTGGAACAGAGTAAGATGCCGATGACAGAGAGGTCAGTGTGGATATTTCCAGCATTTTCTGTTTTTATTTCAGATTTCCAGCATCTGCCGTATTTTGCTTTTGATTTAGTCCTGATACACAGTACCTGGCTCAAACTGCAATTCTCCAGCCTAGAAGTGAGCACTGCCAATGCACATACGCGTACCTCCTCTTCCAGCGGTTAAAATTTGAGCGTGAGACGAGGTTAGCAGGGGTATTGGCCCTCTTTAAACAACTCTGACTAAGTGCAAAATTTGTAAGGCGATCCCAGGACTCCACCCCCACCCGGAGTATTTTGTAAACCAGTTTTGATACCACAGTGAGGTAACGGTGTCAAACCCATCCTCCAAGTGGTCTGACCACTTTTCTCGGGCCCCAACTCTGGAGTTTTACTGCAATTTAACTGTCATTGTGGAGCTGAAACCACTTCACAGAAATGCTCAAGTTGCATTAGAAACGTCCCCTCAGAGTGCCCAAAACACACTTCCTAATTTACCTAAAACCTTTTCAACCTTGGTGGTACCCCACCATCTGGCCCTTCGTCCTTCAAAATAAACCAATGCATAAAATGGGAGGAATCACGTACAATGTTTTCAACTAATGTCATGTTGGATCTCTGCAACCTACAGGGAAAATTCACCTTCTCGGTTTTTATGCCTCTTTTCAATGAAATGATACAGAAGCAACTTTGTGCCCAATTCAGCACCAGTGCTGGCACTAAAAAGAACAATTTTCATTCCAGCCTGGATGATTCAGATGACATTATTTAACCTGGTGAACACTCAGATCGATGAATCATTCACAGTGATTAGCGTGGAAATAACAATAAACAACAAATCAATCTATTGCGACATTTATAAATATCACAAATATAATCGCTGGTGACATGATAATTGAGGAACTAAGTGGGACATATAGATAGCATAATTACGGTGAAAGAATACATCAAGAAATTGTTGCAAAATTATGAAGGATTTTGATGAGAGTAAGTAAGGAGAAACTGTTTCCACTAGCAGGAGGGTCGGAAACCAGAGGTCACCAATGTACGGTAAATGGCAAAAGAGCCAGGTGTTTGATGAAGAGAATTTTTTTTAATGCAGCGAGTTTTGATTATCTGGAATGCACTGCCTGAAAGGGTGGAGGAAGCAGATTCAATAGTAACTTTCAAAAGGGAATTGAATAAATACATGAAAGGGAGAAAATTGCAGGGCCACAGGGAAAGAGCGGGGGCAGAGTGGGACTAATTGGATAGCTCTTTCAAAAGAGCCGGCACGGGCACAATGGGCCAAATGGCCTCCTTCTATGCTGTATGATTCTAACTTTATTTTGTGAGCCTTCTCTGGGTGCCTGCTGTTAACCCAGGGCAAAAATTAATCGTAACTGTAGTTTATTCACTAAACTGGTCCCGCTTACCATGCAGTGGACGCAGCCTTTACAGGTTTTCTATGTTGATCATTGAATTATTTGTACTGACAGCCAGCCCTACATGAACAGTCAAGGCCCACAGCTCAGTGCACCAACAAGTTTGTTAACAAGAGCAAAAAAAAATCTGAATCAGCCAATAATTTGAATTAAACAATGTACACATTGCATCAAACTGGGAGTTTAGCGCTAAAAAGACTAAAATTAGATTGAAGTGACTGAATTGGCTCATGTGGAGCATCAACTCTGGCGTAGACCAGTTGGGCCGAATGGCCTGATTCTGTGCTGTAAATTCAGGCAACAATGTTATCACACTGCAGAGCGATATCAACTTATCTGAGTAAAAGTACCACCAAACGGGTATCAAAAATTATCTTAATTACTTGATCACTGGCTTGATATTGTAATACAACAGTGTTCTGAGATATCATGCTAGACCTCTTACATAGAATCTCACAGAATGCAAAGCACAGAAACAGGCCATTCGGTCCAACTGGTCTATGCCAGTGTTTATGCTCCACACGAGCCTCCTCCCACCCTTCTTCATCGAACCCCATCAGCAGATCCTTCTATTCCTTTCTCCCTGGTGTTTATCTAGCTTCCCTTAAATGCAAGTACACTATTCACCTCAACTACTCCTTACGATAGCGAGTTCCACATTCTAACCACTTTCTGGGTAAAGAAGTTTTTCCTGAATTCCCTATTTGGTTTTATTAGTGACTGCCTTATATTTAGGCAATAGCAAAATACTATAGATGCTGGAAAGCTGAAATAAAAACAGAAAATGCTGGCATTAACTCTGTTTCTTTCTCCACAACGCTGCCTGACTTGCTGAGTATTTCCAGCATTTTCTGTTTATATTTATGGTCCCTAGTTTTGGACACCCGAACAAGTGGAAAGATCTTCTCTACAGCTACCCTATCAAACCCTTTCATAATTTTAAAGATCTCTATTAGGTCACCTCTTAACCTTCCCTTTTCTGGAGAAAAGAGCCCCAGCTTGTTCAATCTTTCCTGATAGGTACAACCTCTCGGTTCTGGTATCATCCTTGTAAATCTTTCTTGCTCATTCTCCTGTGCCTCCATATCCTTTTTATAATAAGGAGACCAGAACTGTACACAGTACTCCAAGTGCGGTCTAACTAAGGTTCTATACACGTTTAACATAACTTCTCTTTTCAATTCTATCCCTCCAGAAATGAACCCCAGTGCTTTGTTTGCTTTTTTTAAAAAATGGCCTTATTAACCTGCTACTTTTAGTGATTCGTATATCTGTACCCCTAGATCCCTTTGCTTCTCTACCCCATTTCGACTCTTATTTTCCAAGGAACATGGGCTTTTCTTATTCTTCCTAACAAAATGCACCACCTCACACTTATCAATATTGGAATTCATTTGCCAATTACATGCCCATTCCGCAAGTTTATTAAAGTCTTCTTGCAAGAGTTCAGATACTAGCTGTAGTATAAATTTCCAATCATTTTTTCAAAGCATGAAGCCCCAAAAGTCAGGGTGCATTGCATCTTACCCTCTAATTATAAAACAATCAAACTGGGCAGGTTCTCTCTCATCAATCAAGACATGTTCCAAGCATAATTGGAGCAGAAAGCCCAGGAGAAATGACAGAACTGATCTTCCAATTCCGGCTGTTATCTGAAGCTGGAAGATCCAGCGCGTTTTGCGCCCACACAACCTGCGCACAGCTGACGCTGTTAGATCTCCCGTGGTCAGCCCTAATTTAATACTTATTGGACGCTCCTGGCCTGTATTGAGCCGAGCACTGGCTGGGTTAAATTTCCAGTACTGTTTAAAGTAGCCTTTAAATTGGTTGTTCCAGCCATTCAAAGGGGAGTGGTATTTTTTGACAGACAAAAATTCTTCGCAGCAGTGGGCAAAAACCCCTACCCTTCACTGATGCAGCTGTGGTACTACTGCTTCAGTGAGTGGGTCAACAGACACTTGCCCTGGTTGGCACCGTGGTCATCTGTGGAAACTTAATATTACTTATTCTATACAATGCATTAACACCCAAACAAAGTAGTACAAGAGAGAGTTTATTTTTTTTTTTACTTGTTTTCAAGTGGAAGAGCACCTCAAGACAATGATTGAGGACACATCTTCGCCGAGTTCAAGAAACAGCTCACGTTTATACAGCTCAGTAACAACGCCCACCTGTCACAGAATATGGGCGTACATATACATTCTTTATTGGCTCAGGTAGTTGGTCAACCAAAATAGGGAACCCACCCTCGAGTTCCCATAGCCATCTTGATATCTTGGACGCAGGCCTGGGAAAGTGCTTTTCCCTAAGAAACTGTCTTTTATTATCAGTAGGTCTGTAGCTAGTTTCAAGGCTATATGGTCATTTATTCCTGTAGTCAGCTACCTCTCTATCTAAAGGGAGGACAGCTATCAGCATGAGAAACTCAAAGTAATTACACAATTGTGCTTCTATATGTGTTTTCGTGAGAAACTTTATTATGTGAGTTTAAGTGAATTCGCTAGTCAGTTAATATGGTCAAGTATCCCTTCATGCATTTCCACATTCGTGAGTTAGGTGAATTAGAGAGAGAGTTAATATGGTCAAGTATCCCTTTATGCACTTCCACATATCTTCACTGCCACTGGCAGTACCATGCTACTGTCTGCAGGTCAGACATCAACAGCTCCTTAAAACCTCTCCTAAAGTCTCCTTCTTTGGCTTGGTGTCCATTTTTTTGGTTCGGCCTCTGTCGAGTGCTTGTATATTTTTCTACGTTAAAGGCACTATATAAATGCATGTTGTGGTTGGCACAAGTCAGTCACTACCTTCCTGATGAAGTGGAGCCTGCAAAATAAGTTGTCCTGAGCAATTCCCAGGCAGGCGTGTTTGAGTGTGTACGCACAGCCGCAGAGGGAAGGACAGGCGTGGGCAGTCTGCCTGTTTTGAGCAAACCTACTTCACGCCCCTCCTTTCATCCTCTTCTTCGTCTCCCAAAAAACTCAAAACACAGAGGAAGGTCCAGAGCAATTCCAGCAACACAGCTTTAAATACTTACTTCCTGAAACGGCAGGAACATCATTGCCCCTTATTTATGAGTAAGCCAAAAGCACAGTGCACTCCCAGCCAGATCAGCAAATCCCGTGAGGACTAATGTACATCCATGGTTTTGGGGGGGGGGGGGGGGGGGTTAATTCAAAACTAATCTGCGGAAACAATATTCCCGTGAGCAAGTGGTTAATCTATGGAACAGGCTCTCTTGGGAAGACGATGGAAACAGATAGTATGATTCATTCAATGCAAATTAGATAGATTTCTTTCAGAAAATAACATTTTGGGATGCAGTGTATGAGTAATTTGAGATATGACGTGGGAAGTGTAGCAAGCTTGGGAGCAACAGGTGACTTTGGACGTATGGTTCCCGAAGCTCTCCACCACTGGGGTTTTCCTCATATCATAGTGGGTACAGCATAGAAGACCATTTGGCCCAACATGCCTGTGCCTTTGAAAGAGCTATCCAATTAGTCCCATTCCCCTGCTCTTTGCTCATAGCCCTGTAAATTTTTTCCCTTCAAGTATTTATCCAATTCCCTTTTGAAAGTTACTACTGAATCTGCTTCCACCGCCCTTTCAAGCAGTGCATTCTAGGTCATTACAACTCGCTGCGTAAAAAAATGTTTCAAGTTGCCTCTGGCTCTTTTGCCAATCACCTTAAATCTGTGTCCTCTGGTTACCGACCGTTCTGCCGCTGGAAACAGTTTCTCCTTATTCACTCTGTCAAAACTGTTCTTAATTTGAACACCTCTATCAAATCTCCCCTTCACCTTATCTGTTCTAAGGACAACAACCCCAGCTTCTCCAGTCTCTCCACATAACTGAAGTCCCTGTGTCAGTTGTAGACTGACTGAAAGAGGTTGACTGCGATGATTAGTCAACAACTCCATTCTCGTTGTATTACATGACTAACAGGATGGTAGAAAGCGAACTGGACCCTGGTCTTTTTCGTCCAGCAATTCCTACGCTCCTATTAACATTAAATTCATTATTGAAATGAAGCTCTCGCACATGAGGAGAGCAGTGATTCGATCAAAGGTTCAGTGAAATGGAGCCTTGCCTAATTTCCTACACCCTCACACTGGGGAGCCCGATCCCTGCTGGCAGGAAAATCTGCCTTGAACTGCAATCTAACTGATGAATATTCCCAGACTGGACCCAACGAGTCACTTGTCAGTTTAACACAACAAGAAAAATACACTTGTTCTGTGCTGTGGGGTTTTGCTGCACTTACAAAGCAAAATGAATCGTTACTTTAAATTCATTGGGAGCTGTAATTTTCCAACAGCATTAAAACCCCCGAGGCCCGTGCAAGTGGCAACATGAGCTAACGTTCAGCCACATGCCATTCTACCACGTGCCACGACAGCAACAGAGTTCCACTGAGGCCTGTTGCACAGGAATTCAAACTACATAACCTGGGTGCTAGACGGCTTTGGTTAACAGTGACACTGCTATTTGCCCTGCATTTCCAAACACATTGAAGAAGCAACTGCATTGCGCCCATTTAAAGATTTACCAATACTGTGCATTGAGAGGGGCAAAGTTTTATTGATTTGTGGGATAACAAAGCTACTGTTTATCAGTTACTTGCCTAAAGCAGGAGATATTTTTTCGTATATGAAGAAAACTATGCCGCTTTGCTGAGTTACAATATGTCAGAACAAAGCAGCACATTCCTGGTCTTTTATCATTCTGCCCATCGTTTATACAGGGTGGTGAAGCAGCAATAATAAGTGACCGCTCTGCACTATTTACCGGATCAAAAGGCTCTCAGCAAGTTTCTATCCCTGTTTGCACTGCAGAAAAGATTGCTCAACATTGATATAACTGAGGTTACGTACAGAAATCCGCCAATCTTCAATGATGCCGGAAAAGCAAGATTTAAAACAGTATGGAAAGAACGCAGAAGTGGCACGTCCTTTGATAAAATTTTCCAAAATATTATACTGCTGTAGATATGGTCTTTCTCATCGTTTGAACACAGCTCAACCTTCCAGTACAGCTCAGTATTTCATCACGTCAGTGGAAAGAAAAATACCGCCCTTCAAAAGTTGTGGGACAAATGCAGCCATTTAAGGCCAGGTGCTGTTCTTCTCCAAGGCCTTGCTGTGAGCCATGTTTCAGTCCCTTGGCCAGCAGAAACTGAGCAGGCATAACAAGAGAGTGCAAACACACGCACATTTAGTTATAAGTCACACCAGGCCAGAGGCAGAAAGGCTTTGTGCAGGCAATAAAAAATGAGGAAGATTATACCTGCTGCAGGTATTTTAACATGCTTCCTCGATCATACAACTTCGACATGCAAATTAACAAACGAAGGAAAATCAGGGGATAGAAAAGGACCATTTGACCTCGTAAAATTCATTCTTTGAGTACCTTAACCCTCCCATCATGGCATTCAAGTCTATTTGAATAACTCCAATGTTTTCCATATACCATCTTGCTTGATGGAATGCTCCAAGCATTTTTTAAATAATAGGTTTTTCCAGATACATACTGAATCGAAATTTACTTTTCACTCATTTCCATTTCCTGTTGTACTTTGACGTAATTATCTAGATTTGCTTCATCCCTCTTCTTTATATATTAGGTGGGTCAGTGCATTCAATTTCAAAATGCATCAAAAAAAAACCCTTTGCAGAAGTTTACATTTTACTCGTGTCCACATTTACCTGCAATGCCTGTGATCAGGTTTCTCAATGTGAAGTGAGTATTTTCCGACGCCTCCACCTTGGTCCAATGATTCCTCGCCCTCGAGCCCTGCTCAACCTGAAAACTGCACTTGGTCTTGACTCGCAGTTTGCAACGCCACGGGTGGTTGGCTAGCACTATTAAAAGTCGTGCCTGTGAGAGCGCAGTGTTGTAAGTCAGAGTCTTCCACCACTTGGAGCACAGAACCAAAGGCCACTCTGCCTTCATCCAATCACATTCTGGAATTTCAAACAATCAGATCCCACAAATGACTATCCCTTCAACTCGGTCAGCTGTGGCTCAGAGGGTAGCACTCTCGCCTCGGAGTCAACAGAATCATCGCAAGCATAGGTCATGGGTTCAAGTCCCACTCCAGAGACTTGAGCACAAAATCTAGGCTGACATTCCAGTGCAGCACTGAGAGAGCGGTGTGCTGCTGGAGGTGATGTCTTTCGGAGTAAATGTTAAACCGAAGCCCCGTCTGCCCTCTCAGATGGACGTAAAAGATCCCACTACGCTATTTCGAAGAAGAGCAGGGGAGTTATCCCCAGTGTCCTGGCCAATATTTATCCCTCAACCAACATCACTAAAAACAGATTATCTGGTCATCATCAAATTGCTGGGCACAAATTGGCTGCCGCGTTTCCTACATTACAACAGCGACTACACTTCAAAAACACTTCTTGGCTGTAAAGCTTTTTGGGACATCCTGAGGTTGTGAGAACTGTTACATAAATGCGGGTCTGTCTTTCTCTTTTCAACTTTCCAATTCCATCAATCGGACCTCAGATCCACCTCTGCGGTGTAATTTTTGATTGGTTCAGTCATAAAATACCCATTACATGTTACTCCAAAAAAATATTTTGTGCGATGTCCCAGTTCCTTGCCCACCCCACGATAAACTCCTGAAGATAAACTTTATTGCCTCGGTAGCACACAAGAAATCAACAGCCTCAACTCGGAGTGCAACTTACCCCACAAGCAGGTGGCAGCACCACAGCCGCCCACACCCCTATACTCCACAGCCCAGCCGAATTCAGGTACAGGGTACCGAGGCCTCAAAGAGAACTGTCTATGCACAGGAGACTAAAAGGCATGCCCATGCTGATGACTTAATCTTTCCCCATGCTCAGCTGCTGGCTCTGCCTGTTCCATGCTATCCCACTTGCTTCTCCCTCCCCCCACTGGAAGCCAGTCCAGCTGCACTCTACCCCCCTCCCTCCATGGCTCTCTGCAGTGCTACAGCTCTCTTCCAGCCCATCTATGTGCTGCTCCTCAGGCCCAGGCGTCCTGTACTCTACGCCCCTGACCTAGGCCTGTCTATAAACATCTGAGCAGAGAGAGGGGGGGAGACAGAGAGAGAGAGACAGAGACAGAGACAGAGAGGGAGGGGGAGACAGAGAGATCCTGCTCCACACAGCAATGGTCACGAAGGTAGTAAAATTTGGGCTCATGGGGATGACATTACTTGCTATCTTGTTCTAGGCAACTGATACAGGTGAAAAACAAAAGTGCCAAAAGAAAAATAGCAGATTGAAGTACAATCACAAACTGCAAAAATGACAGGGAAAAATATTGAAGCAAATCAGAGGAAAGAGTGAAAACACCTTTAATCTCACTGTTACAGCTTCATGGTTTAGGGATTTTTTTTCCCCCCCTCTGCTTAATGTGTTTAGTTGAATAAGTGGTACTATAGTTGTGCTGATCACTTCTGGTGTCAAGAGAACAAAAAAAAAATCAGACAGGGGTCCTCTCCACAGAAGTGAGGATGACAGCAAGCATCAAATAACCCATGCCTGGATGGACATGTGAATGCTGGAGGAGAACGTCAAGCTTGGCTGTGGTTGTCTCTGCAGCTTCTCAACACTCCGTGTCTGGGCTCACGTGAAGAATGGCCACTTTGATGAGCTACTGGAGGGCTGTAGGAGATGAGGGAGCCATACCCCAGCAACCGTCATTGCTTGTCGGAGAGGGAAGAAGAAACTGCCTTAAAACCTACCTCTTTGACCAACCTGTCCTCACATCTCCTTATGTGGCTTAGTGTCAAATTCTGTTTGATGATCGCTCCTGTGAAGCACCTTGGGACGTTACTACTACGTTAAAGGCGCTATATAAACCACAACTTGCATTTATATAGCGCCTTTAGTTTTGTAGAACATCCCAAGGTGCTTCACAGGACCGTTATCAAACAGAATTTGACACCGAGCCACATGAGGAGAAAATAGGACAGGTGACCAAAAGCTTGGTCAGAGGTAAGTTTTAAGGAGGGTCTTAAAGGAGAAGAAAGAGGTGGAGAGGTCTAGGGAGGGCATTCTAGAGCTTAGGGCCTCGGCAGCTGAAGGCACGGCTGCCAATGGTGGAGCGAAGGAAATCGGGGATGTGCAAGTTGTTGCCTGCAGTAAAATAACTGTTCTGAATGCAGCCAGCAAACTGCAAAGGCTGCTGTGCGTGTCTCTCTATTTACCTGCTTTTAATACCTCTGTGGTATGCAGACATTATAACAGTGGAGCCAACAAGGTGACGATACCTAATAAACTACCTGATAAGACTTACACAGTTGGTAGCAATAGTAGTTGACAAAAGAATTCAGCCATGGGTGTGCCCCACAGCGTGATTTCCACAATTAACGTATCATTCCAGTAATGAAACGTCCATCATCGTTTTGAAATTCTTTGGTACTAATCACTTTGATAATATAGCGCTGATTTCCCAACCAAACCAAACACTCATACAATCGAGCTCCTTGCCTGCTTGTCACTTTTATCTACTTGTCACCTTCAGGATATGTTTTGTCAGCACTCAATTCGCACAAAAGCTTGTTACACTTGTGTGAGAGTTGAAGAAAATACAAAATGTTGCCCCACTCCAGAGGCTTGAGCACACAATCCAGGCGGACACTCTAGTACAGTGCTGAGGGAGTGCTGCACTGTTGGAGGTGCCGTCTTTCGGATGAGACGTTAAACCCCAAAGCCCAGTCTGCCTGCTCAAGTGGATGTACAAGATCCCTTGACACTGTTTGACGATGATCAGGAGAGTTCACCTGGTGTCCTGGCCAACATTTATCCCTCAACCAACAGTGCTAAACAGATTACCACACTGCTGTTTGTTGGGACCTTGCTGTGAGCAAATTGGCTGTCGCGTTTGCCTATGTCACAACAGTGACTAGAAAGAGGAAAGAACTTGCATTTTATATTGCACCTTTCACATCCTTAGGATATCCCAAAATGCTTCACAGTCAATGAAGTACTTTGGGAGTGTTGTCACTGTTGTAATGTAGACCAAACTTCAGAAGTGCCTCACTGGGCATGAAGTGCTTTGGGACGTTAGATAAATGCAAGTTCCTTCTTTCACCTCTCGCACACCTATTGTTAGTTGCTTATAAAACTGCATCAGTACCACTTATGATGGGGTCAATGGCTGAGATCATCCTACCAACTAGGTTAGAGGAGGTCATGTAAAGGTAAAAGGACTCTGGGGGAAGCAACAGAAAACTGATGAAGAAATGTTTGGAAACTTGTATTTAATGTCTAATTCAATTAAACTTTGAGGGCAATGTTGGCGTTTTCACATAGTAAAACAAAACCAAATAAAAGCTCTTCAGCACACCAGTTTCAATGACTCAATAGTATCTACTGCACATAAGCTATCAATGACAAGGTGCTGGCCCTGTAAATATTAGGAAACATTGATAATAGCTGCCACTGTTACTCAATTGATGGTTTTCTTGCAGTTGGTATTTTTTTATATTTTGCGATTTCCATGAAATAGCTAACAGGATGTTGTTGGACTCTAGTAAGAGTCAACTAGATTCACTTCCAATTCAACTAATTTCACTCCATTTGCAGAAACTCACAGCGATGGTTTCCATCCGTCTTTCCGATAAGATGTTCATCCGAGGCCCCGTCTGCCCTCTTAAATGGACGCAAAAGATCCCACGACACTATTCGAAGGAGAGTAAGGGAGTTCTCCCGGTGTACTGGGCAATATTTATCCCTCAACCAACATCACTAAAACAGATTATCTGATCATTATCACGTTGTTGCTTGTGGCACCTTGCTGTGCGCAAATTGGCTGCCGCGTTTCCTACATTACAACAGTGACTACACTTCAAAGTACTTCACTGACTGTAAAGCACTTTGGGACGTCTTGAGGTCGGGAAAGGCGCTATGTAAATGCACGTCTTTCTTTATTTATTTGTTCTTGATGGACAGGAGAGAAAGGGACAAACAGTGGGAATCTGCGAACTTGGTGTTAACTGACTCTGGAACGGCACTTGATAAAGAAATTCTCCCAGGCTTGACGAAGAAACATTCTGTAGTTTCAGATCCTGTCTAGTTCCGGATGATAACGTTCACGATCCCAACGGCAGAGGCATTATTTTCACAAAACGTTTAGTCGAAATATCGAGCGCAACCCCCACTTTCCACCATCGTGGGAGGGACCTTACTGAGGGGAGTACTGGAAGTCGGTGAATAATCGAGGGTTCTTGTATTTTGGTCAGAATGGTATGGTACAACAACACCATGTGCAGAGGAATGAAAACAAATGTAATACAAATCTTGCTTGTGCTGTGAGCTTCCTTTAGGAGATTAGCTTTAGAGTACTGTGCCTTGAACAAGGCTCTGTCCCGTGAAAATGCTAGTGAATAATCTGGGCTGTGGAGAACTAGATGGTGCAATAACGGGAGTTCCCCTGTGCACATCTGTAAAACTTTGTGGGCAAATTCTTCTGAACTCTAAAGCGTTAAATCACAAATTTAAACGACCAATCGATACAAATTAAAACCCCAACCCCACCCAAAGCAACATTGCTGAAATCAGTAGAGCACCAAACATAATTGTGACTCAATAAAGTAACCACACATGCTTTGGGGCAAATTCTAATACATTAATAACATTGTGGTGCTGCGCTGTCTACCAGACAAGACTGCTTACACAACGTCACAATTTATAAGATAGACACCAAGGGGCGTGTTGGAGCACATTACAAGATTGTCACACAATCTGTGGTGCTCATAATGACACCATCAACATCAGTAAAGCTCTTCTGAACCCTGGAGCTTCCCGCAGCTCACTCCGAACACAACTGCTTCATTATATGCATGTGTACCAACTATTGATTATAGTGTGCAGTCGTCCACAATCTGTCATGACAGTCTTCTGAGCAGAGCAGCAAGTTTTGTCAAGTGACAGAATAGGATTATGCAATTCCATTTCTACAAGAAAGCAGCTGAGACAATACATTAGAGCCAACTCTCACTGCAACTAATGGCTATTATTCATGCCCTGCGCGAGAAATGCTACTGTATAGCGCGTCATTTTGCACATCACACGTTGCATATTAATCTTAGTTTCTCTAAGTTGTACACTATTAAAGCTCACTGGTTTGTCACCACTCTTGCCCAACTAAATATTTAGTACTACATTTAAACTGCCAAAGTTGGAGTTCTCTAAATCTCAATGCACCAGATTCTGCGTTCATCAGCACTTTTCCATTATGCCAGAAAGAACTTGCTGTTAAAATCCCTCCACTTGCCTGCATCATATCAACCGACAACAGCCGACTATTCAGATGAAACGGAGATCTCAATACAAATCCAAAGTGCCATTTGAACGGATCAGTTCAAGAATGGTACATATTCACGCAGAGGGGGACTCAACAGGCGAACATGAGCATTTCATCAAGAGATCGTCTTTGTGTATCTGCTTAAATGAACATTGGAAAATATTGACAGAGTTCCTTTCTGGATCACTATATGCTGCTCATTTCTTTCGTCACACAATGAAGCAGATGCATGGAGGTGGAATAGGACAGGGATCACCTCGGTTTGCAGCTGCTCCAGAAAACTGATGACGATGCAACCGGCCTCTTTGTAAACCCAATCACAGGTAATGTTTGTGTTTTTTTTAAATTTAGCTTTCCAGTCCCTAGTGTAGTTTCTAAATCAAAGCAAATGGGAATTTACCCCAAATAACACAAGGGGGATCCTGCACATCAGTGTTACAGAGCAGGTATTCCCAAGGGAATCACCTTGCTCTGCATCGCACAGGCACTGTTTGTTGAAGGAAAATGACAGCTTATTACGCAAGACGCCCCACGACGATAAATATTTTTAGAATGACACATGCGAGGCAGTCTTCAGGTGTCTATCCACAATATCCATCATCTTTAAACTTTCCAATAAAACCCACACTTTCATTCTTTTCTTTGTTGGATAGAATTACATAGAATTTACAGCACAGAAACAGGCCATTCGGCCCAACTGGTTTAAGCTCCACACGAGCCTCCTCCCACCCTACTTCATCTACCCCTATCATCGTTACCTTCTATTCCTTTCTCCCTCATGTACTTGTCCAGCTTCCCCTTAAATGCATCTATGCTATTCGCCTCAACTGCTCCTTGTGATAGCAAGTTCCATATTCTAATCACTCTCTGAGTGAAGAGGTTTCTCCTGAATTCCCTATTGGATTTATAAGTGATAATCTTATATTTATGGCCCATAGTTTTGCATTCCCCCACAAGTGGAAACATCTTCTCTACGTCTATCCTATCAAACCCCTTCAGAATTTTGAAGACCTCTATTAGGTCGCCCCTCAGCCTTCTCTTTTGTAGAGAAAAGGGCCTCAGCCTGTTCAGTCTTTCCGGATAGTTACAACCTCTCAGTTCTGGTGTCAACCTTGTAAAATATTTTTGGCACTTTCTCCAGTGCCTCTGTAGCCTTTTTGCAATATGGAGAACAGAACTGTGCACAGTACTCTACATGTGGTCTAACTAAGGTCCTATATAAGTTTAACATAACTACTTTGCTTTTCAATTCTATTCCTCTGGAAATGAACCCCGGTGCTGTGTTGCATTTTTGATGGCCTTGTTAACCTACGTCACTACTTGTTGTAATGTCAATAGTGAAGTGCCAAACAAATCAAAAAGGGAGCTAATGTAACAATTAGTTTAGCAATCAGACAGCCCTCAAAATATAAAGAATATTAAACACAGCTGAAAGATTTTCCTTTTGGTTTTAGTTTTTTTTAAAACTAAATTTCAAGAATGGAAGGTAGATTGCCCTGAACCTGACAGGACCCAGGGCACTCCGGAGGCAGCCTAGGTCAGTAAGTTAACACTGTTAAAGAGATGTCACAGAAACAAAATTAAGGTGAGCAAGGAGCCTGCACCATCCAGCTGCAACATTATTGTACTGGCGCAATTCCAAATCGTCAGCCTGGCAAAGGAGAGGGTGTCTACTTTCTATTTATAATAACGTGCGGCAAAATTGGAAATAAAGACAAACCAAATTTTCGCAGGAAAGAGTTGAGGGGCAATTCTGCATGTTTTGATTTTCATGTCCATTATTATAGGGATTGTTACAGGAGTGTTATATCATATAATGCACAATGTATTATTTGGCTGATAAGGTGCAGTTGTGTGCCTTTGAGGACATAACGTCTAATAGTTAAGTAAACACAGCTTCAGGTCAGAGTTTAATTGTTGTTTGGTGAAGGAACAGTGTTTGTAAGTTTCAGGCTTCAGGCCAGAAGCACCCAGCATTAAATAACTGACTTCTCTGGAACATGAATACGACATACTAGGCACGATAAGCTGAGGGGTGACCCGATAGGGGTCTTTAAGATTATGAAGGGGTTCAATAGGGTCGTCGTAGAGAAGGTGTTTCCACTTGTGGGGGAGATCAGAACTAGGGGCTATAAATATAAGATCATCGCAAACAAATCCAATAGAGGATTCAGGAGAAACTTCCTTACCCAGACTGGTGAGAATGTGGAACTCACTATCACATGTAGTAGTTGAGGCGAATAGCATAGATGCATTTAAGGGGAAGCTAGATAAACACATGAGGGAGAAGGAATAGAAGGTTATGCAGATCGGGTGAGATGAAGAGGGGTGGGAGGAGGCTCGTGTAGCACATACACACCGGCATGGACCAGTTGGGCCGAATGGCCTGTTTCTGTGCTGTATATTCCATGTAATTCTATGTAATTCTACATAATATACATCATGGAGTTTGGAGAGATAGTATCATTTCAGTTTCATATTATTCCATGCAAATATTTGTGACATCAAAAAATTGCGCTCTCAAAGTGAACAAATTAGTAATGAATCCTACGGCAGCAGGGGCCTATTTTGAAAACAAAACATTCTCCAAGTTTGACATTTTGTACTTACAGTCTTTGGTACAATCTGCTTCTTCGGCTGACCAATCTTGAAAGGAATCCTGTAAAACAAAAATTCAGATTTTACAATTTCAACAGTTCATTTACTGTTTTTTTCCTCAGAGCCCCACTTTACAGCAATTGTCACAACATGCTGAATGAACACAAACCTCTGCTTCTATAACGTACAGCCTGCACACACTAGATGTCTCCCCATACTGTGTCAGAGATAATTATTGGATACAGACCACATAAACTCTTTCATGTTACAATCCAGGCCAACTTGTTCAAGAGCACACTGGCCAGGGATTCCACTATTGTCTGATTTCCAGCAAAAAATATAAAAAATATAATAGAAGTTATCAACACGATGCTTTAAATCAAATGGGCAAAGAGCAAGTGAGTGTTCTTCACTAACTTGATGTCAGGGACCACAATCCCCAAACAGCCACTTTGATGAAAACTATACTATCGAATAATGATAACTGGGTCTGTGCCTGCAATGTTGTCGATCTCAAATGTGCCACCCTAAGATGTTGCTGAGTTGGGGAAGGGTGAGAGAGGCTAAAGTAAGACACCTACTAAAACCGATAGTATTGATCAAGGTCTTTCGCTTGCTCAATGGAATCTGGGATAGCCAAACTTCATCTCTGCATTTCCTTGCTTTCGTTCACATCAAGAGGAAGAGGGGAGGAACGGGACTGAACCCTCTACTCTGGCAACGTCCCACAGCCTAGTGGGCTGTGAACGGAGGCCTACATGTCTCATGAGCCTATGGCCTGATGTGGGCCGCCTGTGAAGAGGACGTCAGGCTGCATTACAAGCACCACTACAGTAAGAAGACGCTGAGAGTTTGTTTCCCCTGGCTGGAGAGTCTAGAGCTAGGGGGCATAGTCGCAGGATAAGGGATCAGACATTTAGAACAAAGATGAGGAGGAATTTCTTCACTCAGAGGGTTGTGAATCTTTGGAATGCTGAGTCGTTGAGTATATTCAAGGCTGAGATAGATAGATTTTTGGACTCTAAAGGAAATCAAGGGATATGGGGATTGGGCGGGAAAGTGGAGTTGAGGTCAAAGATCAGCCATGATCTTATTGAATGGCGAAGCAGGCTCGAGGGGCCGTATGGCCTACTCCTGCTCCTATTACTTATGTTCTTATTTTTGCACCATCATCAAGTGCCTGAAAACAGCTCCATCCCTGAAGTCTCTCCAAACATTCAGTTTCTAGCAGAGGCTAACCATGTGGGGAAATCACTGGGCTGAGTTGGTATCCTTTGCACTACATATTTGTAAAACAACCTTTCCATTCCTTATTTCCTCAAGGACAACCATTTCTGAATTAACGGGTGATAAAATACAGGCAAACGGATAGAGGCCGCAATGATCTATTACCAATGCTGACTGACATCAGAACAAAAGAGAAGGTACAAAGCAATGATAAAATTATTGCAGTCGCGGTACATCTTGTTGGCCCAAAGTTTTCAAAGGGTATTCACAATGAATGCAGTTCTTAAAAAATTGTGACAAATCAGTTTCTTATAATCTCCGATTCTCAATAGAAGGTTGCAATGGGACATTGATAGATTAAGTGAGTGGGCAAAACTGTGGCAGATGGAATTCAATGTGGGGAAGTGTAAGGACCTCCACTTTGGACCCAAGAAAGATAAATCTGAGCATTTTCTCAACGGTGAGAAGATAGGAACTGTGGAGGAGCACAGAGATTGAGGGGTCCAAGTACAGAAATCACTAAAAGTTGCTGGGCAGGTACAAAAAATAATTTAAAAGGCTAACGGAATGTTGGCCTTTATCTCACGGGATCTGGAATACAAAGGGGTGGAAGTTATGTTAGTTATATAAAGCTCTGGTTAGGCCCCATTTAAAGTACGGCGTTTTCAGGGCACCACATCTGAGGAAGGATATATTAGTCTTGGAGGAAATGCAGTGCCGATTCACCAGAATAAGATCCCTTCCTAATACATACTCCAAACAACCATCATTGAAATAAAGCTTTAAGATTGAAAATTATTTTGCCTTTCCAGTAGTTATAGGTCTTCAAATTGCTCACTCCTTTGTGAAGTTTGAAACTTATTGTTGACAATTTGGGAGGCGAGGAAATCGCGTTGTATTCGTTATTATGTAAAGACCCAGTGGAGAAATGTCAGATAATGCTCAAAACGTAAGCCACAGTTCATCCAAGATAATTCATTTCAACATGCCATGGACAAATGACCTCATCCAGTGATTTCTGCCACCTGCAACCAAGTGAAAACAAGGAAATTGCGCAAAATGTTTTACTCGTTCATTCTGAAAATGAAAGTGGCTCAAACTTTAATAAAATATCAACTGACTGGCTGAAAAACAAATGGGTTTTCAGCCTATCAGGAAACGATTTTCAATGAGTTTTTCTTGAGTGCAAGAAGGATGCAGGATGAAAGGATGCAGAAAAAGTATTAAAAGTTGTACATAGATGGGTAATAATAGAAAATAGCATTGTGAAAGAACCAGAGGCAACACGAGGAAAAACATTTTTATGCAGCAAGTTGATATTATCTGGAATGCACTGCCTGAAAGGGTGGTGGAAGCAGATTTCAATCGGAACTTTCAAAAGGGAATTGGATAAATACCTGAAGGGGAAAAATTTGCAGGGCGATGGGGAAAGAGCAGGGGAGTGGGACAAATTGGAAAGCTCTTTCAAAGAGCCGGCACAGGCACGATGGGCCAAATGGCCTCCATCTGTGCTGTATCAGCAGATTGTCTGGTCATTATCACATTGCTGTTTGTGGGAGCTTGCTGTGTGCAAATTGGCTGCAGCGTTTCCTGTATTGCAGTGGTGACTACACTTCAAAAAGTGCTTTGTTGGCTGTAAAGCACTTTGGGATGTCCTGGGGTCATGAGAGGCGCTGCTAAATTCAGGTCTTTCTTTCTTCTATCATTCTCTGATTCTACAAACAGGGAAGGAATTAATAGTGGACTGGATAAAGTCAGGGTCCTATAAGTGATTACTTTTATTTAGGAAGTTTTGAAAAAATCTTTCATCGTTACAGCATTATTACAGTGAGACACTCCTTACATCGCAATTGTACTATTACTGTAATTTTACATGATCCATGAGCCTCAGTTTGTGAGATAAAACAACAGGCTCACAAACTAAAGAATTCCTTGCTGATGCCAGTGGTCTAAGGGCAATTAAAAATGTTGTATTCTGCAGACTGAGAAAAGATAGGTCACATTCATTTGAATTGTTTTGCAATACCATTTTTAGAGCTTCACTTAAAGGTGCTGCCCTGTTTGTCGTGAGAATAGGTCAGCCAAGGTTGCTGCATTGAAACATTCTGGAACAGACCTTGTTTGGCTTCAAAATCCAATTTTCTCCTCTTTCCTGTCGGTATTCCACAGCCAGCAGCCCTCAATCCGTAGCTATTCTTCATACCGTGAGTGTTAGACGGTCATTTGGTTTTATAAGGCATTACGGCCAGGCGCAAACCTGCCCTCATCTTCCGTTCTGCACAACTTAGTACGACACTACATGCTACATGTGCCCACTCCATCATCAGAGGGACCTAGTTCAGGTTTCAATTGAAAACAGTTTTTGTCTGGGCAGGTCTGCATTATTTATTTCACAGTGTTGGCAAGCTATTCAACTCTGGGTGAAGCATAGTCATGCATAAAGTTATCCTCACCTGATCAGCACAAATATACTCTTTCCAACACCGGCCACTGCATAATGAGCAGATGCAGGAGACTCGGTTGACTTGTCCGCTCACTGGCCTGGAGACATTGAAGTCCATTGTACCGCTCTCAGTGTTTCCCCTCAGCTTAGATCAGTTAATTCGGCACAGGCCAGGGGTAGGTTGGATTTAGCACACCACACATGCACTATTCACCAAGCCAACAGTGATCCTCATCTTTCTTGTTCTTCATAAGATATTCAACCACGGCTTCTAATTTGGCTACTGATATCCATCTGGGGAGAGGGGCAATCGCCATAGATACTTCCCCTTCAGGAAATCTGTGGCTTTGAACCAGCATTTTGATTTAAAAAATGATTGTTCCTCATTATTCCAAGTTTGTGACTTTATTCCCTATGATCCAGAGGCTGCACCTTTCCAATTATTGACTTCAGCAAAGGTGGATTAATAATCACTCTTCTTTCAGTAATCTGATTAAGTCCCTCAATTATTCCAGTTGTTTACTTTCAGTCATATGATGCTACACCACTAAATCACTCTGCGAATTAGTGGACATGGAACACAGATCAAATTTTGCAGTCCCTAGCAACCAATATATTTACAATTAAAAAGAAAAGCACAAAAATTTGGAAAGGAAGAAAAGAGAAGAAAGAAATAACTGCATGTTCTTTCCTCTCTTTTCTTTCTTTCCAAATGTTTGTGCTTTTCTTTTTAACAGTAAATATATTGGTTGCATGAGACTGCAAAATCTGGTCTGTGTTCCATGTCCACCAATTCGCAGGAGCATCAACAGACACCATTTGACACATAAGGAGATATTCGGACAGGTGACCAAAAGCTTGGTCAAAGAGGGAAGTTTTAAGGAGCGATCTGAAGGAGGTGAGAGGCGGAGAGGTTTAGGGAGAGAATTCCAGAGCTTAGCGCCCAGACAGCTGAAGGCACGGCCGCCAATGGTGGAGCGAAGGAAGTTGGGAATGCGCAAGAGACCAGAATTGGAGGAGCGCAGAGATCTCAAAAAATTGTGGGGCTGGAGGGGGTTACAGTTAGGGAGGGGGCGAGGCCATGGAGGGATTTGAACACAAGGATGAGAATTTTAAAATTGAGGCGTTCCCGGACTGGGAGCCAAAGTCGGTCAGCGAGCACAGTGGGTCATGGGTGAACGGGATTTGGTGTGATTTAGGATACGGGCGACAGTGTTTTGGATGAGCTTAAGTTTACGGAGGGTGGTAGATGGGAGGCTAGCCAGGAGAGCATTGGAATAGTCGACAACAAAAAACTAGTTGGATAATAAGTGACCAATGTGAAATCTTGACGACAATGCCCATCGCTTTCAGCCGCTGAAAACTGACCGCACTTTCTTTTAGCTGTACCAAGCACTGCACCGCTTCATTGAGGACAAGATGGTAGTTTTAAAATCACATGCATTATACTCCAGAGCCAAGCCATCTGCACCCACTGCATGGTTTAAGCCAACACAACTTCTGTCTTCCATGGGATCTACAACTCATGTATGGTGCCTGGAAATGAGATGTGGCAGCGGAAAGCTGCACTGCTGATATAGTTCCCTCACCTTGCCCGGCAAGGGTGTGACTCCATTTCTAATCATTTAGCTTTTTCCCCCCATTTCTAACGAATTCTCCGCACTTGAACTCATTGACCTGTTCACAGCAGAACTGCAATTCATAGACGGAAAATCTTGCCCCTTCATGAACAAGGAAAACAAGTAAATGGTCTTTGCTACAAGTCCGAGTTACACTAGCCTGTCAAGCTGGACGATATGACCTGACATTAACGAACAATGATGGACAGGAAAAGACCTTCTGGTCCATCCGGCCTGTCTCACACAATTGTGATACCTCGTGTATCACAATATATACACTCCCCACCCAAAACCACATGATCTCCTGGGTGAGACGAAAAACCCAAATAAAAACCCAGGCCAATTTGGGGGGGGGGGGGAATCTGGAAAATTCCTCTCCGACCCCTTAGGCGATCATAACTAGTCCAGGAGATACTTAAAAGGTCTTTAACAATGGTGAGAAGCACCAAACTAAACAAATAGTCACAAAGCAACTTTCACAAAGAAAACTCTCAGCACAAGTTGAGACCAATGAACAATGCCCATTGTCTTCAATGCTGAGCCCACAGGGCCAGAAGAAATAAATGCTGCAATTTATTTTTCTTTCCATTGGCTTCCTGGAACCTGGACAAAACCGGGTGACAATGGAACCGCTCTAAAATGTAAGTTGTCCTGAAGAAGAGTGTTATTATTTTGTGAGCTTGCAGGACAGATGGGGTCCAGTTCAAACTACAGTCTAGATTGTCTTAAATGCTGACCCCGAGCAGTGATTATACGTTTGAGGTCATGGGCCAGCATATGAATTACGACATGCTTCAAATTCCTATTAATATTGAATAAAGTCCTCTTTCACCATATTACAACAAGCATTTTGGACATTGCGTATTTGCATGCACTTTGCTGCTATTAAAATGAGTACAGCCTGCCAGCCATTCAGAGTTTTATCAAGGGCAATTGTACAAACTTGCAGCGTCAAACCTGCTATGCCAGAGTCCTCGTGTTCAGATGCAAATAAGGTCGCATGAGCACAAGTGCTGACAAAGAAAATCGATGTCAAAGAATATCAACTGTGCAGGAAACATTCCAAATACCTCAGCTTGGCCTTGGCATTCAAAGTTTAAAAAGTGAATTAATAGCGGATTTCTTTTTCTTCAATTAACAATACGAATGAGCAGTGGGTATGGAAAGTGCACTGAAAACGCTATTACTTAGAACGGCTGGCGACTTGAATACTGCAGCAGCAACATAAAGGGCCACGGACGCGCGTTTCGGATTCTGTTTATTCTTAGCTTTCGCACCCATAAACACTGCCAGTCACCTCACTTATTGAGCCATTTCACTGATTCTTTGTCTTTGCTCCACGAAAACTGTGACTGCAGCACAAAGTTCCAAGTGTTTGAAAGCTGAATTACATGTCATGTTTGCTGTTCTGAATTTTTTTTTGCAGGAGGGCAGAAAACTAAATGATAATTTTATTCAAGCGTAAAGCAGTAAAACACTTACCTAAGAGCTCAGATTATGGTTACAAGACTTACATGTATCTGTTAACCAACAAATACAGCCTTCAGCCATCTCGGGCCCACTCGTTGCAACTCCCTGCCTAAACCACTCCGCCTCCCTCTCCTCCTTTAAGAGCCTCTTTAAAAGCCACTTCTGTGAGCCGTGGCTCAGTGGGTAGCACTCTTGTGTCTGAGTCAGAAGGTCGTGGGTTCAAGTCCCACTCCAGGGGCTTGAGCACAAAATCCAGGCTGACACTCCCAGTGCAACACTGAGGGAGCGCTGCACTGTCAGAGGTGCTGCCTTTCGGATGAGATGTTAAACCGAGGCCCCGTCTGCCCTCTCAGGTGATCGTAAAAGATCCCATGGCACGAGACCTGGCCAATATTTATCCCTCAACCAGCATCACAAACAGATTATCTGGTCGTTATCTCATTGCTGTTTGTGGGACCTTGCTGCGTTCAAATTGGCTGCTGTGTTTCCCGACAAAACAGTGATGACACTTCTTAATTGGCTGTAAAGCGCTTTGGCGGTCCCGAGGTCATGAAAGGCGTCATATAAATTCAAGTATTCTCTTTCTTTCTATGACCAAGTTATCCCTCCTATTCTCCTTCCTTGGCTCAGCAGCCATTCTCCTCAGGCCTGTCTGGGAAGTGCTTTGGGACATTTCCTACATTAAGGGCACCATATAAATGCAAGTTGTTGGAATAGTCGACAACAGTATTTGAACCAAAAACTAGTTGGATAATAAGTGACCAATAAGAAATCTTAACTACAATGCCCATCACTTTCAGCCCCTGAAAATAGACTGCATTTTCCTTTATCTGCGCTAAGCACAGCACCACTTCACTGAGAAAGAGTCAATGCTGCAGATGGCACATAAATGCTATGTATGAAAGAAATACCTTGCATTTTTACAGTGGCTTTTAAGACCTCAGATGTCCCCGAAGCACTTCACAGCCAATTAAATACTTTTGAAGTGTAGCCACTGTTGCATTGTCGGGAAAACAATTTGCTCACAGCAAGATCCCACAAACAGGAAGAGATAAGTGACCAGATGAGCTGTTTCTGAGATATTGGTTGAGGGCTAATATTGGTCAAATAGTGCCATTTGATCGTTGAAATCCATTTGACTGGTGGATCGGGCCTTTTGGTCACCTGTCCTAATATTTCCTTATGTGGCTCGGTGCCAACTTTTGTCTGATTACGCTCCTATGAAGTGCCTTGGGACATTTCACTACGGGAAAAGCGCTATATAAGTTGTTGTTGTACTCTGTCTTGGATGTAGTGCATAAATACAGTATGCAGCATTGAGATATAAACAGTGGGCTTTGGAAAGGTGACTTCATAACGTATACATATATATATACTGAACAGAGTCACAGCTAAAGGATACACAAGCGAGACTTGTGGGTTAGAATTTATATCCCACAGTCAACTGACCTTCTAACTCACAAGAGCCCCAGTCAGTGCCTGCGATGAGGAGATAAATCATATTCCACCGTCTATAAATCATATTCCACCGTCTATAAATCATATTCCACCGTCTATAAATCATATTCCACCGTCTATAAATCATATTCCACCGTCTATCTTTACACCATTCCAATATTTCTACACTTGAAAAGTACTTAATGGGCTGCAAAGTGCTTTGGGACATCCTGAGGTGGTCAAAGACACAAAATGCAAATTTCTTTCCCAACAAATGGCAAAATAAATCTGATAAATAAGTTAACAAAAACACTCCTAGGGTGCATTATATCATGTGTGGTTTGGTTTCAGTGCAGTTGGAGATCGGATGGGTGTGAATCGGTTTGTGTGTGACATGGGTTCAACATGTTTGTTTATTCTGTGAACTCATCAAATCAACTTTCAACAGAATGACAGCCATTGTAAAAACAATCTGACAACTGAACCAAGGCAACCTGCAACCCCAGTGGCTCTGCTGTTGTATTAGAGTGGAAGGTAAGTGGGGACTTTGTAAATAATTGCACAAACTAAAACCCAAAATTCTAAGTGAATGCCTGACGACCACATCGTCCCAGACTCAGTCCTGCTCCCCATCCCTACCCTCATCGCAATACTGTATCCAGTTCCAATCGCACACCGAGCCCCCTCCACTTCAGTCCCTGTCCCAGCTCCCTCAATCCGTGTCCCAGGCCCAAGATGAGGCAACCCTTCTCCCAGTCTTCCTCCCTCGAGAGTCCCCCTTCTCCTCAGTCCCAGGACTAGACACCACCCCCAACCCTGTCTTCAGTCCCCCAACCTTCTCCCACCCAGGATTAGGCACACTTTCTTCTCCCCACCCCCACTTACAGGACTAGGAAGCATTTCTCTCTCTCGTCCCAGGACAAGGCACTCTTCCCTTTCCCTCCACCCAAATCCTCCCTTTCCCTCCCCCCCCTCTCTCCAGGCCCAGGTCGAGACACCATTTACCCCTCCCTCTCTCCAGCCCCAGGTCTAGACACCCTTTACCCCTCTCTCTCCAGCCCCAGGTCAAGACACCCTTCACCCCCCTCTCTCTCCAGCCCCAGGTCTAGACACCCTTTACCCCTCTCTCTCCAGCCCCAGGTCAAGACACCCTTTACCCCTCTCTCTCCAGCCCCAGGTCAAGACACCCTTTACCCCTCTCTCTCCAGCCCCAGGTCGAGACACCCTTTACCCCTCTCTCTCTCCAGCCCCAGGTCAAGACACCCTTCACCCCCCTCTCTCTCCAGCCCCAGGTCTAGACACCCTTTACCCCTCTCTCTCCAGCCCCAGGTCAAGACACCCTTTACCCCTCTCTCTCTCCAGCCCCAGGTCTAGACACCCTTTACCCCTCTCTCTCCAGCCCCAGGTCAAGACACCCTTTACCCCTCTCTCTCTCCAGCCCCAGGTCAAGACACCCTTTACCCCTCTCTCTCCAGCCCCAGGTCGAGACACCCTTTACCCCTCTCTCTCTCCAGCCCCAGGTCAAGACACCCTTTACCCCTCTCTCTCCAGCCCCAGGTCGAGACACCCTTTACCCCTCTCTCTCCAGCCCCAGGTCGAGACACCCTTCACCCCTCTCTCTCCAGCCCTAGGTCTAGACACCCTTCACCCCTCTCTCTCCAGCCCCAGGTCGAGACACCCTTTACCCCTCTCTCTCCAGCCCCAGGTCAAGACACCCTTTACCCCTCTCTCTCTCCAGCCCCAGGTCAAGACACCCTTCACCCCTCTCTCTCCAGCCCCAGGTCTAGACACCCTTTACCCCTCTCTCTCCAGCCCCAGGTCGAGACACCCTTTACCCCTCTCTCTCTCCAGCCCCAGGTCAAGACACCCTTTACCCCTCTCTCTCCAGCCCCAGGTCGAGACACCCTTTACCCCTCTCTCTCCAGCCCCAGGTCGAGACACCCTTCACCCCTCTCTCTCCAGCCCTAGGTCTAGACACCCTTCACCCCTCTCTCTCCAGCCCCAGGTCGAGACACCCTTTACCCCTCTCTCTCCAGCCCCAGGTCAAGACACCCTTTACCCCTCTCTCCCTCCAGCCCCAGGTCAAGACACCCTTCACCCCTCTCTCTCCAGCCCCAGGTCTAGACACCCTTTACCCCTCTCTCTCCAGCCCCAGGTCAAGACACCCTTCACCCCTCTCTCCCTCCAGGCCCAGGCCCGGGACCAGGCCCAGGCCCAGGCCGCCTCCTCCAGCTCCAGTCGCGGTCTCACACTGACTCTGCGCCCCGGCGCTTTATTTCCGGAAGCGCGGCCCAACAACAGCGGCCGCCCGGGACCGACCCGGCTTCTCTCTTAATGCCTCGGGAACCGGCTCCGCACGGCGGGGGGGGGGGGGGGAGAGAAGCCGGGAGCCGGGGCCCGGGCCCTGCCGCCACTCACCAGCTCATTCTGCCGGCCGCTCGCCGCCTTTTCTCTCGGCCTCCAAATTTTCCGCCCGTCTCCTGTCAACGCGTCACCTCGAAACGGGGGTCAGGGGGCAAAGGGCACGCCGGGGTCATGGGGCGGTGACGTCACCCCAGCTGTGGCAAGGGCAGCAATTGTTCCAGATCAAGAGTGGAGCCCCATCCCTGCACAGGAACAGTGAAGAGCCCTCTGAGTGACATTAATGAGACTGAGACACGAATGCACAATAAAACCGAGATGATTAGTGGTAAATATTAAACTACAGCAAAAAAAAAAATGCAGGTAAATATTGCATTTGGCAGAAAAACACAGGCAAACCTCCCATGGCATTGCTCGCGGTGAGTCGGTGCACAGTGTTTTCTCGCAGGGGATGGTCTCAACACACCCTGCTGGGGAAAATACGACGGACGCAAAGCCAGACACTCATTACGAAGTTCATGCTCTACGCAAGACATTTATATACATTTGCAATTCCCTCGGTGAGTCAGAAGCGTGACAGCTGAAGCGTGACAGGACGTAAACGTGATGCTCGCAGGAAGTGCACGCACGAGACCTTTAATAGAGAAAAAAGAACTTGCATTTATATAGCGCCTTTCACGACCTCAGCACATCCCAAAGTGCTTCACAGCCAATTAAGTACTTTCGAAGTGTAGTCACTGTTGTGATGTAGGAAACGCAGCAGCCAATTTGCACACAGCAAGATCCCACAAACAGCAATGAGATAAATGAATAGATAATCCAGTTTTAGGGATATTGGTCGAACGATAAATATTGGCCAGAACACCAGGGAGAACTCCCCTGCTCTGTTTCAAATCGTGTTGTGGGATCTTTGACATCCACCTGAGAGGGCAGGTGGGGCCACAGTTAAACATCTCATCCAAAAGATGGCACCTCCGACAGTGTAGCACTCCCTCAGTACAGCACCAGCATCATCCGAGATTATTTGCTCAAGGTCTCTGGAGTGGGGCTTGAACCTACGACCCTCTGATTCAGAGGCAAAAGTGCTGCCAAATGAGCCATGGCTGATAATATATTAATGTGATTATCTCTGGTAAAAGTTCGACTTAAAACAAAAATCAAAGTAACTGTAGAAAAGTAAAAGTAAGTTATTGTTTGTACCCTTGCATCAAATATTTGGAAAGAAGTAAAGGGAAACGAAACAAACTGATTACACACAAAATCAGTGTTCGAAAATAAGTTTTCCTGTGAAGAACAGGAATTTGTAAATATAACGAACAAGTATTTATCTTTGATTAACAATACATTGTTTTTATTTTTCACTCCAACAGAGAACCCAAAGAAAACAACCTAATGTATGAAATAGATTATCCATTGTCCTCATGTAACACTTTTGAAAGTTCCTTGACGACCAGAGAATCAACATAAAACAACCGATCAAGAACACTTGGGTATCTCATCATCAGAAATTGTTCATTTTCTTTTAATAATAAGGCAAAGCCTAAGAAATAACCTCTCAGAAACACAACAGCGTTCCACAATATGCACTATCTGTGGCTCAGTCTCTCAGACAACCTGACCTCTCTGTGTGACCTCGCTTTTTGTATGGTTCTAAAGCTGCCTGATTGCGTGTTACCTGGAAATATTTTGATTCATTGTCATTAACGCGGATCCGAAGTTTTCAAGCCTCATTGTGGAGAGAGTGACAGCAATTATTGAGAAAATTCTGGGAAGCCTTGCAAATATTGACCTACTCCCAGAGAGCCAAACTCAAACACACACCCAGGAACCCACACAACACTGTCACACTCACAGAGACCCACACAAATACTGAAACACTCCCAGAGAGCCCCACAAATACCAACACACTCCCAGAGAGCCCCACAAATACCGACACACTCCCAGAGAGCCCCACAAATACCAACACACTCCCAGAGAGCCCCACAAATACCGACACACTCGCAGAGAGCCCCACAAATACCAACACACTCCCAGAGAGCCTCACAAATACCAACACACTCCCAGAGAGCCCCACAAATACCAACACACTCCCAGAGACCACCACAAATACCAACACACTCCCAGAGAGCCCCACAAATACCAACACACTCCCAGAGAGCCTCACAAATACCAACACACTCCCAGAGACCACCACAAATACTGACACGCTCCCAGAGACCCCCACAAATACCGACACACTCCCAGAGAGCCCCACAAATACCGACACACTCCCAGAGAGCCTCACAAATACCAACACACTCCCAGAGACACCCACAAATACCAAACCACTCCCAGAGACTCCCACAAATGCTGACATACTCCCAGGGCTCGATTTTACCGTCGGGTTTCCTGTGGGTTTCCAGCGGGGGGGCCCCGAAAATCCCGATATCCAGGCACGTGACCGGATCGCGCCACGATCCCGCCCACTTCCGGGTTCCCGATGACGTGCGGGGGTGCGTGCGCAGCCCCCGCTGGTGGGAATCCCGCAGGCAATTAAAGCCAGCGGGATGCCACTTGAGGTTATTTATTTTGCTTGTTCAGGTCATTAACTGACCTGATTAAGGGACTGTGTGTGATTTTGGAGAAACATGGGACTGTTTCACACACTGGGGGAAATACTCCCAGCTCGAATGGACGTGTTGCAGCCGTCAGCCTGTGGCAGCTGCAAAGGTCCATTTGACAGGTGGGGGGGGGGGGGGGGGGAGACCCTCACCCATTGCAGGAGGCCGCTCTGTCACTTGGGACAAAGTTTGGCCTCCACCACCCCCCTCCGGACGGTCAAAGTCACCAACCTGCACACTTACCCCGGGGTCCGGAGACATGTACCTACCTTGCGGACCCCCTCAGATGTACATATTGCGGGTGGGGGCCGCCGTAGCTGCAGTCATGACCTCCTCGGAGGGCGAACAGCATCACCAGCCTCGCCATCCACGCCGTCCACCTCTGACACGTGGAGCTCCACAACAGAGTGCTGTGACACATCCACCTGTACAGCAGGAGGGAGGGCTACCGCAGAGAGAGACGCGTCGCAGAGGGCACTACCCTCGCCACAGGGTCCACAGACCGAGGCTCAGCCTCCTGGACCTCTCCGAGCAGCAGTGCACACGGAGGCTCAGAGTCAGTCGACATGTAGTCGTGGACATCTGCAGCCTCCTTCATGCCGAGCTGCTCCCGGCTGGCCCCAGCATCAACTGCTTACCTGTCACTGTCAAAGTCACCACTGCCCTCCACACCTTCTCCTCCGCATCCTTCCAGGGTGCAGCCGGCTACACCGCCGATGTCTCTCAGTCGTCTGCGTGGAAGAGCCCTGCAAATACACCTGCACCTACTCTGCAGTAACACAATGGGTGGCATCAGTGGTGGGTCCTCATAGTGATACCCAGGAGCGGGCATTATTGGACACAATAGACAGGATTCGCGGAGACATGGCAGTGGTGGTGCCAATATAATGTGTGCTGTTTGTTGCTCTGAAATTCAATATAGGCAACACCCATGACAAACCCTCAGACACCCTTGTGCATTCCCTTCATGCTCACGACACGTTTGCCTTACGCTGCCGACTGCACATATGTGATGCATGCCCTGTGGCTGCAGCACAGGTGGTGGCAGGTTGAGTGAGGCTGGCCGTGAGGGAGATGCACGAGAGGGTGAGTATGGGATAGAGCCATGAGATTGTATGAGGATTGGGTTGCGTGTTAGTGGCGGGGTGAGTACTGGCGAGGTGAGTAGGTGGAGGTAAGATGAGGATGGGGTTTGAGTGGGTATGAGGGGTGATGTGACAGAGTAGTGTTGGCGGTGCCGAAGGAGATGTGGGGTGGGGGCAGTGTTGTGGCAGAGGAGTGTAGGGGAAAGACTACGTGTTCTCACTGTGGCTGACCTACTGCGGTCATTGGAGCGCCTCCTGCACTGTATGCAGGTGGGCGATATGTTGGTGGCGCAGGTGACCCCCTCTGCCACCTCGAGCCAGGCCTTCCTGGTGGCAGAGGCAGGCCGCTTCCTCCCACCCGCCGGGTGGAAGATCTGTGTCCCCCCCCTCCTCCTCACCCCATCTGATGATACCTGGGGTGAGGCATCATTAAACTGGGAGCAGCCTTCCCCCTGGGCTGCTCCATGCTGTAATTTGTTCCATTGGTTGCAGCATCTGTCAGTGGAGGACTGCCCCTTTAACTAGAGAGCCTCCAGCTGACAGATGGTACTGCGCATGAGCAGCCCACCCGACGCGCAGGCCAGCAGCGTGGACCCCGGAGGAGCAGGTAATTGATTCCTATTAGTGGGTTGCCTGCGACGATCGCGCGGGCAACCCACTAATTTCACCGGGCGTGTTGACCACGCTCCCGAAACCCAACCCGCCGGAAACCCGCAGGCCTGCTAAAATCAGGCCCCCAGAGTCTCCCACAAATACCAACACAATCCCAGAGACCCCCACAAATACCGACACACTCCCAGAGACTCCCACAAATATCAACACACTCCCAGAGACCCCCACAAATACCAACACACTCCCAGAGACACCCACAAACACCAAACCACTCCCAGAGACTCCCACAAATGCTGACATACTCCCAGAGTCTCCCACAAATACCAACACAATCCCAGAGACTCCCAAAAATACCGACACACTCCCAGAGTCTCCCACAAATACCAACACAATCCCAGAGACCCCCAAAAATACCGACACACTCGCAGAGACCCCCACAAATACCGACACATTCCCAGAGACTCCTACAAAGACCGACACACTCCCAGAGAGCCCCACAAATACCGACACACTCCCAGAGAGCCCCACAAATACCGACACACTCCCCGAAACCCCCACAAATACCAACACACTCCCAGAGACTCCCACAAATGCTGACACTCTCCCAGAGTCTCCCACCAATACCAACACACTCCCAGAGACTGCCACAAATACCGACATACTCCCAGAGAGCCCCACAAATACCAACACACTCCCAGAGACTGCCACAAATACCGACACACTCCCAGAGAGCCCCACAAATACCAACACACTCCCAGAGACTGCCACAAATACCGACATACTCCCAGAGAGCCCCACAAATACCGACACACTCCCAGAGACCCCCACAAATACCGACACGCTCCCAGAGACCCCCACAAATACCGACACGCTCCCAGAGACCCCCACAAATACCGACACACTCCCCGAGAGCCCCATAAATACCGACACACTCCCAAGGACCCCCACAAATACCGACACACTCCCAGAGAGCCTCACAAATACCGACACACTCCCAGAGACTCCAACAAATACCGATACACTCCCCGAGAGCCCCATAAATACCGACACACTCCCAAGGACCCCCACAAATACCGACACACTCCCAGAAACCCCCACAAATACTTACACACTCCCGGAGACCCCCACAAATACTTACACACTCCCAGAGACCCGCAGAAATACCAACACACTCCCAGAGACCCCCACAAATACTTACACACTCCCAGAGACCCACAGAAATACCAACACACTCCCACAGACCCCCACAAATACTTACACACTCCCAGAGACCCGCAGAAATAACAACACACTCCCAGAGACCCCCACAAATACCGACACACTCCCAGAGACCCCCACAAATACCGACACACTCCCAGAGACCACCACAAATACCAACACACTCCCAGAGACTCCCACAAATACCGACACACTCCCAGAGACCACCACAAATACCAACACACTCCCAGAGACTCCCACAAATACCGACACACTCCCAGAAAGCTCCACAAATACCGACACACTCCCAGAGAGCCCCACAAATAACTACACACTCCCAGGGACCCACATAAATACCGACACACTCCCAGAAAGCTCCACAAATACCAACACACTCCCAGAGGCCCCCACAAATACCGACACACTCCCAGAGACCCCCACAAATACCGACACACTCCCAGAGAGCCCCACAAATACCAACACACTCCCAGAGACACCCACAAATACTGACACACTCCCAGAGAGCCCCACAAATACCGACACCCTCCCAGAGACACCCACAAATACCAACACACTCCCAGAGACCCCCACAAATACCGACACACTCCCAGAGAGCTCCACAAACACTGACACGCTCCCAGAGAGCCCCACAAATACCGACACACTCCCAGGGACCCCCACAAATACCGACACACTCCCAGAGACCCTCACAAATACCGACACACTCCCAGAAACCCCCACAAATACTGACACACTCCCGGAGACCCGCAAAAATACCGACACACTCCCAGAAACCCCCACAAATACTGACACACTCCCAGAGACTCCCACAAATACCGACACACTCCCAGAGACACCCACAAATACCGACACACTCTCAGAAACACCCACAAATACCAACACACTCCCAGAGAGACCCCTAAATACCGACACACTCCCAGGGAACCCCACAAATACCGAAACACTCCCAGAGACCCCCATAAATACCAACACACTCCCAGAGATTCCCACAAATACCGACACACTCCCAGAGAGATCCACAAATACTGACACACTCCCAGAGAGCCCCACAATTGCCAAAACGCTCCCAGAGACCCCCACAAATACCGACACACTCCCAGAGACCCACACAAATACCGACACACTCCCAGAAAGCCCCACAAATACCGAAACACTCCCAGAGACCCCCACAAATACCGACACACTCCCAGAGACCCCCACAAATACCGACACACTCCCAGAGACCCCCACAAATACAGACACACTCCCAGAGACTACCACAAATACCGACACACTCCCAGAGACCCCCACAAATACCGACAAACTCCCAGAGACCCCCACAAATACCCACACACTCCCAGAGAGCCCCATAAATACCGACACGCTCCCAGAAACCCCCACAAATACCGTCACACTCCCAGAGAGCCCCATAAATACCGACACACTCCCAGAGAGCCCCACAAATACCGACACACTCCCAGAGAGCCCCACAAATACCGACACACTCCCAGAGAGCTCCACAATTGCCGAATCACTCCCAGAGTCTCCCACAAATACGTACACACTCCCAGAGACCCGCAGAAATACCAACACACTCCCAGAGACCCGCAGAAATACCGACACACTCCCAGAGACCCGCAGAAATACCAACACACTCCCAGAGACCCCCACAAATACCGACACACTCCCAGAGAGCCCCAGAAATACCAACACACTCCCAGAGACCACCACAAATACTGACACGCTCCCAGAGACCCCCACAAATACCGACACACTCCCAGAGAGCCCCACAAATACCGACACACTCCCAGAGAGCCTCACAAATACCAACACACTCCCAGAGAGCCCCACAAATACCAACACACTCCCAGAGACACCCACAAATACCAAACCACTCCCAGAGACCCCCACAAATACCGACACACTCCCAGAGACCCCCACAAATACCGACACACTCCCAGAGACCACCACAAATACCAACACACTCCCAGAGACTCCCACAAATACCAACACACTCCCAGAGACTCCTACAAATACCAACCCACTCCCAGAGACTCCCACAAATGCTGACATACTCCTAGAGTCTCCCACAAATATCAACACACTCCCAGAGACCCCCACCAATACCGACACACTCCCAGAGAGCCCCACAAATACCGACACACTCCCAGAGAGACCCACAAATACCGACACACTCCCAGAGATCCCCACAAATACCGACACACTCCCAGAGAGCCCCACAAATACCGACACACTCCCAGAGACTCCCACAAATACCGACACACTCCCAGGGAACCCCACAAATACCGACACACTCCCAGAGACCCCCACAAACACTGACACGCTCCCAGAGATTCACACAAATACCGACACACTCCCAGAGACCCCCACAAATAACGACACACTCCCAGAGATTCACACAAATACCGACACACTCCCAGAGACCCCCACAAATACCGACACACTCCCAGAGACCCCCACAAACACTGACACGCTCCCAGAGATTCACACAAATACTGACACACTCCCAGAGACCCACACAAATACTGACACACTCCTAGAGACACCCACAAATACCGAAACACTCCCAGAGACCCCCACAAATACCGACACACTCCCAGAGACCCACACAAATACCGACACACTCCCAGAGAGCCCCACAAATACCCACACACTCCCAGAGACCCCCACAAATACCGACACACTCCCAGAGACCCCCTCAAATACCAACACACTCCCAGTGAGCCCCACAAACACCCACACACTCCCCGAGACCCCCACAAATATCGACACACTCCCAGAGACCCCCTCAAATACCAACACACTCCCAGAGAGCCCCACAAATACCAACACTCTCCCAGAGACTCCCACAAATACCAACACACTCCCAGAGACTCCCATAAATACCGACACACTCCCAGAGAGCCCCATAAATACCGACACACTCCCAGAGACCCCCACAAATACCGACACGCTCCCAGAGAGCTCCACAAATACTGATACACTCCCAGAGAGCCTCACAAATACCGACACACTCCCAGAGACTTGCACAAATACCGACACACTCCCAGAGAGCCCCACAAATACCGACACACTCCCAGAGACTTGCACAAATACCGACACACTCCCAGAGACCCCCACAAATACCGACACACTCCCAGAGAGCCTCACAAATACCAACACACTCCCAGAGAGCCCCACAAATACCAACACACTCCCAGAGACTCCCACAAATACCGACACACTCCCAGAGAGCCCCACAAATACCAACACACTCCCAGAGACACCCACAAATACCAACCCACTCCCAGAGACTCCCACAAATGCTGACACACTCCTAGATTCTCCCACAAATACCAACACTCTCCCAGAGACTCCCAAAAATACCGACACACTCACAGAGACTCCCACAAATACCGACACACTCCCAGAGAGCCCACAAATACCGACACACTCCCAGAGAGCCCCATAAATACCGACACACTCCCAGAGAGCCCCATAAATACCGACACACTCCCAGAGAGCCCCATAAATACTGATACACTCCCAGAGACCCCCACAAATACCCACAAGCTCCCAGAGTCCCCCACAAATACCGACACACTCCCAGAGAGCTCCAGAAATACCGACACACTCCCAGAGACCCCCACAAATATCAACACGCTCCCAGAGACCCCCAGAAATACCGACACACTCCCCGAAACCCCCACAAATACCAACACACACCCAGAAACCCCCACAAATACCAACCCACTCCCAGAGACTCCCACAAATACCGATACACTCCCAGAGACTCCCACAAATACCGACACACTCCCAGAGACCCCCACAAATACCGACACACTCCCAGAGACCCCCACAAATACCGACACACACCCAGAGACACCCACAAACACCGACACACTCCCAGAGACCCCCACAAATACCGACACACTCCCAGAGAGCCCCACAAATACCGACACACTCCCAGAGACCCCCACAAATACCGACACACTCCCAGAAAGCCCCACAAATACCGACACACTCCCAGAGACCCCCACAAATACCGACACACTCCCAGAGAGCCCCACAAATACCGACACACTCCCAGAGACCCCCACAAATACCGACACACTCCCAGAAAGCCCCACAAATACCGACACACTCCCAGAGACCCCCACAAATACCGACATACTCCCAGAGTCTCCCACAAATATCAACACACTCCCAGAGACCCCCACCAATACCGACACACTCCCAGAGATCCCCACAAATACCGGCACACTCCCAGAGATCCCCACAAATACCGACACACTCCCAGAGAGCCCCACAAATACCGACACACTCCCAGAGACTCCCACAAATACCGACACACTCCCAGGGAACCCCACAAATACCGACACACTCCCAGAGACCCCCACAAACACTGACACGCTCCCAGAGACCCACACAAATACCGACACACTCCCAGAGACCCCCACAAATACCGACACACTCCCAGAGACCCCCACAAACACTGACACGCTCCCAGAGATTCACACAAATACCGACACACTCCCAGAGACCCACACAAATACTGACACACTCCTAGAGACACCCACAAATACTGAAACACTCCCAGAGACCCCCACAAATACCGACACACTCCCAGAGACCCACACAAATACCGACACACTCCCAGAGAGCCCCACAAATACCCACACACTCCCAGAGACCCCCACAAATACCGACACACTCCCAGAGACCCCCTCAAATACCAACACACTCCCAGAGAGCCCCACAAACACCCACACACTCCCAGAGACCCCCACAAATATCGACACACTCCCAGAGACCCCCTCAAATACCAACACACTCCCAGAGAGCCCCACAAATACCAACACTCTCCCAGAGACTCCCACAAATACCAACACACTCCCAGAGACTCCCATAAATACCGACACACTCCCAGAGAGCCCCATAAATACCGACACACTCCCAGAGACCCCCACAAATACCAACACACTACCAGAGACCCCCAGAAATACCGACACACTCCCAGAGAGCTCCACAAATACTGATACACTCCCAGAGAGCCTCACAAATACCGACACACTCCCAGAGACTTGCACAAATACCGACACACTCCCAGAGAGCCCCACAAATACCAACACACTCCCAGAGACCCCCACAAATACCGACACACTCCCAGAGAGCCTCACAAATACCAACACACTCCCAGAGAGCCCCACAAATACCAACACACTCCCAGAGACTCCCACAAATACCGACATACTCCCAGAGAGCCCCACAAATACCGACACACTCCCAGAGACTTGCACAAATACCGACACACTCCCAGAGACCCCCACAAATACCGACACACTCCCAGAGAGCCTCACAAATACCAACACACTCCCAGAGAGCCCCACAAATACCATCACACTCCCAGAGACTCCCACAAATACCGACACACTCCCAGAGAGCCCCACAAATACCGACACACTCCCAGAGACTTGCACAAATACCGATACACTCCCAGAGAGCCCCACAAATACCAACACACTCCCAGAGACACCCACAAATACCAACCCACTCCCAGAGACTCCCACAAATGCTGACACACTCCTAGATTCTCCCACAAATACCAACACTCTCCCAGAGACTCCCAAAAATACCGACACACTCACAGAGACTCGCACAAATACCGACACACTCCCAGAGACCCCCACAAATACCGACACACTCCCGGAGAGCCCCACAAATACCGACACACTATCAGAGAGCCCCATAAATACCGACACACTCCCAGAGAGCCCCATAAATACCGACACACTCCCAGAGAGCCCCATAAATACCGACACACTCCCAGAGAGCCCCACAAATACCAACACACTCCCAGAGAGCCCCATAAATACCGACACACTCCCAGAGAGCTCCACAAATACTGATACACTCCCAGAGACCCCCACAAATACCGACAAGCTCCCAGAGTCCCCCACAAATACCGACACACTCCCAGAGAGCTCCAGAAATACCGACACACTCCCAGAGTCCCCCACAAATACCGACACACTCCCAGAGAGCTCCAGAAATACCGACAAGCTCCCAGAGTCCCCCACAAATATCAACACGCTCCCAGAGACCCCCAGAAATACCGACACACTCCCCGAAACCCCCACAAATACCAACACACACCCAGAAACCCCCACAAATACCAACCCACTCCCAGAGACTACCACAAATACCGATACACTCCCAGAGACTCCCACAAATACCGACACACTCCCAGAGAGCCCCACAAATACCGACACACTCCCAGAGACCCCCACAAATACCGACACACTCCCAGAGACCCCCACAAATACCGACACACACCCAGAGACACCCACAAACACCGACACACTCCCAGAGACCCCCACAAATACCGACACACTCCCAGAGAGCCCCACAAATACCGACACACTCCCAGAGACCCCCACAAATACCGACACACTCCCAGAAAGCCCCACAAATACCGACACACTCCCAGAGACCCCCACAAATACCGACACACTCCCAGAGATCCCACAAATACCGACACACACCCAGAGACACCCACAAACACCGACACACTCCCAGAGACCCCCACAAATACCGACACACTCCCAGAGAGCCCCACAAATACCGACACACTCCCAGAAAGCCCCACAAATACCGACACACTCCCAGAAACCCCCACAAATACTGACACACTCCCGGAGACCCGCAAAAATACCGACACACTCCCAGAGACACCCACAAATACCGACACACTCTCAGAAACACCCACAAATACCAACACACTCCCAGAGAGACCCCTAAATACCGACACACTCCCAGGGAACCCCACAAATACCGAAACACTCCCAGAGACCCCCATAAATACCAACACACTCCCAGAGATTCCCACAAATACCGACACACTCCCAGAGAGATCCACAAATACTGACACACTCCCAGAGAGCCCCACAATTGCCAAAACGCTCCCAGAGACCCCCACAAATACCGACACACTCCCAGAGACCCACACAAATACCGACACACTCCCAGAAAGCCCCACAAATACCGAAACACTCCCAGAGACCCCCACAAATACCGACACACTCCCAGAGACCCCCACAAATACCGACACACTCCCAGAGACCCCCACAAATACAGACACACTCCCAGAGACTACCACAAATACCGACACACTCCCAGAGACCCCCACAAATACCGACAAACTCCCAGAGACCCCCACAAATACCCACACACTCCCAGAGAGCCCCATAAATACCGACACGCTCCCAGAAACCCCCACAAATACCGTCACACTCCCAGAGAGCCCCATAAATACCGACACACTCCCAGAGAGCCCCACAAATACCGACACACTCCCAGAGAGCCCCACAAATACCGACACACTCCCAGAGAGCTCCACAATTGCCGAATCACTCCCAGAGTCTCCCACAAATACGTACACACTCCCAGAGACCCGCAGAAATACCAACACACTCCCAGAGACCCGCAGAAATACCGACACACTCCCAGAGACCCGCAGAAATACCAACACACTCCCAGAGACCCCCACAAATACCGACACACTCCCAGAGAGCCCCAGAAATACCAACACACTCCCAGAGAACACCACAAATACTGACACGCTCCCAGAGACCCCCACAAATACCGACACACTCCCAGAGAGCCCCACAAATACCGACACACTCCCAGAGAGCCTCACAAATACCAACACACTCCCAGAGAGCCCCACAAATACCAACACACTCCCAGAGACACCCACAAATACCAAACCACTCCCAGAGACCCCCACAAATACCGACACACTCCCAGAGACCCCCACAAATACCGACACACTCCCAGAGACCACCACAAATACCAACACACTCCCAGAGACTCCCACAAATACCAACACACTCCCAGAGACTCCTACAAATACCAACCCACTCCCAGAGACTCCCACAAATGCTGACATACTCCCAGAGTCTCCCACAAATATCAACACACTCCCAGAGACCCCCACCAATACCGACACACTCCCAGAGAGCCCCACAAATACCGACACACTCCCAGAGAGACCCACAAATACCGACACACTCCCAGAGATCCCCACAAATACCGACACACTCCCAGAGAGCCCCACAAATACCGACACACTCCCAGAGACTCCCACAAATACCGACACACTCCCAGGGAACCCCACAAATACCGACACACTCCCAGAGACCCCCACAAACACTGACACGCTCCCAGAGATTCACACAAATACCGACACACTCCCAGAGACCCCCACAAATAACGACACACTCCCAGAGATTCACACAAATACCGACACACTCCCAGAGACCCCCACAAATACCGACACACTCCCAGAGACCCCCACAAACACTGACACGCTCCCAGAGATTCACACAAATACTGACACACTCCCAGAGACCCACACAAATACTGACACACTCCTAGAGACACCCACAAATACCGAAACACTCCCAGAGACCCCCACAAATACCGACACACTCCCAGAGACCCACACAAATACCGACACACTCCCAGAGAGCCCCACAAATACCCACACACTCCCAGAGACCCCCACAAATACCGACACACTCCCAGAGACCCCCTCAAATACCAACACACTCCCAGTGAGCCCCACAAACACCCACACACTCCCAGAGACCCCCACAAATATCGACACACTCCCAGAGACCCCCTCAAATACCAACACACTCCCAGAGAGCCCCACAAATACCAACACTCTCCCAGAGACTCCCACAAATACCAACACACTCCCAGAGACTCCCATAAATACCGACACACTCCCAGAGAGCCCCATAAATACCGACACACTCCCAGAGACCCCCACAAATACCGACACGCTCCCAGAGAGCTCCACAAATACTGATACACTCCCAGAGAGCCTCACAAATACCGACACACTCCCAGAGACTTGCACAAATACCGACACACTCCCAGAGACCCCCACAAATACCGACACACTCCCAGAGAGCCTCACAAATACCAACACACTCCCAGAGAGCCCCACAAATACCAACACACTCCCAGAGACTCCCACAAATACCGACACACTCCCAGAGAGCCCCACAAATACCAACACACTCCCAGAGACACCCACAAATACCAACCCACTCCCAGAGACTCCCACAAATGCTGACACACTCCTAGATTCTCCCACAAATACCAACACTCTCCCAGAGACTCCCAAAAATACCGACACACTCACAGAGACTCCCACAAATACCGACACACTCCCAGAGAGCCCACAAATACCGACACACTCCCAGAGAGCCCCATAAATACCGACACACTCCCAGAGAGCCCCATAAATACCGACACACTCCCAGAGAGCCCCATAAATACTGATACACTCCCAGAGACCCCCACAAATACCCACAAGCTCCCAGAGTCCCCCACAAATACCGACACACTCCCAGAGAGCTCCAGAAATACCGACACACTCCCAGAGACCCCCACAAATATCAACACGCTCCCAGAGACCCCCAGAAATACCGACACACTCCCCGAAACCCCCACAAATACCAACACACACCCAGAAACCCCCACAAATACCAACCCACTCCCAGAGACTCCCACAAATACCGATACACTCCCAGAGACTCCCACAAATACCGACACACTCCCAGAGACCCCCACAAATACCGACACACTCCCAGAGACCCCCACAAATACCGACACACACCCAGAGACACCCACAAACACCGACACACTCCCAGAGACCCCCACAAATACCGACACACTCCCAGAGAGCCCCACAAATACCGACACACTCCCAGAGACCCCCACAAATACCGACACACTCCCAGAAAGCCCCACAAATACCGACACACTCCCAGAGACCCCCACAAATACCGACACACTCCCAGAGAGCCCCACAAATACCGACACACTCCGAGAGACCCCCACAAATACCGACACACTCCCAGAAAGCCCCACAAATACCGACACACTCCCAGAGACCCCCACAAATACCGACATACTCCCAGAGTCTCCCACAAATATCAACACACTCCCAGAGACCCCCACCAATACCGACACACTCCCAGAGATCCCCACAAATACCGGCACACTCCCAGAGATCCCCACAAATACCGACACACTCCCAGAGAGCCCCACAAATACCGACACACTCCCAGAGACTCCCACAAATACCGACACACTCCCAGGGAACCCCACAAATACCGACACACTCCCAGAGACCCCCACAAACACTGACACGCTCCCAGAGACCCACACAAATACCGACACACTCCCAGAGACCCCCACAAATACCGACACACTCCCAGAGACCCCCACAAACACTGACACGCTCCCAGAGATTCACACAAATACCGACACACTCCCAGAGACCCACACAAATACTGACACACTCCTAGAGACACCCACAAATACTGAAACACTCCCAGAGACCCCCACAAATACCGACACACTCCCAGAGACCCACACAAATACCGACACACTCCCAGAGAGCCCCACAAATACCCACACACTCCCAGAGACCCCCACAAATACCGACACACTCCCAGAGACCCCCTCAAATACCAACACACTCCCAGAGAGCCCCACAAACACCCACACACTCCCAGAGACCCCCACAAATATCGACACACTCCCAGAGACCCCCTCAAATACCAACACACTCCCAGAGAGCCCCACAAATACCAACACTCTCCCAGAGACTCCCACAAATACCAACACACTCCCAGAGACTCCCATAAATACCGACACACTCCCAGAGAGCCCCATAAATACCGACACACTCCCAGAGACCCCCACAAATACCAACACACTACCAGAGACCCCCAGAAATACCGACACACTCCCAGAGAGCTCCACAAATACTGATACACTCCCAGAGAGCCTCACAAATACCGACACACTCCCAGAGACTTGCACAAATACCGACACACTCCCAGAGAGCCCCACAAATACCAACACACTCCCAGAGACCCCCACAAATACCGACACACTCCCAGAGAGCCTCACAAATACCAACACACTCCCAGAGAGCCCCACAAATACCAACACACTCCCAGAGACTCCCACAAATACCGACATACTCCCAGAGAGCCCCACAAATACCGACACACTCCCAGAGACTTGCACAAATACCGACACACTCCCAGAGACCCCCACAAATACCGACACACTCCCAGAGAGCCTCACAAATACCAACACACTCCCAGAGAGCCCCACAAATACCATCACACTCCCAGAGACTCCCACAAATACCGACACACTCCCAGAGAGCCCCACAAATACCGACACACTCCCAGAGACTTGCACAAATACCGATACACTCCCAGAGAGCCCCACAAATACCAACACACTCCCAGAGACACCCACAAATACCAACCCACTCCCAGAGACTCCCACAAATGCTGACACACTCCTAGATTCTCCCACAAATACCAACACTCTCCCAGAGACTCCCAAAAATACCGACACACTCACAGAGACTCGCACAAATACCGACACACTCCCAGAGACCCCCACAAATACCGACACACTCCCGGAGAGCCCCACAAATACCGACACACTCCCAGAGAGCCCCATAAATACCGACACACTCCCAGAGAGCCCCATAAATACCGACACACTCCCAGAGAGCCCCATAAATACCGACACACTCCCAGAGAGCCCCACAAATACCAACACACTCCCAGAGAGCCCCATAAATACCGACACACTCCCAGAGAGCTCCACAAATACTGATACACTCCCAGAGACCCCCACAAATACCGACAAGCTCCCAGAGTCCCCCACAAATACCGACACACTCCCAGAGAGCTCCAGAAATACCGACACACTCCCAGAGTCCCCCACAAATACCGACACACTCCCAGAGAGCTCCAGAAATACCGACAAGCTCCCAGAGTCCCCCACAAATATCAACACGCTCCCAGAGACCCCCAGAAATACCGACACACTCCCCGAAACCCCCACAAATACCAACACACACCCAGAAACCCCCACAAATACCAACCCACTCCCAGAGACTACCACAAATACCGATACACTCCCAGAGACTCCCACAAATACCGACACACTCCCAGAGAGCCCCACAAATACCGACACACTCCCAGAGACCCCCACAAATACCGACACACTCCCAGAGACCCCCACAAATACCGACACACACCCAGAGACACCCACAAACACCGACACACTCCCAGAGACCCCCACAAATACCGACACACTCCCAGAGAGCCCCACAAATACCGACACACTCCCAGAGACCCCCACAAATACCGACACACTCCCAGAAAGCCCCACAAATACCGACACACTCCCAGAGACCCCCACAAATACCGACACACTCCCAGAGAGCCCCACAAATACCGACACACTCCCAGAGACCCCCACAAATACCGACACACTCCCAGAAAGCCCCACAAATACCGACACACTCCCAGAGACCCCCACAAATACCGACACACTCCCAGAGAGCCCCACAAATACCGACACACTCCCAGAGACCCCCACAAATACCGACACACTCCCAGAGATCCCACAAATACCGACACACACCCAGAGACACCCACAAACACCGACACACTCCCAGAGACCCCCACAAATACCAACACACTCCCAGAGAGCCCCACAAATACCGACACACTCCCAGAAAGCCCCACAAATACCGACACACTCCCAGAGACCCCCACAAATACCGACACACTCCCAGAGAGCCCCACAAATACCGACACACTCCCAGAGACCCCCACAAATACCGACATACTCCCAGAGACCCCCACAAATACCGACACACTCCCAGAGACCCCCACAAATACCGACACACTCCCAGAGTCTCCCACAAACACCAACACACTCCCAGAGACTCCCACAAATACCGACATACTCCCAGAGTCTCCCACAAATACCGACACACTCCCAGAGACCCCCACAAATACCGACACACTCCCAGAGACCCCCACAAATACCGACACACTCCCAGAGAACCCCACAAATACCCACATACTCCCAGAGACCCCTACAAATACCGCGAAACTCCCAGAGACCCCCACAAATACCGACACACTCCCAGAGAGACCCACAAATACCGACCCACTCCCAGAGACCCCCACAAATACCGACACACTCCCAGAGACCCCCACAAATACCGACACACTCCCAGAGACCCCCACAAATACCGACACCCTCCCAGAGACCCCCACAAATACCGACACACTCCCAGAGACCCCCACAAATACCGACACACTCCCAGAGACCCCCACAAATACTGACACACTCCCAGAGAGACCCACAAATACCGACACACTCCCAGAGAACCCCACAAATACCGACACACTCCCAGAGACCCCCACAAATACCGAAACACTCCCAGAGACCCCCACAAATACCGACACACTCCCAGAGAGACCCACAAATACCGGCACACTCCCAGAGACCCCCACAAATACCGACACACCCAAGTTTAGAAGGGTGAGGGATAATCTAATTGGGGTATTTAATATGATGAACAGATTCGATAGGGTCGATGCAGAGAAACTATTTTCTCTGGTCTGGGAATGCAGAACAAAGGGGCTTAATGTTAACATTAGAGCTTGGCAATTTCGGAGTGAAATCATGAAATACTTTTTCACACAAAGGGTAGTGGAAATCTGGAACCCTCTCCCCAAAAAGGCTGTGGATGCTGGGGGATAGTTGAAATTTGCAAGACTGAGATCGATAGATTTTTGTCAGGTAAGGGTATCAAGTGATATGGAGCAAAGACAGGTAAATGGGAGTTAAGGTGCAGATCAGCGATAATCTAATTGAATGGCGGAACAGGTTCGAGGGGCTGAATGGCCTACTCCTGTTCCTACGTTCCTCTCAGAAACATCCAGTCGAATTTCACGTACAACTTACTTTGAAGTGCAGTAGCGTTGTTATGTAGAAACTCTTTGGTCAAGAAGGAAGTCTTGCTGCAATTGTACAGGGCTTTGGTGAGACCACAAATGGAGTACTGTGTACAGTTTTGGTCTCCTTACCTAAGGAAGGCTATACTTGCCTTAGAAGGGGTGCATCAAAGGTTCACTGGATTGATTCCTGGGATGGGAGGATTGTCCTATGAGGAGAGATTGAGTCGAATGGGCCTATATGGAGTTTCGAAGAATGAGGTGACCTCATTGAAACATATAAGATTTTGAGGGGACCTGACAGTGAAGATGCTGAGAGGTTGTTTCCCATGGCTGGAGAGTCTAGAAATAGGGAGCACAGTCGCAGGATAAGGGGTCGGCCATTCCAGACTGAGATGAGGAGGAATTTCATCACTCAGAGGGTGGTGAATTTTTGGAATTCTCTACCCCAGAGGGCTGTAAATGCTGAGTCATTGAGGATATTCAAGGCTGAGATCGATAGATTTTTGGACTCTACGGGAATCAAGGGATATGGGGATCGGGCAGGAAAGTGGAGTTGAGGTCGAAGATCAGCCATGATCTTACCGAATGGCGGAGCAGGCTCGAGGGGCCGTATGGCCTACTCCTGCTCCTATTTCCTATGTTCATAAGAAGAACAACTGTATCTTGTGAAAACATGGTAGGTTCTCTGAACCTTCTGGTAATATCGACTTTAGGGCATCTTACCAAAGAAATGTTTGCAATGTATATATAGGACAATGTGTAATAGGAGGAGTGAATCATCACTGTGCTGTTGTTAGAATGACTGATCTAAAGAGAAGGTATTAAAGCCTTCAGATTTTTTCGAATGATTTCCATGTTTTGTTCATACAAAAGAAAAAGAAAAAACAAATGAAACAAGTTGAAATGATAGAATTGTCGTGATTGCCAGTTTTTGGGGGAGATTTCTTTTGCACACTAAGTGTAAAGGATGTGTTCACTTCCCAATACACAGGGTGAGCAGAGGAAGTAATCATCCTTTTTTTCCTCATAATTGAAGATTGAAAATTAAAGTGTTTCCTCAGGACTCGCATTTGGGTTGCAACAAATGAAAAGCTGGTGTCAGTAAAAGTGACCGTGAAGCTGTCGGATTGCCGTAAAAAAACCCAACTGGTTCACTGATGTCTCAGGGAAGGAGGCCTGCCGTCCTTACTCAGTCTGGCCTGTATGTGACTCCAGTCCCACTCCAGCGTGGGTTGACTCTTAACTGCCCTCAGAAATGGCCTAGCAAGACACTCAGTAGGGCAACTAAGGGATGGGTAAGAAATGCCGGCCTTGAGTTATAAAACATTTTTTAATGGGATTAATTTTTGTCAGAGGGAGATATGTTACTAAGACGCAGAGGGCAGAAACAATTTAAAATAAACAGGTTCATGTCTCAGACAGAGGGATGTCATTTGAAGGCGTTCAGCATTCATCCGCTGTTATCGCCGAGCTTAATGGGATGGATGGGGCCTCCATTCTTCTGCTGAGCTGAGGCATTTTAGCTGCTGCATCAAAGCAGCAACTTAGGGACTGCGAATCTGAATGGCGGTCCTGGTTTACGACTACCTGTTGTAACACGATGTCAGCACTTTGGATGCCACGTTCAATGTGTGCACAAAGAGCTGGACTCACACTGCAATTCAGACTGGAAATGGCTGCAAGGTCACCTCACCTCTTGAAGGAACATTTTACTTCAAGATAAGGTTGGTGTGTCTTTTCTTGCCATGGTCTTTTCACCTGACTGCCCTTCTGCTCCCCCTGTGTTGAAGTTTCTGCATTAATGCTTGACTTCAATGGCGTAAATTGAAAGCATGGTTGTTGAAGAAGAAGAACTTGCATCTCTATCGCGCCTTTCATGACCTCAGGACATCCCAAAGTGCGACACAGCCAATGAATCACTTCTGAAGCGTCGTCACTGTTGTCGTGCAGGGAAACGCAGCAGATAATTTGCATACAGAAAGGTCCCAGAATTGAGATCAACAACCAGATCATTTCTTTTCGTGGTGTTGGATTGAGGAATAAATGGCTGGCCAGGACAACTTCTCTGTTGTTCTTCTGTACTGCAATGTATTAAATCCACCTGTAAGGAATCTTACAACACCAGGTTATAGTCCAACAGTTTTATTTGAAAATCACAAGCTTTCGGAGGCTTTCTCCTTCGTCAGGTGAAGTGTGGGATTCCATGAAGGTTACCGCATTTATAGTCAGAGAACAATGCCTGGTGATTACAGATAATCTTTCCAACTGCCCGTTGTCATGGCAATCAGACAGAGAGACATTACATGCAGGACTACTGAATATACAAACGGTCCGAACCCAAAGACAGAGAGAGAGAGAGAGAAACATCCGAAAGGAAGAGAAAGAGAGAGAATGACCAGTTGTATTAAAAACAGATAACTCTTTTTTCGCTGGTGGGGTTACGTGTCGCGTGACATGAACCCAAGATCCCGGTTGAGGCCGTGAGGACCCATGAGGACGGCCTCAACCGGGATCTTGGGTTCATGTCACGTGACACGTAACCCCACCAGCGAAAAAAGAGTTATCTGTTTTTAATACAACTGGTCATTCTCTCTCTTTCTCTTCCTTTCGGATGTTTCTCTCTCTCTCTCTCTGTCTTTGGGTTCGGACCGTTTGTATATTCAGTAGTCCTGTATGTAATGTCTCTCTGTCTGATTGCCTTGATAATGGGCAGTTGGAAAGATTATCTGTCATCACCAGGCATTGTTCTCTGACTATAAATGTGGTAACCTTTATGGAATCCCACACTCACCTGACGAAGGAGAAAGCCTCCAAAAGCTTGTGATTTTCAAATAAAACTGTTGGACTATAACCTGGTGTTGTAAGATTCCTTACATTTGTCCACCCCAGTCCATCACCAGCATCTCCACATCTTAAATCCACCTGAGAGGGCTGCACTCCCTCAGTACTGCACTGAAGTGTCAGACGAGATTGTGTACTCAGTTTCTGGGGGGGCTTAAACCCACCACCTTCTGACTCAACGGCAAGTGTGCTACCCACTCAGCATAAGCTGACACTTACAGGCTTACAAAGACATATGACCAGTTTGGACTGCAGCTTTTGCGGCCAGTTTTACCTCGAGATGCACTGATTCCAAGTGCACATTGACCGCCTCCAAGAGACCGTCTCACACAGCTCGGGCTTAACACCATATGTGAAGTGGGATTTAGAAAGTGATTAGAGTCTTTTGGACCTTGTGGGCTATTTTTAAACTGACTGCCGCATCACGTAAATGTTAGTGAAAGTGCAGAACGCTCTCCTGGTGGCCTGAGTGCGATTTGCAACGAGCTGCAGCCCACTGTATATCTCGGGTCTTCACTTCCACTCTCGACAGTACAACCTGACCCTTTAGTACATGGAGAACACGAGTGTTCACCGTTGTAAATCAGCACTCTAATGGTTTGGGAGAAAACATGCAAAAAGATGCTCACACAAACACCCAGTTATTTGATTCTGGACAATTCTCAGAAGCCTGCTCCCTCAGAATCTGCTTGCTTTTAATCTCCACAATAAATGATATTCAACCGTCTTTCCAAGTGGACGCAGAATTATTTTCAATGCTTTCCCAACATGCACAATAACGCATTTGATAAAGTGCCACATAATAGACTTGTGAGCAAAATTGAAGCCCATGGGATTAAAGGGACAGTGGCAGTGTGGAGATGAAATTGGCAAAGGGACAGAACTCAGAGAGTCGTGGTGAACGGTTGTTTTTCAGACTGGAGGGAAGTAGACAGTGATGTCCCCCAGCGATCGGTATTAGGACCACTGCTCTTTTTGATATATGTATTAGTGACCTGGACTTAGGTGTACAGGGCATAATTTCCAAGTTTTTAGATGACACGAAACTCGGAAATGTAATAAAGAGGGAAGAGGATAGTAACAGGCTTCAGGAGGACATGGACACACTGGCGAAATGGGCAGACACATGGCAGACGCAATTTAACGCGGGGAAGTGATGTATTTTGGTCGGAAGAATGAGGAGAGGCAATATAAACTAAATGGTACAATTTTAAAGGGAGTGCAGGAACAGAGGGACCTTGGGATGGACGTGCACAAATCTTTGAAGGTGGCCGGACAAAAGTTGAGAAGGCTGTTGAAAAAGCAAACGGGATCTGCGGCTTTGTAAGCAGAAGCAAAGAGTACAAAGACAAGAATGTTATGCTAAACCTTTGTAAATCACTGGTTAGGCCCCAGCTGGACTATTTGTGTCCAATTCTGGGCACCAGGCCAGAAGGCCTTGGAGAGGGTACAGAGGAGATTTACTCGAATGGGACCAGGGATGAGGAAATTCAGTCACGTGGAGAGACTGGAGAAGCTGGGGTTGGTCACCTTACAGCAGAGAAGGTTAAGGGGAGATTTAATAGAGGTGTTCAAAATCATGAAGGGTTTGATAGAATAAATAAGGAGAAACTGGCAGAAGGGTCGGTAACCAGAGGACGCAGATTTAAGTTAATTAGCAAAAGAACCAGAGACGACAGACGGAAAATCTTTTTTACGCAGCGAGTTGTTATGGTCTGGAACGCACTGCCTGAAAGGGCGGTGGAAGCAGATTCAATAGAGACTTTCAAAAGGGAATTGGATGAATACTTGAAAATGAAACAATTGCAGGGCTATGGGGAAAGAGCAAGGAGAGCCAGCACAGGCACGATGGGCCGAATGGCCTCCGCTGTGCTTTAAGAGCCGATGAAATGTGAGTGCCTGCTGTTAGTGGGCGTGTATGGGAGTGTGACCCAACAGCTCTAGATTGCACTGTGATCCTCACAAATGCTATTCAAGGATCAGTTACTTTTTTTTACTCCTGAAATGCTCAAGTCTGAGGTTAAGGCTTGTAAAGGCGGCTCGTTTCAACTGTTGCTTCAGTTCTTCCTGGCCTGATGGTGCCAGGGTCCCCGGGGAGTGAACAGACAGTGCCTCAAGGCTTTCCCCCCCTCACTGACCCTTAGTTTTCTCCTCAGCTTTGGGGGGATAAAAATTCAGAACACAACAACGACCCTGCGACACCACCTACTCTGCTTTATGAAGTCGCCACGGTAACACTTCGCCGTCTCGTTATAACCCAGGCCCGCAATGGAAACACTGGATTTCCATCTTCTATCAGAGGAGTGGAGTCCAGGACGCCCAGAGGGGATTGGATTCTCTCCTGACCTCGAATTCTGAGAAAAGAAAAAAGAAAGACTTGCATTTATATAGCGCCTTACATGACCTCAGGACGTTCCAAAGCATTTTACAGCCAATGAGGTACTTTTGAAGTGTGGTCACTGTTGTAATGTAGGAAACGCGACAGCCAGTTTGTGCACAGCAAGGTCCCACAATCAGCAATGTGATAATGACAAGATCATCTGTTTTTTGGTGATGTTGGTTGAGGGATAAATATTGGCCAGGACACCGGGGGAAAAAAACCTCTGCTCTTCTTCGAAATAGTGCCGTGGGATCTTTGACGTCCACCTGAGAGGGCGGACGGGGCCTCAGTCTCATCCGAAAGACGGCACCTCCGACAGTGCAGCACTCCCTCAATACTGCACTGAAGTGTCAGCATGGATGATGTGTTCAAGACTCTGGAGTGGGACTCAAACCCACAATCTTCTGACTCAGAGGCGAGAGTGCTGCCCACTGAGCCTCGGCTGACAAAGCTGACAGCAGAAGCAGTCTGGTGGAGCGGTTTCTTCCTTTCCCACCGAACAGTCACTGAGAGAACTTTGCAACCACCTGTTTCTACACATTGCTAATAGATTGCATTGCTGTGCTGTGAATGTACTACGCTCAAGAGTAAATGGAATTTAGGATTTATCAAACTGTTTGCCATCGAACCAGTCCTACATTTACTGAATAATAAATATAATATTTACAAAGCAGGCACAAAACTAGAAATGCTGTCGTCATCACACACCATGTTTCTGAGATATTTACGCATCGGACTGGTGTCAATCACCTCGTTTGTTAACAGCTTCATTGTTTGTCCATCAAGTTGCGGATTCAAGCTCGCCGAGGGGATTCGAACTCCTGCCTGCTCGTACAGCCAGAACAATGAAAGAAAGCAGGAAGCACACTGTTGGCACTCAGTTGAAATAGAAGTTAAACTATCGACAGTAAGGTATTCCATCACATTAACGGTTTTTAAATTTTCATCCTTGTGTTCAAATCCCTCCATGGCCTCACCCCTCCCTATCTCTGTAACCTCCTCCAACCCGACAACCCTCCGAGATCTCTGTGCTCCTCCAACTCTGACCTCTCGCTCCTGTGAAGCACCTTGGGATGTCTCACTCCGTTAAAGGCGCTATTTCAATGCACGTTGTTGTTGTTGTTGTTGTTGTTGTTGTTGTTGTTGTTCCCGTCTGGTTCACTCATGTCCTTTAGGGAAGGAAACCTGCCGTCCTTACCCAGTCTGGCCGATATGTGACTCCAGCCCCACAACAACTCTTTACGTCCCTCTGAAGTGGCCTCCTCAGTTCAAGAACCACCTTCTCAGGGCAATGAGGGATGGGCAATAAATGCTGGCCTTGTCAGCGACGCCCACATCCCAAGAATGAATTAAAAGATAACATTAATTATAAAGATGTTTGGCCAGAGCACCGGGGGAAAATCCACTAATCTTCTTCAAGATAGTGACATGGAATCTTTTACGTCCACCTGAGAGGGCAGACGGGGCCTTGGTTTTAACTTCTCATCTGAAAGATGGCACCTTTGACAGTGCAGCACTCCCCCAGTACTGCCAGCCTAGAATTTGTGGTCAACTCTTGGGAGTGGGACTGTGAACCTACAACCTTTGGACTCAGAGGGTGAGAATGCTACCCACGGTTTACTAAATCAGTTTACCAATGCACGATTCGAAGAGCACGGGGTTAAACTGGGATGCCGCCTGGCCAATGCTGCCAACAAGCATGCAGTGCACTCCAGGAGCAAAGCTTATTATTGGTCCCGAGACTGTTAACCAGGAGCTTAGCTGGTTTTATTCTGGCCTATATAAGTCAGAAACCAAAGCATCCTCAGTTGGCATTGGGGCTTGTTTGCGCACTCTTCCCTCAGCTGGCTCTTTAATGTCCTGCAGGGAAGGGAACCTGCCGCCCCGACCCGGTCTGGCCTACGTGTGACTCTAGTCCACACCAGGTGGTTGACCTCTGATGCCCTTCTGAAATGGTCCAGTGAGCTGCTCGGTTGTCTCACAATCACTAATAAAGAAGGCCCTCCACCACCTTCTCAGGACAACGAAGGATGGGCTTCAAGGACTGCTGAGAACAAATTAAAAAAAAACCCCAAGTAGCATAAGCTGAGCAGCTGGGTGTGGCCCGACACTGTGTTACAAGCTTTCCTCGGGCTAACACCAGTCTTGACTCAAATGGTTTCCTGTTGACTCTCACAAAAAGAAGATTGTCCAATTGGCCTCCCTGCTCCACGAACATTATTATACAATACAAGGGTATTAAGGGTGACGGAACCAAGGCGGGTAGATGGCAGATCAGCCATTATCTAATTGAATGACAGAGGGGCTGAATGGCCTACTCCAATTCCTACGTTCCTATGTTCCCAAGTTCCTATATTCCTACATTCATATAATCCTATGTTCCAATGATCCTATGTTCTTATGATCCTAAGATCTTATGTTGCTATGTTCCTATGATCCTATGTTCCTATGTTACTATGATCCTATGATCCCATGTTCGTATGATCCTATGTTCCTATTTTCCTATGATCCTATGTTCCTATGATCCCATGTTCCTATGATCCTATGATCCTACGATCCTGTGTTCCTATGATCCTATGTTCCTATGGTCCCGTGTTCCTATGATCCTATGATCCTATGATCCCATGTTCCTATGATCCTATGTTCCTATGGTTCCGTGTTCCTATGATCCTATGATCCTATGATCCCATGTTCCTATGATCCTATGTTCCTATGGTCCTGTGTTCCTATGATCCTATGATCCTATGTTCCTATAATCCTATGATCCCATGTTCATATGATCCTATGTTCCTATGATCCTATGTTCCTATAATCCTATGATCCTATGTTCCTATGATCCTATGATCCTATGTTCCTATGATCCTATGATCCCATGTTCATATGATCCTATGTTCCTATGATCCTATGTTCCTATGTTCCTATGATCCTATGTTCCTATGATCCTATGTTCCTATGATCCCATGTTCATATGATCCTATGTTCCTATGATCCTATGTTCCTATGTTCCTATGATCCTATGTTCCTATGTTCCTATGATCCTATGTTCCTATGTTCCTATGATCCTATGTTCCTATGATCCTATGTTCCTATGTTCCTATGATCCTATGTTCCTATGATCCTATGATCCCATGTTCATATGATCCTATGTTCCTATGTTCCTATGATCCTATGATCCCATGTTCATATGATCCTATGTTCCTATGATCCTATGATCCTATGATCCTATGATCCGATGTTCCCATGTTCCCATGTTCCTATGATCCTATGTTCCTATGATCCTATGTTCCTATGTTCCTATGATCCTATGTTCCTATGTTCCTATGACCTATGTTCCTATGATCCTATGTTCCTATGATCCTATGTTCCTATGTTCCTATGATCCTATGTTCCTATGATCCTATGTTCCTATGATCCTATGTTCCTATGATCCTATGTTCCTATTATCCTATGTTCCTATGTTCATATGATCCTATGATCCTATGTTCCTATGTTCCTATGATCCTATGTTCCTATGTTCCTATGATCCTATGTTCCTATGATCCTATGATCCTATGTTCCTATAATCCTATGATCCTATGTTCCTATGATCCTATGTTCCCATGTTTCCATGATCCTATGTTCCTATGTTCCTATGATCCCATGATCCTATGTTCCTATGATCCTATGTTCCTATGATCCTATGTTCCTATGATCCTATGATCCGATGTTCCTATGATCCTATGTTCCTATGATCCTATGTTCCTATGATCCTATGTTCCCATGTTCATATGATCCTATGTTCCTATGATCCTATGAAACATCAGGACTTTCTGGTTGGACGTTCGTAAATCATTCTACGAACTAATATCAACTTAGAAAATATCCATATCAATTTTAGATATTAGACTGTATTTGAATCGTGATGTTTTATGAATGAGATGAAGGTTCTATTTACTATTATTGACTGAAGTTTTCTGGATGTGCACCAGATGATTTTTTAAAAAACACTAGCAGATCCCCCGTGGCGTTGCTCACGGTGAGTTGGAAGATTCACTGTTCTATAACAACAGGGGTGTTTCCATCATCTGGGGATAACATCAGGGCCATTGATTTGAAGTGACTGAAGAAGTTAAGTTCCATTTTTTTATTAAATGGAACTCTGGGATTTTTATTGGTGCTTTGGGGATTGAATTCCACGACTGTCCATCATTCTATGAAAACCATAATGATTGGCCTTTGTACTGCCTACCGTGGCATTGCTCATAGTAAGTCGAAGTTGTTTTAGACAAAGAAGGGTGTTATGCCAAGTAATGTTTCAGGGACACTGATTTAGCAGCACAGGGGGCAGCCCGGTGTCTGGTCATAACAGGACGGGGTTTCAGGGTCCAGCAATACTTACTGGAGGATCCCAAGATCTGGGAGCACTGGAAGGGCATCCTGTGGTTCTAGTAGCGCTGTGACAGGCCCTGAGATCTGGGATCACTGGGAGTGGAGTCCTGGGCTCTGGGAGCATTTGAGGTAGGAGACTGCAGCTTCTAGTGCATTGGGGTTCACCCTGGGATGTGGGAGAACAGAGATTGGGGTCTAGCAGTTGGGCAAAACTTGAAGGAGGTCCCAGGGTCTGGGACCCCTGGGGTGGTGGGGAGGGGGAGAGAAGTCTTGGTTAAGGGGGATCTGGGGCCCTGCTGGACTCGGGAAAGTGTTGTGGAGCTTTGGAGGGCTGAAGTGCGGCAGAATAGGGAGTTGCTGGCAGTATTTGGAGGAGGGCAAGATCCAGCAACCTGGTGGAGGAAGGGGAATAGGGCCTGAACTATCCTTCCAGGCCATTAGGCCCCAGCGCCCGCACCCCACCCCCCCACCAGTCCTGCCTGTCAGCCTCCTCCTTAACTTATCTGTTACCCCCATTGTGTCATCTGCACCCTCCTCACATCCTCTCACTACATTCCCCGCCATTAGCTGAACCCTCTCTTTACATTGTGTCAGAAGGCATTCTGTGCCCTATTAGTGTGTGTGCCACTTTGTACAAATTTCCATTAACGATCAAAATTCACCCCATAAAAAAAAAATCATTCATTACTCAGCTTCCTGGTTTTCAAGGAAAAAAACCCTTTAAGCCCCAAAAATGGTTCAGTTGAGAACGATTCTTTACCTGGGAATTTTCAACTTTTCAACTGAGGGAAAAGAAATCCATTCCTGATAAACAATCTTTGATGATTAGAAAGCAGAGCTGCCGCTAATCACACATGTCTGTTCATCACACCTCTAGTCTGACTGAGCTAATATTTTAAATGGGACCCACCGGAAATAAATCTTTGAGAATTCAGTCTTGTTTAAAATCTTATTTGGGTGATTCGGGTTGGGCTCTTCTGTCTCAACAAACAATCCTCTTTTGTTATCAACATATAGAAGTATTAAGAGCAGGGAAGTTCTCCCCGGAGTCCTGGCCAATATTTATCCCTCAACCATCATCACTAAAAAACAAAGATATTTGGGCATTATCTCATTGCTGTTTGTGGGATCTTGCTGTGTGCAAATTGGCTGCTCTGTTTCCTACTTTACAACAGTGACTATACTTCAAAAGTACTTCATTGGCTGTAAAGCACTTTGGGACGTCCTGAGGTCATGAAAAGCGCTAAATAAATGCAAGTTCTTTCTCCTTCTTTCTTATTCCGGGTAACGTGTTGTTGTAATGCATTGGAGTGATGTGTTGTTGTAATGCGTTGGAGTGACGTGTTATTGTAATGCATTGGAGTGACGTGTTATTGTAATGCGTGGAGTGATGTGTTGGAGTGACATGTTGTAATGCGTTGGAGTGACGTCTTGTTGTAATGCGTTGGAGTGATGTGTTGTTGTAATGCGTTGGAGTGATGTGTTGTTGTAATGCATTGGAGTGATGTGTTGTTGTAATGCGTTGGAGTGACGTGTTATTGTAATGCGTTAGAGTGACGTGTTATTGTAATGCGTGGAGTGATGTGTTGGAGTGACATGTTGTAATGCGTTGGAGTGACGTCTTGTTGTAATGCGTTGGAGTGATGTGTTGTTGTAATGCGTTGGAGTGATGTGTTGTTGTAATGCATTGGAGTGATGTGTTGTTGTAATGCGTGGAGTGATGTGTTGGAGTGACATGTTGTAATGCGTTGGAGTGACGTCTTGTTGTAATGCGTTGGAGTGATGTGTTGTTGTAATGCGTTGGAGTGATGTGTTGTTGTAATGCATTGGAGTGATGTGTTGTTGTAATGCGTTGGAGTGATGTGTTATTGTAATGCGTTGGAGTGATGTGTTGGAGTGACGTGTTGTTGTAATGCGTTGGCGTGATGTGTTGGAGTGATGTGTTGGAGTGATGTGTTGGAGTGACGTGTTATTGTAATGCGTTGGAGTGATGTGTTGGAGTGATGTGTTGGAGTGATGTGTTGGAGTGATGCGTTGGAGTGACGTGTTATTGTAATGCATTGGAGTGACGTGTTGTAATGTGTTGGAGTGACATATTATTGTAATGCGTTGGAGCAACAACACACAGCACCCCAGAGTGTCAACACAAAAGCTAAATCTCATGCCATTCAGTTCATAATCTCAGTCATGTCATGGTCGAAGGTGGAAATAGAGACCAGGTGCTTCCCCACGGGGGCGGATGGGAACTTTGACAGTCGGCTATCTCTCTTTGTCGACTGTGGCTTCATCTGCCTGAAATTATTCAGTAGCCTGTAATCTTTCAGATGGCAAGTTAGCCACTCCACAGAGGGTGATATCATCACAAGAGAATCATGGCACTTCTGACGACACCCACCAAGTAATTGATGAAGATAAAACGAGCAGCACAAGAATAGCTCCCTGGAAAACCCTGCTGCATTTATCAAGACCTGATATCCCTGTCTACTGAGGAAGTTGGGTATTTAGTTCAACAACTCACAGGACATCGCCAGAAGGCCAAACACTATCTGAGGCTCTGGAAATACCCAGACCTGCTCCTCCAGCTTTCACATAAAAAAATTACTCAATCTCCGGACCACGATATTGAAAGTGCCACAAATTGTCGTCATCTTTGCTTGACATTATCAGATAGTTATAGCCCGGTCTACGTTCTACTTATATCCAATGAGAACATTTCCTTTATCTACAAACTCACCAAAACTTATCCTTGTCAAGTGCTTCATAACCACTCCAGCACCTGTTACTATTATTTATAGCCTACCCATGAATTTCCCATTGCGTTTCACATCATAAGTTAGAGAATGTGGTCTCTCTCCCTCTTACCTGTCCGTGGTGTCTTCATATTGCTGGTCCTATGAGGAGAGATTGAGTAGAATGGGCCTATACTCTCTGGAGTTTAGAAGAATGAGAGGTGATCTCATTGAAACATACAAGATTCTGAGGGGGCTTGACAGGGTGGATGCTGAGAGGTTGTTTCCCATGGCTGGAGAGTCTAGAACTAGGGGGCATAGTCGCAGGATAAGGGGTCGGCTATTTAAGACTGAGATAAGGGGGACTTTCTTCACTCTACCCCAGAGGGCTGTGGATGCTGAATTGTTGAGTATATTCAAGGCTGAGATTGATAGATTTTTGGACTCTCGGGGAATCAAGGGATGTGGGGATTGGGTGGGAAAGTGGAGTTGAGGTCGAAGATCAGCCATGATCTGATTGCATGGCGGAGCAGGCTCGAGGGGCCAGACGGCCTACTCCTGCTCCTACTTCTTATGTACTTGTGTTCTTTCTCTCTCTGCCTCTCCTGCTTCTGTCTCTTTGTTGTTTCTTTCTCTTTCTGTCTCTCCTCTTTACAGTCGGTGGGAGGTCGTGACATGGTGTGGCAGAGAAAGGAGCTACTGTTGGCAGCCATTTTCAGTGGAAGGCTGCAGGGAAAGTATAGCCCTCAGTGGGTCCCCATCACTATCATTCACACTTCACCCAACCCTCTTGCATCCTCACCCCTTCACCTTCCCACTTCCCCTTCTTCTTTCTACCATCCTTTCACTGCTATCACCACCCCTGTTCACTCCCATCCCTACCCCTTCTGCTTCCTCTCTGAACTAACCAACCTTTGTATCCTCCCCTCCTCCTCACTCTGCTGTCACTCACCTCATCCTTAATGCTTATTCCACTCTGTCCCATTTGCGCTCCCCGAGGATGAGTAACGAGAGGCCTGAGGCCCCTCTCCCGAAACCTGTTCCTCCTCCCTTCCCCCAACCCACCCTTCTTGTCCATTTCTCCCAAAGAGGCATCATTTGCTTTCAAAATTCAACTTACTGATTTTTCTTTAAAGATATCAAATTAGAATAATGAAAGGCACTGAGGGAATTTTAGATCCTCCTGTCTGATTTCCACTAGATGGGGGTCAATTACCCACTCCATTTCCACTCTGCAGGGACTTTTAACACTGCCATTTTTGGCGGGAGCCTCATACATGTATGAAAATCAGGTTCTGCTATGTCAACAGGACCCCAAAGGTCTTTTTGCCTGAATAGGGTGCCCTCTGCGGCCACAAGGGGTAAATTCTTTGTGGGGCCAGGAAATGCAGGTGTGCCCCACAAAGGAAAATCTCCGGGTGCCCCCTCCACCTTCCCACCCTGCTGAAACCCCCTCCCCACCACTTCCCTTCCAGCCAGGCAGTGGACTCTAGCTATTTTAACCAGCTCACTCTTTCTGCCAGTTTTGGAAGTGCGCGCAAAAAGTAAGATTTTTTAGTAAGACATAGATATCGTACGGGATCTCAACACAGGAAGAAATAGTCTTATCAGATCAACTGACGACGGCAGAAGGCTTATGCGGTACAACTAAGGGATCAGGTGCTGAGTTAAATCAAAAATGTCCTTCAGGTCTTGGTGGAGGGTAGCCAAGAAGCAGGGAAAGATCATAGAAAGTAGAAACTAATTTAAGTAGAGGAAAGAAACATAAAGAGGCTCGAAAGTCCAAGATAAAGAAAACACAATTGTGGTTAGAGCATTTGAAATAAAATGCTGACTTTGGGAGTATGTGTAGTTGAAGGAAATTATAATGGGCCAGATTTTGCCGAATAAATAACAGCATGTGAATGACGCACGCTGTTATCAATGTGCAAATCGCCCAGCAACTTGTGGCGAGGAAGAGATAGCCCATGAATTGCGAATCGCCACAAATTGCTGGCCGAATTGCGTCGCTCCGCTGTTAGCTTCGCGAAAACGTCATCTCGCCCTTAACCGCCCCGTGATCTACATGAAATTGCTGCATTTGCGCATGAATTGCCCATTAAACTCACCACAGAAAGTTAAGTCTAGTAATTAACAGCGTAAGTACCCTTTTAATGGCATGGTAATTGTTAATGACTGCCAACCAACCTCTCTTTCCCAGAAAGTGAACAATTAAAAGTGTGGAGTCTCACTCCTTCAGGTTGTGAATTGTTATAGGAAATTTTAAAAATGTTAAATTTTTAAAAATGTTTTCTTACTTTTCTCATTCTGTCTCTTTTTTTTCTCTCTCTCTGAACGTAATCTTTCTCTCCCTCTCTTTATTTCTCTTTCTGTACCTAATTCGACATTGAATTCGCCCATCTTCTCAGTCCTTCCTCTGTTTACTTCTCAAACTGTAAGTCTCATCGGTTAAGGAGATTTGTCCCATTGTTCACAAAGGTCCCAGTTGCCCCATTGCCCTCACTGCGCCATTATGAGCTCACACTTCCAGCAAACAATTTTCAAACCTAAACGGGCACCAACAAGTCTAACTAGCTGGGCACATCGCGGAATGCTCCGTTACAGCAAAATCAGTGGGGACTACAAAAACAGTCATATCTTACCCCAAGGGCTGGATTGTGAGTTGTTCTTGTGAAGTCCTGAAATCGGAGGAGCAGTTTTATATGTTCCAGCTAATTTAGAAGTAAAGGAAATTAATATTGCTCAGGGGAAGAAAAAGACAGCAAAATAGTCTGACTTGAGATAACTAACAGGCGTAGGACTGGATTAACAATTGGGAACTGCTGCAGATTCCCAGGGCAGGTGAAGGAAGCTGACAGGATTTTACCTGATGAGATAAAAAGGTATGTAAAGACAGCAATGTCGTAATAATGGGTGACTTCGACCTAACCAAAATAAACTCCGGATGTCCTAATGCAAGTGTGGCAATAGGACTGGAGATAGTATATACAGTCCAAGACTTGCTCTTCATACAATGCGTTATGGACCCCTATTGGGAGAAAAAGAAAGACATACATTTATGTAGCGCCTTTCACAACCTCAGGACGTCCCAAAGTGCTTTACAGCTCATGAAGTACTTTTGAAGTGTCGTCGCTGTTGTAATGAACTCATATTCAGACCAAGTTCTTACAAATAATCAGGACGACACCCATTGTATAGAAGTAGTTGAATTTCTAGGGATGAGTGACTACACAATGATTGACTATGAGGGCATCTGACAATCAGTGCCAGGCACACTTCAATGGACTGAGGGACAACCGGAAGGGAATTGAGTGGGACATGTTGTGAAGTAGCTTAGTTGTGGAAAAATAGGAACTTTTTGAAGCTATAATATTAAATATGAAAGACAAGGACATACGCAGAGAAATGAATGTAAACTACATAAGCTGTCCCCAAAAATGGATGCTATTAAAATGGAAATAAAGCAGAAAAATAATCGAGGCAAAGGGACAAAAAAACCCATGCTACTTTATAGCAGTATAGGAAAATGCTAAAAAAAAGACATTCGGCATTCAAAGAGAACATTGGGTCTCAACACAGCAAAGGACATTATGCAACAAGAACTTGCCTTTATAGGGCCTTTAACATAGTAAAACGTCCCAAAGCGCTTCACAGGTACAAAATTTGACCCTGAATCACATAATAACTAATAGATATTAGGACAGGTGACCAAAAACTTGGTCAAAGAAGTAGGTAGAGAGGGGAAAGGTTTGGGGAGGGAATTTCAAAGCACAGCAATAAAGTATTTTTTCAGTATCAGAACAATAAAAGAATGGCTAGGGAGGAAGTTAAAACTATGAATGATAAAAGTAGTGGAACAATTGAAGAAAAGACTAAAATGATTTCATGATTATTGTCTGGAAATGTTCACCAGGGAAGAAAATACTGACGCAGTCTCCATGACGAACCTCCCAGCGGATTTTGAGATCAGTGCGAAGAAGGTACTTGATTGGTTAAAGGGGCCGAGGATTTACAAATCCCATGGGGCAGATAACATATATCCCAGGGTGATTAAAAGGATGAGGGAGGAACATTCTGAGGCATTGGGGTGAAGGAGTCGCTGGTTACTGGAGAGATTCCACAAGATTGGGAGCGAGCGGTACGACATTATGAGCAATTAGTCTTACATACCAACAGTGACTGCACTTCAAAAGTACTTCATTGGCTGTAAAGCACCTTGGGATGTCCTGAGGTCATGAAAGGTGCTATATAAATGCAAGTCTTGCTTTCTTTCTTTCAAGCAAACATAGTATTAAACAGCCAGCATGGACTTAGGAGGGTGAGTTCCTGCTGTACAAATTTCCTTGACTTCTTTGAGGAAGATAATTCCCCCAATAATGTCATTTACTTCAATTGTCCGAAAGGCCTTGATGAGGTCCCACATGAAAAATGAAATGAACAAAAGCGAAAGGCCCTGGGAATCCAAGGTAGAATGTGGGTATGCCCAAGAATTGTGTAAATGATAAGAAACACTCCATGTGAGAGGTGTAGTGTCAGCACGGGGAGAGGTGTTGAATGGAGTATTGCATGGGTCAGCACTCTGACCTCTCTTTTATCAATGTAAATTATGTGGATTAGAAACCAATAGTAAGCTTGTTAAATTTGTAGATAACAACAACGACTTGAATTTATACAATGCCTTTAACGTAGTAAAACATCCCAAGGCGCTTCACAGGAGTGCAATCAGACAAAAATGGACACTGGGACACCTATGGAGATATTAGGACAGGTAACCAAAAGTTTGGTCAAACAGGTGAGTTTTAAGGAGTGTCTTAAAGGAGGAGAAAAAGGTGGCGATGCGGAGAGGTTTAGGGAGGGAATGACACTAAAATAGAGGAAGCATTGGGCACACGATGTAGTTAATACATAGAAACATAGAAAATAGGAGCGAGAGTAGGCCATTCGGCCCTTCGGGCCTGCTCCGTCATTCAAAATGATCATGGCTGATCGTCTAACTCAGTACCCTGTTTCCACTTTTTCCCCATATCCCTTGATCCCTTTAGCATTAAGAAATATATCTATCTCCTTCTTGAATACATCTAATGACTTGGCCTCCACTGCCTTCTGTGGTAGAGAATTCCACAGGTTCACCACCCTCTGAGTGAAGACATTTCTCCTCATCTCGGCTCTAAATGGCATACCCCATATCCTGAGACTGTTCTGGACTCCCCAGCCATCGGGAACATCCTCCCTGCATCTACTCTGTCTAGTCCTGTTAGAATTTTATATGTTTTGATGAGATCACCTCTCATTCTTCTAAACTCTAGTGAATATAGGCCTAGTCGACCCAATCTCTCCTCACACATCAGTCCTGCCATCCCAGGAATCAGTCTGGTAAACCTTCGTTGCACTCCCTCCATGGCAAGGACATCCTTCCTCAGATAAGGAGACCAAAACTGCGCACAATACTGCAGATGTGGTCTCACCAAGGCCCTGTATAACTGCAGTAAGACATCCCTGCTCCTGTACTCAAATCCTCTTGCAATGAAGGATTTAGATCAATTATGGAACAAGATGGGAAATAAGAAAATGAAATTAAATAAGGTGCTGTATATTGGGCGAAACATTGAACAATGTAGATTTACATCAAAGGAGATAGCGTTGAAGAGAGAACAAGGGTAACATCACTTTCAATGTGGAGACAACATGCTGAAATAAAATAGCAAATAGAAGGTTTTGATACATAAACAGAACAGTGGAGTATAAGTTGATAGAGGTTATACCAGACCATATTTAGTGTACTGTGTACAGTTTTGGCCATTGCACTTCAAAAAGAGTATGCATGCATTGGAGACGGTGGAGCGAAACACAGCAAGATTGATCCCAAGTGTAAAGGGGGTGTGCTACGAGGAAAGATGAAAGACGTTTAACTTCTACTGTCTAGAAAGACTGTCTACCACATTAAGGTATAAAAGGTATTAATGGCTATATCTAAAGGTATAACTCAGAATATTACTCAAAATAACTCACACGAGTAAGATCAGAGGACATAAATTGGTGAAAAGTAAAATTAAAACAAATATTAGAAATAAAATCTCTACGGAACTCATGATGAATGTTTTCACTAATCTACCAGTAAAATATTAGAATCATAGCAGTTAATACTATTCAAAATGCTGTTGGGTACTTGCCTGGATGAATGGGAATACTGCAGGGGCCACCCTCCATGGGCTTAATGGTCTTCTCTCGCCCTTCAATTTTCTTGTGTTCTTACCACCTGCAGCAATTAGATCGCTAACAAAATATTTAAATAGTTAAGAGTTAAAATTACATATTCATTGCCATTTTAAAGAAATATTATGATAGATTGCCGAAGTGAACACACTAAATCACTAGGGCCACTATTTTCACTGAAGCAGCATGGAGATGGGAGGAAATTGAACTTCTGGGATTCTGTGGGAAGTCAGACGAGGGCTTAAAGCAACACTCAAGTGGGATAGGAGATGGGGCCAGGGTATAATATAGAAAAATAATGTGCAATGAAAAATAAGAAGTTAGACTTGGCCTCATGAGCACACACAAAAGTGCTTCAACTATTGAATCCTTTGCTTCGGGACTACAGGGCTAGAAATAGCTCTTGTGCAGTGGTTTACGTAAGCCCTCCAGCACAATACCGTTGCGCCATTGTGCCATAGGGAATCATGTGCCTTAGGTCCTAGAATCATAGAATGATACAGCACAGGAGGCCATTCGGCCCATCGTGCCTGTGCTGGCTCTTTGAAAGAGCTATCCAATTAGTCCCCTCTCCCCTGCAAATTTTTCCCCATCTAGAATTTATTCAATTCCCTTTTGAAAGTTACTATTGAATCTGCTTCTACCGCCCTTTCAGGCAGTGCATTCCACATCATTGCAACTCGCTGCGTAAAAAAATTCTCATCTCACCTCTGGTTCTTTTGCTAATTACCTTAAATCTGTGTCCTCTGGTTACCGACCCCTCTGCCACTGGAAACAGTTTTTCCTTATTTACTCTATCAAAACCCTTCAGAATTTTGAACACCTCTATTAAATCTCCCCTTAACCTTTTCTGCTCAAAGGCGAACAACCCCAGCTTCTCCAGTCTCTCCACATAACTAAAGTCCCACATCCATTATTTTGTGAAGCAAAGGTGGGTACTTAAATGACTTGTGGTTTACCAAGAGCCTGGGTTAATACAGACTCTGTCATTGCTGTGAGGCTGTGTGCCTATCTGCAGTATTCTCCTTTTTCTGCGTAGAATGCTCCTGCCTTCACAGCAGTAGTTCTAACCCATGATAATTAAAGAATATGTGCTTTAATGGGACTGTGAATTTATGCTGCGTTCACTGCAGTTTCAGACTATTCTTCAGAACCCTTCTACCTGGCTCCCCAAACTAATTCAAATAACATAAACCTTTTATTATTAGTACCAATTTGAACTGTCCCAAGGCCCACACGATGTTGTGAAATTAAGTAAATAGCTAAAGATTTTTAAGACTTATGTATGGTGTTTATTAAATTGTTCCTCGATGTCATGTGAAAGCAAATGAACTTTATAATGATTGTGTTTAATATTTTTATATTTCCCCTTTTGAAAATGAAATTAATAATTCTTCTTTTAATGCTACACTTACTCACCCTCTAACTTTTCAGTTAATTTTATTTGACGTGAAATAAATTAATCTTTAAAGTGAACAATTAATCCAAGGTTCACTGTAATCCCTTAGAATCAATCACTGTATTTTGCTAGCATTTTAATTTGGTAACAGGCCTTGCTGAATTATTACAATGCACCTTACTGGAACAAAAGTTTATTATTCACTTTATGCATCCAATAACTGAACTTTGGAAAAAGACTTTTAAAATGTTTTTTTCCCCTTATTGATCAGTTTCTATGTTTTACAGAGTGAAAATCCAGCTGTTCTTTGGGTTTTCATATATACAGACAACCATTGTTGATTTGGTTTATTGAGGGATTTTTGGAGCAGCGTTCTGCTGGGAGCTTAAGCCAAATTTTCCAAAGCTCCAACCTCTCTCTATTTATTTTATTTAGCTTGTCGGAACATTTATAGAATTACTAATTGCATTTTAAATGGTTTTATATATGATCAATGGCTAATGTTTGTAAATACCTGGGCGATGTTATGCTGAAAATAAGTGAATTTGTTATATGTACAATGTAATTGAAATGTTTCTGTGCTCCTTCAGGTATTTTCTGTAAACTTTGCGATTTGTCTTTTTAAAAGGAAAGACTCAAAGAATGCTAGACTTAGAAATGCTCAGGCGATCCCTGAGCTGAAAGGTCAATTACATAGAATTATATAGAACTTACAGCACAGAAACAGGCCATTCGGCCCAACTGGTCTATACCGGGGTTTATGCTCCTCCTCCCATCCTACTTCATCCAACCCTATCAACATATCCTTCTATTCCTTTCTCCCTCAAATACTTATCTAGCTTCTCCTTAAATGCATCTATGCTGTTTGCTTCAATTATTCCTTATGGTAGCAAGTTCCACATTCTTACCACTCTCTGGGTAAAGAAGTTTCTCCTGAATTCCTTATTGGATTTATTATTGACTATTTTATATTTATGTATAAATATATATGTATTCCCCCACATCTTCCCTACGTCTACCCTATTAAACCCCTTCATAATTTTAAAGGCTTCTATTAGGTTATCCCTCAGTCTTCTCTTTTCCAGAGATTTGGATTTGGAGAAAACATTGTTTTCCAATAAGGAATGTTGCAAACACAAGGATAATAGGGAATGAGAGAGAATGAAAAACAGACAGGGGGAGATCGGCAGGCTAAAAGGGGAGGGAGAGAAAGAGACTCAACTTAATGTAGTCTGGAACTTTTTAACTCTTGAAATTGAGGTCAATAAAACACAGAGGGACTTTTCTCAGCAAACACACTATATTTATGTCTCAACATTTGCGCACAGTGCAAATGGTACAACAATACATTAGATATCTTTCAAATGCCTATACTTTAACTAAATTACAGTATTTGCATTACAATAGACAACAAGCCAATGAGAACATTGGTGAGTAATCACCACCTCTCCACAAAATCAAGCATATACCTTATTATAAGGTACAATAAAATCTTAAAAATAAAGCCACAAAATATAATACATCTCTGTTCAAAATACTGTACTTTATGCAAAAATCTTCCAGGAAAAAAAGCATTTCTCACAGGTTTCTGCTTAACTGCAAATATCAAACCACTTTGATCCCTCGTCTGACATAAAATTTTCACATGCAGACATTAAAAACTGTATAGAGCAAAAAGGAAACATTTGCCATGAAAGGATAGCTTAAAACTTTTTTTTGCACATAGTTTCCATGGAAAGAAATGTTATCGTGCAGTAACATGCTTTGAAATTAATGACTGGGAATGCTCAGTCAAGGTGCCGAAGTGCTCCCCTTTTTCTTTAAATGCCAAAAAGAGGTAAATAAACAACACAACAAAAGTTCTGATTGTACAAGTGAGATCTCTCGGTGTGGTTTTGTGGATGGGGACTCGCGCTCCCATTGTGGCTGCTCCCCATAGCCACCCAGCGACCCTGTTCGTCATATAAAACTGCAGTGCACATACACATAAGTCAGGAAAAGATAATTCGAAGAAGATTGCACCAAGTGCAAGACACAACACAGTCGGTCTGTCTGGCGGTTACCGAAGAAAACGTAGATGTAGAATCGTTACAGCACAGAAGGAGGCCATTTGGCCCATCGAGCCTGTGCCGATGTTTCTTGACTTTTTAATGTTTTTTGTGATACTTATAATTTGTACTCTCGGCTCGCAGTTCACCATAAAGACTGGGTAGCAATTACCCTCCCGAGGTTTTAATAAAGCAAAAATTGTGCAAAGGTGGATGCTTTGGATGAGGTCAGGTGAAATGGCAAGACTCCGTCTGATTCCATTGGAACGTAAATGCGTTGAATTGTATCATGATAAAATTGTAACGGGTTAAGAAATGTCACTGTGCCCAACACAAAGTTGATGCGTGGGACGGGATTATCAAAAGTGTGCTCAATAAAAGTCAACTAGATTTCAGTCGTTCTGTTTTTTTTTTCTGGGCAGTGTGTTTTGGTCTTTGTGGTCCATTCGCAGTTGCATAACACATCAACAGTAGCGAGACCGTAAGACCAAGGGAACTTTAGCTGCATTAAGGTCTAACGTTTATTTATGTATTCTGCCATAAAATTGTTCCTGATTGTTAGTTCACACATCGCAGTGTTAAAATATTCCGCCGTGGTGGCGGCCGTTTCGGAGTTGCGCCGTAATTACGCTAAGCATTGACGGAAGGGTTGCGACCAGAACGCACACTCATCAAAATTTGCGCAGAGCGGGTCCACCAGAGCTCGGTGGAGCTTTTCTGAATCGCTGCACAATTGCTGCCGGATCCTGGGCCGTTCGCGAATAACCGAATGAGGGGAGGGTACAAGTCACATTCACCTTGCGGCTTTAGGAGGAAATTCGCCCAAGGTGACTCCGGCCCCAGGGTAAAACGTGCAGAAAGTCCACTGCACTGAAGGGTCGCTCTTTGCGGCTGTTGTGCACGGCAGTGCTCGCCATCGAATTGGTGCTCACAGCTGCTTTCAGTACAATTCAACCTCTCGCGTTTGCACATTGAGAGAAACCAGCCTAAGCGCAGGTAGTTACCGGGGTGGCTGATGCTGGGTTGGCCGCCGTTGGGTTCTTCTCCATTTTTTTCTCCTTCTGTTTGAGATGGATCTTGGCGTGCCTCTTGCGCTCGTCGCTCCGGGCAAACTTGCGCCCACAGAAGTCACAAGAGAAGGGCTTCTCTCCAGTGTGGGTCCTGATGTGAGTGGTCAGGTGGTCGCTCCGGCTGAAGCTCCTCATGCAGATCCGGCACTGGAAGGGCTTGTGCCCCGTGTGGATCCTCAGGTGTCTGGTCAGCTCGTCCGACCTGGAGAATCTGCGGTCGCAGCCTTCGGCTGGGCAGGCGTGGGGCCTCTCATGGATGGGGGTTTTGCTGGGCCGGTTGGGGTACTTCCTTGGGCGGATTGGTTTGAGGGTTAAAGGCTGTGGGTGAGGGCTGAAGCTGGCGGGCATCTGTTTGGAGTCCGTGTAGGCCTTGATGGTAGTCAGTGGGGTGAGAGGTGGAGGGACCCTGATGGGATCCACAGAAGGTGTGAAATGTTTGTGATCTGTGATGGAGCCGAGGTCATTTTGGTGGTGGAACAGGTTGTAATCCGGAATGACGGAAAAGATATTGCTATCCTGGGTAGACTTGGAGTGATAATCCTGGTTCGAATACGGGATGCCAGTGGTAGTTGGGGGGTTGTGATAGACCTGATCCTGGTACATTTCACCGCACTGTGGGTAAGATGTTGGTCCCTGATAAAGCTGCTCCATCTCGCCCTGGTTTTGTACCATGGTGCAGGCTGTCGATGTCTGGGTAGTGGTTGAGGGGGAGTGAGAGACCCCGAAGATGCCGGCCAAGTTGATGATGTTTTCTGAACACCAGTTCGAGCCTCCAAGTGGCCCAGGAGGGGAGTCGAAGGCAAATTTGCCCAAGTATGTGAGAGTCTGATTGCGGCTGGGGGTCTGGAAAGTACCTGGATAGGACAAGTCCTGATTGCCTTTGTCCATTCCAACATCCATCAGTCCGTCTGAGGGGAGGAAGAGAGAGCGTTCACCATTAGTCTTTAAGTGATTATAATGCTATTTTAAAATGATTAATATTCACCCCCTAATGCACAATTCCATACGTATTGTACATATAGATACAGATACACACACCTACACCTCGCCTTAAAACGCAAACACATCACTGTATAATTAAGTTGCCGTTGAGCAATTGTAGGCTATTTAAGTGTTTGTTGAAATGTTGACGGTAGTTTGTATGGTTTTTCGAACTGATGGTAAACCACAATAAAAGCCGTAGCAAACACACTGACAGGAAATGCTACAACACTAAAGTCATTGCGTGTACGCGTGTCCGTTTACCCCCACCCCACCTTGAAACGAAGTGATCACAATGTAAAGATGTGTAAATAATAAAACCCTTATATGTTGTTTGATGTGCAACTTCTCAAATACATATTCAGCGGCGGCATACATTAGCCAAAAGACGCATGCCACGTTATTGAGTATAATAGAACAGCTGCAATATAAGGTACAATATCCTACATTGCAGGGCTTCATGTATTATTCTGATATAGTGAGAAATATGTATTTAAATATATCGTGTTTGCCAGATAGTTATGCAGTCATATTGTAAAGGACTTTTTAATCGGTTACTTTATTAGAATACTCAGGGACTCCATTATAGATGCTAGAACTGTTATCATATTCCAATTTATGAATATTATACTATAAACATCATTGCTAATATTTTAATGCTGCATTATGGATATAGTTCAGATATTTACTCAATAGCCTCTTTAATAATTTGTATTATTCCTGGGCACCAAACGTACATACTAATACAGAAATATTATTGGAAATAAAAAACTCGATATATTAAATCTCTCAGATAAGCAACTCCATGCAATTGTAACAATTATTGTAGATCATACAATATTATTACTGTAACTATACATGACTTTAGTTCAGCATTCTAGATCATACCAGTAACCATTCAGGCAAGTCATAATACAGTGTAGTTACCCACTATAACGTACATTGATATTACTTCGGTATCGCACGGTATTGTTGCACGCAGTATCTATACATTTCAATTGTAAATGTAAAACATAATTAAATATTTATACATTAATTATTCAATGCACAAAAAGAACTTTAACACCAAATCGTGTGCATCAATATTACTTTATAATCGGTCATTTACGTTAACAGGAGACAAATAAAACAGTAAGTCGTCTTACCTCCACCCATCTGACTGTACGCACTGCCTGAATCCGAGTTAAAAATGTTCATGGAGGTGGGCACCGCCGAGACAATCTCATCCTCAGGGTAGATACTATCCTGCAGGTGGTTTAACAAACTGCTCATCGTCACTGGGATCTTCTCCACTATCTTCCCTGTCATATCAGAGCGCAAACAGCGGGGGGAGGGGGGGGGGGGTGGGGGAGATCCTCTTCCAATAAATAAATAAATAACAGTCCCAGATTACAACGAATGTATATATATTTTCTTTTTAAAATCCGCCAGGCACTTCCAAGCAGAATTGATTGGAAGCTGCAGTTATTGAGTTAATATAAGAAAAAAAAACATCATATCTCTCCTCTTGTCTCTCGTGTTTCTCTGCTGAAAGCTTGCAATGCAATACTGTACTGCTGGAGAAATATGGTCCTCCAGTATATATAGAGCGAAAAGGAAAGCACCGTGACGTAGATGCCCTTACATGGACATACAAAGAGTTAGATGCGGTGACGTCGAAGGTGGAAGCGCACTTCATGGAACATTAGGGCTTGCAGCTTTCTGTCAGCCCAAGCTTCCGGGGAGCAACGAGCTGCAAAGAAAATATTTGCAATCGTCAATGCCAGCATTGGAATCTCGGTTAAGGTATATTTTTTTCATTGCACGGATTCAAAACAGCGGCAACCGCCTTGCATTTTGCAGATCGACCTGCAGCGAAGAGTGTTGCACTTTTTCTGGCTTTTGCCATTTTGTAGCAGAGTGGAACTCCATATTAGGGCAAACCCGGCCGACGTCACGGCACTCCCCGTCCAAATTTGGCTCATTTTCCGGCGTGTGTGTGTCGCTCTGTCCCTGGAGTGGAAAATACTGTCTGATCGGAACCCACATCCTTAAAAAGCAGCGACGTAATGGTTACTTCTGGGCACTCTCTCATTTAACAGTGAAATTGTAAAGAAGGAAAAACATAATAATAAAAAAACGCTTCCTTCATCCACTTCCTGATTTGAAAGTAAGAATTTGTGTTTTATTTTGGTTTTTTTCTCCTCTCTCGTTAGTTCGAGAGCCATTTTGATTTCTTGCAGGAATGTTTAAGCCTGGATAAATACACTCATTGGGATAATAGCAGATGGCACCGTGGCAATTAAGAGCACCGAGGGCGAGGATTGTGACAATCAGTTTAAGAGCACATCGTACAATTACCATTCAGTCAGCTGGGCGCGATTGGAAAGTGGCACTCTCTCTCTCTCTCTTTCAACCCCCCCACCTCCCCCCCACCTCCAACCTCGGCCTGAACACACAGGCAGGTCTGCCCCGAGCTCACTGACAGATGACATTGACATTAGACCCGAGATATCAATTATTTAACAACAGTCATTTGTTTTCAAAAACACAAATCATAATTTTAAAAACAGCGAGGAGTAATTGATCTGAAATGCACAAAGTGACTGTCCTGAAATAAATACCTTTGAAGCCTTAGGATGTGGCACTGTGCATAGTTACAGCTTTATATACAATTACATTGATCTATAAACAGTATATCAACATATGTAGATATATATATATATATAAAGAAGGTCTTTAAGTGGTGTGATATACAGTGCCTAAATGGCGCACGGTATTATATCTGGCTGTAAACCATGGGTGTAAGGTGTTATTCGTGGGTGTCTTTGGACATGTGATGTTATAAGATCACTTCTTCACGTCTTAGACCCACAGCACTGCTGGTAGGCATCGGTCAGCTCTGCTGGTTGGCATCGGTCAGCTCTGATGGTTGGCATCGGTCAGCTCTGATGGTTGCCATCGGTCAGCTCTGATGGTTGCCATCGGTCAGCTCTGCTGGTTGCCATCGGTCATCCCACAGTTTCCAAGTATTTCCCAACATGCCATACATTTCAAGTTGCTATACAATCTGAAGGTCCCTCCCAATTTTTTAAAACAGATTTTTACATATTATTGAGATCAATGTATCACTGCTTTATACTGTACACAGGTTCACTGTCCACTTGCACCCCACTGGCCCTAGATAGGTTACGGTCAGAATGGCCGCATCCCAATTCCTACGTGTTAGAGACATCTGAATCAGGCCTGATGCCAGGCAGCCGTTGACAGTATGACCGGGTTGAAAATATACACAAGACTGTATTTGTTAGTGTGGCGGAATAAGGGTCTGTGCAACCACGAGCTGCTCGCCCTGACCCTAAAATGCAAGGTTGTCTTTGAGGCAGTTTCATGCTGGCTCCCACTTCATAAATACAGGTGGGTAGTCCCCGCAGACACGCCTTTGCAACACTTATAACCGTTGTTATGGTGGCGATGGAGAGTCACCCGAGACTCCCCACCCCCAGCATTGGGCACATTGGTTTGCTGACTGACAATTCAACATGACTTTGGGTCCCAGTTGACATCGATTGATGTCTGGATGGATATCCCCACGGAGGCAACGCATGTTGTGATAAAACTACAGGGACTTTGAATATCCAGGGTGAACTTGGCAGAGCTGCAAAGTGAAATGAAAGAAAAATACTGCGGATGCTGGATATCTGGAATAACAACAGAAAACGTTGGAAACACTCAGCGGGTCAGGGCAACGTCCGTGGAGAGAGAAACTGGGTGAACGTTTCAGAACTGAAACAATTAATTCTGCAAAGCTCCAATAATAACGGTAGGAAGGAGCCAAACTGCATGGAACCGTCAGTGCATTTGTTCCTAATTGTGGATATTGCCCTCCCCCCATATATATATATATATATATATATCAATGGTGCTTTGTTACGTCCCATTAACTGAACAGGTTGTGTCATAAATCTGCATTGGTTACCCCCCAACTCAGGTATTTTCCAAATGATGTGAATTGCCCCCAGACTCACTGCTTGGGCTCTGCACTGGGGCCCCATCAGGCGTCGAGTTTTAAACAGTTCTGATTCCTATTCACAATCTTTACACACAACGCTCTGCCAAGGCAATTTAAAATCAACAATATAAGCACAAACAACAGAATAACGCGCTGTGATTTTCAGTGAAATCTCCTCCATAAAATCAAACCCCAGCAAATATATGTTTTCTTTTAGCGGTGAAAGGATATGTGCACTGATCTCATCGAGGGATTCACTGCAGTTCGCTGCACACAATATCGCCTGTCAACAGTTTAATGTCCATGCAAGGTTCTATTTTTTTCTAAATAGCAGAGTCCCTAACACGTCAGTGCAACTTTCTAATTGCTAATATGGCCGGCAAATCAATAACGTTTCATGAAAGATTATATTAGCTTGGTGTTTTTTTTTTCTCCTTTTGCATATTATGCTGCTTTTTTTTTAACAAAAAGATTAGTGGTTGGTGTGGAAGGAATACGGTGCATGCAAAGCGAGCCTGAAGAGGGCAGCACTTCCAGTTGAACTTGACCGTGCTCATGTCCCGGAGGAGCGCTTGTGTTCAGCAGGCAATCATTGCATGCGGAGGAATAAAGGGATTCCCCCGAATGACGTAGTTACTTCCAATTCCACACAGGTCCAGGCAGGATTCTGGTACCTGCAGAGAAACTGACCTCCCACGCACTGTAATGGGAAGGTCTCCCAAGGCAGGCTGTTGCTCTGCTTTAAATCCCGACTCTTAAAAGGGCAATCTCTAGTCTATTAAATGGAAGGATTTTTCTTTTTGAACAGCCTAGTGGACAATATCTCAAAGTAAAAACGACAGCACGAGGTCGAGAATTATCGCTGTTCGTGCTCAGACATATGCAACGTCCTGGAATTAATTTAAAGAGTACACTTAGATTTCTGTGATTATACCAAACATACTGACATCCCAGTGGCAGATTTCACTTGTGTTTAAAGGATACAGACCTGGAACCAGAAAGGGCCATTTGCCCGTTTGTGCACACTCCCAAAAGACCGCACTATCGGTACTGTTATCGGTTGGACCCAATTTATTTAATCTGGTGTGAGAGCTGGCTAACGACGAACAAATATTCAAAACAGACGAAACTCTGAAATTTCTTCGTGACCCGTACAAGCGATTAAGTGAAAGCTCCCTAATACCAAGCTTCTGTTACAATCGATATTACTCAACCCTGGCCAATTGCATTCTTTCGATGACATTTCTGAGGTACCAGCAATGTGGGAGAATCAATGTGCTCCGTGGAGTATTTGATTTTATGAATCACTGCTCACTGGTAATTTAACCAGTTGAGCAGCACTCTGTTCACAGTGCCAGTCTTAGTCTGACAACTGCCATGTGGGGCGTTTTAGGACTGCCATCTTTTTTCCCAGAATTGGTACTTTCTGATAAGATTTCCAATAAAAACTGGTCAGTACAACCAACCTGTACTGATCACTATATACTCAATACATACATTAAGGACAATCAATTTTCACCAATCAGTATAACCAACTTATACCAAACAGAATAAACAATTATACTGGGCACGATAATCAACTTATACCGAACAGTATAAATAACTTACACCGAACAGTACCGAACGTATACCCGTCACTATAACCAAATTTTACTGGTCACCATGACTAACTTATACCGGGCACTATAATCAACTTACACTGAACAGTACCGAACTTATACCTGTCACTATAACCAAATTTTACTGGTTACTATAACCAACTTATACCTGTCACTATAACCAAATTTTACTGGTTACTATAACCAACTTATACCTGTCACTATAACCAAATTTTACTGGTCACCATAACTAACTTATACCGGGCACTATAATCAACTTACACTGAACAGTACCGAACTTATACCTGTCACGATAACCAAATTTTACTGGTTACTATAACCAACTTATACCGGGCACTATAATCAACTTACACCGAATAGTACCGAACTTATACCTGTCACTATAACCAAATTTTACTGGTTACTATCACCAACTTATACCGGGCACTATAATCAACTTACACCGAACAGTACCGAACTTATACCTGTCACTATAACCAAATTTTACTGGTTACTATCACCAACTTATACCGGGCACTATAATCAACTTACACCGAACAGTACCGAACTTATACCTGTCACTATAACCAAATTTTACTGGTTACTATCACCAACTTATACCGGGCACTATAATCAACTTACACCGAACAGTACCGAACTTATACCTGTCACTATAACCAAATTTTACTGGTCACTATAACCAACTTTTACCCGTCACTATAACCAAATTTTACTGGTCACTATAACCAACGTATACCCGTTACTATAACCAAATTTTACTGGTCACTATAACCAAATTTTACTGGTCATTATAACCAACTTATACCTGTCACTATAACCAAATTTTACTAGTCACTATAACCAACTTATACCCATCACTATAACCAATTAATACTGACCAATATAACCAACTTGTACTGACCAGTGCAAGCAACTTCTACCAATCATTATAACCAACTTATGCTGACCAATATAACCAACTTATACCGATCAGTACAACCAACTTATACTGGTCACTATAACCAACTTTTACCAATCGGTATAACCAATTGTACTGATCAGTACAACCAACCTGTATCGATTATTACATACATTGAGTACAACCAACTTGTACCAATCAGTATAACCAATGGAATGTGTGCAGGTTTCATTTAACCAGTGCATGATTCCCTCCAAGCAGATTCCAACACATGAATCTGTATATCAACATGACCTCTAACTTTCAGCATTTTAAAGAACCGTTTAACAGCTGGAATACAGAACACAGCTTAGTTGATAAAGATAAAATCAGAAAGGCTAAGAGCAAGAAATATCTTAACTGGAGATAGAATAAGTTGTTCAACAGAAGGTGAAGGAGGCCGTGCTGACAATGAGAGATCTGCCCCCGAGCCTCTGCAACCATCTGAGAATTGACAAGAGTGGTCTCATTAACTCTTGGTCCAATTTGCCTACCTTAAGGGATCTCCTTGACTCTGTCTGGTGCTTGGGTGAGATTGGCAACCCATTTTGTTCAAGATCATAGAATCATACAGCACAGAAGGAGGCCATTCGGCCCATCGTGCCTGTGCTGGCTCTTTGGAAGAGTTATCCAATTAGCCCCACTCTCCTGCTCTTTCCTCATCGCCCTGAAAATTTAAAAGTATTTATTCAATTCCCTTTTGAAAGTTACTATTGAATCTTCTTCCACCGCCCTTTCAGGCAGTGCATTCCAGATCGTTACAACTCGCTGCGTAAAAAAAATTCTCCTCATCTCCCCCCTGGTTCTTTTGCCAATTATCTTAAATCTGTGTCCTCTGGTTACCAACCCTCCTGCCAGTGGAAACAGTTTCTCCCTATCCACTCTATCAAAACCCCTCATAATTTTGAATCACTCAATTAAACCTCCCCATAACCTTCTCTGCTCGAAGGAGAACAATCCCAGCTTCTCCAGTCTCTCCACATACCTGAAGATCCCCCAACCCTAGTACCATTCCAGTAAATCTCCTCTGCACCCTTTCCAAGGCTTTGACAAACTTTCAATAGAAGATGTGAACCAGTGTCCCACCAGTGTTTAGCACTCATGCCATCGTGTTGCTGAATGTAGTGTAGATTTCAGATCGCTATTTTGTCAAACAGCCCAGGAGAGGCCTGAATGTCTTAAAATTTTACTGTCTGACTTAAAATTTATCCTGCATCTGGGAACAATAAAGCTTCTGCATTAATCACAACTTTAAAATAACTAAATGTGAAATATTTTCTGCCAAACTTATAGATGAAATAGCTGAAACAATACATTTCTATATCAGTCATAAATGAACGAATATCATCAATTTATAAATTATTGCCATTGCATTTTCTTTACAGCAAGGAAACTGTTGCATTAGTAATTCCAAGTGTAGCCTGACCTCAAAGAAGGAAAAGAAGAGAGAAATTAGCTATAATTTCAAGCAATCAAACCTCTTTCAGTGGCATCAAACTGTATATAATATATACTGGGCAATTTCCCTGTAATCATCTGCAAATTATTTCTCAATAAACCTGCAGCAGTGACGTCAGAGGGAAGTTTAAAGCCCTTCCATGAACATTATACTGCCCAGCTCTCATGTGGTATTGATTAAAATAGTGGCATTTCAACCAACATTAATAGCAATTATGAACTTAATTACATGCACAAACTTGTTCTGTATGCGTTATATAAAAAAATAACATGCAGCAGGGACTCATGTTAGGGCTTTAATCTGATCTATGGGTTCAGTTCATGGTTCGAGGTCTGCTTCTGTGGCGAACTCCTGATTAATCTATAACCTCTTCATTCATTCTCTGCTGATCATTATTCCATATACAATACTGCACCTCCTATGGCTCTGCAGCAGCCTTGGATCGGTGGTAGCAATCTTGCCTCAGAAAGTTGTGTGTTGAAGCCCCACTCCAGGACTTGAACGCATGGGCCTAGAGGTTCAATGACATTGTGCCCGTTTTACAGACATAAAAAGGACACAAAAGAGGCCAATATGGCGAGCAGCGTGTGCGTGCACATTCCGAGCCAGAAGTGCGTCACCTGTCTTATTGGGATAGACATCAAAAGAGACATCCAGGCCCCATGCCTGAATCAGGCATTACGCCCTTTGCAGATGCAAATAAGTGGGCCTAACGCCTGTATGATGCCCCCTTTACCAAATTAGTTTGACCTGAATATAGCTGGCCCAGTAAAATGTGATCTACCTTTGCTCTAACCGGTGGTCCTTAAAGGGACCACAGCAGGCCACCACCAAAAAGGAAAATATTGTAAAATATACTTACCCCAATGTGGAGTCAGAAAGAGCAGGAGTGCTCCTTCTGACTCCACTGCAGCTCCAAAGATGGTTACTGGCTCCCGCTCGGCCCCCTCCTGATTGCTGCCCCCCTCCCTCTCCTGGTCGCTACCCCCCTCCCGATCGCTGCCACCCTCCCTTTCTCGATCGCTGTCCCCCTCCTTCTCCTGGCCGCCATCCCTCCCAGTCACCCCCTCTCCCTTGCACTCGCTTCCCCCCGCCCCTCCTCACCTCTCCCTGTACCTACCTGAGGCATGCAGTGGCCAGAAACTGCAATCCTCTTTGCTGGAGAGCTGCCCGGTGACGCCCAGAAGGTGCTCACCGGTTTCACATAAATGGAGACCCGAGGCCCAATATTGGGTGGGCCTCGGGCCTACCCGTCCCAGTGCGAACCAATGTCTAGGCCATAATCTCAGCTGACACTTCAGTGCAGTGCTAAGGGAGTGCTGCACCATCTGATGTGCTGGCTTTCAGATGAGATGTTAACCGAAGGCCCTGTCTTCCGTCTCAGGTGGATATAAAAGATCTTATGCTACCACTTGAAGAAGAGCACAGGAGTTCTCCCAATATCCTGGCCAACAGTTATACCAAGATCAACAACACTAAAATAGTTAATTCGTCATTTATCACATTGCTGTTTGTGGGACCTTGCTGTGCGCAAATTGTCTGCCATGATTCACAACAGTGACTGCACTTTAAAAAGTAATTCATTGGTTGTGAAGTGCTTTATAAATGCAAGTTCTTTCCAGGTTGTCACTTTTGGGACAATTAGTCATATTAATTTCTGCAACATTCTCTAAAGAAAGAGTAGAAATAAGTTGCAATGAGAGAGTGATCAGATTTTTTTTTAGTGATGTTAGTTTTAATGATCTTGGTTGAGGTATAAATATAGGCCAGGACACCGAGGAGAACTCTCCTGCTCTTCTTCAAAATAATGTTATGGGACCTTGAACATCCACCTGAGAGGGCGGATGGGGCCTCGGTTTAACACCTCATCTGAAAGACGGCACCTCCAACAGTGCAGCACTCCCTTCGCACTGCACTGGGAGTGTCAGCCTGGATTATGTTCTCAAGTCTCTGGAGTAGAACTTGAACCCACAACCTTCTGGATTCAGAGTCAAGAGTGCTACCCGCTTAGCCATGGCTGACACCGAATAAACAGAGAGCACCAGAAATGGATTCAGTTCAACCCACATTTGAACAGACGTTTCCCCAGGGCCCCATTATGAAACAGTATCTGTGCAACGTCAAATTGTGTTGCTGACTGACGTCTTGGACACACTGTGAACAATTTTCTTTCATGCACCCTGTTCTGAATGGCTTGTACTTGAATAAATAGCCTTGCTTTGTAAAAATAGAAATCTTCTATTTTATCAAAATAAATATTGCACGTGGTACCCAACTTCCAACCGGCCAGGAGTCCCTGCACAGTCAGGGCCCATTTGCCAAAATAAACACAACCACAGAGCTGACATTCTCTTCTTGTTTTGAAAGTGGGCAAAATGCCCGTTTTCTCTTTTGTCAAGATTAACAAATCATCGAGAAAACCGTGGGAACCCACGTGCTTGAAATGTTCGATTCCTAAGAATGGAATACCATTAGCGGCAGCGAGAAATCCCAGCACCCAAGCTCGATGCACCTACAATAATGATCAATTAATGCTTTTCATGCAGCAAATGAATCATTTTGCTGATATAAATATCAGCATGTCCAATAATTTAGCCACGGAGTGGATCAGCACCAGTAGTGAAAATTATGTTTTATGAATCAGGACCTGCAAGACTTAGTGAACGCTACTGCTTTGCACCAGGCAGCATCTCCCCACAGCGATGCAGGAACCATTGTGTCTTATGGAATGTTTGATCACTCAATCTTTACCCATACCAAGAACCACCAAACCTATTCCCAACCAGGAGTCATTTGTCTCAAGTGTAACTGTTTTGACTCAATTTGTTCCATATATTCACTACTTTATGAGGAGATGGCTTCTTCTAATCTTCAGCCCCATTTGAGGCTTGTTTGCCTCTGAGTCAGGAGGTTACATAAGAACATAAGAAATAGGAGCAGGAGTAGGCCAATCGGCCCCTCGAGCCTGCTCCACCATTCAATAAGATCATGGCTGATCTGATCCTAATCTCAAATCTAAATTCATGTCCAATTTCCTACCCGCTCCCCGTAACCCCTAATTCCCTTTACTTCTAGGAAACTGTCTATTTCTGTTTTAAATTTATTTAATGATGTAGCTTCCACAGCTTCCTGGGGCAGCAAATTCCACAGACCCACCACCCTCTGAGTGAAGAAATTTCTCCTCATCTCAGTTTTGAAGGAGCAGCCCCTTATTCTAAGATTATGCCCCCTCGTTCTAGTTTCACCCATCCTTGGGAACATCCTTACCGCATCCAACCAATCAAGCCCCTTCACAATCTTATATGTTTCAATAAGATCGCCTCTCATTCTTCTGAACTCCAATGAGTAGAGTCCCAATCTACTCAACCTCTCCTCATATGTCCACCCCCTCATCCCCGGGATTAACCGAGTGAACCTTCTTTGAACTGCCTCGAGAGCAAATATGTATTTTCTTAAGTATGGAGACCAAAACTGTATGCAGTATTCCAGGTGCGGTCTCACCAATACCTTATATAAGTGCAGCAATACCTCCCTGTTTTTATATTCTATCCCCCTCGCAATAAAAGCCAACATTCCATTGGCCTTCTTGATCACCTGCTGCACCTGCATACTAACTTTTTGATTTTCTTGCACTTGGACCCCCAGATCCCTTTGTACTGCAGTACTTTCCAGTTTCTCGCCATTAAGATAATAACTTGCTCTCTGGTTCTTCCTGCCAAAGTGCATAACCTCACATTTTCCAATATTGTGTTGCATCTGTCAAATCTCCGCCCACTCACCCAGCCTGTCTATATCCCCCTGTAGGTTTTTTATGTCCTCCTCACTTTCCACTTCCCCTCCCATCTTTGTATCATCTGCAAACTTTGATATGTTACACTCGGTCCCCTCCTCCAAATTGTTAATATAGATTGTAAAGAGATGGGGACCCAGCACCGACACCTGCGGAACACCACTGGCTACTGGTTGCCAGTCCGAGAATGAACCATTTATCCCAACTCTCTGCTTCCTGTGAGATAACCAATCCTCCACCCATGCCAGAATATTACCCCCAATCCAGTGATTCTTTATCTTGAGCAATAATCTTTTATGTGGCACCTTGTCGAATGCCTTCTGGAAGTCTAAATACACTACGTCCACTGGTTCCCCTTTATCCACCCTGTATGTTATGTCCTCAAAGAACTCAGGCAACTTTGTGAGACATGACTTCCCCTTCTTAAAGCCATGCTGACTTTGTCCTATTAAATTATGTTTATCCAAATGTTCCGCTACTGTCTCCTTAACAATAGATTACCCACCACAGATGTTAGGCTAACTGGTCTATAATTTCCAGCCTTCTGCCTACTACCCTTTTTAAATAAGGGTGTTACATTAGCAGTTTTCCAATCTGCCGGGACCTTTGCCGAGTCCAGAGAATTTTGGAAAATTATTACCAAAGCATCCACAATCCCTACTGCCACTTCCCTCAAGACCCTCGGATGTAAGCCATCAGGTCCAGGGGATTTATCCGCCTTGAGTCCCATTAATTTACTGAGTACCAATTCCTTAGTGATTTTAATCGTATTTAGCCCCTCCCCCCCTAGAGCCCCCTGTTTGTCCAGTGTTGGGATAGTCTTAGTGTCCTTTACCCTAAAGACTGAAACAAAATATTTGTTCAGCATTTTTGCCATCTCCATGTTATGGGTTCAGGTCCCACTCCAGGGACTTGAGCACAAATTCTAGGCTGACACTCCAGTGCAGTAGTGAGGTGTCGTCTTTCAGGTGAGATATTAATGTGAGGTCCGTCTGTCTTCTTAGGTGGATGGAAAAGATCCCATGGCACAATTTCGAAGAAGAGCAGGGGAGTTCTCCCCTGTGACCTGGCCAATGTTTACCTCTCAACCAACATGACAAAAAACAGATTATCCAGTCATTATCACATTGCTGTTTGTAGGACCTTGCTGTGAGCAAATTGGCTGCAGCATTTCCTACATTACAACAGTGACTACAATTCTCAAGTACTTCATTGGCTGTAAAGCACTTTGGGGCATCCTGAGGTCATGAAAGGTGCTGTAGAAATGCGAGTATTTCTTTTTCTTTCTTGTTAATTGTAAAAATGGGCCCTCTAATCCTATGTTCTAAGTCCAGCCATTAAACTCTTCCTCTTAGCATTTTAAAGACCTGGACTATCCCTCAGTCAATCTTTTGTTTTCTGGTGAAAGCAAGCTCAGCTCTGCGAGTCTCGTCACACAACTTAGAGCCCTATCCCAGAATCATTGCCACTCATCTCTGAACCCTCTCCATGCATCATAGGCCCGGAATTTCCTCAGAGCTGCTCCCGCTCCCTACCGTAACTTCCGGCAAACTCGTGGTACCGGAGCAGGAGCAGCTCCGAGGAAATTCTGGGCCAATATCTTTTTCAAGGTAGGGTGCCCAAAGTTGCACACAATATTTGATACATGGTCTCATCTATAAAAGGTTAGAATAATGTCCTTAGCCATAATCTCAGGAACATTGTTACCTGAAGGTAAATCTGTCGTTCACAACGTAACAACAATCCATCGTCAAGAATATCAAGGACTATAAATGCCAATATTGCACTCACTGTGTGGTGGAAAGATACATGGACATAAGCAACACTGGGTAAAAGATTCAAATGCAACTTCCATAGTTTGGTGACAAAATAGAGGTTTATAACATGCTAACGATGAATCATTTTCTACTGTGAAAATAGCTAATGAAGAGCTGAGCGTTAACAGAAATTACATTTTGAGGCATGGTCGTGGAGTTTGTTTGGGAATGCGGGATTTTATCGTGTCTTGGTGCCACCTTCGCTGCCAATTGGATCAGTCCTTAAGCTATCTGCTAACGCGCATTAGCGCAAAGAGATCTGTATTCAGCCAATTGCCAGTAACAACAGTGCTTCATCTAACAGTTTAAGTATGATTTATATCATCAACACCACTTAAGTGTATATTTAAGTGATTAATTTAGTAATCCCAGAGTGTACGATACAATGAATGGCTTGTATGCACTGAGCAAACACAAAAGCTACTAACTGTGTTCTGGGCATTAAAACCAATGGAGCATATCAGTGATTTTACTGTAAATGCTGCTCCTGTGCTGTCACACTCTGTAAGTCTCCGAGTCAGTTCCCCAGTGTTGGCCTTAGCAATGTTTAAACGTTTCAAAAACCTCTAGAAACACTGAGGAACAAAAAGGACATTGAGGATGATGATTATTCTTTTTGATAATTTTTTTTAATATATAAAAAAAGATAATAATTATGACTACTGGACAATTACCTTCAATAATTTTGTTGGATGTGGTTTCTCAGCTCTTTGTGAGATTATGCTAATCTAACTGAACTCACTCCCCTTCATTGTGACCCCACATTATTGCCAACACTTCAAAATAAATGACTGAACTGTCAAACTTTGAAGGGAAACTATCCTCACAAAAAGTGTTTGACAATTTTGTTTTATTCAGAGCGGATAAAAGAGACACATATTTTCATTACAGTGGCATCCCCTGCAAGTGATAGGATACTGATGGAATTTATATTGTTGCATTGTGCGTTCTTCGCAAATGAAAGTTCTGCCTTTTTAAACCTGCTAGAAAATTGAACCTTACCACGATGTAAAGATAAAACTGCTCTGTATCATTCAATGGAAACAAGCATAAGTTATTGCTCGAGGCCCGTGGAGATTTTTCCAGCCTTGGCTCAGTGGTGGTGCTCTCACCTGAGTCAGAAGGTCGTAGAGTCCTGTTCCACTCCAGTGAATTGGGCAAATAATGTAGGCTGCCACTTCAGTGCAGTACTGAGGGAGTGCTGCATTGACAGTTGCTGTCTTTCAGGTGAGATTAAAACCACGATCCCGTCTGCCTGCACAGGTGGACGTAAAAGATCTCGTGGTGCGATTTGAAGAAGAGCAGAGGAGTTCTCCCAATACCCTGGCCTCCATTTATCCCTCAACCAGCGTCACCAAGAACAGATTTATCTCACCGTTGTTTGTATGAGCTTGCTGAGAGAAAAGGGGAGAAAATGGGGGAAAAGTTTCAAAATCTTTAAAATCTTGTTTATGATTGATTCGTTTTGTTGTTGTGTAGTGGTAATGACATCATTGGGAAAGTGTTTTAAAGGGGATATTGAGTTCAAAAGGACAAGGGAGCTCAAGTAACATGCATAACAACAATAAGAATAACTTGCATTTACATAGTGCCTTTAATGCAGTAAAACATCCCAAAGCGCTTCCCAAGAGCGTAATCGGACAAAAATTAACACCGAGCCAAAGGAGATATTAGGACAGGTAGGCATAAAGGAGCATCTTAAAGGAGGAGAGAGAGGCGGAGAGGTTTAGGGAGGGAATTCCAGAGCTTAGGGCCTAGGCAGCTGGCCACCAATGGTGGAGGGAAGAAAATCAGGGATTTGCAAGGGGCAAGAATTGAAGGAGGCAGAGATCTCGGAGGGTTGTAGGGCTGGAGGAGGTTGCAGAGATAGGGAGGGGCGAGGCCATGGAAGGATTTGAAAACAATGACGAGAATTTTAAAATCGAGCTGTTGCTGGACCGGGAGCCAATGTAGGTCAGCGAGCACAGGGGGTGATGGTGAACTGGACTTGGTACCAAGTCCCGTTCACCATCACCCCCTGTGCTCGCTGACCTACACTGCAGCAGAGTTTTGGATGAGCTCAAGTTTACGGAGGGTGCAAGGTGGGAGGCCGGCCAGGAGAGCATTGGAATAGTCGAGTCCAGAGGTAACAAAGGCTTGAATGAAGGTTTAAGCAGCAGATGAGCTGAGGCAGGGGCGGAGACGGAGGTGGAAGTAGGCGGTCTATTTACAGAGGTGGAAGTAGGCGATCATGATGAAGGAGAGGATAAAGGGTTGGAAGCTCATCTCAGGGTCAAATAGGATGCCAAGGTTGCAAACTGTCTGGTTCAGCCTCAGACAATGGCCAGGGAGAGGGATGGAGTCGGTGGCTAGGGAACGGAGTTTGTCATGGGGACCGAAGACAATGGCTTCGGTCTTCCCAATATTTAAATGGAGGAAATTTCTGCTCATCCAATACTGGATGTCAGACAAGCAGCGTGACAAATCAAAAGCAGTGGAGGAGTCGAGAGAGGTGGCGGTGAGGTAGAGCTGCGTGTTGTCAGTGTACACGTGGAACCTGACGTGTTTTTGGATGAGAACTGAAATGGCACAATTGCTGAAGCATCCTTTGATAATAATTGGATCTCTGCTGATGTAAATTCAGCTCTCTCACACAACTGGGTTCAGGACTTCTCTGAGTGAGTTCATCTGTATTCAGGCGAAACACTCAACAGAAAAATAATCGAAACCAAAAAAAATAGCAAATTTAATCTTAATTTTTTACACTTTTTTTTTGCAACAACTTGCATTGATATAGCACTTTCAACGGAGAAAAGCATCCCAAGGTACTTCACAGAGGTATAATCAAAGAAATGAATGCTGGGCCAATGAAGGAGATTTTAGAAGTGGTGACTAAAAGCTTGGTCAAAGAGATGGGTTTTAAGACAGGTCTTAAAGGAGGAGAGAGAGGTGGAGAAGTTTAGGGAGGGAATTCTAGAGCTTAAGACTTAGACAGCTCACAAAAGAACAGTGATGCTTCATTACTTTGCTTGAAAGAAAGAAGAAACAAAGACTTCCATTTATACAGTGCCTTTCACGACCTCAGGATGTTGCAAAGTGCTTTACAGTCAGTGAAGTATTTTTGAAGTGTAGTCAATGTGGTAATGTTGGAAACGAGGCAGCCAATTTGCACACAGCAAGCTCCCACGAACAGCAATGAGATAATGAGCTGGTAATCTGTTTTAGTGATGTTGGTTGAGGGATAAATATTGGCCAGGACACCGGGGAGAACTCCCCTGCTCTTCATCAAAATAGTGCCATGGATCTTTTACGTCTACTTGGTTTACTGTCTCATCCATTAGATCATGAAGGCTAACCCACAGGGAGGGGCATCACTGCTTGGCCTGATAGTGTCTTCGCTCCATGTCAACACACGCGCACTTTCCAACAGGCGTAACTGAATAGTGATAAGGAGTTGGACCCCTGGCTGGACTTCCTCCTTCCTGATCTATTGTAGCACCTCGCTCCCGTCCTGGCAGAGGTCAGCTTGCACAACACATCTGGGATCAAAACTGGGACCTTCTAGTTTGTATGGTTCAGCCACATCCTGCCTTTACCAGGTGGGCCAGTTGCGACTTACTTTTGAAGAGCTGGGGATGCTGATGTGACAGGGCAGTAATGTTGATACTCCATGCACAGCACCACAGAGTGGCCCAAGAGATGCCCTTAGCTGGGATTCCTGAATGATATGTTCTTGACATTAGCTGCGCCATTGGGCAGAGATGTAGAGTGAAGGTCAGGTGTTTACCTCACAGGGAGCAGGAACCATTCTGGGTCGCTCCTGCAAACCTCCTCCAGACTGGGCCTGAGAGCAAGTTATCTGGCTGCCCATTAAGCTGGGCACAGTGCGTGGCACAGAGAGAGCCAGAGAAAGAAAAAGGGACAAAGTAACGGACTTTAGGGGGAAAGATAGGAGCAAACATGGGAACAGGAGAAGGCCATTTAGCCCTTCAAGCCTGTTCCGCTATTCAATTAGATCATGGCTGATCTGTAACTTAACTCCATCTACCTGCCATGGCTCCATTTCCTTAATACCCTTGTCTAACAAAAAGAACCGGGGGAGATGAAGAGTTTTTTTTTATGCAGCGAATTGTTATGATCTGGAATGCACTGCCTGAAAGGGTGAGGGAAGCAGATTCAATATTAACTTTCAAAATACTTGAAAAGGGATAATTTACAGCGAAATGGGGAAAGAGCGGGCGAGTGGGACGAATTGGATTCTATGAATAAAGGAACAGGAATAGGCCATTCAGTCCCTCGAGCCTGTTCCACCATTCAATTACATCATGGCTGATCTGTATCTCAACTCTATTTACTTGCCAGGGTTCCGTATCCCTTAATACTCTTACCTAACAACATTCCATCAATCTCAGTTTTGAGATTTTCAATTGGCTCCCAACCTCAACAGCTTATTGCGGGAGAGAGTTCCAGATTTCCACTCCCCTTTGTGTGAAGAAGTGCTTCCTGACATCACCCCTGAACGGCCTAGCTCTAATTTTAAGGTTACACCCCCTTGTTCTAGACTCCCCCCTCTGGAGGAAATAGTTTCTCTCTATCTACCCTATCAAATCCTTTGATCATCTTAAACACCTTAATCACCCCTTAATCTTCTGTACTCGAGGTAATACAAGCCTAGTCTATGCAACCTGTCCTCATAATTTAACTCTTTTCGCCCCAGTATCATTCTGGTGAATCTGCGCTGCATCCCCTCCAAGGCCAATATATCCTTCCTGAGGTGCGGTGCCCAGAACTGAACGCAGTACTCCGGATGGCCTCTGTAATGGCTCAGTTGGTTAAGGCAGTGAGTAGCTGAGTCGTACGGACCAGGAAGGTACAAGGCTTGGACCCTGGGAAGCGATAGCTGCAACACAGTTGGCCTCAGTACTTTTGCACAAGGGAGGGGAAAATTGAGAAGGATTACACTTCCTGATTGCTACCAAGCACGCCCTTGCCGGAAGGGGGAGGATTGAACACGCCCCCTTGGGTCAAACAGCGTTCCAACAATCACTGTTGGGATACTCACAGGGAGAATGCTCATTTGGGCAACTTTCCCCATGGAACCCGACCTCCGCAAAGACTGAATGCCTTCAGGTGAGGAAAAGGGAAGGGGAGAAAACTGGCAGGACAAAGGGTCCTGATGATGAGTTTCTCTCCAACCTTCCACCACTTTGAACAGGATGGAACGGCTGAATAAGACTGTTGGCTGAGCCCTCTGCCTGTTGAACTGCAATTTTATTCATGACTAAATTCTGTTGCTCTTTTTCTTATGTGCACCGTGCAGTGAGTGAAGGGCATGACGATGGTACAACATGCTGAAAGGGGGAGTCCATTGTTCAATCAACAAACTGCGCTGAGAGCAACCAGTGAAAAGATCCCACACATCTGTGTTGGTCTGGTTGACTGGTTCCAGAAAGTTTATGCAAATGTTGCTCTCTGGTTAATGGACTTCTCAATAATCAGCTGCTGCTCTGTTTAAGAGCTACTTTGACTTGGAACATTTTGCGTAAGGGTTCCGGTATTTATTTTCCAACCTCAGCGATGGTCTTAGAGCCAGTGCTCCCTTTGAACTGTTTTGCTGCCCTTGCAATGCACTTCAATGGCAGATGCAACTGATTTCCTAGAGCCATGCACTGAAGAGGATGGTATACTGTGGGACAAAAGCTGATTTGTTAAATATTTGTAATGGTGGGGTGTGTTTCCATACATAACAACGGTCACTCCACTTCAAAGTAATTAATTTCAGGGCTGATTCACACTTCCAGGAGGGAGTGGCGTTCAGAGAGGACACACAGTGGGAAGTTGTGAGTGTGCAGCCTGTGATCTTTTGCCATGTGCCTCCTGTGAGCACAGAACCAGCCCTTGCACATGAAGTGCTTTGAGGTATCTCAAAGAGATGTCATATCAATTTGCACACATCAAGGTCCGACAAAACAGCAAGGTGATAGTGACCAGGTCATCTGTTTCTAGCATCAAAAGTGGAGCAGAGGAAGGGAGGATGCAAAAACAGACCAAAGTCGTTAGAGCTGAGGGCACCAGCACAAAGGCCGGAGGCGGTTGCAGAGGTAGGGAGGGAGGGATGGGCAAGCCTGTAGAGGGATGTGTGAATGAGGATAAAAATTTTGAATGCAATGTGTTGGCAAACAAAAAGCCAGAGAAGATTAGTGATGACGGGGATCATGGGAGAATGGGACTTAGTGCAGAATAAGTTGTGGGTGGCAAAGTTTTTGGATGAGTTGTCATCTAGCTAGGATGGAGTTTGGGAAGTCAATGAGGAGAATATTGGAGACGTGGGGCCTGAAGGTGACATTGGTCAGGTTTTGGCAGCAGTGGGATGAGCTGAGGGCATCGACAGGAATGGAAAGGCTCAACATGAGCTCCCAAACTGGCTCAAACGGTTAGGCAGGCAGGTTGTAGGTTTCATTCCCTGTCTGCTCAGGTTGCTGATCTTAGTCAGGGCAGCCATTGGGAATGATGGAATTGGCTTCGGATTCAGAAGTGAAAATCAGGTAAGATTCCTGCTTCTCATCACTATCCAGTGCACCTGTGTGGACAGGAAATGAGGATAGGATCCAGTTTGCTGCAATGCCCCTTACAATTGAGTTGCCTGTCTAGGCGCACACATGCAGTATCACCACTTGAGTGAAGTACTGGAGCAATGCTGGGACTATACCCCATAACCAGCAAGAGTCAATGACTTCAAGATTGGAGGGGAGAAAATTAGATGAAATAAAAATGATCTGTGTATAACTGAAGTACTTTTGGTAAACACATCCCTGGACCTGCTACTCATTATTGCCTTATATCACTGCCTTCTTCATGGCTGCCAGTGATGACATGAGGATGAAGATTTCGAATTTGATGTGCTGAGAGACAAAGAGCCAATGGAAGATAGTGAAGACAGGAATCATGGAGGAATAGGATTTAGTGCAGAGTAAGTGTCGGTGCTCGGTGAGCTTTTATTTGGATCAAAGGAGGTGGTTTTCTGTGCCTGGGACTGATCTTGCTACCTGTTCTTTTCTTTAATTGCCCCTCTCCATCCTTTGGAGATGGATGATGAGGTGACCCTACCAAGGACCTTGCGAAACTCATTGATTGAAGGGGTTTGGGGGCACCGGGATTCTGACTCAGGCCCTCTGAACAGAGGCTCTATTAATCTAACACCAGAACAAGCAGGCATGGTTTTAAAATTCAAATGAGATGATCGCCTAACTATTCTTACCGTGTATACTGTGACACAAACAGCAACAGTGGCACAAAATGCAGTTGTGTGCACAATGGCGTGAAAGATTTATTCCATTTGGCAGCATGAAGCGGAGTTTCACATCTCTAAATTAAGGTTTGTATCTTTATTTTTGGTGGACTTTTGTGTCAGTACAGCAGAGATTATATTGGTACCCTGGAGAGGAGACAGCCTCACAGAGCGCAGGAAGGTTAAAGGGGCTTTTTAACTTCATGGTCACAAAGTTTGCAAATCCTTTTTTTGCGAAAACAAGACTGAGGCGTTTTGGAGGTGCCTGGCCCCTTGAAATCAAAGGTGCAAATGTGGCAGCATTTGCATTGTGGGGACCGAGATTACGTTTGGGGGGCAGTGGGCCGGGAGGGGGGGGTGGTGAGGGGTAAGAGTAAAAGTATTGTGTGCTGCTAACAGTAGAAAAGAACATGATACTTGGCTTGTACTCACAGAGTTGCGAAAACATAATTCAGTGCCATCAAGAAGGCAATAAAATCTAGGCCCATAATCTTGGGAAGATAAAGCCTAGTGGAGAGTCCTCTTTGTGTGACAGGATGCGATGGAAATAAAAGTTGCTATTTAAGAACTGGACTTGACTGTAGCAGGAATGGCTAATGTCAAAACTGCAACAATAAGAAATTATTAAAGGACTGCTCAGAAGAGCAATTTGTGTCTTTCCGAATTCTACTTCATTAGATTCAACGGCACTTCAAATTTAATTACATTAGAAGTTGGAAAGTACGATTAGGTGTGTCATCTGGAAAAAAAATGAAGATGGTTTCGAAATAAATGCCGGGGGCAGACCCCACCCTCAAAACAAGTTCTGCAGTTGAGTTCTGCAGGCCTCCCCCGCGCTAATGTAAAATCATCATATTACCAATCCCAAGGGTTTAGACTGACTGAGTAAACAGACCAAGAATAGACTGGTAAGAGACTGCTTTATTCCAGGGAGATTTTAAACCAAAGATGCTTCTCAGGCTGCGGAGGTTCCTGGTACACTGTATTATGCTGCTCCGGCCACACTCAACCTTACCTGCTTCAAAAAAGGGTGCAAGGATAAACCCGGCAACTACAGGCCAATCAGTTTAACTTCAGTGGTGGGGAAGCTTTTAGAAACAAGAATCCAGGACAAAATTAATAGTCACTTGGACAAGTGTGGATTGATAAAGGAAAGCCAGCACAGATTTGTTAAAGGCAAATTGTGTTTAACTAACTTGATTGAGTTTTTTGATGAGGTAACAGAGATAGTTGTTGAGGGCAGTGTGGTTGATGATGTGTATATGAACTTCCAAAAGACGTTTGATAAAGTGCCACATAATAGGCTTGTCAGCAAAATTGAAGCCCATGGAATAAAAGGGGCAGTGGCAGCATGGATACGAAATTGGCTAAGTGACAGGAAACAGAGAGTAGTGGTGAACGGTTGTTTTTCGGACTGGAGGAGGGTATACAGTGGTGTTCCCCAGGGATCGGTACTAGGACCACTGCTTTTCTTGATATATGTTGATAACTTGGACTTGGGTGTACAGAGCATAATTTCAAAATTTGCAGATGACACAAAACATGAAAGTGTAGTAAACAGTGAGGAGGATAGTGATAGACTTCAAGAGGATAGAGACAGGCTGGTGGAATGGGCGGACACATGGCAGATGAAATTTAACACAGAGAAGTGCAAAGTGATACATTTTGGCAGGAAGAATGCGGAGAGGCAATAGAAACGATATGGTATAATTCTAAAGGGGGTGCAGGAACAGAGAGACCTGTGGCTATATGTGCATAAATCTTTGAAGGTGGCAGGACAGGTTGAGAGAGCAGTTAAAAAAGCATACGGGATCCTGCCTTTATAAATAGAGGCACAGAGTACAAAAGCAAGGAAGTTATGTTGAACCTTTATAAAATGCTGGTTCGGCCACAGTTGGAGTATTGTGTCCAATTCTGGGCACTGCACTTTAGGAAGGAGGTGATGGCCCAGAGAGGGTCCAGAAAAGATTTACTAGAATGGTTCCAGGGATGAGAGACTTCAGTTACGTGGATAGACTGGAGAAGCTGGGGTTGTTCTCCTTAGAGCAGAGAAGGTTGAGAGAAGATTTGATAGAAGTGTTCAAAATCATGAAGGGTTTAGATAAAGTAAATAAGGAGAAATTGTTCCCATTGGCGGAAGGGTCGAGAACCAGAGGACACAGGTTTAAGGTGATTGGCAAAGGCGACATGAGGAGAAACATTTTTACGCAGTGTGTAGTTATGATCTGGAATGCGCTGCCTGAAAGGGTGGTGGAAGCAGATTCAATTGTGGCTTTCAAAAAAAAATTGGATAAATACTTACAGGGAAAAAATTGCAGGGCTACGAGGAAAGAGCGGGGGAATGGGACTAACTGGATTGCTCTTACAAAGAACTGGCAGGGGCTCGATGGGCCAAATGGCATCCTTCTGTGCTGTAATCATTCAATGATTCTATGACCGTTGCTTTAAAAGGTGCAGGAAAGTCTCATAAACTGAGTAAAAAGAAAAAAACAAAGAACTTGCATTTATACAGCGCCTTTCACGACCTCAGGATGTCCCAAAGCGCTTCACAGCCAATGAAGTATTTTTGAAGTGTAGCCACTGTTGTAATGCAGGAAAGGCGGCAGCCAATTTGCGCACAGTAAGATCCCACAAAGAACAATGTGATAATGGGCAGATAATCTGTTTCAGTGATATTGGTTGAGGGATACATATTGGCCAGGACACTGGAGAGTAGTACTGTGTATCGCTGTGCAAACACTCTAAACTAAACTGCAATGTTTCAAATAGAATTATTGACATGTGATAAACAATTGCCAGAGGTTTTTTTTCAGCCAATCAATTTACTTCTTGCTGAACCTACATGTAGGGGATCTGGATTGCACAATGGGTTAGGCGCTGATCTTTGACCTCTGGGTCTCGGGTCTAAATCTACCTCGGACTAATGGGATGATAGTTTTCTCTGTCTCCTGACTGTAAGGGCCTTCCTGAAATGGGTTTGGGCAGCCTCAATCCAGCAGGGAACTGGGCACCAATTGGTACTGAATTAGCAGTCTCATTCAGATAGAAGAATAAGACAGTGTGGGAATTGGGGAAAAATTAAGCTTGCTCTTCTGAGGTTGAGTTAAGAGCTGCCAACTCTGGTTGAACGTATTCCTGGAGGTTTCATCACATGGCCTCCTGCCTCCAGCTGCCCCGCCCCCACGCTCCTGCCATTGGTCGTCCGACATGTCCATCCTCGTGGTGCACCACCTTCTGACACCAACTGAACTCTTTACTACCCGATTGGGTGATTTTTCACTGGGCGTCAACAGCCTTTTTATAACTAATAAACAAAAGCGTTAAAGGAAAATTTAAAGAAAAACATTTTTTTTAATTGCCCCTATGAATTTTCTCCTGGGTTTGCTCACAGCGGTGTCCCGGAGATTAGTCTTTAATTCCCGGAGACTCCAGGGCAATCCTGGAGGGTTGACAACCCTAAGTTGGGAGTGGCGTAAATTGCTGTGGGACAATAGTGAGGGAACTTTACTTTGCTTCAGTATGTGGCCCGGGAGTTATTGACATTGGTGCTTGATATGGAAATAGTTTTATTTCCCTGTACTAACTTCCTTCACCGTGGTAAGCACCAAACACTGACAAAAGGATAACATTGCAATCCTACCTCTTCTGCGATCGTCACCACACATCATAACCTTCAGACTGCTGAGGGTTCCATGGAATAAATGCCGGCCTTGCCAGCCTGTCCCTTTAAGGCCAATCTCTAGATTGGCAGCTGCCTTGCAATATCCCAAGTACATCCTGGGGTCAGTGAGAGGTTAATTGTTATTGCTTCAGCAAGACTAATTGCTGCTTTTTTTGAATGACATTTGAGGCAAGTGTGACACAGACTTTGCACATGTGACACTTTCAAACCTGACATTTGCAGATGTGCTCGATGAACAGCTCTGGATTTTCCTCCGTTACCTCACCCAAATCAGACGGGATAGCGCCAGAAACAGCAGGGGAAAATAGGGGAGGGGGAGGGAAACCTTGATTTCACTCCCCCTGCCCAAACTGGGACCACCAATTCCCTGTCTGCTGCTCTCTGGAACTACCTGGTGAAAGGTAGGGGGAGGACCAGGGTAGCAGCTGTGTTACATAGACATTTACAGCACAGAAACAGGCCATTCAGCCCAACAAGTCCATGCCGGCGTTTATGCTCCACACGAGCCTTCTCCTGTCTTAATTCATCTCACCCTATCAACGTTACCTTCTATTCCTTTCTCCCTCATATACTTACCGAGCTTCTTCTTAAATCTATCTATGCTGTTCACCTCAAGCACTCCATCTGGTAGCGAGGTCTGGCCCCAAACATGGAGGCTGCCTCTCCCTCCAATCCCTCACCCGCGGGAGGCTGCGGTCTTGGCCGAGGGCTTCAGTGGAAGACATGCTCCAGCCTTTGAGGGCCCTGCGTCCCCTTTAATGTTTCTCTCCTGCCTCCTCGGGTGCTCCAGTGGTGTTCCCGCTGCAACAACCACCACCACCATCTTCTGCTTGCTGGTCAGACTGCCACCAGGAGTCCACCATGAGTGCAAAATGACCCCTGACCTAGAAAACAGGGCCAGGGTTGTGCCAGGGTTGGGCCAGCCTGCAGAAGTCCTGCCCTGACACTGCTCGTGTTGGGTGATCCTCCCTGCCCAAATTTCCTCTCTGTGCTCTGCCTGGATGATGCTTAACATCCAGGCGCTGAAGAATGAAAATCTACCCCGATATCTTAGTTTTAGAATTATGCTGTGTGTCCTCTGAAACCGCAACTACCTCTGCTTAAAGAAAAATCTTCATGCAGTACAGTCAGTATAAAAATAATCTGCCTGTGGCCTTGCCCATAGTTCGTTGATGAATACGAGTCTTTTTATATAAAAGATGGCGGAGGGAAATTTCAGGATCTCACTCCACAGTGACATCTACTAGTCAGAACCTGCAACTACACTGTTGCAGGCAACCTCTTGTGGTATTTGCCAATGGTAATTCAGATCTCGTGGTCTCTCTCTAAGTTGTTTCTGCTGATTCTGTGTTGCTGTTTCATTCTCTGTTTCTCCTCCTCTGGTGTTGTCTCTCCCTTTCTCTTCTACTTCTCTGAAGAGTTAGCTGCGGCTTAGTTTGTAGCACTCTCGCCTCCAAGTCAGAAAGTACTGAGGGAGTGCTGCACTGTCGGAGGTGTCATCTTTCAGATGAGACGTTAAACTGAGGCCCTGTCTGCCCTCTCAGGTGGATGTAAAAGATCCCAGGGCACTATTCGAAGAAGAGCAGGGGAGTTCTCCCAGGTGTCCATGTCAATATTTATCCCTCAACCAGCATCACTAAAAACAGATTGTCTGGTCATTTATCTCATTGCTGTTTGTGGGAACTTGCTGTGAGCAAATTGGCTGAGGTGTTTCCTACATTACAACAGTGACTACACTTCAAAATACTTCATTGGCTGTGAAGTGCTTTCGGGTGTCCTGAGGTTCTGAAAAGCTGATATAAATGCCAGTTGTTTGTTTGTTTGTTTCTTTCTTTCTTTCTCTGCCATCAACTTTTTTTTTTGCTTGTTTCACTGCCTTTTTCTTCTTTCTTTGGCTTGTTGTTGTTTGACGGGGAAGGAAGCCAACATTGGCTGCAGGCTGCATTTGGAGTGGGGAAAAATGTGGCCCACAGGGGCTTCCTTTCCATCCCCTCACACCCATTGCATCCCTTATCCCTTCACCTTCCCATTCCCCTTCCGACAACCCTCTCACTTCCATCACAACGTCTACCTCTTCCCCCTTGAGCTGTCGACTCAACCCCATTATCCTCCCCTCCTGCTTGCTCCATTGTCACTCACCTCACCCGTAAACCTCCGCTCATTTTCCCTACCTTCACTTGCTCCCGCAAGGGCAGGTGACAAGAGGCCAGAAAGCCCCCCTCGCCCTTAACCAGTTTCCCTCCCCCCCCTCTCCCTTCTACCCTACCTTTCTCTCTGTTTCCATCAAAGAGGCTTTGCTTGCTGTCAAAACTCAACTTGTTCTTTTTTTAAGAAGAAATCAAATTAGAATGAGGAAAGAAGCTGCTCGTGTTTCTTTCTGTTTGTTTCTTCTCCTCTGTCTCACAATCCCCTCTTGTCTCAGGTTAGAAATTAGAATCTCTGTATCAGGGGTATAAGCCATTTGTACTGATCTGTTCTCACTGTCAACAAAATACAGGTGAGCTCAAACTCAGCTTTTTAAAAAAAACTATTACATGAAGAAGACACATTCTGTCTCCCCTCATCTATCTCTCTCTTCCTGACTCCAGCATCTCTTTCACTCTCTCTCTCTTGCTTTCACTTTCTTAAGTGTATTTAACACAAAACAAAAGCTACAACAGGTGTGTGCTCTGAACAGTCATTTCTCTCTTTCTCACACCCTCTCTGTTGACTCAATCTGAATTTTACCCAAGTGAAGCTTTTGAAATTTCTCCTCTTGTTTCTCTTTGAACAATTTTGAAATACTTTTGAACAGAAACTGATGGAAACTAAAGAAAGAATACTCCACCTTGACAGCTGACTGAATGGTACTGATATGTCCTGGAAAATTAGGTACACTGCACACGCCCAGGCTGCACAATCAAAATTCAGCTCACAGCATCACAACTCTGGGTAAAAATATCAACCCCAAGCCAGGCTTTTACTTCAAGTAAAAAGTTTAATGAAGGTATTAAAAGACAATTCAATAGATGAATTTAATCATGTTGTCATGTTAATCATGTTACTTGCCACTTATCAGCCCAAGCCTGGATGTTGTCCGGGTCTTACTGCATACAGGCACAGGCTGCTTCATTATGTATTTTTAATTTTTAAAAAATCTTGTTTTTAACCCTTTTTTGAACATGAGTAAGTTACGTTATTTTAGGGAAAAAAATGACAGATGAAAAAATGTTCGGAAAGCATTTTGAGAGAATTTTGGGAATTTAGTGGCCATATTGCTTAATCAGAGTGACGAGTTTATACTGGGATTTCCCATTATAAATATAGACATTGTTAAATTGAGTATACAGCAAAGAAACAGGCCCAACTGGTCTATGCCGGTGTTTATGCTCCACACGAGCCTCCTCCCTCCCTACTTCATCTACCCATATCAGCATATCCTTCTATTCCTTTCTCTTTCGTGTGCTTATCTAACTTCCCCTTAAATGCATCTATACTATTTGCCTCAACTACTCCTTGTGGTAACGTGTTCCACATTCTTACCACTCTTTGGGTAAAGAAGTTTCTCCTGAATTTTTTTTTATTCGTTCATGGGATGTGGGCGTCGCTGGCTAGGCCAGCATTTGTTGCCCATCCCGAATTGCCCTTGAGAAGGTGGTGGTGAGCCGCCTTCGAGATCCGCTGTAGTCCGTGTGGTGAAGGTTCTCCCACAGTGCTGTTAGGTAAGGAATTCTAGGATTTTGGCCCAGTGACGATGAAGGAACGGCGATATATTTCTAAGTCGGGATGGTGTGTGATTTGGAGGGGAACGTGCAGGTGGTGTTGTTCCCATGTCCTTGGGAGGTGCAGTCGAAGAAGCCTTGACGAGTTACTGCCGTGCATCTTGGAGACGGTACACACTGCAGCCACAGTGCGCCGGTGGTGAAGGGAGTGAATGTTTAGGGTGGTGGATGGGGTGCCAATCAAGCGGGCTGCTTTGTCCTGGATGATGTCGAGCTTTTTGAGTGTTGTTGGAGCTGCACTCATCCAGGCAAGTGGAGAGAATTCCATCACACTCCTGACTTGTGCCTTGTAGATGGTGGAAAGGCTTTGGGGAGTCAGGAGGTGAGTCACTCACCGCAGAATACCCAGCCTCTGACCTGCTCTTGTAGCCACAGGATTTATGTGGTTGGTCCAGTTAAGTTTCTGGTCAATGGTGACCCCTAGGATGTTGATGGTGGGAGTCGGCGATGGTAGTGCCATTGAATGTCGAGGGAAGGTGGTTAAACTCTCTCTTGTTGGAGATGATCATTACCTGGCACTTGTCTGGTGTGAATGTTACTTGCCACTTATCAGCCCAAGCCTGGATGTTGTCCAGGTCTTGTTGCATATGGGCGCAGACTGCTTCATTATCTGAGGGGTTGCGAATGGAACTGAACACTGTACAATCATCAGCAAACATCCCCATTTCTGACCTTAAGATGGAGGGAAGGTAATTGATGAAGCAGCTGAAGATGGTTGGGCCTAGGACACTGCCCTGAGGAACTCCTGCAGCGATGTTCTGGGGCTGAAATGATTGGCCTCCAACAAACTCTACCATCTTCCTTTGTGCTAACGTTTCTCCCTCGACCAACACCACCAAAAACAGATTACCTGGTCAATATCTCATTGCTAGTTTGTGGGACCCTGCTGTGCCCCAGCCGGCTGCCGCATCTGCCTACATTAAAACAGTGATTGTACTTTAAACACAATTCACTGGCTGTGAAGCACTTTGGGACATTCTTCTTGCTTGGCCTGAAGAAATTATGTGCCTCCCTTTGTTGTGATTTCCTTCTCTCTCTTTTATCTCATTCACTGTTAGTGTTGTCCCTTTCCCTACTAGTTTGTGACTGTGTACTCACCAAAACCCATTTTACACTTACGTGTTGTTCTCTTTTCCTCGTTTTACTTTGGTCTGTCCTTTAAAGGACTTTCCTGACTTCCTAGTCCACTTTTAATGAAGGGTCTCCACCCAAAATATGAACCTATTTTCCTCTTTCAAATAATGACTGACCTGCATTGTGTTTCCAGCATTTGCAGTATATGGGCATGTGCAAAGTCTTCGAGCCCCTCCTCCCCGCCTATCTTGTGACTCAAATGTACTATTTGTAGCCAATGATAAGTTTTAGGTTTTTTTTTTGCTGTGGGAATATCCCTCCTTATTACATACGCATATGATAGAACAATAACAACTTGCATTTATATAGCGCCTTTAACGTAGTGAAACGTCCCAAGGCGCTTCACAGGAGCATTAGCAGACAAAATTTGACACTGAGCCACATCAAGAAATATTAGGACAAGTGACCAAAAGCTTGACTGAAACCAAAAGGTTTTAAGGAGCATCTTAAAAGGAGGAGGGAGAGATAGAGAGGCGGAGCGGTTTAGACAGGAAATTCCAGAGCATAGGGCTGAGGCAGCTGGAGACACAATGGAGCGATGAAAATCGCGGATGTGCAAGAGGCCAGAATTGGAGGAACGCAGAGATCTCGGAGGGATGTAGGGCTGGAGGAGGTTACAGAGATAGGGAGGAGCGAGGCCAAGGATGAGAATTTTAAATTCGAGACGTTGCTGGACCGGGAGCCAAGGTTAGTCAGCAAGCACAGGGGTGATAAGTGAATGGGACTTGGTGCAAGTTAGGATACGGGCAGCAGAGTTTTGGATGAGCTGAAGTTTATGCAGGGTGGAAGGTCAGGACAGCATCAGAAGAAATACAAACAGATTTAAATCTCCAAGCAAAGAATACTTTCTATGACCAAATGGTGACTATCCTTCTTTGGGAGGGTAAGAAAGCAGGATCTCTTTGGGCTCAAGTTGACGCACCTCCTGATAAGAAATTGGATCTGGGTTACGCCTCCTTGGCAGATTTGGCAATCCGACACCTGAAGCAGGCATGATCTCAGTACTCGAAGGTGCTGATGATGATTGACTTCCTATATGGGACCTGGTAGGGCAAATCTGTCACCGAGAAAGAATGAAAGAACATGCATTTATTCCGTACCTTTCATGTCCTCAGGACGCCGCAAAGCGCTTCACAGGCGGCGAAGTACTTTTGAAGTGTCGTCACTGTTGTAATATAGGGAAACGCAGCAGCCAATTTGCGCACAGCAAGCTCCCACAAACAGCAACGTGATAACGACCAGATCATCCGATTTTGTGATGCTGGTTGCTGGATAAATATCGGACAGGACACCGGGGAAAACTCCCCTGCCGTGACATCTTTCATATCCCACAGGTCTGAGTTTAGCACCTCATCTGAAAGACGGCACCTCCGACAACGCAGTAATCCCTCAGCCTGGATTTTGTATCAAGTCTCTGGAGTGGGACTTGAATCCACGATTATCTGACTCAAAGGAGAGAATGCTACCACTGAGTCAAGGCTGACACCAATCCTTCCCACTCAGCACCAGATAATTCTGCAAACCAATGGCCTAACAGATAGATTATTCTTAGCTTGACAAGTGGGAGGCTTACCTCTTCTCTGTGCTGGTATGTTATATGGGTTTAACTGATTAAACTCCAGCACTTCATAGTCCTCAAGCCTTGGCTTGATGTTAGCTCCACCTAAATTCTCTGGGTTTAGATAGGCTGGGTGTGTCCTGGGTGAAGAGTGACCACTCCATATCAGGCCCAGGGGAAGCTTTCCTTATGCAGATTTTTCAGCAATTTGGTTTAAAGACCCTTATTAGCACGATGATGGGTTTCTGTGCAGGTCAGACTCTCGACTCACCATAAAGAAGAATATTTTCTGCTCTTTAATATTGCCCTCTGGTGTATTAGGATTTCCAGTGTGTGATCCTGCCACATGGTCCCAATTTTAAACTTGCTGTTTTGAGCTGCCTTTTTTTTGTCCCTTTTTGTGATCAAAAGTACTCTTTAATCATTTCCCCAGTACAAACAGGTCAATAGGTTCATACCAAGGCCGTTAAATATAATCTAAATCCAACAACACTATATCAGAGCTAGCATTGATAGCACCATTGCACAGTTACTATGGGGGAGGTGGCGGGGGGGTGGGCAGACCAATATCAGGGAGTCAAAACGTACAAGAGTTGCTTTTTGGAGGCAATAATAAGAGAGCAACATTTGGGTCATTATTGGGGGAAACAAGAATTCGAGTTGAGAGTCTCAGTACCAGTACTGAGGTAACAGCATCAGACTATTTCATGGCCTGGTAGTCGGAATATTGGCACTAGGCAGTGACAGGACCAATGATGGGATACACAATATACATTCTGACAGCACTTTTACCTTCTGTAAGTGCCAATGACTGCCAATGTTTGGTGCTTCCTCAGACAGTGCCATTCTGAAGATAAATAGTCTGCCCCTTCATATAGAGGGCAACAGTGTAAACCTACAACTTTCACAGGTCTTGCATTCTGCTGTTATAATATCGTACTCACCTGCAGTCTCCTGCTCCATTAAATTCATCGGGGGGGTGGGGGGGGGTGGGAATTTTAATCGCCCAGGACAGGCTGGACAGAGGCAGGGGGTTCAATTCTTAAAAATCTGAAACCCAATCCCAATCCACAACGAACGCGCCCACTTCCGGGTTTAGGGGGGGTGGGCGAGTAACTCACTCTCGAGAGGTGGATCAGTAATTTTACTATGTTAATGAGGCTGCGAGCTTCAGATTTTAGCAGTGTTTTAGATTTAACAGCTGCGAGCCAGCTTTCCCAGGGCTCGGGAAACCCGGCAGCTGAAGGGAGGTGAGAACGGCCGGATGCAACAGGTAAGTGCTTTCTCCAGCACTGCTTGTGGGCCAGGAGGAGCAGGGCCCCGAAGCTAACCTGCTGTGATCTCCACCACCCCCTCCCACCGTAAGCTCTTCCCTCCCCATTGATGAGCTCTTCCCCACCCCCCCCCCCCACCACGATCCACCCTCACGATCTCCCCCCTCGGCGATCTCTTCCACCACCTCCTCGCACGACCTCCCTCCCTCCCTCCCTTCTGGTGTCTGGCTGCGGCCTTCTAGCACAGGCCTTCCCGCCCGACAGCCAGCCAGCCTCTCAATCTGGCTGGACCTCCGTGATCCCCGCATATCCTAGTTTCCCGGCCGCTACAATCTCCCCCTCCACGCTCCCTCCCTCCACCCCGGAAATAAAGGGGCCCTTGAGTCAGTTGTCAGCATGGTTGTTTAGGAAGTCAAAATTGCATTATGACGGGCAGGCAAAATAAACAATGTAAATTTACAGACCCACTGCATCCAATTATTTGAGGGAGGAGGCCATTCAAAGAAGAAGAAACATTTAAGATTGTCTGCGGTCAGCTCATTTAGGGCCGATTTAGAAAAAGGAGTGATGTCAAACTAACATCTGTGCTTAAGAATAAGTCAAATCAGCTTGCAACAGGAAATTGAGGGCAAAGGACAATAAAAAGGCAGGCGAGTGGGTGACCAGATGTTAGTTTGACATCGCTTTCCAGAGCCCTAGATTAAAAGTGAAAGTGCCTTGAGTGTACCAGTATTAAAACCAGGACCAGTACTGAGGGGACTAGGATCAGTACTTCGGATACCAGGATCGGACCGATAATTAAGACAATAATGAGTGTACCATACCATGCTACACAAAACCAGAACTGGGATCAAGGGTAGGAAGATCAGGGTGGTAACAGGACTAGTACTGAGGATACCACGACCAGACGAGTTCCACAGCAGCTCCTTTGGTATGTATATAATTACCAGATCTATATTGAAGTTACCATTTGAGAATACTGGGGCAAGCTAGTGAAACAAGTTCTGAATAAGTACCAGGGCAGCTCATGAGGTACAAACAAAAAAGAGAGGTACCCGCTTGCTGTAGGGGAATCTGAACTGAACCAGGGCAGTCAGCAAAGTACGCACGGTAGGCCTGTACAAGTAACCTCTGGCGCCACGACAAGCTGTTAGAACTCACTCTTTCAGTCCGGAGGATCTGGGACCCGAACCGAAATGTCAATGGAATGAGTTGGGGGCTAGGGGCAGGAGAACATGCATTAAATTGAGCTTGTGCCTAGCCAACAGCTCATTTTATTGGTGTTTCACCTTTCTGTGGTGGAAGTGTAACAACGACAACAACTTGCATTTATATAGCACCTTTAACAGAGTAAAATGTCCCAAGGCGCTCCACAGGAGCATTATCAGACAAAATTTGACACCAAGCCACTTAAGGAGTTATTAGGACAGGGGACCAAAAGCTTGGTCAAAGAGGTAGATTTTAAGGAGCATCTTAAAGAAGAGGTAAAGAGGCAGAGAGACTTAGGGAGGGAATTCCAGAACTTAGGGCCTGGGCAGCTGAAGGCACGGCCAATTGGGGGTGAAGGAAATCGAGGATGGACAAGAGACCGGAATTGGAGGAACTCAGGTATCTCGGAGGGTTGTGGGGCTGGAGGAGGTTACAGAGATAGGGAGGGGCAAGGCCGTGGAGGGATTTGAACACGAGGATGAGTATTTTAAATTTGTGGCGTTGCTGGACCGGGAGGTCAGCTGGCACAGGAGTGACGGGTGAACGGGACCTGGTGCGAGTTAGGATACGGGTAGCAGAGTTTTGGATGTGTTCAAGCTCAGGGAGGTTGGAAGACGGGAGGTTGGCCAGGAGGGCAGTGGCTCTCCAAAGAGTACCAGCGGCACTGGGAAAAGCTGATGCTGGAAAGAACAGTACCAGATGCTCACAGTTTGCTTAGCAGTAGTATTATTGTATTTGCTGGTGTAACATAAATATGTAAATTTCCAATACTATGGGAAAACGCAAACTAAAATAAATCCAGACTTTCTAATTTGTCTTACTGTTCTGTCCAAGTCATTCCTTGAGCTTGATGAGTCATGTGCTCCAATATTTAATGTGCAATTTGGAGGCTGTAATAAGCATGTGGGCGGGCTTACCACTCCTTATCAAATTCTTTCGTTCGTAATTTATTCTCAGTTCTGAACCTCTTTTGCCAAAAACCAGGAGGTAAACACGGAGCGAGTAAGAATATGTGTGTGAGGGGGCGGCCTGAATAATTGGAGGCTGCTTTGCTGCAGGTTTCAAGGGGTGCCAGGTTTTTTTTTTGCCACATGTTTCAAGCACCCACCAGGACATGTTTTTAAAGGAGTGGGGGGGATTATTGCTCTTCAGAGAAATCACACATCAACGAGCCAGAAGGAGCAATGCACCACATCGATACAAAAATACACAGAGTGTGTCAGAGATAAATACAAAACTGCATAAACTGGGGAGCCTGGGATATTCTTACTCATGACCAGACTATGCAAAGGAGGCAAAGATTTTCTCTTTCCCTCTCAAAACACCCCTTCTTGCCTTGGGCACGATTTTACAGTCGTCACCCTTTCTGATACCTTGCTCTCTGCATGTGAGCCTGACCAGTGAGTGTCAGTCAGCTACTCCACCACTGAATGCATCACAGCCAAGCCTTTGTCTGATGTCCATACAAGTGCACTTTCCAGGAGCAATCGCTGGATAGTGAGCAGGAGTGGAAATTCTGGGTGATCTTAACTTACTTATCCTGAAGGCACTGAGATCATTAGCAGCACCTTAAATGCTGGTCCAGTTGAGGTGACTCACTCATTGTGGATTAGGGATTGAACCTGGACCGTCTGGTTTCCTATGGCGTTGCGCAGGGGAGAAAAATGATACAAATAATCAGCTATTGCTGATTGCAGATAAAAGTGCTAATTTACATCTAGTCAGTCTTATATACCTTGTATACACCTGAGTGTTACCTGAAGTATATATACAATATGCAGTGATAGATGCTGATTATTCCCTAACAATTGGTACTGTGTGGCTTGCATATGTCTACATACATACTCTAAATGGGATTAGTTTTATATCAACCTATTTGAATGCTTTACTGGTGATAGAGATGCCATTATACATTTGTCCAACATCTGAGATGGACAGAGGAAACACATAAATGGGATAAATCTCCTGTGCAAACAGGACATGTCTTCTGTACATACACAGAATAAGATGAGGTGAAATTGATCACACAAGTGAAAAGATGCTAACTGTGCACACTTTAATACTGGGTTTGATGTTTGGGTCAGTTTGACAGAAGCTTTAACCTGGAACCGATCTTCAAGTTGCTATTACTTTGGGTTCTGAGTTCAGATCTCTGAGCCTCAAGACTGGAATTGGATTCTTCTTCCAACTTGTCCTTTCAATTCAGTCAGAACTTTTGTTGCCCATTCTGATCGACGATCATAGCTCAATGCAGCAGCTCTAATTTGGAAAGTTTTTATTCAAAGGGTTGAATGGTATTTTCAAAAGATACAAAAAGATGAGGATATTTGCAATTGAGGCCCCTTTAATACCAAATTAATATTGCTTTTTTCTCGTCTGATAACGCTCCTGTGAAGTGCCTTGGGACGTTTTACTAGGTTAAAGGCGCTATTTAAATAAAAGTTGTCTTGGTCAAGAGCAAAACTACCTTGTGGTATAGGCATGAGCCAGTTGCTGAGGTAGAATGTAGATGAACAGGCTGCAAATTACACAAGTTGATGGGACAAACCAAATGAAGACCCTATTTTGACAAGTCCTTAATTGCTAGCTAGTCCATTGGAACCAGGTACAGAGTTATATCGCATTCAAATCAGGGCGTTTAAATATGCTTCGTCCAATTGAGAATTTGGGACCAGATGGGTTTCTTGAAGGCTGGGGCATCTCCATAACCTGCTTCTGTTTTATTTTTAAATTATCCCAATGAGTCCAAAGGAAACAAGTTGATTTGTTTCCATTTTGCCACCCTCTTTTTATCAATTCCAACATTGTGGTTCTATGGCTGGTGTCAGTCGAAGAGAGAAAGAAAAGGTTTGTTTTAGCAATGTAAGATGTCGTTGTTTCTGATTGGCTGTTGGGCAGTTTCTATGGTGAAGTAGGATCATACATCAAACATTAATTCACTGCAGTGAATTATCATTTCTATCTCCACTGTGGTAAACTGCAACATTCAGAGATGTTGGGAGAAAAAAATTATCCGATGTAATTAAAAAGCATTTACATAAAGGAAACATTTTGTTTTCAAATTAAGGGTATATAACTAATGGCAGGAACTGCAGTGGTGCAACATCTGTTCATTCAGCTGTTCTTACTTAGTGGAGCCAGCATTTACGGATACTGTATTACACCAGCACAGAGTTATTGCAAAGCTCCTAACCAGGCTCTGTCATTTTCTTTAAGAAGCTTCCTTCATTATAACCACATAACACATGGAATTCCTTCAGCTTTTCTGACAAGCCACTTCTAATTGCACTTAATAACAAAGAGTCTCGTCAGCAAGGCAACACGAAAGAAACCCTGAGCGCTTAACAAAGGAGAGTTTAAGTCTTGTTAATGTTCGAGAAAAACTCCCAAGTGATGAAGACAATCTCAGCCAGTAAATGCGTGCTTTATTTTAGATCTCTTTCAGAAGGTGGGATTACCAGAAAACAGGACTACGTCCAGTGTCTATACTCCCTAACTCTGTGTTGAGACTTTTTTTAAAAATAGGGCTGTTATCCGAATAAGGATATATCTCTTGGCTGCAGTACTTCGAGATTCATGTAGTCACAGACTCACCTGTGGCCACTCATTGTTGGATATCCATTAACTTGTACACCTACATTTCACACGTACAAAAAACAAAATTAATCATCTCATTCCCAACAGAACTTCCCAATAAAATGAAGGGATACTGGAAAACACTTTACACACCCAACAAATATTATAGAGGAGTCCTGAAACCAAATCGATCCAAATAGATTACATATAGTTTCAGATTTCCAAAATTTGCAGTTTTCTTTGCTTTTTATTTCGATCCAAATAGAACCATTTTTAGGCTTCGTCGAGATGTCTCTGAATTCACCCTGTCGACACATTTTTTGGTCTCAATAATGGACACCAGTTGTTGAGGCTTGTGGGTTCGTACAATCACTGAACTTTAGAATACAAAGGAGGCCAGGAGGCCTTTCGGGCCTGTGCCTGCTCTCTGAAAGAGCTATCCACCTCGTCCCATTCCTCTGCCCCTTCCCCATTCGGCCCATCACACCCATCCCCATCTCTGGAAGGGTTTCCCATTTAGGGGTAAAAATTCCAATGTGCCCACTCGAGGCATGTGCTGGGATTAGCTTTAATGAATGGAAAAATCACAGACTGAAAGGACACAATTTTCCACACGAGCTCCCACTGTGAACCAGAAGTGAGCACAATTAGAATGTTATCACTTAGTCCCAATTCCCTGCCCTCTCCTCAGACCCCTTCTAATGTTCCTTCTTCAAATATTTATCCATTTCCCTGTATTTTGGATTCAGCTGCCATACTATTTCTAGTATGGCATTCCATATCCTAAAAACCTTCTGTGCAGAAAACAAATTTCTCCTACCCTCTCCCTTCATTCTTTTGGTGATGATCCTAAGTTTATGCCCTCTAGTTACCAAGTCACTGACCAGTGAAGTTGTTTTCCGCTATTTATATCATCAAAACCCGTCATAACCTTCTCTGTTCCAGTGAAAAGAGCCTACCTTTCTCTGGTTTCTCCTCAGAACTAAAGCCTCTCATCCCTAATATCATCTTTAATCCGATTAAATCTCTTCCGTAGCCTTTCCGTTGTTAAGGCTGGGCACAATATTCTAGCATTCAACCTCAGCAATGATTTGTAAAGGTTTAGCACCATTACTTTGCTTTTCTACTCTACGCCCCCGTTTATAAAACCTAGGATCCCATATATTTTCATGTGTCTTATTAATTTGTCCTTCCACTTTTAAGCAAGGATATACTGGCTCTAAAAAAAACAAGAATGTGATGAAGGATTCTGATTTGGAACTGGATTTTGGTGTCTGAAAACTTGCGTTCGGAATCTAAATTTAAAATTAAACTCCCCTCAACGGACTAAATGTAACAAATATAACAGGCATCTCATAGCTTTTGAGCAGATGCATTAGCAGGCAGTGGGATTTGGGGGATATTTCCAAATCGTTTTATCCTCATTAGCCATCATCAATGTGAATATTCACAAAATGGCGCTCATCGCAAATCAAAACTCTAGTGGACAATTATGGGCTTCCTACTCGTGCACGAAATCAAAAGTAAGATGTTCCATTGTGTGTGAACAGATGCAGAAACTTCATTGGGTGCTCCTGTGAAAACCAACAGCAGCTAAAGGTGCTCTGACTGCTATACAAAGCAACTTGACGAAGCCATGGGTTCCTCTTTATGAAAGCACAGCCAGCTCACATTCAGCACAATATCTTTGAAAGGAGACTCTTGAGCGACAGTGATCCCCTTCGCAACAGGCTTGCTAGCAGCCATCTGCTCCTCCCATATTGCAATGAGTGCTGTGGCCATTACATGTTGCACATGTAATAACAGTATCGAAATCAGTAATACACTTATCAAGAATGGGTCAGACGGGACAGTACGCTGGAGCTGCTGCTTCCCTGCAGGGATGCTGCTTGCTGATAGCTGCTAAGCATGCCTTCAGGCATCACTTTTTCATTTAAAGGGACAGAAGCATTGTTTTCGGGAGTTGTTAAGAAAGGCTGAGTTCCTGCTCTGAAAGAGACTCTGCAGAGTCACCGACTCTTTTTTTGCCATAGTCCGCTTTTCTTGCCATGCGATCCTTAGACTTTGTAATCTGTTTTTAAAAAATGGAAAGGGTATCTTGACTTTGCTAACATAGGGGACATCTCAGGATGTCCCCTATGCTCTGCAACACTCCACTAAGGAGGTAACTGAAGCACTGTATTGATAAGCATCCAATGATGTACAGTATTCACCAGTAGGAACCAGCATTATATAGGCTGCAAAAACTTTTCAAAATTGCTGCCTTCCCGTAGGTATAGAGTATCATTGCCTGTACACACGTTCACAGTCCACCAGCAAAGCTATGGCATATCTAAATATCGAGGGTTATTATTCCATCTACATCAACTGGTATGTGATCCCTGAAAGTAAAAAAAAACTGCATCTCAATGCACAAATCCTAGGCGGGGTACGGGAATACATGATCCTTTTATTCTGAGTCAAATAAATATAATATAGGTCTTTGAGGAGAAGGAAGGAGGGATGGCTTCTCAGAGGTTCGCTCTAGGCTGTGCAACCATCGCTGATTGCATCATTACACCACCCACGACCGCTGCTGTACATTTGCACGTGAGTACGGAAGACAAGGCTGAGCCGTTCGCAACCATCTTCAGCCAGAAGTGCCGAGTGGATGATCCAATACAAGGGCTAATTTCCAGCTTAGATGTTCCCGGCATACAGCGACTCTTGCAGGAAGTGCTGGTTGGGAAATCGCAGGCTCACCGATCCTGATTTTCCATCCATTTAAATGAATGGAGGCAGCGAGTCTGTAATTTGCTGATTAGTGCTCCTTGCAAGCACTGCTTGTTTCCTCCTCAGCGTATTTGTGAGCAGGTCTCCATTACCCGAAGTCTGAGCGCGATATTCTAGGAAAGAGGTGACCAGAACGTGGTCACTGAACTGCGATTTTCTTGTTTGGCATTGACCTATTGTCCAAGAATATTCCACACTCCACAGCTGCATCAACAAACTGCTCAACATTTATTTTTACCGATTGTGCGGCTCATTAGCTGCTTGAGAAGCCTTAAAGAATCATTATTGCAAGTGTACTGGGTCCTAGTTTTTCACTACTTCTAACTAAAATCACATTCTCAGGAATGGAACATCTCAGAGTTACGCACTCCACCAATTTCACCAGCTAACTGGTAAATAAGTAACGTTGAAAAATTGGGCAAGAAAAGAGAAAAACAGCCCTTAGGTTAAATATGAATTCATTTGTCGCCCCAGGCCTAATCAGCAATCATACCGTTGTGTCTTGTTCTGTGTTAGGGTTGCCAACTATGGTTGGATGTATTCCTGGAAGTTTCATCACATGACCGCCTCCCTCCAATTGCCCCGTCCCCACACTCCCGCCATTGGTCGCCCTGACATGTCCATTCTCACAGCACCGTGCCCTCCCGCACCAATTGGAAAGCGAACAGACTCTTCGTTATCCAATTGGATAGAATCATAGAATCATAGAAGTTTACAACATGGAAACAGGCCCTTCGGCCCAACATGTCCATGTCGCCCAGTTTATACCACTAAGCTAGTCCCAATTGCCTGCACTTGGCCCATATCCCTCTATACCCATCTTACCCATGTAACTGTCCAAATGCTTTTAAAAAGACAAAATTGTACCTGCCTCTACTACTGCCTCTGGCAGCTCATTCCAGACACTCACCACCCTTTGAGTGAAAAAATTGCCCCTCTGGACCCTTTTGTATCTCTCCCCTCTCACCTTAAATCTATGCCCCCTCGTTATAGACCCCCCTACCTTTGGGAAAAGATTTTGACTATCTACCTTATCTATTCCCCTTATTATTTTATAGACTTCGATAAGATCACCCCTAAACCTCCTACTCTCCAGGGAAAAAAGTCCCAGTCTATCTAACCTCTCCCTATAAGTCAAACCATCAAGTCCCGGTAGCATCCTAGTAAATATTTTGATTCTTGACTGTCAGTCAAACAGCCTTTTCTTTCCCACCTCCCACATTTTTAGAACTAATAAGCAAAAGTATTGAAAAAAAATGATTTTTCTTTTTGACGCCCCGATAATTTTTCTCCTGGGTTGTCCTGGAGATCAATTTTCAATTCCTGGAGCCTCCAGGACAATCCTGGAGAGTTGGCAACCCGACTGTGTAAAAACATGATAATGTGTTGTGCAAGGCCACGCTGTCCCAAAAGTGTAGACGACTGACTTAGAAAAGTATCACGGGGTTAAACGTAGTCTCATTCACCCATGAATTAAGAACGAAAGTTGAGGTTACAGGCAGTGACTTGACACAGTTCATTCTACACATACGTATAGTGGTAGGATAGTTTCTAAAACTATTAATGGAAAAAGGAAGTAAGGCCTTGATAAGTTGAGCAGAAATAGAAATACAGAAAGAAAAAAACTTCAACCACTTCCCATGGCACCACGTCACAGGTACCATCACATGGCTAACAGCTATAAATGAGACAATAGCAGTACTGACTTCACACAACTTCCTGCATCACTTGTTCTTTTTTTCCTATTTTCTATGGTAAACATGCAGTCGTCAAAACCACCACAAACAATACATCCTGATAAGGCTTTGCTGCTACAGACAGCAGCTTGTATTGCAGAGTGAACGCCATTTAACTCAGCAAGGTAGTGCTTTCTTTTGTAGTGATACAATGCACCAATGTTCATAATACTTACATTATTCAGAGGGCTGCTGCAAACACAAAAATGCCCTGCTGTGATGTAATTTTATTATTTCATTATTTGATAGGGATTTGCAAACCTAATTTCTGCTTGGTGGTAGCACTGGCTGTGCTGGGTGCAGGGGTGCGACAAGGCTAGACTGAAAGGAGCTGAAAATGTCTGGGCCGTGATCCTGGCAATTAATACTGGGATTGCTTCTGCTGGAGACCTCCAGCACTAACTCCACTGGAGCAAGCGGGGTCAGCAGGAGGTCACCCACTAAAAAATGGCCGCATTGCGTGTCCGAGCCTCCAGGGTTGCATCTCGGACTCCCTGATCGCCAAAGAAGATTGGGAATCCTGGTGGAAATAACCTAGGTCCGGGGGTGGAGGCAGTGCCAGGGCCACCCTATAAACAGTGTGACCATACTCCAACGGCCCCCTTTATAAGAGCTTCGGGAGCCCAGGCCTGGGCCCCACATCCATCAATTGGTGGGCCAGTATGCCTCTTTTCACTGGGTATATCGGCTCACTACCTTGTCCCGACCTGCTGTGAGGCCTGGGGAGCGGACACACCCAATGTCCCTGGATCTGCCTCCTCCGTATCAGTGGCCTTGGTCGGGATGGGCAGAATTCTCACCCTCGACAAAGGACCATTGGGAACTCCATGGGATGTCCAGGACCCAGCATACCCGGGTGCCGGCTTGGTTAGGGCCCTTCTACCACACTCCCACCTGAGTTCTGGTGGGATTGTGCTGGAAGAGCTGACCACTTTCAGCCTGAGAAGCTCGAAGCACAAAGCAGAATGAACCATTTGGAAGGTAGTTTGGTTCAGCTTCTTGTTGGGGGGTGGGGGAGGGGTCACACCATTAGGTAAGGATATGGTATGTCTTGACATTGTTTTTCCTGGAAATGAACGTTTCGAATTTCCATGGGATACTCCCGCCGTTACTTTGACGGAAGATCAGCAGAAACCCTGGAGAAATGGAGGACACAGCTCTTCTGCCGGAGAACCCCCCGCAGAAATTCCAGGTGGACGTGTTTGTGAAATCAGAGAGAGGGAGCAAATAAAAATCATCATGTCATTCCAGATGACCGACCACCTGACTATTATTTGACATCTGGCTTTTTTTTAAATTAAAAAAATAAAAACAACCAATGAATGATTAAGGTGTACGGATCCTGGTTTGGGCTTTATGGTCCCTCAGGATAGCACATCCTACATGGACTCCATGATTTAAGGTCGAAGGCACTCGTCGTGTTGAAGATCTGTTGCGTATGTAAATGGGAAAGCTTCTCTGGATCTCACAGGACTGTCTCACCAGAGTCATTGTTACCTGTAGCTGCAGATGGAGGAGAGGTGTTCACACTTGACTAGACTCTGCTCACTCAGACAAAAGGGTACAATCCATTCCGTGAACAATGGCAGAGGGGTTACTTCTTACTTATCCCACAGAACAGGACGTTAAAAGGGCAGGAAAGATAATTTCTGGGGGCAATTTTAACTTTGGACGACAGTGTAAAACAGGCGATATCGAATCAGCCGCCTGTTATACACCACGCCCGGTTTTCCAGTCCATTGGAAAGTCAGTAGAAAAGAAAATCAGACGGGGCGTATAATGGGTGGCTAATTCGATGTGGCCACTTTTACATTATCGCTCAAAAGTTAAAATTACCCCCCCTCCTTCTCCGAGAAAGCAGAAAGATTGGTGTGGCTTCCACTCACTTGAAGTACTGTACCTGGGATGCCTTCCCACTTTCTAGACTGTCAGAAATAATTTTTCAGTCAGTGCAGTGGAGGGCCAGCACCACTGGACCACAGAGAGGTGAAAATGTGTTCACAGTGTGATTCTTCCCCCACCCACGCTCAATTATCTGTCAGGGACTAGTGGCTGAACAGAGGCAAGATATTTCCGCAGAGAAAATTGGAGGGAGAACCCAGGCTGGTTTTCTGCAGAGGCAGCTTGCTCATCAATCCTGTGTCTGAGTTAAAATATTTCAAGGGCATCCTTGTCAGGATAAATGGGCAAAAAAAAAAATAGAATCAAAATGTCCTGGTAATAAAATAAAAACGTATTTTATTTTAGGCCAACCAAGTGTCTGATACATGCAAAAACTTGCCACGATGTTTAAGGGTCTCGATCCAAGCTGCAGAGAAATGCACAAGGTAAAGTTTCTGTCTGCCACACAAACAGCTTAATCAAAGAGGCAGCAATTTGGCAGGGAGACATGCCCAGCACGAATGAAAGGCTGATGCAGGCTGGAACTCCTTCTCCCTGCAAACATATCACCTTTTTACCACAAATCCTCCTCACAGCCGGGCCCTGGATGTTGTACACAAACCCTTCCAGTACAAGTCAGGGTGTTTGGAACCATGAAGAAGACCTGTTTGGGCACAAGTCTTATACAGCACAGCTTTAAGCTGCATTGGAAAAAATAAAAACACAAATAAGGGGTAAGGGCATAAAGATTTCATTTTGCTGTGCAATGCAGATTGACCAGAATGATACCTGGGCTAAAAGGGTTAAATTATGAGGACAGGTTGCATGCACTCGGCTTGTATTCCCTTGAGTATAGAAGATTGAGGGGCGATCTAATTGAGGTATTTAAAATGATTAAAGGAGCTAATAGGGTAGATAGAGAGAAACTATTTCCAATGGTGGGGGAGTCCAGAACAAGAGGGCATGACCTTAAAATTAGAGCTGGGCCATTCAGGGGTGATGTCAGGAAGCATTTCTTCACACAGAGAGTGGAAATCTGGAACTCTCTCCCCCAAAAAGCTGTTGAGGCTGGGGGTCAATTGAAAATTTCAAAACTGAGATTGATAGATTTTTGTTAGGCGAGGGTATTAAAGGTAACAGATCCAAGGCGGGTAGATGGAGCTGAGGTACTGATCAACCATGATCTAATTGAATGGCCTACTTCTGTTCCTACGTGTTGCCAGAGGTGATCATGTCATGGCTGACAGCTTAGTTATATTACTGGTGAGTGAAGTCTCAAAATGTAAAACGTCATTTGAGTAATGGAGACAAAACATTGGATAAATGAAATGTCACGATCAACCTCAGTTAAATTAATATCCGGTAATTGTTAAGTGACCAGAAATTTTAAAATCAAAAATTGTCCAGCCTCACACACCACTTTCATGTTGGTGACCAGAATCATTTTATCTGTAATCTCCTGCGAAAGGAATGGTTTTATTTTGGAAGATAAGATTTTGTGACCCTCTACCCACTGGGTACCCCAGTAGCTACAACACTGAAGCCTTCATTCAACTCCTGATGAGGAAACTTGACACTGAAGTGACACATTGACAGATGCTGACAGTCTGAGTTGCCCTGGGTGCAATCTTCGCCCAGGTTGTCATGTGTCGGGATCTACTCCACACAACTCAAATTCACTTCCTTGGGGCCTCCACTGAAGAAATCAATAGAAATATTGGTGAGTTGGTCTGAGTGAGTGCGTGAAAGCGTGCTATGATAGAGGCCCTAAGCACTGGAATTCCCTCCCTAAATCTCTTCATCTCTCCACCTCTCTCTCCTTCTTTAAGATGTTCCTTAAAAACCTACCACTTTGACCAAGCTTTTGGTCACCAGTCCTAATAGCTCCTTATGCGGCTTGGTGTCAAATTGGGTATGATTACGCTCCTGTGAAACGCCTTGGGACTTTTTATTATGTTAAAGGCACTGTATAAATGCAAGCTGTTGTTGAGACATCTGTGTGTCCCATTTTACCATCGCAGTCAAATTAAAAAAAGACAGTATGTGACTGCTAGTTTATTTTGTAAATTCCAGCATTATTAACTGTAATGAATCAAATTTAGAATAGAATCATAGAATCATAGAAGTTACAACATTGAAACAGGCCCTTCGGCCCAACATGTCCATGTCACCCAGTTTATACCACTAAGCTGGTCCCAATTTCCTGCACTTGGCCCATATCCCTCTAAACCCATCTTACCCATGTAACTGTCCAAATGCTTTTTAAAAGACAAAATTGTACCCGCCTCTACTACTGCCTCTGGCAGCTCGTTCCAGACACTCACCACCCTTTGAGTGAAAAAATTGCCCCTCTGGACCCTTTTGTATCTCTCCCCTCTCACCTTAAATCTATGCCCCCTCGTTATAGACTCCCCTACCTTTGGGAAAAGATTTTGACTATCTACCTTATCTATGCCCCTCATTATTTTATAGACTTCTATAAGATCACCCCTTAACCTCCTACTCTCCAGGGAAAAAAGTCCCAGTCTGTCTAACCTCTCCCTGTAAGTCAAACCATCAAGTCCCGGTTGCATCCTAGTAAATCTTTTCTGCACTCTTTCTAGTTTAATAATATCCTTTCTATAATAGGGTGACCAGAACTGTACACAGTACTCCAAGTGTGGCCTCACCAATGCCCTGTATAAATTTATGCAAAGAAATATTTGTCAACTAGATCTCTTAACTTTTCCATGCCAAAGGAGACTTTAACATGCCAATTAAATCTGAGCCAGTGGCACAGAAGAGGTTAACCCCAGGGTAAACAGATGAAAATATTTTTACTGTGGGTGCATTTCAGCATTGTCATGCAACAATATTCAATATATTCCCACATTACAACAGCGGCTACACTTCAAAAAGTACTTCATTGGCTGTAAAGCATTTTGGGACATCCTAAGGTTGTGAAAGGTGCTATATAAATGCAAGTTCTTTTTTTCTTTATCATCAATGGATATTACTAGTGACGCATTAGCAGAATTTGTAGTAAGAGAAATGCCATTCAAGAGGAATTGATTGTGTGTTGTGTTTACAACATTTTCATGCAATGGAAATAAATGTAAATGTTGTGTGCCAATCTTTGATCGTAGGAAACATCACAGTACAACCTATTAGAAATCAATAAGAAATGTACCTGACAGAAATAGAATCAGAATAATCTTTCACCAAGCACTGTTCCATTACAGAAGCGTCTAACAGACTGTGGTCAAGAGCTCGGCTGCCCACTTCCTCTCAGGAGTTACGTATTTCCTTGATCTTTTGACATAATTAGCAGCAGAAGATTTCCACATTTAGAACTCAGTCATCTTCCTTTATTTAAAAAAAATGATGATACAAAACAAATGTCAGAACCTATGTTTGATTTTAAACACCGCTCTATGGTTTTGCGTTAACAAACACAAGGATCATTTTTTCTTTTAAAAACCCAGGGCATTGTAGAGTCGATGACCACAGAGTGCTGGGCATAAATGAAACAGAAACAAAGTATGCAGCCATTTTCCAGGAAACTCAGCAATTAGCAACAGACACAAAGCAAAAGAGTGTGTGAGCTTATGTGGGCGCTGGTGGGGGAAAGACCTGAAGCCAGTGGGTGCCCAGAGGCTTTGCAAGTTATGCACAATGCAACTCTATCGCACAACGTATCGCTCACCTAAATGCAGAATTGCAATCCCCTCTACTTTCACAGCCCACATAATCATGTAAACGTTGGCTGAATTCCATTTATTTTGTTTTTCCAACATCTGACAACACCACCTATTCATTTACACCCAAATAGGTCTGTTTGTAATCACACTTTGTCTTTATGTACAGTCATCAGTTACTTCCATCTGCGATAGATACAGTGAGTTGTACAGCCGTGATGCAGCACAGAGTAATACAATGAGGGACAGAACCTCCAAACTACCCACACACAGAGTTCCTGATCTCAGTCATACCATCAAGGAAAGCCACTGAGTGGAGCCTAGCTGCTTCCTCACAGGGACAGAGGGCATAAAATTGGAAGGGAGATCACCCGAGTCCATTTTCATCCACCTATGAATGGAAGAGGCTCAGGATGAGGTCACCTGCCTCCCCTCCTACTTGGAGAACAACAGGTGGTGAGGAAAGGCAGCACATAAAAACAAATAAGATACTTTCGTCTCAAAATTACATCGTGCAGCCCCAGTTTCTCGGGTGCTGCGCAGACATCTAAGGTCCCAAAATGGCGGGCAGGAATCGGGCGTATGCTTCCAGCCAGAACTGGGTCGCTTGCTATGTTGGGAAAGGATAAACAAGAGGTGTTCTTTACCCACGCCTGAAGCAAGCGTTAGGCTCTTTGCATATGCAAATAGGGAGCCTAATGCCTGTTTGAGTTCCCCTCTCTGAGAATAGTTAGCCCTGAGGCAGCCCTAGGGATGGCCTGCAACAAGGAAGTAACTTACCTGAATGTGGAGCTGGGAGGAGCAGGAGTGCTCCTCTTGACCCCACGTTAAACCACCATCCCAATCACTGCCGCTACCATCTCCACCTCCCCTCCACCACAGCTTATGATTCCCCCGGCTCAAGCCTGATCGCTACCCCACCGGCCTGATTCCCCCCCCCACAAACAGCCCGATCTTTAGACCCCCCCACCCCCGACCCGCAGCCCGATTTCTAGCCCCCCCTGCAGCCTGAACTCTGGCAGTGGCCCGATCTTCATTCACTCTTCACTGGTAGGCTCTTAGTGCCTCGCAGTTTGGTGTTAACAAAGTCCAAGGCCCAGTATCAGTGGCTCCTCAGACCACATCATTTAAGTGCGGGGATTGATCCTTGTGCACCCCTGAGCACCCAAAAAGTGTACGTGCCCCAATTTCCAGGCTATTGAATATAAAAGGTTGCGAAAGTAATTATTAGTTGAGAAACACAGATACTCTCCTGGCCACAAAGATGCAACTGTTAACTGAACAAGAGTTGGAACTGAATAGCCTCTGCTTACAGAGGCCCAGATGTACAATATCCTGACAGGTAACCATTTGATGCTCTTCGAACTCCTTTAATGTTCCATTCCTTTTTGGGTTAATTCAAATGTGAAATGGGTAGAAACAAGCTATTAATCATCTAAACTAATGAGTTGATAGTAATTCATGTAAAATCTTTTATACAAGTTGCATTTTCATACCAGTTCACGACCTGGAAACATGGTGTGACTTAATGAAATGTTAAGTAGCAGTGCAGCACCAAATTATTCGCCAGAGGAGAATTCAAATCCCAATGTCGATTGTTGCTTCAATTCTGTTCCCCATTTCTCCTCTAAAAGCAAGTTAAACTGAGTCCAGTAAAGAATGTGTCCTCTCAATCAAAACAGAAGACCTTTGACAGCAGACATCTAACTGTGCAGCCTCTTGGCTAAAGGGCGGTATTGAAGCAAGAAGGCATAAGAAGCAGATAAAACTACAAAACAATGCTAACTTTGTTCAAGGATCTGGCTTTTGATTGTTCAATATTACAGCAATATTAAAGCATAAAGACTTTCTTTTATGTAGCACCTTCTCACATCTCTGAGAAACACCTCAAAGTGCTTCATGTCAATTATTTTCTCGCAACACAGTCTCTATCGGCAAATGCGGGAGCTAATTTATGCTCAGCAAGGTGCCACAAACAGCAATGAGATGAATGACCAGTTGAGGGAGGAACGTTGGCCAGGACACATTTAAGGATTGGACATATCATGTCTCTCAGAAAAATCTCAAAGTGCTTTGCATAGAATCAATTACTTTGCAGTGCAATGAATATTTTTATGTCGGCTAATGCAGCAGCCATTTTAGGAACATAAGACCATAAGAAATAGGAGCAGGAGTAGGCTATATGGCCCCTCGAGCCTGCTCCACTATTCAATAAGATCACGGCTGACCTTCTACCTCAATTCCACTTTCCCGCCCTATCCCCATATCCCTTGATTCACTTAGTGTCCACTTTGCACAGAGGATCTCATAATGCAATGAGATGAAATGACAGTTAATCTGAGACAGGGAGAGCTCCCCTGCTCTTCTTCAAATAGTGCCATGGGACCTGAACTACCAGAACGAGCCAACGTGGCTTCAGTTTGATGACTTATCTGAATTGCATCTTGTGCCAGGTAAGCCCATTTTAGCCCAAATAAATATTTCAGTCGAGGTGCTCGGCATGTAGTGCCCAAGCAGCAGTTTGTCCCACCTTCTTTACTGATGAAGGAAGCACAGTGGCCAGAGGTAGCAGTGGTGAATTTAAACAACAATGACAGTGAATGCTTCACCCACGCAGTCAAGTTATCAACCATAAATGATGATATGAAAACAGTTGGACTTTAAAGACCCGTTAGCTACCATGTTAGATGGTGGCACTTTACAATGGCACACGCAGACTGAATCTCCAATTGACTGCTTTATCTATTCCAATTTCTCCGGTTTGCCAGAATCAACCAGCTCACCAGGTGAGGACGGGTATCCAGCCAGACGAGGGCCACGTCCCAATCCTGCAGGATTGGTGAGGAGCAGCACTGACACTATATGTGGAGGGGACAACCGGGGGCCTAAGTAGAGAGCGTGGTGGAAACACAGGGAGAAAGTAAGAGAGAGAGAGAGGGAAAAGAATAAAGTCACAAAATTCGAAGTTACTTTTCTTTATAATTTGAGCACATTCTCGTCGTATCCTAAACACTAATATATGTTAATATTCAGCCGAGTGCTGCTTTAAAGGTCATCAAATGAATAATTTGGAGGAATTAAATGGTCGCTTCCTCTCCTTTCTTGATTTAACACTGATTACACCCATGCTTTGTTTTTTTCCCCTGAGCTGTGGTGTGTTGCATTGCAGACTTCCTTTATTTTTGAACTTTAAAACTTCCTTCCTTGTAATAAGGCACGCTTTCATGATGAGTGCAGTTTGAAGCAGGAAGTTGGCCCAGTTAGGTTTTTGTAACTACACTATATGTTTGTGAGGACACTCGGTAATTAATCACTTTCACTGATGTGTGGTCCTCCACAGGACGCATGTAGCTACAATGTTCTCTATTAGAACTCGCTGCCAGTTCCGAGCTTTTGCTCCTTTCCAGCTTTGATGCATTTCGCAGGAATCCATATGGCTGATCACCACTAATCAGCCGCCAGCTTCAGTCCCCATGCTAAATCCACAACAGACTACAAACTACAAATGTTCCTTCATCTATGAGGAAATTATATACAGTGCAAGCTTATACCAAACATGTGGCGTGTGGATTCCCGGCGGCAGTATCTTCCGCCTAAACTGTTTTCTTTTAAAGAAACAGTCCCATTCAAAGAGGTCCATGGGTGCAGCATGTGATGGTTAATGAGAATCTATGTCACATGCTACAGCTTCACGGACCACAAAAGCAGATCCTTTCCTTACTCACCACATACGCTCGGATCCGACCTCAGTCTCCTTGCAGGGGAAAAAATGTTTGTCATTCGGTGTTTTCAGCCCACTTTAATTCAGAACTTGCACTATTTATAATGCAAAGAATGCTTTTTTTTAAAGCACATAATTGTACAAAATCAGATAACAGTCAGGTGTCCTGGTCAATATTTATCTCTCAACCAACATCACGAAAACAGATGATCTGGTCATTATCACACTGCTGTTTGTGGGATCTTGCTGTGTGCAAATTGGTTGCTGCGTTTCCCACATTACCACAGGACTACACTTCAAAAGTACTTCATTGCCTCTCAAGCACTTTGGGACATCCTGAGGTTGTGAAAGGCGTTGTATAAATGCAAGTCTTTCTTTTCTTACTCAGAGAGGACTAAATGGCCAGATTGGTTTGTCTCATCCCTTAGAGTGAATTTGCTTGTTAGCCACTATTCATCCCGATACATTACCTAACTCCAATCCATATTCCAACAACCATGATCATTATCCTCCACCTGTCTGGCCTTGAACCTGATTGGCATCTGACACAACTTTCTCACAGTGGGTAATTCTAACCTGACTTGCCGGACGGGAACCCCATGGGTTCGGGTGAAACGCCGGTTTGAAACTCACCCAATACTCCTCTCCTCTGATCTGAATGGTGAGTAAAATCAAGCCGTGTGTAAAACCAGCGTTGCACCCAATCCCACCAGTTTCTGAATGGGTGGGGTTAGGTTAAAATTGCCACCCTGAATCTCCAACATCAATCCCTATGATATCTGCTCTGTAAATAAGAACTTAAGAATTTTTAGCAACAGGAATAAGCTATTTGGGCCCCACAAAATCATCCCTTTTTGTCAGGTCTCAACCCAACTACCAAACTTCTCAGCATATCTCTCACTTCCTCCTTTCTCCAGAACCTTAGTTGTCTTTTTAAGCTGTTTATATTGGACACTTCAATGTCCTCCCTGGCAACTTATTCCACAAGTCAATTACGCTTTGCATAAGATAGTTGAATTGGACTCCCATTCTTACTCCTTACTTGGGACTTAAACCCTCAATCACAACCCTTGTCCAGGCTTCTCAGTTCTCTGCTTTGCACAATACCAAATCCGAAATCACACATTCTTCCAAGACAAATAATCCCGAGAAAAATATTGTGTTGAAATTTTTATAATCCCTCACAAAACACGCACAATCCATAGAATAAAGTCACAGGCTGTGCGACACTTAATTTTTTGAGGAGTATTACAGGGTAAAATGTGAGTCAATGGGAGGGCTCATTTTAACCTAACTCGATGGTGAGAAACTGACGTGATTAAATTGCTTGCCCATTTTACACGCCTCCCAATTTTACCTTCAAGTGAAGTCAATGAAAAGTGAAATTGAATGGCGTGTAAAACGAGCAGCCCATCCTATCGAGTGAGTTTCCCACGGGCGAGTTAGAAAAGAAAGACTTGCATTTCTGTAACGCCTTTCATGACCTCAGGATGTACCAAAGCGCTCTACAGCCAAATAAGTACTTTTGGGCCCCGATTTTCAAAGGAAATTGCGGGTGCGTTCGGGGCTGTGAAAATCGGGGAAATCCCGAGCAGTTCCATAGGAGTGCCCTTGCTTGCTTCCTCTCTTGTTTAGCTGATCGTAGCAACAGCATCTCCAACAATGGCTCCTGCTGACACACTGTTACCTCCAGGATTCCCCAAGGATCTATCCTTAGACCTCTTCTCTTCCTCATCTACATGCTGCCCCTTGATGGGGTCCACGTCCACATGTACGCTGACAACACCCAGCTCTACCTCTGCATCACCTGTCACGACCCCGTCATTGCCTCTTTGTTGTCAGGCTGGTTGTCCAATATCTAGTCTTGGATGAGCTGCAAATTCCTCCAGTCAGATGTTAGGAAGACTGAGGCCATCTTTAGCCCCTGCCAAAACTCTGTACTCTTGCCACCAATTCCATCCTCCTCCCCGGCCATTGTCTCAGGCTGAACCAGGCGGTTAGCGATCTCAGCATTCCGACCCCGTACAGCATCCATCACTAAGACCGTCTACTTCCACCTCCGTAACGCTGCCTGTCTCCACCCCTGACGTTGCCCATCTGCTGCTGAAATCCTCATCCATGCCTTTGTCACCTCCAGACTTGACTGTTCCAATGCTCTCCTGGCCGGCTTCCTATTTGCTACTCTCCACAAACTTTAGTTTATCCAAAACTCTGCTACCCTTATCCTACCCTGCACCAGGTCCCTCTCAGCTATCACCCCTGCTCTTGTTAACCTACATTGGCTTCTGGTCCCTCAATGCCTCAAATTTAGAACTGCCTCATGTTTAAATCCTTTCATGGCCTGGCTGCTCCTTATTTCTGTCCCGGATGGAGCAGCTTCTGGCAGCAGCAAGGAATGACGTGTTCATATCTGAACCTCCAATAACTCACCAGTGAGAGGAGAAATTAAATGGGATATCGGAAAATATGTTGAAATGAGTAGAACGCATTAAAATCTCCCCGTTGTTTAAAAGCCTCCAAATAATGTAATAAGTTTGTTAAAAATATTTTGGTGTGTTTGTGAGGACTGACTCATATTGTAGGCTCAAGTGGACACCAAATTGGGTTGTAAACTGCTGACCCAGGGTGAATAAGTGAAATTGGTATCATGTGACACCGTCATCAACTAAAAAGTTACGTTGATTAGAACAGGATGGATAGCAAGCTATTCTTAGCCTGTTACTACTTTCTTCCCTTTTTGTACAATTAAATGGAGGGCAATGTGACCTTTAGCAGTTTGCATTGGAAATTCTTTCACACGTGGGAATTACTCACAACTCACAAGTGACACAGACACAAAACAGTTGTGATGGCTTTTTGGCCCAAGCAGAAGAACATTGGTAACACCTAGCCTGACTTTCTGCAGATTATTTCATTTCTTTTTAGCTTATTGATCGCTTACTGTAGTGAATTAAAACGTTTCATTTCACTGAAGTTAGTGGTCACTTCCTCATTTGATGCTCTGGAAGAGGGTTTTGAGAATTGGCAACTTGTCAAGGGGCTTGTCCCTTTCCACTTTCGGCTGATTGTAAACCAGTAGAAAGCTTCAGCTTATCAGAAGGGGTGGTGCCAATCCATCTGTCTTTGAGCCTTTGCTTATTTATAGTATTTAGCAGAGCCATGTTGCATTACAAATTATTCTTAATTCAGCAAACTTCCGTGGCGTCGTTCATGGTGAGTCAGAGGTTTCATAAGAACAAAGGTTATTGTGTCAAGTCGCATTATCAGGAACTAATTTATCAGCACTGGGGGCATCCTTGAGTGTGGCAGTAATGGAATGGGGCACAGGGTCCAGCAGTATTTTGAGCGGTCCCACAGTTCTGAGAACACTGGGATAGGTACTCGGATCTGGAATCACTGGGAGAGAGATCTGGAAGCATTGAGGAAGGAGGTTCCAGGGTCTGGGTGCATCGAGGGCTGTCCTGGGATCAGGGAGCATGGGAATGTGGTTTCGGGATGTGAAGAATAAGAGGGCCCTGTGGTCTGGAAGTGGTGATGGCGGGGAAATCCTGGAGAATGGAGTCCCGGCCTCCAGCTGGACTGTGGAGGTACATATATTGGAAATGGGTCTTGTAGAATTGGGGATTGCTAGGATCTAGCAGTATTGGTGGGAGGGGGAGGAGAAAAATCTCGCAGCATTGGAGGACCAAGCAGGACAATGGAATCTGAACTGCCCTTGGCTCCTTTTAGGCCATCAGGCCCAAGTCTCCACTGCATTCTAGTCTGTCAACCTCCTTCCCAACCCACCTGTACCTCCTTTCACACCATCAAGTACACCACCCCCCCTGCCCCCCGCAACACTCACTCCACCCTTACACTGCAAACCCTGCCATTAGACAGATCCTATATTTAAACTTATGTTTACAGAATTTGTGCATTAATAGGGAGGTTGCTAACCTATACAGCCTTTAATAAACATAAATTTCCAAAAATAAAAAAATTCCCAAAACCTCCAAAAATTGGCCATTTTTGATGAGTTGAAAAAAATATTTTACCTGAACTTTTAACTTTTTGATTGTTCTTGATTGACAATCTTTGACAGTTTGAAAGAAAGCATAACTGCTTGTCTGACACAACACTTCACAATCGAAAAGTTGACAATATTTTAAAGGAGACCCACCTGAAATCAATCTTTGAGAATTCAATCTCCAGTTTGTTTTCAAAGTCTTTTGGGGAAAAAGCAAAGGAATGCTCAAATCCTCACAGGATGAGGGGTCACGCCCTTTGAGCCTTCAACTCCTGTCGAAGCACAGCTTGCATGCTGGGAAATCAAGCAGATGCTCAGAACGCACAGGTGTGTCTGAAAGCTTGAGGCAAATGTTGTGTGTGGCAGAACAATGTTTTGGAGAGAAGTTGAGGCCTTAAAGTAAAAATTTAATGAAGGTATTCAAACATGCACACCTGCAGCGGTTCAAGAAGGCGGCTCACCACCACCTTCTCGAGGGCAATTAGGGATGGGCAATAAATGCTGGCCTCGTCAGCGATGCCCACATCCCGTGAACGAATAAAAAAAAAATTCAATATGCAAATGTTGGTGCAAAATGAGTATTTGCTGGAATTTTTCATTTTGTTTAAAACTTTATTTTGGGTATTACAAATTTCAGATGTGAGAAAAATTGGCGGATGGAAATCTTTTGAATGAGCATCTTTTGAACATGGTTTTGATTGGTTCATCAACAAAGAATTCTGGCAACTGCTTGCAAGAAGAATTCCGCTGCTAAAGGTTGACAGAAAAAGGTGACAAAAATTGATGACAAGTGAAGTTTGTGATCAGGAAGCGTATGCATACACAAGATTTTCAATCAGATAGTAAATTGTTGTGTCCAGATCTTGTCACCAATGGAGTGTGGAGAGAGGATCGGAATAAAATATTTATGCAGAGAGTTGTTCTTGCAGGATTCTTTGCCACAGCGGGTAGTTGAGGCAGAAAGCATTGCGTCTCTTAATGAAAAGTATCAGTCTTGGCTCAGTGGTAGCATTCTTCTATCGAAGTCAGAAGGTCGTGGGTTCAAGCCCAGGACTTCAGCAAGTAATCGAGGCTGATACTACAGTACAGTACTGAGGGAGTGCGACATTGTCAGAAGTGTTCTGGATGAAATTTTAACTGAAGCCCTGTCTGCCCTCTCAGGTGGATGTACAAGATCCCATGGCACTATTTCGAAGAAGAGCTGGGTAATTTTTTTTTCAGTGTCCTGGCCAGCATTTATCCCTTCACCCACATCACCAAATGCAAATTAATTGGTCATTCACCTCATTGATGTTTGTGGGATCTTGCTGTCATGTTTGCCTACATTGTAACAGTGACTGTACTTCAAAAGTAACTCGTTGGTTGTAAAGTGTTTTGTACTTCCAGAACACATGAAAAGCACTATATAAATGCTTATATGATATAATATAAATGATTTATTTTCTTTAATTATTTGAAGCAGTGGAAGATACAGGTCTATGGGGAGAGATCAGGGTTGTGGGGTTACGTTTGGATTCCTCTATCAAAGAGCCAGCAACACTCACGATGGGCTGAATTGCTTGCTTCTGTGCTGTAAACTTTTATGGTTGGGATGGGACTATTAGTGACTACAGCTTTCCTATCTGATGTCATAGAAAAGGTAGCTGAACTACCAGGTAATATAAGCATGGTCAATATAGTCTTTTATAACCTGTGTGTGGGTGCCTATGTACCCCAAGAAAATATAAAGAAATAAGGCAACGTGGTAGCCTAAGAAGTTTGTGCAGTCGTTTCCTAAACCATGCAGAGGTAGGAGATGGGCTCTGTCACTACTAACTTTTAATTCCGCACGCAGGGAATTGCTTATAGGTATTCTAAGCTAGTGCGGGGTGGAGGCATGCTGCTGCCCCAGTGGACAATCAAAGGGTGAGTCAAATCATCCTGTCTTGTTTAAATCCTAGGGGCCAACCATAGAGTGACACTGACAGGATCAGAGGGCAAATGCATACAGTAAGAAAAGTATTTTCCTATCGTGATGCTGCAGCATCTGTGATACGAACAGTTAATTGGCACTCTGTTGAAGTACAGATTGCCACAATCTGTAGACTTTATTGAGTTTGGAGAGCTAGGGACATTTAGAAATGAATAAATAATGCCTAAAAAGAAAACACGGGGGGAAAAAAAGATGAACACATCTGCCTCATGGGGTGGGATCGCTGTTCCCGAGGTGCCGTGTGCACCTGTGCCTGCACCGAAATGAACTGACCTCACACGACAATGTAAAATCAATTCATTTGAATGCTTTTGTCGGTGTGCAGGGCACGGACACCACGTGGATTGACAGCTCCAATGTCAGACGCCAGGAGCCAGTGAAAGGCCACTGGCTGCCTGTGAAGGGTCACTGCAAGATCCAACTTTCAGTTCTTATGAGAGATCATTGACCTGAAAAGTTGGGGGCCGATTTTAACCGAACCCACTCGTCTGGTGCAACGCTGGTTTTACACCCTGCCCGAAGTCAGTGGAGAATAATATTGGGCAGCGTGTAAAACTGGTGTTCCACCAGATGCTGTGGGTTTTCCACCCACTGAGTTAGGTTAAAATTGCTCCTGTTAACTGTTCCTCTCTCCACAGATGTTGCCTGACCTTCTGAGTGCTGCCAGCATTTTCTGTTTTTATTATTGAAGAATTGGCTATTTGAAAAGTGGGCCGCAAAGTTATAACGAAACTACAGCACAGAAATAAGCCATTCAACCCCTCCTCTCCTGCCCTACTTCATCTAACCCTATCAAAATACCCTTCGATTCCTTTCACCCTCATGTGCTTGTCGAGCTTCCCCTTAAATGCATCTCTGCTATTTGCCTCAACTACTCCTTGTGGTAGCAAGTTCCAAATTCTTACCACAAGGTAAACTTCTTTGGGTAAAGAAGTTTCTCCTGAATTCTCTATTGGATTTATTAGTGACTATCTTATATTTATGACTCCCTTGTTTTGGACTCCTCCAGAAGTGGACACAACTTGTCTCCATCTACCCTTTCAAACCCTATCATTATCTTAAAGACCTCTATCATGTCACGTCTCAGCCTTCTCTTTTCTAGAGAAAAGAGTCAAAGGCTGTTCAGCCTTTCCTGATAAGGATATCCTCTCAGTTCTGGTATTATCCTTGTGAATCTTTTTTGCACCCTCAATAACCTTTTTATAATACGGAGACCAGAACTGCGCACAATACTCCAAGTGTGGTCTAAAGTATGAGTGGTCCTTTAACAAACAAATGGCCACTCCGGAGTGAAGTATAAACAGGCCTCCTCTCAAGTGCCTGATTGAAATAGGTACTCAGCACCTATAGCATCGAAAGGCTGCAGCCACGTCATGGGGAGGCCCTCCAATTTACGTCTTTATTTGGGCCTTTATGAGGTTTGGGTACAATTAGTGCACAGGCCCCCTGCACCCTGGATACATCCTGCCCAACATTTCTCTATGATCAGCACATTGGATGTGTATTAGGCTTCAGGCCCCAACACGTGATACGGTGGGGCCTTGGTACCCAACATGCCACAGCACTTCAGGCATTATTAACTCCATAGTGCTGCCGTTTCATTTTAATTTTAAAGTGAATGGTAGTGTGGTGGCATATCTACGCAGTGACAGTCAGGTCCGCACTCATCGTTCCTTGCACAGAGAGATCCCAATCTCAATCGACTGTTGCCGAGAGGCAGTCAACACTTGCTAGGTGCTTCTCACTGGGAGGAAAAATCAAATGGAAAGTAACCCCTGGTTGGTCTCCACTTATCTCTACAGCAACTTACAGTGTGGCGCAGGGCAAGGCTAAGAACAGGCAGTCTACTCAGTCTCTTGGCTTTGTTGTAGGAAAATCTTGAGATGAGAGGAAATAAAAGAAATGGTGCTAAACAGAACTCATTGCTTACTGATGTACCCCTTTCATTACTACCAATATTCGAACAACTATGAACAGCTGCTGCAAAGTCAAATTTAAAGAAGTACACCTCTGAAAACAGGAGGAGTGGGATTGGGGGGTTGGGGGAGAGGTATCTGAAGATAACACAGGAACACCAATAAACAAAAGTGATTCCTGCTCCTTGTTTATTTCTGTAGGAAGTATAGTTGCAAAAGGTGGGATGCTTGAGAAGCAGATAAACTATAGGGATTAGGAAAACCAGTGGGAGTTGTAACTGGGCTTGCAAATGATCTGGAGGAGTGGAGTAATCTGAATAGACGTGGTTAGGATTCCTGCCAGGATGCATGATCAGACTATTACTGTACTGAGTGGAAAGCTGGTTCCTCAGAAAGACAGATGAATCTTAATGAGTTTTTCACCATTGCTGGCTTGGAAGGATATTTCATATCAAATAGAACAATTTCATCACTAATCAAGTAGTCCGCAGACATAAGTACCAAAGAACAATGAGTCCCTTTGAAAGTAGGGACAAGCGAGAAGGTTAAAATGGGTTGAGCCACATGGAGAGAATGAGTAACAAATGAATTCCCCCTGGCAAGCAATCAATAGAGCAGCAGCAACACACTGCATTCCTCCTAAAATAAATGTTTCAGAGCACTTTACAAGTGGGGTGGGGGTGGGGGGGGGGAGGTGGGCAATGAACAGGAAAAGGAGGGATGTTAGGGGACGAGGGAAGTGAAGGCATGGTTGAATAGGTTTTCATTTTTTGAGGGAGAAGTAGCAAGGCAAGTTTTGGGAGAGAATTCCAGAGAGTAGAGTTTCAGTGACTGAAAGGTTGGCTTCCAATGGTGGTGTGGAAGGAGCAGGAATCAACTGGCATTGGAGGGGTGGAGGATACAGCATGGGACAGACAGCTGGAGAAGATCACTCAGGTACCAAAGCCATGGAGGCATCTGAAAACAAGGACAAGGATTTTGAAATTGATTCACCAGGGCACAGGGAAGGAGTGGAGTTCAGCAAGGACAGTGGCAATTGGTGGGTGGAAGAGAACTTTAGGCCTCAGAGGTACATAGAATTACATAGAATTTTACAGCACAGAAACAGGCCATTCGGCCCAACTGGCCCATGCCAGTGCTAATGCTCCACGCGAGCCTCCTCCCACTTTACTTCATCTAACCCTATCTGCATACTCTTCTATTCCTTTCTCCCTTGTGAACTTATCTAGCTTCCCCTTAAATGCATCTATGCTATTCATCTCAACTACTCCTTGTGCAGCAAGTTTCACATTCTAACCACTTTCTGGGTAAAGAAGTTTCTTCTGAATTCCTTACTGGATTCATTAGTGACTATGTTATATTTGTGACCCATAGTTTTGGTCTCCTCCACAAGTGGAAATATCTTCTTTGGGTCGATGTTATCAAACCCCTTCATAATTTTAAAGATTTCTATCAGGTCACCCCTCAGTCTTCTCTTTTCTAGAGAAAAGAGTACCTGCCTCTTCAGTCTTCAGATTAGCTGAAGTTTGTGAAAAGTGGAGGCAAGGAGGACATCTTAGAAGTCCCATCGTTGAGTCATGAATAAGGATTTCAGCATTGGTGGGGGAGAACCAAGAGTACATAGGAGGGCAATGTTCTGGGAGTACAGTCTTGCTGACGGATTGGTTCTGGGGTAAAACGCTCAGCACAGGATGGATTCGAAAACCGAGGCTGCCAACAACTAATTTCAGCCGAAGCAAGCAGCCAGGGAGGTGGATGGAATTGTAACCAGAAGCATAAGTGGCAGAAGTGGTGACGCAGAGATAGAGTTGGGCATCATTGATATAAATGTTTAAGCTGAGACTGTGCTTTGCAGATGATATCACTGACAAGTAACATATTAATAATGAATAGAAGAGGCCAAGGGAGTTATCCTGGGAGACAGTCGTGGTGACAGTGCAGGCATAGGAGGAGAAACAGCCAGAGGACAATGCCAGAGGAGAGGAGGAGGTGAATGCCAAATATAAACCAAGAAGGGGAAGTTGGGTAGTCAAGAGCTGGATTAGGAGAGATCACAGAAACAGGAGTAGGCTTTTCAGTCTCACGCACTCACTCACTTAAACACACACAGCTTCTAAGTTTTCTTCAAATAATTGCAAAAAACAACAGAACAGAAATTGCAACCAGCTAAAGAAAAATATTCCTTCAATTCAGCTGAGTAAATCCTGGGAAATTGGGTACACTGCATATGCTCAGACTGCACAATCTACATTCAGCAAGCAAAATCCTAACTGTGGGCAAAAGTATCCACCCAGGCTTTCCGTTCTGCTGGCACAGCGGCTGAAGTGAGGCAGGCGGGCATTACCACCCTCCCTGGAGATGGCCACCTAACCCTGGCCATATTTTTGGCCCCAGGGTCATTACCAGGTGAAAGACTGGCTGCTTGACCTCTGCTAGGCAGTTATGCCACTCTAGGGGTGGAGACATGCCATGGCAGGGGAAAATAGCAGCCAGCGTGCATCCTATGCAAGAATTATTTTGACACCTTTACACTTCAACTCTTCTCGGTGGAGCCTGTGCATGGCTGGACTCTGAGAGCCCTTGCTCAGGCCCCTCGTCTCCATTTGGCCCAAAGCCCTCTCTGTGAACGATGGGCAATGAGGCCAAACAGGTGGTCCCCAGTGTCCAGTATTGGAACAACGCAAATAGTGGGTAAGATTTGATTGACAAATGGTTGCTCCACAGAGGGGCGGGGGGCATTTGCCCTGCCAGAATCGCCCTCCAGAAAACCTGGAGAGGTGGGGGGGTGTCAGAGCGTCTTGGCATGGCGAATCACACATGTTGCAAGGAGTGTGTTGCTGATATTGTTGCATTGCTTGTTCCTCTTGTGTTTCCAGCGCTATCCCTGACAAGCCACCCCAGCTGCAGTCCCAGAGGATGCTGAGGCAACCACTTTGCAGCACACACTAGCACTCCCTGCACCTGCTGCAAGCACCAGCACAGGGACATCCACTCGGGGATGATTCCGATTTGAGGAAGGAGCACTGAGTGAAGCACAACTTTGCCATGCAGACAGATCGACCCAATGAGCCAGCTTCAGAGGAAGACATGGCAGCGAAGGAGTATGAAGAACAGGCAGACAAGGCAATGCTGACTTATCCTGCCAGCTGCAAGAGCTTTTTGGCAGCAGCGCCAGTGAGCTGTGTCTTGAGCCGTCCTCTTTTCCTCCACTTGCTCCTGCACACTTGTGCTTGGTGCATCACCCAGTGCTGACCTCTCCAAGTCGGTACCTATAGGTTGCGGGGAGCCAATTTCTGAACTGGTGCTTGTAAGTGTACGAGTGAGTGATGGTGCAGCTTTAGTTGCAGGACCCTTCTCTTCCTCTACTGTCAATGGGCCCGGGTCTTCAACAGGACCTGGAAAGAGGAATTAGGGCCAGTAGCAGTTTATACAGTTAGTAGCTAGAGGCAATGGTATATCGTTGAAAAAGAGTCAATAAAGCAAAGGCTGTGATGTAGACTGAGTGAGGGAGATAATTAAATGATGAGAAATGGATGGGGCATGCTTCCCCCTGCCTTGTCCTCCGCAGCAGCTTGGCCAGTCCCTTTGCCAATCGATATCCACAGCAGCCTATTCAGCTGACGCGAGCATGTGATGGGAGTCCCCGCTTTGGCACGGGTCTTCCCCCTGGAATTGTGCACTAGTTTGTCCTGCAAGAGGAAAGGGAGTCTGCTAGCGAGTGGCGTGCTGAAGTGTTCTGAACATCTGTGCATAAGGGTAGAATGGTTTGTCTGGTACTTTGAAGAAGCATCAGGTGTGTGGAAGAGAGGCAATTAATAGTGAGAGCAGTGGCCATGGCAGAGTGTAGAAGTTGCTGCAGGAGAAGGGCCACTGATAGTGTTGCAGTGTTTGGATGAGAGGAAAGTTAAGCAGAGAGAGGTCAAGATTTTCATTGATGCTGTTATAGTGAAGCAGTCCATGCCCGAATGCAGCAAGACCTGGACAATATCCAGGTTTGGGCTGATAAGTGGCAAGTAACATTTGCGCCAGACAAGTGCCAGGCAATGACCATCTCCAACAAGACAGAGTCCAACCACCTCCCCTTGACATTCATCGACATTACCATCGCCGAATCCCCCACCATCAACATCCTGGGGGTCACCATTGACCAGAAACATAATTGGACCAGCCACATAAATACTGTGGCTACAAGAGCAGGTCAGAGGCTGGGTATTCTGCGGCGAGTGACTCACCTCCTGACTTCCCAAAGCCTTTCCACCATCTACAAGGCACAAGTCAGGAGTGTGATGGAATACTCTCCACTTGCCTGGATGAGTGCAGCTCCAACAACACTCAAGAAGCTCGACACCATCCAGGACAAAGCAGCCTGCTTGACTGGCACCCCATCCACCACCCTAAACATTCACTCCCTTTACCACCGGCGCACCGTGGCTGCAGTGTGTACCATCTACAGGTGCACTGTAGCAACTCGCCAAGGCTTCTTCGAAACCACCTCCCAAACCCGCAACTTCTACCACCTAGAAGGACGAGGGCAGCAGGCACAAGGAAACAACACCACCTGCATGTTCCCCTCCAAGTCACACACCATCCTGACTTGGAAATATATCGCCATTCCTTCATCGTCGCTGGGTCAAAATCCTGGAACTCCCTTCCTAACAGCACTGTGGGATTACCTTCACCACTCGGACTGCAGCGGTTGAAGAAGGCGGCTCACCACCACCTTCTCAAGGGCAATTAGGGATGGTAATAAATGCTGGCCTCACCTGCGACGCCCACATCTCATGAATGAATAAAAAAAGTGAAGTGGTTCAGGGCTGTGCTGATAATGACAAGTGGAGCCTTAGCTTAACAAGCCGGGTCACATCATTGAACTCCTTCCTGCACTGGTTCCAGGTCTGAGGGGAATAAACTGTGGGCATTGACATGCTCAGCCATCTCGGATCATGCTTCCCTAGTATTGTGGCATGGCATCCCTCCCTCACCTGCTAGAAATGACATCCTACTTCCTCCACTGAAGTCTCTGGGGCATAGTCTGAGAATCCAGGTGCTCTCCCACTTGACATGTTCTGCCTTCCAGTACACAGAAACTGGCTTCAGCTCAGCTCCACAATGAGCACTGCACCTCCCCAGGGCACCAGGAACTGATGTCGGGCCCATCCAAAACGCCTACACCCACCATTGGGCGAGTTGTCTAATTACCAGTGTGACTCGCGCTGGCAGCTCACCCATCGAATTTAAATGAGGCACGGGCCTGAAAAGGGTTTGTGCCTTGAGCTGGTGTCATTGGGCGGGCGGCCAGCTAGTTCAACGTTTCCCCATTGAATGTGTGCAAAGCACCCTTCAAGGTGCTTGAATGGAGGAGTTCGAATACTTGAAACAAAACTGCAATCTGCCCCAATGGAGGTCGAATGCTTGAAACAAAACTGCAATCTGCCCCAAGCCCAAAACGGATGGGAAGTGGCACAGGAATGTCGGGAAGCAGGAGGCTGCTGGCCGGCACTGAAGGAACGGCCGACGGCAACACTTAAGCCGCAGGGAGGGGATTTTAGGAAGGTCTCTGGTTCGGAAAGGGGTGGTGGGTTTACTTGGGGTAGGGGAGGCTTGATCTCTCACTATGGGGCCCAGAGGAACATTTCAGTTCCCCCTGACCGCACAAGGAAAGTTTTTAAAAAAGTAAATAAAAACGTACCTGTTTGGGGCTTTTGTGGCCCTGGATTCTCTTCACACTGTCTTCATCGGGCCAGAAAGCTACGACGGCTTCCCCACTCAGGTCACCAGTTAAAATTGCACTCGGGGCCCAAATTATGGCATCGGACCCCGATTTGCACATTTAAGGAAGGAGATGCCAGCTTCAGGCGGTAAGCAGTACTGACTGCTCAGAAAAACAGGTTTAAATCGAAGACAGTGCAAACGGTGCAGGATGTTGGCTGCTGATTCTCCTGGCCAATCTTAATGCCCTCCTGGCTTCCACTGCGTGGGTAGGGTTAAAATTGACCCTTATGCCTATGCTGATGGATTGCAGGATGTAGAATTACAGAGAGCAGAGAAGGTTGAGAGGAGATTTGATAGAAGTGTTCAAAATTATGAAGGGTTCAGATAAAGTAAATAAAGAAAAACTGTTCCCATTGACGGAAGGATCGAAAACCAGAGGACACAGATTTAAGGTGATTGGCAAAAGAACCAAAGGTGACATGGGGAAAAACTTTCTTTACGCACCGAGTAGTTATGATTTGCAATGCGCTGCCTGAAAGGGTGGTGGAAGCAGATTCAATTATGGCTTTCAAAAAGGAATTGGATAAATACTTGAAAGGAAAAAATTTGTAGGGCTACAGGGAAAGAGCAGGGGAGTCGGACTAACTGGATTGCTCTTTCAAAGAACCAAGACGGGCTCGATGGGCCGAATGGCCTCCTTACATTAAATATTACAAATATACAAATACATCACAGGTGTTAATATTTGTCATAGAACCAGTCTATGATTCTACAGAATTTACAGCACAGGAACAGGTCATTTGACCCAACTGGTCCATGCCAGTGTTTATACTCCACACGAGCCTCCTCCCACCTTACTTCATCTAACTATATCAGCATACCCTTCTATTCCTTTCTCCTTAATGTTTATCTAGCTTCCCTTTAAATGCATCTATGCTATTCGCCTCAACTACTCCTTGTAGTAGCGAGTTCCACATTCTCACCACGGTCTTAATAAAGACAGCACCAACAGTAACCCTGGAGATGTGCAGAGAGCAAACTGATCAGCATTTTTGGCTCAAGAAGAAAGCATTGAAGGGGGAAATCAGCAGAGGGGGACCAAAGTGGCCAAAAGAGTAAATTTAGAAAAATAGTCATAAAATAATGCTTGTTCATCCTTTTATTCAAATCTTTGTACTAAAATTGGATGTAAAGTTACAGCTCATTTGAGATTTTTTATTCATATCACACTTACAATACTAAGTAACCCAGTCTCATTAGATGACATTTATAAAATGACCACTTGTTATCTTATGTTATCTGGTGCCATTTTGTTATCTTAAGTAATCTTACATGACATTCACAGGGTTTAGCAACAAAGGAACATGCTATTAATAGTATGATTGGTAATGCCAGCACACACAGGTCATTAAAGTTCATAGAAAGATTAATTTAAAACTAGAATCGAATTAGAAAATTACATTTACATAAATCTGTGCCACAGTAATTCTGGCATTGGCTGTGGCTAATGCGCACAATTTAGTGGAATTTGAGCTGAATTTTCCCAGTGGCCTCACCCGAGCTGTTCTGGGAAATGGAGCCTTGTTGAAATCTCCCCAGTGCTGAGCCTGGGTACAAACTCTACAATGCGGGCAATACCACTCCATTAACTGCAGCACCAGGTTTCAAACGCAACCTTGAGTATTGTGCACACTGAAAATTCCCACATTACTAATAATTGAAATGTCACGAGCTATGTTTGAGATAGCATTTGTTTACTTCTGAGAAATTATACATCACACTTTTCTAATCCACCACAGTTACAGTGCACTGTGGCTCTCATTAACTTTAATAGCTAGGATAACACTACTATCGTCTCAGGGATTTTCCCTTTGTAGGCTATTTTAATGTGGGTTCGGTGTTTCCCCAGGCTGCATTATCACACTGTGTTTGTACCAAAATGGGAAGATGATGATCAAATGTACCATGAGGTTAGCAGTTGCAACTCCCTCCAAAGGTATAAGTAATGCTGACCTGTATTGCAGCTCTTGGGTGCAGCATCAGTTCCACTGCCTTTCAAGGCAGCCTGGCGTTTGATTAATATGGTAACCACTTCATGAGGCAGCTTTACAGCCGAATTAAAATGGATCCTGAACTCGGGTGACACATACTTTCAATCAGTGCCCCAAACCCACTTCAATAGCAGTTTCGGACAATGATCAAGACTGTGACTAATGGAAATTCCCAAGCTAATGGCACACTTCTGAGGTTCTGATACCAAATACATCTTGCGCGAAGACCCAGAGTTAAAAAGTTGCAAGGCCTGAAATCTACTTTTGAAACTTGATTGGCAACCAGTTACTCCTTTGTTTTCATATGTTTCATTGGACGCGATGGCTTAAAAAGGTATCACTTCCAACTTTTAACTTTTGGTGTGGGGAAATGACTGTCATTTGTGAGTTCTTCTCAGCCATACAAAAGATCCCTGCTTGAAAAGGTCATCCCTTTACAAAACTGCTGGTGGGATTTTAACTCTTCCCCGCCCAGTGGAAGCCAGGTAGAATAGGAGTTGAAACTGTGTGGCACCTTTTGCTGCTCGGACACTGCTCTGCAGCTGTTTTAACACCGGGCGGTTAATGCATCAGCCTGATTCAGGTGGAGACCTCATAACAATATGGAAATCAGGGGCCTGTTGCTTAGGAAGGACCGCAAGTCAATTTTAACAGCCTACTGGCCGGAGCTTCATCCAAGGATGCTCTGACCATAAAACCCGCAGGAGCAGAGGCCCGACAAGGAAAATTTGGGCCTCTCCCTCCTCGTGACTTACCTGAATGCCAGTGGGCGACTTTTAGGCTGCCTAATCTTGGCAAAGTGGCAAAGTGACTAGCTGCCTCTTTACATCCGTTTCAGGCCGGTAGATTGCTGCCAAATTAGACCCGGCCTCCCATGGCAACTCCCGGGCAGGAAGTCTGGAGCCTCTCCCCCAGCAATCCGCCTGGGAGTTAAAACCTCTGCTCGTGTTTTTTTTCCCAAAGAAATCAATAGCGAGTAGCTTGTGCACACTAGATTTCATTTTAGAGCCACAGCGCAAAAGGAGGCCATTCGATTCATTGGGGCAATTTTAATCTAACCCGCCTGATGGGAAACAAGACAGGATTGGATTGGCCACCTACTTTACACCCAGTCCGATTTTACTTTCCATTAAACACAAAGGCAAGTAAAATCAGGCGGGGTATCAAACAGATGGCCTATCCAATCCCGTCAGTTTCCTGCCAGGCTGATAAGGTTAAAATTACCTCCACTGTGTCTGTTACCGGAAGAACATAAGAACATAAGAAATAGGAGCAGGAGTAGGCCAATCGGCCCTTCGAGCCTGCTCCACCATTTAATAAGATCATGGCTGATCTGATCCTAGCCTCAAATCGAAATTCATGTCCAATTTCCTGCCCGCTCCCCGTAACCCCTAATTCCCTTTACTTCTAGGAAACTGTCGATTTCTGTTTTAAATTTATTCAATGATGTAGCTTCCACAGCTTCCTGGGGCAGCAAATTCCACAGACCTACCACCCTCTTAGTGAAAAAGTTTCCCCTCATCTCAGTTTTGAGGGAGCAGCCCCTTATGCTAAGATTATGCCCCCTCGTTCTAGTTTCACCCATCCTTGGGAACATCCTCACCGCATCCACCCGATCAAGCCCCTTCACAATCTTATATGTTTCAATAAGATCGCCTCTCATTCTTCTGAACTCCAATGAGTAGAGTCCCAATCTACTCAACCTCTCCTCATATGTCCGCCCCCTCATCCCTGGGATTAACCAAGTGAACCTTCTTTGTACTGCCTCGAGAGCAAGTATGTCTTTTCTTAAGTATGGAGACCAAAACTGTATGCAGTATTCCAGGTGTGGTCTCACCAATACCTTATATAAGTGCAGCAATACCTCCCTGTTTTTATATTCTATCCCCCTAGCAATAAAAGCCAACATTCCATTGGCCTTCTTGATCACCTGCTGCACCTGCATACTAACTTTTTGATTTTCTTGCACTAGGACCCCCAGATCCCTTTGTACTGCAGTACTTTCCAGTCTCTTGCCATCAAGATAATAACTTGCTCTCTGATTTTTCCTGCCAAAGTGCATAACCTCACATTTTCCAATATTGTATTGCATCTGCCAAATCTCCGCCCACTCACCCAGCCTGTCTATATCCCCTTGTAGGGTTTTTATGTCCTCCTCACTCTCTACTTTCCCTCCCATCTTTGTATCATCTGCAAACTTTGATATGTTACACTCGGTCCCCTCCTCCAAATCGTTAATATAGATTGTAAAGAGTTGGGGACCCAGCACCGACCCCTGCGGAACACCACTGGCTACAGGTTGCCAGTCCGAGAATGAACCATTTATCCCAACTCTCTGCTTCCTGTTAGATAACCAATCCTCCACCCATGCCAGAATATTACCCCCAATCCAGTGATTCTTTATCTTGAGCAATAATCTTTTATGTGGCACCTTGTCGAATGCCTTCTGGATGTCTAAATACACTACGTCCACTGGTTCCCCTTTATCCACCCTGTACGTTATGTCCTCAAAGAACTCAAGCAAATTTGTCAGACATGACTTCCCCTTCGTAAAGCCATGCTGACTTTGTCCTATTAAATGATGTTTATCCAAATGTTCCGCTACTGTCTCCTTAATAATAGACTCCAAAATTTTACCCACCACAGATGTTAGGCTTACTGGCCTATAATTTCCAGCCTTCTGCCTACTACCCTTTTTAAATAAGGGTGTTACATTAGCAGTTTTCCAATCTGCCGGGACCTTTGCTGAGTCCAGAGAATTTTGGAAAATTATTACCAAAGCATCCACAATCCCCACTGCCACTTCCCTCAAGACCCTAGGATGTAAGCCATCAGGTCCAGGGGATTTATCCGCCTTGAGTCCCATTAATTTACTGAGTACCAATTCCTTAGTGATTTTAATCGTATTTAGCTCCTCCCCCCCTGGAGCCCCCTGTTTGTCCAGTGTTGGGATATTCTTAGTGTCCTCTACCGTAAAGACTGAAACAAAATATTTGTTCAGCATTTTTGCCATCTCCATGTTTCCCACCATTAATTTCCCGGTCTCATCCTCTAAGGGACCTACGTTTGCCTTAGCCACCCTTTTTCTTTTTATATAACTATAGAATCTCTTGCTATCTGTTTTTATATTTTTTGCTAATTTATTTTCATAATCTATCTTCCCTTTCTTAATCAATCCTTCAGTTACTTTTTGCTGTCTTTTGAAGACTTCCCAATCTTCTATCCTCCCACTAAGTTTGGCTACCATATATGTCCTTGTTTTTAGTTGGATACTATCCTTAATTTCTTTTACACCCTTTTTTCCTCAGTGCTAGCTCCTCAGCTGGAGCTGTCTGCTCTAATCCCTTTCCCTTTCCCCCATATCCTTTACATTCTTCCTTTCCAAATACTTGTCTGATTGTCACTTGTGGTAAAAGCCAATCGATTGGAAAAAAAAGTGAAGGAAGTTGATGCGGGTGAACAGATTGGCGAGCAACAACACAAGCTCTGCTCCAAGTGCACACGGATCTGAACTGGACGCAAGAGAAAAGCTCTCCTGCCTCTGTGCAGTTCGTAGCAGATCGATTTTTTTTTCAGCTGAAGTCCACAAAAGCACTTCTTCTCCCGGCAATCCTTGTAGATTCTCTAAATGCACGGATACACCTGTCAGCTATTTTGTAACTAATTGACGTAACTCCAAAACGACACTTATTTCAGTCATAACACACAGATCTGCTGTGTCAGTCAGAAATATCAACCCACAGGTACGAAAACGACAAATCTTCCCACAAGCAAAATATGCCCTTTAACTGTCACAATGTTTTTTCTGCTTTGCAGGAACGCAAACCACATTGGTTTATTATCCTAGCGCTGTTGCTGCTGGTGTGTGGTTGCTGCACACGTAACTAGGAGTGCAAGATGTCAAGATAATTGGTGCAACCCCCTCCTGCAAACACCAGTCACGTAATGGCCTCGATATTAACCCCCCCTCAAGGAAGCCTCTGCCGATCACGGCCTCTTTCTCGCTGCTTCCGATCGCCTCCCTTCCCCCCCTCCCCACTTAAAGCCCCGATATCTGTTCTTCCCCCCCCACCTAACCACGACAGACGACATTCTCCCCTACTGATTGCCGGGGAGCATCCCCAAGGGTCCCCAGCTGCGGCTTCCTGCTGCTGGATTTTCCTTCAATTTGGCCGGCTGCCGGGCGGGAGACGGATTTAAAAAATGGTAATGAGGTCCTGTCATTAAAAGTTCGGCAGGACCTCCACGTCTCTGGCCTTGCCGGGTTCTTTGTCCGTTTGCGGCCTCCCCTGCATCCTCCCCGTGACTTGGGATAGCAGGTTTTGGGCCATAGGCATGTTTTGTACCCGGATCCTTCAGCTCGCAGTTTGGCACCTGCTTGCATTTTGCGTGCTACAGTGCCTGTACACATTTCAGCCTAGATTTTCCCCTCAGTATTATTTTGCTGTCAGTGGTAACCTGTAATAGGTGACCGCCCCCGTTAAAATAATGCCTGTCGGAAACTGAAGGCATACATTGCAAACCAAAATAGTTAAATAGATGCCTGGTGCAACGTTCCAGCTTCTGCACTGGGATTTCACTTTTCTCCTACAAAACCCGTTTTGAAAGGCTGCAAGGAGCCAAGAATGTGGCTCCGGCGCTATGGCAACAAAGTGCCGCTCTTCGACTGCAGCGTGCGCCTGCAGTGTCATGACCTGTCAGCTCATTTGAATTTTCCAGCATTCCTGTCACGCACTGCATGAAGTGAAGGATGCAGTATCTGGCAGCAGCAGTCTTTAAAGGGCCACTCGGCGCCTTAAATATGTACCACTACCGACGGGTAGAAATAGCTGCCGCAAGACCAGTTCGATGAACGCCACCAGTCCTGCTGGGAGCCTTGGAGGTCCTGCTGGAGAGAAGGGCGGTCATCTTTGGTGCCATCTACCTCTGAAGAGGAACTTGAGAGAAATCTGGATGGGGTAGCAGAACGAGTGAATGTTGCTTCACCTGTGACCTGATCCTTCGAACAGGTAAGAAACAATTTTGCCGGTCTCAGAAAGGTTGCCACGGTTGGTAGAGCAAGCTTGGTAGAGCATCACAGAAGGAGAAGGCACAGCACTCTGTTCATGTACTTACTAAGTGCAAAGGCATGCCTATGTTTCAGCAAGGCACTCTGCATTGATTCTGTAACAACGCATTTGCCCTGTGGCCTGAAAAACGGGAGCTGCACGATGCAATTTCTAGGCCAGGATATCGGACTTGGGAGAGATAGCTGAGCAGACAACCACAAGGACACTTGTTTCTCACCAACATAAATTGCCTGTATTCAGAAACCAATTGTAAGCTTGCTAAATTTGCCATTGGCACTAAAATAGGGAGTGCAGCACGGATTGAGAATTCAGTTAAGGTTTCGCAGAAGGATTTATTCTGTTTATGGAATTGTGCTGATTAATGGCAAATGAGATTTAATATTTCTAATAAATCCAATGTGGAATTCAGGAGAAACTTTACTCAGAGGGTGGTTAGAATGTGGAGGTTGCAGAGATTACACAAATTGGGGTTGTATTCTCTCGAGTTTAGAAGGTTAAGGGGTGATCTGATCGAAGTTTATAAGATATTAAGGGGAACAGATAGGGTGGATAGAGAAACTATTTCCGCTGGTTCGGGATTTTAGGAGTAGGGGGCACAGTCTAAAAATTAGAGCCAGACCTTTCAAGAGCGAGATTAGAAAACATTTCTACACACAAAGGGTGGTAGAAGTTTGGAACTCTCTTCCGCAAACGGCAATTGATACTAGCTCAATTGCTAAATTTAAATCTGAGATAGATAGCTTTTAGGCAACCAAAGGTATTAAGGGATATGGGCCAAAGGCAGGTATATGGAGTTAGATCACAGATCAGCCATGATCTTATCAAATGGCGGAGCAGGCACGAGGGGCTGAATGGCCTACTCCTGTTCCTATGTTCCTATGCTACCACATGGAGCAGTTGAGGCAACTAGCATAGATGCATTTAAAGGGATGCTGGATTTGTAAATGAGGGAGAAAGGAATAGATGGATATGCCGATAGGGTTAGATGAAATAGGGTCGCAGGAGGCTCATGTGGAGCATTAACACCGGCATAGACTAGTTGGGCCGAATGGCCTGTTTCTGTGCTGTAATTTTAATGTAATTCTGTGTAATATTGACAAATGCAAAATACTACATAATGGAAAAAGGAATGAGGAACATAGGTATACAATGAAGGGAACAGAATTAGCCTCGGAACACTTAGAAAGGAACCTGGAAGTGACAGCAGACTTGTCAATTTCAATGTCAAGGCAAAGTGGAGAAGCAATTAAAAAATAGAATACATCGAAAAGTGGAACAGAGGTTATGTTGATGCTTTATAATGCACTGGTAATCTCATTGGAATACTGGCCCCAAAATTCCTGAGTTGAAAGAGCACGTACATAGAAAATGGCACCTTTGTGGGGCTAGGAATTTCTGACGGGGCCAACCATGCACAGTTTCCACTACGGCAGAGAAAGTGACCACAGCTCTCAATTTTTATGTCACAGCCTCAATCCTGGGAGCCACTGGGATGTTTGCTAGATCAGCTAATTTGCTCCTCTATAAAGCATGCCACCTATGCCCTTTAAGCCAGGACACCTCAATTTATACAATTTTGACAGTACTCCCAGACCAATGACTGAGAGAGCCATCAAATTTTTCAGAATTGCCAGATTGCTCAGGATTCTGATTGTACCCATGTGGCATTGCATGCCCCAAATGTAAACCCCCACATTTGTATGAAACACAAATGCTTCCCATCCTTTAAATGTGCAGCTTATTTGCGATGACAGGCACAGCATGTGAATTCACAACTGCTTGGGAGCTGTCATGATGCTTCTATACTTTGTCAGTCTGGTGTTTCAGCTTAATTTCAACAGGAACTCCTGATACTCCCGTGGCTCACGACACGTCACGGTAGGACCACCAGTACCGCAGAGGAGCGCTCCGGTAAAGCACACATGAAGACAAAGATAAGAATTGAGCAAGCCATTGGATGCTCAAAGGAAGGTCTGGAGGTGTCTTGCAGTATGGCCCCAGCACTGTCTTCTAAATTGTAGATAGCATGTTTCATGCTTCACAACTTAATAATCAGGAAAGGATGCCAGAGACTCTGATGTTGACGCGATTGATGCTGAAAAACTAGAAGCAGAGATTTGAAATGGTGGTCTCTGTGAGGATACAAGTAACATAGAAAATGGAAGATATTTTCTAAAAGTTAGGATACGATATTAAATATAAATTTGGCAACAGAGAGATGGGAAAGCACTTTGCCTTTGATGCACTTAAGAACATGCAGAAAGATCAAATACAAATTATATCTCATTCAATTTGTAGGTCCCACTCATCAAACAAACTAATCCAGAAGCAGATATCTAGGTCATAGGGTGTCAAAATCAGAAATGTATTTCATCTGGTTTAATTAAGTCTTTGTGATGTACAAGTTGGATGCATTTTTCACTACATAAAGCAGCATTTTATTCATTGTTTTCATGCTGAACTACAGAAGGAAAAAGATGTGTAAAAATGAAACTTTATCATGAGGAGATAGTAACAGCAATTTAGTGCTTCACATACCAGCTACGTCATTAATAGCATCATATTTTCTTTTGTCAGCCTTCATTGTTTTACCAAAAATCATATTCACATCAATGGATAATTCAAAACACATCAATCGTAATGTATTAACCAAATCTTGAGATGTACACAATAAATTATACTCACTTGTTACTCAAAATAGTTAGCAGTCTTATGATGAGCCAATTATCACTTGTAAAGCAACTGGGTAACTTTCTCTACGGTCTCAAATCCATCTTGGTTTAAAAGATACTTTCACATTTTCATTATTGAATGGGCAGAAAAAACATGAGGCAGTCTGATATCCTCAGTTTCGGGCCTTGTCATGTGCCTGAGTCGTCGGACGACCCGTCACTCAGACTCAACCCATCCTCATTCTTCCAGGTGAATGGAGTCATGTGGAAGCAAGGATTGAGGTGGGGAAAAGAGTCGCAATGAACAAATATTACTCAAGAATGGAGAAACCTTGGCTTTATCATTCTAGAATGGAGGCACATGAGAGGTGATCCTACAAAGGTATATAACGCAGTCAAGGGAATGGAAAAGATAAATCCAGAATATTACTTTAAGTTAAATCATGGGAGTAGAACAAGGACACCCAGCTTCAAACGGATAAAAAAAGAACATTTCAGGCTGCTATCAGGGAGTTCTTCTTTACACAAAGGGTGATCAATACATGGAAATGGACCTCCAGGTAGGGTAGTGGAGGTGATTTAAGCAACAATTAGATGTTGCAATGGGAGGACTGTAGGGTCTTTCTCAATTGAACTAAGGTGGGGTGAATAATTTTCCTCATCCTAATTATCTGGTGCAAAAACAATTTTCCTTTAAAAAGTATGAACAGACTGGTGGTCACGGTTAAAGAGAACTACCTTGGTCTTCAGACTGACAAGAAGGGCAATGCTGTAACAATTAGCCATTTTTTAAAAATGTAGTTGGACCTAAATTTGTTTTTATGTGGTCGTGTTACCACAAATATTTCTCAGGATGTAGGGCCAAAATACAGAACAAAAGCACCTGAAACAGGAAATTCATATCCTTATTACTTGGTCTAGACAGTAAATTTATAGCACAATTAAACCAAAAACCAAACAAAGAAACTGCTCTCCACCCCTCAAACTAATGATTTGTGGAGTAGGTTTGGCAGAATTAGGTTTTATTACACTTCTCATCCCCAACTCCTCTCCTCTCCCCAAAACACCCTCATGAATTTCAACTTCCTTATAATCTAATAATATTTCATAGTAATATTGCCCAACACATAGAATCATACAGCACAGAAGGCCATTCGGCCCATCGTGACTGTGCCGGCTCACTGAAAGAACGACTGATTAGTCCCACTCCCCTGTTCTTTCCTTATGGCCCTGCAAATGTTTCCTTTTTCAGTATATATCTAGTTCCCATTTGAAAGTTACTACTGAATCTGCTTCAACCGCACTTTCAGGCAGTGCGTGAAGATCAGATCATAATCCAGTTCATGACAATTGCTGAGTATATCCACTGAAAACTGCACTCTGACACCGGAGCTCATTTCACTGAGGATTCTTGGTATTCTTCAGACAGGAGACCTTCCCAGTCACATGGGACCTTTCTGTCTGATAAGAAAACCCCCTGAAAGAGTTTACAATCTACCTTCTTCTCTCAGCACTAACACACAGAGCTGAAATAAAGCTACCTAGATTTCATCGATTTTTAAGAACATAAGAAATAGGAGGAGTAGGCCATACAGCCTGCTCCACCATTCAATTATCCTGCTTCGACTTCAACTCCTCTTTCCCGCTAGATCCCCATGTCCCTTGATTCCCTTAGAGTCCAAAAATCCATCGATCTCAGCCTTGAATATACTCAACGAATAATCTGAGAGTTGTTGAGCTGGAGTCCGAGCTGCAGACATTGTGATGTATCAGGGAGGGGGGAAGAGTTACTTTGATCCAGGAGGCAGTCACACCCATTAGGTTAGGTAGTAGTTTAGATTGGTCAGTGGTCAGGGACAGGAGGATGTAACTGCGAGTCAGGCAGGTATGGGGATGCAAGATGCAGTGATGGAGGAGCCTCATCCTTTGACCTTGTCCAACAGGTACGAGGTACTTGTTACTTGTATAGATTAAAACAAAGACTGCAGGGAGGATGAGCAAACTGACCATGGCACCGTGGTACAGAAGTCATTCAAGTGGGAGGAGTAAAAAGGAATGTGGTAGTGGTTGGGGACAGTATAGTCAGGTGGATTATTACTGTTCTCTGCAGCCGCGACCAGGAGTCCCGAAGACTGTGTTGCCTGTCCGGTGCCAGGGTTAAGGATATCTCCTCGCAGCTGGAAATGAACTTGGAGCATGAGGCAGAGGATCCAGTTGTCGTGGTCCACATAGGAACCGGCAACATAGGTGGAACTAGGAAGGAGGTTCTGCTGAGGGAGTTTGAGGAGCTCGGGTCCAAATTAACAAGCAGAACCTCAACGGTAATAATCTCCAGATTACTAACTGAGCCACGTACAAATTGGCATAAAATATCAGAGAACTGAATGAATGGCTCAAAGAGTGGTGTGAGAGACAGGGGTTTTGATTCATGGGGCACTGGCACCAGTGCTGGGGAAAGAGAGGGCTGTTCCGTTGGGATGGGCTCCACTTAAACCGCTGGGACGAGTGTCCTGGTGAATCGAATAACTAGGGCTGTCGATAGGGCTTTAAACTAAAAAGCGGGGGGAGAATTTATAAATCTAAAGAGATAAGTCAAGGCCATAGAGCAGTGTCGCGATTTGAGTAAAGATAAGCAGAGGGTGACAGGAAGGGATAGAGAGTTTAACGGTAATAGTGCATCAGTGAATAAGGTAAAATCAGGGTAAAATAGTAAAAAGTTAAAATTAAAGGCTCTGTATCTGAATGCACGAAGCATTTGTAACAGGATAGATGAATTGGTTGCACAAATAGAGATAAATAGATTTGATGTAGTAGCCATTACTGAGACATGGTTTCAAGGTGACCAAGGTTGGGAATTAAATATTACAGGCTGCTTGACTTTTCAAAAAGACAGATAAAATGGAAAAGGAGGGGGTGTAGCCCTGATAACAAAGGATGACATACAGACAGTGGTGAGAAAGGATCTTGGCTCAGAAGATCAGGAAGTAGAATCAGTATGGGTGGAGATAAGAAATAACAAGGGGCAGAAAACACTGGTGGGAGTAGTTTTTGGCCCCCAAACAGTAGTTATACTGCAGGACGGAGTATTAATCAAGAAACAATAGGAGCATGTAACAAGGATAATGCAATAATCGTGGGGGACTTTAATCTTCATATCGACTGCGCAAATCAAATTGGCAAAAGTAGTTTGGAGGACGAGTTCATGGAATGCATTCGAGACAGTTTCCTAGAACAATGCGACTTGGAACCAACAGGGAACAGGCTATTTTAGATCTTGTTTTGTGTAATTAGACAGGATTAATTAGTAATCTCATAGTAAGGGATCCTCTGGGGAGGAGTGATCATAATATGATAGATTTTCAGAGTTTGAGAGTAATGTACTTAAGTCCGAAACTAGAGTCTTAAACTTAAACAAAGCCAATTACCTAGGTATGAGGGGGGAGTTGGCGAAGGTGGATTGGGAAATTAGATTAAAAGATACGGTATAAGATAAGCAATGGCGAACATTTAAGGAAATAATTCATAATTCTCAATGAATATACATTCTATTGAGAAATAAAACCTCCACAGGAAAAGTGATCCATCCGTGGCTAACTGAAGAAGTTCAGGATAGTATTAGATTAAAAGAAGAGGCTTATAATGTTGCCAAGAAGAGTTGTAAGCCTGAGGATTGAGAGCGGTTTAGAAACCAGCAAAGGGTGATCAAAAAATAGATAAAGAGAGAGAAAATAGAATATGAGAGTGAACTAGGAAGAAATATAAAAACAGATTGTAAGAGCTTCTACAAGTTTGTAAAAAGGAAGAGAGTAGCAAAAGCAAAAGTGGGTCCCTTCGAGGCTGAGACAGGAGAAATTATAATGGGGAACAAGGAAATGGCAGATATGTGAAACGAATATTTTGTATCTGTCTTCACAGTAGAAGACACAAAAAATATACCAGAAATAGTGGGGAACCAAAGGTCGAATGAGAGTGAGGAATTTAAAGTAATTAATATTCGTAAAGAAAAAGTACTGGAGAAATTAACGGGACTAAAAGCTGACAAATCCTTTGGACCTGATGGCCTACAACATAGGGTTCGAAAAGAGGTGGCTGCAGAGATAGTGAATGCATTGGTTTTGATCTTCCAGAATTCCCTAGATTCTAGAACGTGGATTGGAAGGTAGCAAATGTAACACCGCTATTCAAGAGAGGAAGGAGAGAGAAAACAGGGAACTACAGGCCTGTTAGCCTCACATCAGTCGTCAGGAAAATGCTGGAATCCATTATTAAGGAAGTGCTAACAGGGCACTTAGAAAATTGTAATACGATTAGGCAGAAGCAACATGGTATTATGAAAGGGAAATCGTGTTTGACAAATCTATTAGAGTTTTTTGAGGATGTAACAAGCAGCGTAGATAAGGGGGAACCAGTGGATGTAGTATATTTGCATTTTCAAAAGGCATTCGATAAGTTGCCACGCGAAAGGTTGTTACACAAGATAACGGCTCATGGGATTGGGGGTAATACACTAGCATGGACAGAGGATTGCAAAACGGACAAAAAGCAGAGAGTAGGAATAAATGGGTCATTTTCAGGTTGGCAGGTTGTAACTAGTGGGGTGCCGCAAGGATCAGTACTGGGGTTTCAGCTATTTATAATCTATATTAATGACATAGATGAAGGGACCGAGTGTAATATATCCAGGTTTGCTGACAATACAAAGCTATGTGGGAAGTAAGCTGTGAGGAGGTCACAAAGGGCTCAATTTTAAAACCGAGTCGGGAAGGGAGTGGGGGGGAGGTGGGGAGGTCAAATTGAGGTTGGGAAATCCATTAGTACGGGTTTCCTGGACGTCCTTACGATTTTGATGTAAGGACGTCTTTTATTTTTTTTTGTCGGTTTCCTGTCCAACTGACCAACCTGATTGACAGGCTGGTCTCAGACAGACGGGAGACCAACCAGGGAGACGATGTCTTCAGGTAAGTCTGCAGGTGAGTCTTTGTTTGCATGAATGGGGGGGGGGGGGGCATGGGTGGGCAAGGATCGGCACGTCGGCATAGTTAGACATAGGTGGGCTTAGGTCGGCACAGGGTCGTGAGTCATGGGGGATGGGATCAGGGGTCAGTCACAGGAGGGTTGCGTGTCGGGATCGGGGGTCATCATAGAGGTTCGCGATTGTTGGGGGGAGGATCGGGGTCAGAGGATCGGAGTGGGGGGGAGGAGGATTGGGGGGGGGGTCTGCGATCAGGGGTCAGGGGTCTGCGATCGTTGGGGGGGTTGGTGCAAGTAGGCTTGTTGGGCCTGGGGGAAGCACTCCTGCTCCTTCTAGCCCACAAGCTGTGCCTTTCTAGGCACCTACCTGTTCGTCTTGGGCCTTCTCGTCTCCTTTGATGAGGCTTAAAACAGAAAGCCCGGGAATCCCAACCCCCTGGGGTTGAAATCGGGAAGTCTAGAAAAATGGAGGCCCAAAGCCTCCTTAGAAGGTTTTTGTGGCTCGACCCGCCTCCTGGGAGCGGGTTGGTCTCCCACCTTTCTTCTTGCCCCGGTGAAAACCGGAAATGGACAGGTTGGAGGCGTGTCTGAAATGGTGGCAATTTTCAATGCCCCCCTGCCCCCAATCCCCCCTTTTCTCAATGTTAAAATTGAGCCCAAAATCTCTGCAAAGGTATATAGACAGGTTAAGAGAGTGGGCAAGAAGGTGGCGGATGGAGTATAATGTGGGGAAATGTGAGGTTATCACTTTGGTAGGAAGAAGAGAAAAATAGAATATTTTTTAAATGGTGAGAAACTATTAAATGTTGGTGTTCAGAGGGATTTGGGTGTCCTTGTACATGAAACACAAAAAAGTTAACAATCAGGTACAGCAAGCAATTAGGAAGGCACATAGTATGTTGGCCTTGATTGCAAGGGGGTTGGAGTACAAGAGTAAGGAAGTCTTGCTGCAATTGTACAGGGCTTTGGTGAGACCTCACCTGGAGTACTGTGCATCGTTTTGGTCTCCTTACCTAAGGAAGGATATACTTGCCTTGGAGGCGGTGCAACAAAGGTTCACGAGATTGATTCCTGGGATGGGAGGGTTGTCCTGTGAGGAGAGATTGAGTGGAATGGACCTATATTCTCTGGAGTTTAAAAGAATGAGAGGTGATCTCATTGAAACATATAAGATTCTGAAAGGGCTTGACAAGGTAGATGCTGAGAGGTTATTTCCCCTGGCTGGAGAGTCTAGAACTAGGGGGCATAGGCTCAGGATAAGGGGTTGGCCATTTAGGACTGAGATGAATCGAAATTTCTTCACTCAGAGGGTTGTGAATCTTTGGAATTCTCTACCCCGTTCCTGTTATTGCTGATAGAATATTTTCAATTCTTAGAGTTTCAGTTGCAATCATGATACTGTCAGGGGTTATCACTTATTATCCACTTTTTTTTTTGTAAAACCTGTGTAGGCAAACAACAAGAAAGACTAGCCTTTTCATGTCTTGGTATTAGTCAAGCAAAAGCAGTGAAGGAGTTGTTCTGGTGGTGGGCGTAATGCAAAGCTGAAGTTCCTCTTTGAAAGCTTTCGTAGTAGAGCCCGTCTTTCAGTCTTCAAAGTTCCGGGTCATCAGTTGGGTTGACGCCACTGAGCTTCCAAGGTTGGACCTGGTCACAAATGAAACCAAGTCCCAAGAACCTGAGCCAACAAAAAAGCAACGTTAGTGTCAATCAATCATGAGTTGAAGAGCTGATATTAATACTCTACAGTGGTATCCTGTTACCTGTAATTTGTTGAGGCATGCAAAAGAGGTTTATAATCTAACTTGCCTTTATACGTAGGGATGGGTATATCAGAACTAGCATACTAAGGGATTTGTAAACATTTGCTTGTACCAGATTTGTGTGTGTGGATTTTAAGATTCATAAGCTGTTAATGCATTAGAATTATCAGATAGCAGTGAATGATTGCAGGGTCTAATGTGCTCTTGGGAGTCAGAAAATTTGCAAAAGGAATGTTTATGACAACACATGTAACTCCAAGATATGATTTCCACCTTGTAATCCTTTCTTTTTTTTTGTAAATTTGTTGTTTACAATATATGATACATATTTCTGGAGTTCTGTTGAAAGGTCATCGACCTGAAACATTAACTCTTGTTTCTGTCTCCACAGATGCTGCCTGACCTGCTGAGTGTTTCTAGCATTTTCTGTTTTTATTTCAGGTTTCCAGCATCATCAGTATTTTGCTTTTGTTACATATTTCTGTTTATGTTATTGATGGGGGAGATTTCTTCCGTTTGCTGTTTGCAAAATTGCAATGCATTCTTTCGACACACTGTTACAATCTGGCTACAAGTAGTGAACAGGGGAATCGTCTCCCTTAAACTGGTTAGTTCTTAACTATTTCTACTCCAATATTGCTTGTAAACACAGTGTGAGGGCTGCAACCTGTAAAGAAGTTTAATAATGGTACTTTGGAAGAATGTAAAAAGTAATGTGTGGTTCTCCTGTTGATGGATATTTACAAGATGCACGATCAGTTAGGTATGGTCTTTTTCTAATAAGCAAAGCGGAACCGCATATAAATTGCAAGTGACAAGTTGCCCCAGGTGTGATTGTTGGGTAAATACTGTATCCAAAAGGATCCTGACATGTGTCTTTTTCTTCCTTCCCTCCTCTGCTGAAGCAACACTGATACAATCAAAACTTTTATTATGTTTGACTTTGCTGTCGCGCCCAAGTGACTGCTGTTCATGTGTGAGCCTCGAAGGCTCAGTGTTGACAAGCTGTTTGACCATGGAGGGCATCACAGCTGAGTCCAATTCTGTCTTTACCTAGTATCTATAGACATACAGGCCTCGAAATTGGATCACGCATGCTGCACGTGCCTAATCAGGCTGGGGACAATACCATGGCAGATTGGTCCGCCTGCCTCACCAGTATAGTACCGGCAATCTGCGGGCACCAGCTGTAGCCCCAGAAGTAGCTCGCCACTTGTGGGGTAACAAGATTGGCTGGCTACATAAAGATGCTGGCTGAGGGCCGAAGGTGAGTCGGGGGGGGGGGGGGGGGTGGGGAGGGGGCGCGGGGAACGGAGAGAGGCAATTGGTGGCAGGCAGCAACCCACAGTTTTATTGTGAAGCAGAGAAGTGCACCCCTGCCCCTCTTGGCTCCATATAAAGGTATGTGTTTTGTAAAAACTGTACTGGCGGCTTCCCTTAAGTACCATAGTTTAGGCCGCATGTAAACCAGTTAATCTTGCGTTCAGGGCACACCAATTTCCGGTTTGGGTCCCAAAATAGGCATTAGGCCCTTTATTAGCATATTCAAGCGGCCTAGATACCGTTCTGCATTTGAACCGATATGATGGTACGTGGTTCCAACGGTTCAGGTATGGAGGCTGGCTCCTTAAATTGGACCTCTTTGCACCTTTTCTCTGCCCGGAAAATGGGTGCAACGAGGCCCAATGTCACCCCCACACTTTCCAGAAAGGGCCAATGGACAGCAACCGGAAATGTTACTCTACAAAGGCTGAAGGTGCTGAAGCGAACTCTGGCAAAAGACTTCTGCCCTGGTTGGGATCAGCTAGCTTAGCTTGGAACCTAAGTATTGCATCACACAATACATCTGCCTACCATGCACCAGAGTTCTTTGTGCTTTCTGTTTTGAGCAGATTTAGTTCAAACTATAAATATATTTTTGCTGCAGTATCTCTGCGTGGTGGAGGTTAGAAGAACCTCTGTAATACTCCCAGGGTTGTGACACACAGTCAGGGGTGCATTTGTCATGGCAGCCCATGTGTGATGCAATAGTCTTGAGTTACTTGCGGATGGTCGGCAAGTAAGTTTATTTAAATTACTGTTGCGATTGTATGTCGGATTAATTTAGTGACGGCAAAAAATACGTCAAATGGATGATATCAACTGAGTCCATGAAACGTTAATTGTGGTATAAAAATCTCTCTTCTGTCAGCAGTAGTGATTTTTTAAAAAATGGATAGAAGGTGGAGCTATCTTTTTGAGATCTCTTACATTGGTAGCAGCGTATTATGATGTTTGTGAAGTAGTATTATGAGTGTTACTGATAGTAATTGCACCATGTATATCGAGAATTAAGCTGTGGTGGATCATTCGAAATAGTATGCTTGGTTGATAATTGAAACACAAGCTTTCAATCCACATAGAAAACTATGGTCCAGAGGTAAATCAGATAAACAAGTGTGATGCAAGACACAATGGGCCTGATATTGGGAGGAAGGCAGGTTGCCAGCGAGGGATCGACTGGGCACGTGGGTAATCCGCCCAGTAAAATCAGTGGGTTCCCCAAGCGATCGTAAGTAAATTGGAGCCACTTACCTTGGCTTCCGGGTTTCGCGCTGGAAAGCTGCACGGCGGGCGGACTGCGCACCCGCATCATAGGCTGTCAGCTGGAGAAGCCCTATTTAAAGGGGCAGTCCTCCACTGACTGATGCTGCAGAAAGGAGCCAAAATTACAGCATGGAGCAGCCCAGGGGGAAGGCTGCTCCCAGGTTTAATGATGCCTCACTCCAGGTCCTATTGGATGGGGTGAGGAGGACGGGGAGGACAGAGATCTTCTCCCCAGCGGACGGGAGGAAGCGGCCTGCCTCTGGCACCACGAAGGCCTGGCTCGAGGTGGCAGAGGAGGTCACCAGCACCACCAACATATTATGCACTTGCATACAGTGCAGGAGGCACTTCAATGACCTAAGTAGGTCAGCTGAAGTGAGTACACTTACTCATTCCCCTACACTCCATCTGCCACATCTCCTGCACTGCCAACACTACTCAATCACATCACTCCTCACACCCACTCAAAGCTCATCCTCATCTTACCTGCACTTACTCACCTCACCAGTTCTCATCCCACCACTACCACTCAACCCAATCCTCATACAATCTCATTGCTCTATTTCATACTCACCCTCTGATGCATCTCTTTCACGGTCAGCCTCACCCAACCTTCCACTACCTGTGCTGCAGCCACAGGGCATGCATCACATATGTACAGTAGGAAGCGTAAGGCAAATGTGTCGTGAGCATGAAGGGGATGCACAAGGGTGTTTGAGGGTTTGTCATGATTTTTACTTATATTTGATTTCTGATCAACTCACATTACATATTATATTGTCACCACTACTGCCAAGTCTTGGCCATTCTTGACTGGCTTGTGCAATAATGCCCTTTCATGAGGTTCTCCATGAACACCCTTGATGCACGCATTGGGCCACCCTACAGTGGGTGAATGTGTAGTTGCACGACTACTTTGTGCAGGTGCCTGTTGTGCAGCATTGTGTTGTGTAGCTCCACGTGGCAGAGGTGGACAGCATGCTGGCGAGGTTGGTGATGTTGCTCGTCCTCCAATGGAGTGATGAATGCAACAATGGACACCTCCCCCTCGCCCATCCTGACGGTGTGAGTGTGAGTGTGTCCACAAAGTAGGGAAATGTGTTTGGACAGCAGAGTTTAGGGTATGATGTAATAATTTGGAGTGTGGAGACAACGGTGTGGCAGGCAAAACTTTGTCTGAGGTGACAGAGTGCCCTGCTGCAATGAATGAGAGTTTACCCCGCACCTGTTAAATGGACCTTTGCAGCTGTCACTGACTGCTGGCTGCAACACATCTGTTTAAACAGGGAGTGTTTCCCCCAGCATGGGAAACACGCTCTGGGTAGTCCAAAATCCGAATCCTCCTAAAATCTCCACTAATGAGGTCTGTAAATGACTTCAAGTACCCAGATAATGATCTTAAGTGGTATCCCGCCGGCTTTGATTGCCGATGGGAGTTCCGTATGCGGGGGCTGCGTGCGCACCGATTCGCATCATTGGGGAACCCAGAAGTGGGCGGGTTGGAGCCGGGCTCCGGAACCGCTCCAGGAATCCCCAATTTTAGGAGCACCCTCGCCACGAACGCACCCACTTGGCCATCCGAAAATTGACCCCAATATCTCTACAAGTTGAATTCCTTCTCATTCTTAGTCTATGGAGCAGTTTTTGCAACTTACCAGCTGGACATAAAACCAGCATTGCGGATTGTCCATCTGTTATAGAAAACTCCCGATTTTTATTTCCATTGAATTCACCCAGTGTCCTGGCCAACATTTATCCTTCAAACAACATCACTAAAAACATATTAACTGGCCATTTATCTTTGTGGGACATTGCTGTGTGAAAATTAGTCTATACTTCAAAATTATTTAATTGGCTGTGAAGCACTTTGAGATGTCCTGAAGTCATGAAAAGTGCCAAATAAATGCAAGTTCTTTCTTTTTTTTCTTACCACAGCAGCAAAATGGCCCTAACCAAAGTCACAAATGACATTCTCTGTGACTGTCACTCTGGTGCATTATCCCTTCTCGATCTCTCTGCAGCCTTTGACACGGTTGACCAGACTATTCTCCCCCATCCTTTCGTTCATTGTTCAGTTCAGTGGGATTACCCTTGCTTTGTTCCACTCTTTCCTATTCGATTGAAGCCAGAGTATCTCGAGCAATGGCTTCTCTTCCTGCTCTCACACCATTACTCATGGAGTCACCCAAGGATCTATCCTTGGCTCCCTCTTCTTCCTCACCTTTGGCAGCAACATATGCAGATAAGGGGTCAGCTTCCACACGTACGCTGACAACACCCAGCTCTACCTCTCCACTACCTGTCTTGACCCTTCCGCTGCCTCTGTGTTGTCAGACTGCTTGTCCGATATCCAATAATGGTTGAGCCACAATTTCCTCCAGTTAAACACTGGGAAATCTGAAGCCATCACTTTTAGCCCCAGCCACGATTCCATCGATTCCATCCCCCTTCCTGCCATTGCCTCAGACTGATCCATTCTGTTTGCAATCTCGGTGTCCTATTCGACCCTGAGCTGAGCTTCTGATCCCATATACTCTCCATTATAAAGACTGCCTACTTCCACCTCTGTAACATCACCCCACTTTACCCATCTCAGCCCATCTGCTGCCAAACCCATCATCCATGCCACTGTCATCTCCACACTCGACTAACCCAATGGTCTCCGGGCCAGCCTCCCATCCTCCAACCTCTGTAAACTTCAGTTTATCTAAAACGCTGCTGCCCAAATTCCATCTTACCTCAGGACCTACTCACTTATCACTGCTATCCTTGTTGACCTACATAGGCTCCCAGTCCCCCAATGCCTCCAATTAAAAATTCTCATCCTCATGGCCTTGCCCCTCTCTATCTCTGCAACCTCCTCGAGCGTATAACTACCCCCGATCTCTCGGTTCCTCTGACTCTGGCCTTTTGTCCATCCCTTACCCTCAATTCTCCCCACCAAAGATAGACAAAACTTCAGCCGTCTAGGTCCATGCTCTAGAATTCACTCCCTAAAGCCCTCCACCACTCCGCCACCCTCTTCTTTCAGAGCCTCCTTAAAACCCATCTCTTTGACCAAGCTTTAGATTACCCCTCCTAATATCTCCTTGTTTGGCTTGGAGTCCATTTTTGTCTGATTACGTCCCTGTGAAGTGTGACATTTTTCTATGTTAAAGGCACTATATAAATGCAAACTGTTGTTGTCATATCAGGGTTTACTTTAAGAGTATGTCAGATAAGAACAGGTTTCTAGGTGAACTGGATCTCTGATTTTTCTTCTCCATGTGTGTCTGCCATTTATATATCTTTGTTATGTGCAAATGCACATATCTTATTTAATCTAATTTTCGCAGTAGATTTCTGTTTTTAGCGTTCTATTTCTTACATACAATTGGGCTCATTTTTATGTTTTAATGCAGGGATTAAGTGATGAGCATTTGGGTGGAAGATGCATCTGCCTTTCAATTTGTGTTAAACTGCAAGTTTTTTTACCCACTGGGGATGCTGTTTGAATCCCTGCCTAAAAATACGCAGTGTACTCTTGGAGGTAACCCTGCACTATGTGGTCCTTTAATTTCTCCATTTAGTCATTTAATAATAGCCCACAATCACACATTGCCTTTCACAAATTCATCAAAGGTGAGCGAAGGAAGTGTCATTCTCATGACTGTAACTATAACCAGAATGTTCTCAAGGAGGTGTCTTCCAGCTACATTTTGCTTCATACTTTTTATATTTACTATGCTATATTTCACATATCACTCAACTTAAATGCAAATGGTTTCACAGTCATTTTTCACTTTGCATTAAGCGATGCATCTATTAACTGTTGAGAGGAGAATTCCTTTTCTCCCCATCCATTTTCTTCAATTAACTTCATTTTCAGCCCTTGACTTTCGATCTCCACAAAGCAGTCAGTAAAGATGAGCAAGCAACGCACTCTCTGATCTCTGCTTGTTTTGGTCTTGAGACAACTTGTAAAAGGCTTATGAAAATGGTTGGGGTGTTTCATCATTTTATATTCCCTCTCTCACTGTAAATGCTTAGCCTTGGCCTGGCAATTCCTCCCTTGGAGCCCAACATGTGGAGAATGGCAGCATGGGCCTACCACTTTGTGCCACAGTGCAACATCCTGAAATGAATTTTTTTGTTAGGAAAGAATCAATTCCTTTAGTGAGTTCTTTTTTATTCATCCCCGCCCCTCCCCAGTCCACATGAGTTTTCAATTGAGGATGGGAATAAACACCACTCCTCTCCTAGGTCTCTGCCAATGCCACTCTGTGACATGCTGCAAAGAGGAGCACACTTGCTTGTGTCCCATCCTCACCTTTGGGTGAACACTTTCTTTTGAAGCCTCTTGTTGATGCCATGGCTTTCATTTGGAAATGTACAGGAATGTGAGCAGAAACTTACATCCTAAAATTCCTTGGCACAGCATTCTTTAATGTCAACATGCTGCCTCTGAAAAGATACATATATAAAATATGTAAGAGCCGGCACAGGCACGGTGGGCCAAATAGCCTCCTTCTGTGCTATATGATTTGATGATTCTATAAAAATTGAAAAATCTGTTCCTTGACTTCAACATTTATCTATCAAATCATGTCTGAATTTTGTTTTGACATTATTAACCTTTAATAATAAGAACATTTTAAGAGCCAAGCTGCAAAGAAGCTCATCACCTATAATTGGATGAGCCATTGGGGACTAAATGTGCATTTTTAGACAAAGATTCAAATAATAAGGCAAACAGCAGTCCCAACGGGTAAAAAAGCTTGCAGTCTGACACAGATTGAAAGGCAGATGCATCTTCCACCCAAATGTTCGTCACTTAATCCCTGCATTAAAAAAAATGGGCCCAATTGACAGCAAGAAATATAACAGTAAAAACAAAAGCCTACTCAGAAAATGAGATCAAAAGATCTATAAACAGTCAGTTTACCTACAGCTGATGCAGTTGCTAGGAGATTCTCCTCCACTGCTATGGTGATGGGTTTTAGTTTCACTAGCAAGGCTAGGGCACCTTTTAAACACCCGATCATAGCAGAAGTGGCACATCTCCTAGCAACAGTTACAGATAGGTAAGCTGCTTTTGCTTTTTTTTTCTTATTCTGTGATTATGGAATAATGAACAAGTGGCTGTGCATTAATCATGTGGTCTTGCATACCAGGAGGTGGCTTGAGGAGAAGGTTATGATCTGGAATGCACTGCCTGAAAGGGTGCTGGAAGCAGATTCAATAGCAACTTTCAAAAGGAAATTGTATACTTGAAAAGGAAAAAATTGCAGGGCTATGGGGAAAGAGCAGTGGAGTGGGACTAATTGGATAGCTCTTTCAAAGAGCCAGCACAGGCACGATGGGCCAAATGGTCTCCTTCTGTGCTGTATGACTTTATGATTCGATTTTTAGATTCTGCTGCACGAACTTCTGGAACCTCGACTTAGTTGGTATTGGACTGCGGATACTTTTTTGGTTTTTCCCCCAAGTACATTTTTAATCCTTAAGGCAGTAGTCAATACACATATGGTCCTAGCTGTACGTTCCTGTACATTTAGCTGAGTAAGGAACTATTTTCTTTTGGATATGGCCTTATTAGCTTCACAGCAGTAGCAGTGATGATGGAGAAGTTAAATAAAGCCATATGTCTACTGCAGGCATTACCAATATTGCACAGTAAATCAGAACCCTTTTTCTAAGCTGACAGATCAGTGCAGCACTGACGGAGTGCTGCACTGTTGGAGGTGCTACCTTTCAGCTAAGACGTTAAACTGAGGTCCCCTCTGCCCTCTCAGGGGGACGTAAAAGACCCCATGGCACTATTTGAAGAACAGGGGAGCTCTCCCCGGTGTCCTGGCCAACATTTATCCCTCAACCAACATAACTAAAAAAATTATCTGGTCAGTGATCTGACTGCTGTCTTTCGGATCGCAGATCATAACCACCGCTCCCATCTTCTCGGACAGCAGGTGCTGGTAATGGTTCTGTTGTTCTCATTTACAGTTCCTCTGGACCCATCTTTTGTTTCTTTACTTGACCCATTACCACCATTATCCATTTTGTCATTTAATCACTCCTGCCCTATCGCAGAACTTGCCTTTTGTTCTTTCCTCCCATAACCCCATTTTCCTTGGCTCTGCACTTGCTTAAAAACTGTTAAATCTCTAACTTCTTCCAGTTCTGATGAAAGGTCATCGGCCTGAAACATTAACTCTATTTCTTTCTCCGCAGATGCTGCCTGACCTGCTGAGTATTTTCTGTTTTGATTGCCTCAGTACGACACTTGGGTATCAACCTAGATTAGGCACTTAAATCTGTTGTCGGGCTTGAACCCACAACCTTCTGACTCAAAGGCAAGAGTCTGATCAACTGAGCCAAGCAGACACTCAAGCAGAGGTATTTAGGGAGGGCATTCCAGAGAGTAGGGCGGAGATGGATGAAGGCTCTGCCTCTAATGACGCAGAGAGAGGGAGGGGAATGTACTGGAAGCCAGAGTTGGAGGACATGAGGGCATGGACTGGGATACAATACTGGTGCAGGCTACAGTGATAGGATGGGGGCAAGGTCATGAAGCAACTTGTAAATAAGGACAGGGGTTTTAAATTTGATGTTTTGGGGGATAGGGAGCCAACGGATATTGGCAAGGACAGGGGTGATGGATGAGCATGGTGCAGGATAGGATGAAGGTGGTGGAGTTTTAGACAAGTTGGAGCCTACGAAGGGTGGAGCTTGGGAGGCCGGAAGAAATGCAGAGAAGAAGTCGAGTCTGGAGATAACAAAAGCGTAGATAAGTTTCATTTTCCGCTAAGGAAAGGGCAGAGACTGGAGATGTCATGGGGTGAAGAAAGCAGTCTTGGTGTTGGATAGGACATGAATATTCAGCTCCTACCAAAAACTCCAAATCTTGCTGAAGACTCCTTCCTCCTCCCCAACCAATTGCTGAGATGAAGCCATCTGGTTTAGTCTCAGCAATTGTTTGGGGATGGGGCGGGAGTCTGTAACAAGATTTGGCAGGAGCTGAATAAGATGGCTTTGATTTTCTCAATGTTTGCATGGTTCAGTGGTAGCACTCTCACCTCTGAGTTGGAAAGAATGGTTTCAAGGCTCATTCCAGGACTTGAGCGCTTAATCGAGGCTGACGTTCATTGCAGTACTGAGGGAGTACTGCATTGTCAGGGGTGTTGAGACATTAAACCGAGGCCCCCCTCTGCTTGCTCAGGTAGATGTAAAAGATCCCATGGCACTATTCAGAGAAGAACAGAGATGTTCTCCCAGTGACAAGGCCAGCATTAATCCCTCAGTCAATACCACAAAAACAGATTAACTGGTCATTTATCTCATTGCTGATTGTGGGACCGTGCACAGATTGGCTACCACATTTATCTATAAAATAAATGTAATTAATTTGCTGTAAAATGCTTTGGCACATCCTGAGGGCGAGACCAATGCAAGTTTGTATTTTCTTCTTTTCTTTTAATACTTTGCCAGTGCATTGTACACACAGTGCATTGTAATATGACCTTACGACCATAAAAAAAATTCCACACAGGAAAAGTAGCAAAATGCTGTAGGCGTTCATGATCATGTAAGGAGTGAGTTTCTGTGCATGGAGTAATACAGTGTCTTGTAACGATACGTTTGTTAAGGTGGTAACTGAAACCCCGCCCCCCCCCACCAACACTTCTAATTTTAGTCTTGAATTAATCTGAGAATCAGGAATACATCTAAACTTGTCTTGGTAACTATAGTGATTAAAGGATGCATTTTCAGTGTAGATAGTTAAACCTTCCAACTCTTGTGGATTATTAAAGTCATTTTGCTCTTCTGGCACCACTAATATCAGTCAAACCTAGCATGTTGCACACACTGTTCTGAAGCACTGTTTGAAATGAGCTTACGATTGACTTTGACACACCTGAGCTGATTTTTTTAGTTCATGCTGCAAGCGAGAAGTTTGGCTTGCTGGCAGCGAATATCAGGAAATGATAGGGACACTGTGCACGATTTGCCAGCAAAAAGATGGCCTGTTATTATAAATAGCTTATGGTGTTCCAGTTCTAAAACATATACAGGAAATACTCTTCTCTTGGCTATATGTTCATAAGTGTGTGTACAGTATAAAAAATGCATTTATGATTTCCCTACTAATAACAAAAAGAGGAAATCTTTCCTCTTAGATGCTCTTAGTGACCTATGGGACAACACAGACCTTGCATGAGAAGAACCAATAAGCACAGAATTGAATTTTCTGTTGCACTGGTATTCTTTGACATCAGTCTTTCACTACATCTAACTAGTCAGAGCAATGCAAGATTACACTTATGAGGCTCTTTGAAATCAGTTGAAATATTAAAGGCTTCTTTTCCAAATGCATAATAGATGGCAGCAATTTCAAATCAGCAATTTGAACAAATGCAAACATTCCACAACAAACAAATTGATGAGTAGTTCAGTAAAAAAAAGTTGGTCGTTCTGAGGATGTCATAAACCATGATAAGAAACTATGAGCTAGTTATAAATGTCATCCACATACCAAGATTAAATTATAGCTTTGAAATCATTGCCAATCTGTCATTTTCTCATTTAGGTGGTTTAGTTTGTGTTTTATCCCTGCTTCTTAATCATCTTTACACTGACAGTGTCTAACGCTACATACCAATACCTTAATGCATAATGATGATCATGGAAAGATATTAATGCCACATGACGCCATTTCAGCAGTACCAGCCTTTATGTTGCAGTTGATTATCAGAATTTACTGTCTTTGGTATAAAATTTGCTAAGTTTGAGTTGCTCATTTGATTTGGTAAAATGTCAGATTGTGTATGAAGCAAAGATAAAATAAATTCCTTGATTTAATTAGCAGTATTGTTCTTTTGATTGAAGAGAGCTGGATTGTCCCATTGTGAGTATTTGTATGCTCAATGCAGGCATGCAAATTATTCTCATCACCCACAAGACAATTTAGACAGTCACCATTACATTTGTGACCTCTGGTATACGATTGTTAATTGGGTGTACATAACTATATGCAGAATTATTGTCGGATTTGTGCCTGCGATAAACCACTGGGATATGGGAGCCAGGTTTGGTCGTTCAAAGGCAGGGAGCCAGCTCACGGATACCATTCACCCAATATGTGACACCGAGCCACATAAGGAGATATTAGGACAGGTGAGATAGGTTCTAAGGAGCGCCTTAAAGGAGAGGGGGTTTAAGGAGGGAATTTCAGAGCTAAGGGCCTGGGCAGCTGAACGCACGGCCGCCAATAGTGGAGCGATTAAAATCAGGGTTGCGCAAGAGGCAAGAATCGGAGGAGCGCAGAGATCTCAGAGGGTTGTAGGGCTGGAGGAGGTTACAGAGATAGGGAGGGGTGAGGCCATGGAGGGATTTGAAAACAAGGATGAGAATTTTAAAACTGAGGTGTTACCGGACCGTGAGCCAATGTAGGTCAGTGAGCACAGGGGTGATGGGTGAACGGGACTTGGTGCAAGTTAGGATTTGGGCAGCAGAGTTTTGGATGAGCTCAAGTTTATGGAGGGTGGAAGATGGGAGGCCAGACAGGAGAGCATCGGAATAGTCGAGTCTAGAGGTAACAAAAGCATGGATGAGGGTTTCAGCAGCAGATGAGCGAAGGCAGGAGCAGAGATGGGCGATGTTACGGAGGTGGAAGTAGTCGGTCTTGATGATGGAGCGTATATGTGGTTGAAGGCTCATCTCAGGGTCAAATAGGACGCCAAGGTTGCGAATGGTCTGGTTCAGCCTTAGACAGTGGCCAAGGAGAGGGATGGAGTCAGTGGCTGGGGAACGGAGTTTGTGGCGGGGACCAAAGACAATGGCTTCGGTCTTCCCAATATTTAGTTGAAGGAAACTTTTGCTCATCCAGTACTTTTTTGCTCATCCACCCTCATTCACCAGGTTCATAGCCTACAGATGTATGTGACTAAGTATTACCAGGCAACCTGTTGCACATTTAGTGATGCAAAGTCACTCACAACATTAAGCTCTTTTATTGCTGACCATAAGTAGTCATAGAGCACACATGACAGTTGTAACTTACAATTGAAAGCCTTGGCATAATCCCATCTTCATATATAAAAGCACTGTAACACAACCTAGCTGCATACTTCCTTCATAACAATTATGGTGGGCTAAAGCTTCAGTAAATGTCTGTCACTATGCATTTGCTTCTTAAATTTATAATATGTCATGACGACTTCCTTGCTTGCACAGCAAGATAGCACCTAATGCACAGATCAGACCCAAACTGAAGGAGGGTTCAAAAATTAGAAGTCCTGAATTGCTGGAACAAGCTAGCCTACAATAGCATCACAGTGGGTAAGAGAAGGTTAAAACACAGGCCTTTCCCAAGCTATGAGCCAGTACCATCTAGTGGTTATATCTCGTCCTCTTCTCACTCACTCCAACAGAGGCATACATACAACAGAGGCACATTATCTTCCAAGGTGAGCTATGTTGTCAGATGTATCTTGGAGACAGCATTGTAACATAGTCATTTTTTGTCAATGTGGGCCTGGAACAGCACACTGCCAATGGGCCAAGACAGCACAACAGCACCCAGCATCCCTCTCATCAACCTTTCCAACCAGCAGCACAACAACACACATCCCCAGATGATTCAGTTCGTGAACTTGAGGAGGTAGCATCTGGTATGCCAGAAGGTACACATTAAGAGCAGCAAGTGGTGCCAAAAGAGAAGAGAGTACCTGCGGATCACTATCAAGGACATTCCGTACCTTGGTACATGCAGCAGTGTAGTAAAATTGGAACGTATTATGCTTCTTTTGTTATCCAGCTGATAGTGCAAGGGATGTCTACCTTAGTCTGAAGCCAAAAGAGCTCAGTGCACTGATAATCTTTTCTCCCACTGGCATGGCACAGATTGGCTGCATAGGAACAGAAGCCATTCAGCCCCTCAAGCCTGTTCTATCATTGTATTAGATTATGGATGATCTGTATCTCAACTCCAATTGCCTGCCTTTGTTCTATATCCCTTAATACGCTGACCCAACAAAAACCTATCGGTCTGTCTTGAAAATTTCAACTGACTCCCAGCATCCATAGCCTTTTGGGGAAAGAGTTCCAGATTTCCAATATCCTTTGTGTAAAAAAGTATTTCCTGATTTCACTCCTAAATGGCCTAGCTCTAATTTTGAGATTATACCCCCTGGATTCCCCCACCAGAGAAAATAGTTACTCTATATTTACCTATCAAATCCCTTTATCGTTTTAAACACCTCAATTAGATCACCTCTCAATCTTCTAAACTCAAGGGAATACAAGCCAAATTTATGTAATCTGTCCTGGTGCCACTCTGGTGAATCTGTGCTGTACCCCTTCCAAGGCCAACATATCTCGTCAGCATGTGGCTATAACTCTGCCTCTGCGTCCTTGGGTTACCTCAGCCTATGTTGGTACTGTTCCTCGGATTAGTCCACCCTGCACATATATGTGGTTGGAGGACGACAGTCGGTGAGTGCAAGCCTCCTCCGGGTCAATCGCACTTGCTTGGTATACTTCCATTCCTCTTCCTCTTCTTCCCATAAGACACGTAAACATGGCACATTCCCAATAATAGAATCCACTGTCACAAATATAGTGCATTTAGTATTTTTTTTGTTTGTTTTGCTTTGGTTGCTTTGTGAGTAAGGTGGTTCTATGTGTGTACACCTCTAGTTTGTGTGGTAATATTTAGGGAGGACTGAATAGTGATTACGAGCAGAGGCCTCAGTGATTTTTTTTCCCTTTTTGAAGTCTGGGGCTAAGAAGCAATCATAGTGTCCCTCCAGTCTCTGTAGCTAACTCAGAACAAACAAGGCATCCAACCCAAGACCTTCTTGCTTTATATGGTTCAGCTACTCCCTAACCAGCTGAGCCATTGGCGAGCTCTGCTGTATCATGTTAACCTCCTCAACAAAAGGCCACTGTTGGACAGTCACATGTGTGACTGTCACTTAATGCCCCTCCACATCTTCTTTAACCTCTCCGCTACCTTTGGCATCTTCCAACACGAAGAAAAACAGAGAAATGGAGAAAAATAGAAATGACAAATATCTTAGTGAAATACTTCTAGAATTGCAGTCATTTCAGGAGCACTGTGTCGAGTGCCATGCCACTGACATGAAAGCTCTGGGGATGAGGAAAAGATTCAGATGAAATGACCGCTGAAATAATAGGAGGACTATAATTGACTAACACATTACAATTCCCCTGGTACAATCAATCAGGACATTCATTTCAATTTTCAAGTGTGCTCTTGTTATGTATCTTGTTCCTACTGCCAGTTATTGTTTTGGTCAACTGGGTGTTTAGCACGTATGAAAACCCATCAGTGTGCTTAATAGTCTCCAAATTCTGTTAATGTCAGTGCAACTGTCACGTTTAGTTTAAAATCTAATTTATTTTATCAAAGATAAGCAAGACAAATATAAGAATCCCAATCATCTACTGATTATAATAAACTCCAATGTATGTGTTAATTAGGATTTTAACCAGATTGATAGATTTTTGTTCGGTAGATGGAGTTAAGATTCAGGCCAGCCATGATCTAATTGAATGGCGGAACAGGCTCGAGGGGCTGAATGGCCTATTCCTGTTCCTATGTTATCGCCTTTGCTTCCATCTTGTGCCAAGACAGTCACAGGCATGTAAAACTTATACACAGCACGCCTTGCCATTCAACAACACTTACACTTCAAAAGTATTTCATTGGCTGTAAAGCACTTTAGAATGTCCTGAGATCGTGAAAGGCGCTATAGAAATGCAAGTTATTTCTCTCTTTTATGTTGATCAAAAAAATGAACTGGTGCTTGATTTCAGCAAAATGTGTTCACTTGTGTAACAGTCATTTCGCTTCAAAGTAATTCATTGTATGTGAAGCATTTAGGTTTCTGAGGCATGTGATTAAGGAACTATATAAACGCAAGTCTTTTTCTTCCTTATGGTTTGTACAACACTATTTTAAGTGACTCAGTGCAATCCACTGGGAGATAAATAGGAACAATCAAAAAAAGCAAATCATTGGGTGACTGACAAAGGGAAAAATGAGTCAGCATTAAATACGACAAAACATTTACAATTAAAAACCACAGATTAATTTTATGTATTTAGTTTTGCTTTGCAAGTTTAACACTCAATCATTGCTCCATGTTAACAACATGAAACATCCCAATTGTTGGCATTGCTGCTAGTGGACTCCATTGGAGCAGTCAATCTGCCACGACTCTTTTGATAACTAAAGGTGTCCAGTAACCTAGAGATGGAGTGATTCTATTGCTCAATTACTCCAGGATGATTTATAATATTAATTAAATTATTAGTAACTACAAGCTTCTGATCGGTTACAAACCATGTCAGAACCCAAGACAGACACAGTTTAACTCAGCTTCAGAACCTTTCCATTTTCTGTATCAGTTGCTGTAAAACCAGGAGGGTCCCAGGCAACATCAGAAGATTCAGTGATTAACACATGATTTCATTTTAAAATGAATGAGTAAGACATAAGTAAGTCCTTATCATGGGTTTAAGTACACAAGGGTCTCTACTGCCTTTGGCAAAGTAAATCCCTAGGGCACTGAAACTCACAATAAATGCTCAATTTTACTTTCATTACTGCCTAATTTTAACTTTCTGCAACTTGGCAGAGAAGGGACGTAAGCCCCAATTTGAATTCCCGGAGGGTGTCTTGCAGGCAGGGGCTGAGACGGATGGGAAACCATCTGATTCTCCGCAGTGTGAGGTCTGGGAGATTTTGACACCCGAGCCTCATCTGCATGGGCCCACGTCAAGTCTCCCGCCCGAACCCGGCAGGAAGCTCTAACTGGCTGGCAGAGGGAGATGGATTTCAGGATAAGGACAATAAATGGGTTAAGTTGTCATCCATTGGTTTGTTGCTTTTATGTTGATAACAAGACTCATATATGAGCAGTAATCCAGATGAGCATTCTGAAGCAACGGTCAGAACGCTATTTGTAACTGCAAGACACCAAATATGAATGAGCTTTAATAGTTGATGTGGAAGGGTCAAGAACCAGAGGCCACAGATTTAAGGTGATTGGCAAAAGAACCAAAAGCGACAAGAGGAAAAACTTTTTTATGCAGCGAGTGGTTATGATCTGGAATGTACTGCCTGGAAGAGTAGTGGAAGCAGATTTAGTCAGGGCTTTCAAAAAGGAATTGGATGAATGCCTGAAGGGAAAAAATTTGGTGGACTACAGGGGAATGAGATGAACTGGATTGCCCTTACAAAGAGCCAGCATGCACTCGATGGGCCCTCCTTCTGTGCTGCAACCAATCTACGATTCTATGAAAATGCACCCAGCGCTCTCAGAGTTTGACAAGGACAGATCTGATCCACTTTGCAATCTCTGCCTGAGGCTGAACACTACACTTCATGGTGAGTGTGTGCACACTAAGAGAATATAAATCGAGTGATTGCAACTATTAAAATACAGTGAGATACTAAGATGGCGGATGCTTCAAGGTCTGAGACCTCAACTGGCCATGTGACCTACATGAGAAGAAGAGGCTTGCTGTCAATCATTCTGGGGCAGCACAGGAAGGTTAACTTCTACGCCGACGTTTGTCAGAAAACACTGAGAAGTTGACACTAGATGGAAAACGCTGATTGTCAGCATGAAATGTTCTTGGTCAGGGATAAGGAGCATTCAGAATATTTGAGAAGCATAATTTGAGAGCCCAATAAGATGTTACCACTATCACTTTTTCTCCCATTGTTGATTTCTGAATACCAGGGAAAATGGAGGAAATACATTAAACAAAAATCCATGTCCAAGATAAGACCATCTAGCCTCCACGTTGACTTGTCTGCAGTCTCTGAGTAGGAAAATGGGAGTTGGTGACATGAAGAAGTCTCTCAAGAGGTAACCCAAGTCTGGTATCTGTTTTGAGCCACTTTGGCATGGTTTACTATTTAGCTTACAGCATTGTCTACCCCAGCTAGATGGTGTGCTGAGCGTCATCCCGCAGCTCAGGCACCAGTGGCCAAGTTGGATCACATCTCGACAGAAGGGCAGAGGGTAAATCCCACCGTTTGCTTACATACCAAAGGACCAAGACTGTCTCTGACCAGAGACATACTCTGCCCATAGTTTGGAGATGTGATAAGGTCAAACACAGCACTCTGAGCTCCAAGTGATTGTCATGCCAGCTGCACTTGTTCTCTGTCTACCTCACCTCAACACAATTTCTCTGGATATGGGTTCCCCATCCATATAGAGAGGAAACCGTTACTAATATCAATTGAGGTGGCTATAGTAGGCCTCCCTGACGAATGCTGTGCTGCTGAAACCACCACTTCAGATCTCTTGTTGAAATCTGGAGATTAATTTTATCCTAGCCTGCCCGGCAGGAAGCTGAGGGGATCGGGTTTTCCGTTCGTTTTATATCCACCTGATTTTACTCTTCATTGAAGAGTAATCCTCTGATCTATCTTCATTGACTGTGTTAATGCCAACTTATGAAGAGATCACCACAGAAGCAGATTCAGCTGCAAGGACCTCGAAATACTTTGAGCATTTGGGAACACCAAAGGCAGCCTTTAAGCTGAGAATATGTAGCTGGTGACCTGCTGAAATTTTTGACCCTTGTTAAGAAGAGACACCAGCTCTTCGAAAGGTTTCAAAGCAGTCTGAACTTTTCCCAGGGCTGATCCAAACAAGGTATCTATGAACTCCATGTTGTGCTTTGGCTCTAGAAGATGAGACTCCTCGTGGTTGACGATGAGTTCCTAGAATGTGGATGAGCACTTCCCGGACAGCTGAATAATGGCCACACAGCGAGATACTGGATGGCAATCAGTGTTCTTGCAACTGTGCCCCTGCAAGAAGTTTTTAGGGGAGGAAAGACTGCTGAGAATTATTTTTTTTGAAGTCCACTCCAGCAACTTAGCCTAAAATACTAGTAAATGCAAACTTTCAAAGCAGCCGTTCTTTATTTGTAGGCAACTATTGTTTAGGCAAGAAAGGTGAAAGGTTTGTTTAGGTATTTGTAAATATATAAATTATATATCCGGGCCTACACACACTAGCAGTAAACCACATCCTGAGAATGGATTCCTACCTCTATAACCATTTGGTTTGAATTTCATTATTTTGTGCTCTATTATCGTTGCACCAGATTCTGTGGAGGTGTCTAAAATGTACAGAGTTGTGTCCGTGATATTCTGTTGAACTGCAGCTACCTACTTCTAACATTTTCCTGCTTCACTGACTTCTGCGTCTGTTGGTCCTGGCAGTTCCTTCTTAGTCACCCTGCAGTAAGTAGATCAGTGCTGTGCACACACGTCCTTGCCAGGATGACTCATGTATTGCTCTCAGACACCATTATTGGCGGCTCCAATCAGATCCTGCAGTGCCCTGAGCAGTTGGGGATTTCCGAATCTCTGCACTGCTGAACTCAACTTGATGAGAACAAGATTGTTTTTTGAAAAAGCTGATTTCTTTCAACTGCCAAGCCGACTCTTAGCAAGCCTCCAAACCTTATGACTTCCATTCCTTCAGTACCGTGAAGCCTTTTTGAAATCAAACTAGATGAGGCCATTATTCTTTCAACTTTAGAACATCAAGATCTCCCAATTAGTTTGATATTCACAATTGTTCTCCCTCAGTATCCCCTCATTTTCCATTATAGCAAGAATAACTTGTACTGGAGCTATCAGCACCAGACAGTATTACCACTACAGTCATTTTAGCCATAACAAAGTCATTTTTGAAATACATTATTGTCAACAAAAAAATATGAAAAGGTGACTGGGTGGCACAGTGAGATAGCACATTGCCCCTTTCACCTCGAGACTAGCGTTTGAGTTCAGTCCAATGGTTGGATCAGAAGTCTGCGGTGTCTGTTGCCTGTCAGGGTTCGAAATGAAATATCAGCAGTTTCAACCGCAAGAAGAAAGCTGTCCCTAATTTAGCATGAATCAGCAATTGCATTCTGTAAGGCCACCAGATAGTTGGTGTGACAAGTGGAAAATGGTTTGGTGTGGGGTGTCAAAGTACATCGCGGTTGTAGGGTAGAGGTGACTTTACTTCACATCTAAATATTCTTCCCTTCTCCTCCTTCCGCCCTTTTTATTACCTTTCTCTCATGAAAGCGCCAACTCTTTGTCAATTGGTTATCCTAGATGTACGAGCCTTGCCATGAATGTCAGCAGGCTATTCGGCTGTAGTGACTTGATCTTCAAATCCAATCCAGTTCTTGCCTGAAGTTCACATGTGCATTTGCCAAGAGCGGTTGATGGGCAGCAAGCAGGATTATGAAACGTGCCCTCCCAGAAGCACTGTGGCCAACCACAGCACACCAACTGCTGCCCCAGCCTGAGATTAGGGTCAGGGGGAGCAAGGTGGAACACTAACAGCTAACCTGCAACGTAGGGATGACACTGCTGGTGACAGTCAAGGCACAGAGTAAGAGCAAATGCTGAATGCACTTTGTGATTCGTATTAGAATCATAGAATCATAGAAGTTTACAACATGGAAACAGGCCCTTCGGCCCAACATGTCCATGTCGATCAGTTTATACCACGAAGCTAGTCCCAATTGCCTGCACTTGGCCCATATCCCTCGATACCCATCTTACCCATGTAACTGTCCAAATGCTTTTTAAAAGACAAAATTGTACCCGCCTCTGCTACTGCCTCTGGCAGCTCGTTCCAGACACTCACCACCCTTTGAGTGAAAAAATTGCCCCTCTGGTCCCTTTTGTATCTCTCCCCTCTCACCTTAAATCTATGCCCCCTTGTTATAGACTCCCCTATTGTCTGAAAATAGGTATGGCAACCTTGGACTCAAATCACAAAGCTGGAGCAAGGCAACACTTTTGCAACAGCAATGAATCTGACATTAAACTCATTTAGCTTTTGCTACACATAGCTACGCAGCAAGGACGCTTATCTCCACTGAGTAAGCATCAATTCTCCCTGACAAATGTGGGACATTGCAACTGAAAGTGACCATAGTTGGATAGACATGATCACACAATTATTGTACTGGCACACTCAGTTTGAAACAGGAAATTAAACCCATTTGATGAGTTAACAGAATAAATGACAGTACAAAACATGACATCAGAAGTACTTAGAGACTATGAGGTGCAGTGTGTCAGAATATCATCCTCTTCCTTGGTTTCAACAGAATGGATAACGGATTCTGTTCGCTCACGTTTGTCCAAATGAATCAACGTAGCTTCTGTCTACTTCAAGTGACAGCAGCCAACAACAGGAAACTGTCCCTGAATTTCGTACTAACTGGGCAATCTCACCCAGCGAGGTGAAAAATAGGGTGCTGGAAACAGAAATGAGATCCTAGTCTAGTAATGGATGGCCTCTGAGATGGCACTGAAGATAGAATACTAACTGTACAGTGCGGTATTAGAAAGAATTCCATTTTCTTTTGGACTGAGCTTGAATTTTGCATTTTAGGCCAATATCAGGGTGGTCACAGAACCAAATCTATATATCCAATCCCAACATTCCGCAGCAAGCGCTGAATCTCGACACTGCCAGCCCCACCTGCACAGTAGTTCCACAACAGTGTTTGGACTATTTAGAGTCGGTGTGCTAGCTTTACTGTGGCTTGCAGGATCTCAGAGGATCTCGTACAAATATTAAAAACTTATTTATTTCCTTACCCCAGCGGTGACTGAAATTCTGCTTCCAGGTAGTGATGAAAGGACCCGTACATCTTCCATGGACATTGAACAACTTATAACAAAGATGAGAAGCTATGATGGGGGGAAAAGGGTTAAATTATGAGGACAAGTTGCATAGACTAGGCTTGTATTCCCTTGATTAAAGGGTGATCTGATTGATTCAAGGAGTTGATAGGGTAGATAGAGAGAAACTATTTCCTCTGATGGGGGAGTCCAGAACTAGCGGGGACATAATCTTAAAATTAGAGCTAGGCCATGACATCAGGAAGCACATCTTCACACAAACGGTAGTGGAAATCTGGAACTTTTTCCCCCTAAAAGCTGTTGAGGCTGAGTCAATTGGGAAATTCAAAACTGAGATAGATAGATAGCTTATTATGAGGCAAGAATATTAAGGGATATGGAACCAAGGCAGGTAGATGGAGATAAGATACAGATCAGCCATGATCTAATTGAATAGCAGAACAGGCTTGAGGGCTGAATGGCGTGCTCCTGTTCCGATGTTCCTATGAAGCAGCATGAATAACAAGAGAAATTGTCTAATTGAACAAAAAGCCATCAATTCTGCTGAAACGAGGACAACTACCTTGACTTCATGTTCCAACTCCTCCTGTCTACTTCTGATGGAGCAGTTAGTGCTTTTGTTTCTCAGAAACATCACCAGTGTTCAACAAACCAAAGCTGTGCTTACCTAAAGCTGCCAGTGAGTGGCATCTGAACTGATCTGAACTGTGAAAATGTGAGAAATCCCAATAGGTCTGAAAGGGCCCAGTGCAAAGATATGAAGATTTTCATGTGTATGTGGAGATATCCCTGCCAATGAGTTTACATTCATATTATTGACAAAATATGGAAACAATCTTTTTTAGCCTGCATCATCAGATAATGTCCTGCAAAAAGTACGCTGCGATCAGACAACCCTGTCTGCATATTTCACCACTTTACGTAAAGGACAGACAAGGTGAATTGCAGCTATAGATGCAGTCTTCACTTGCAAATCCAAAACCAGTGAGGGATCCCCTACCTGGCTATAAATCCATCCTCTGACCACTTGTCATCCTGTATAAAGTAGATACAATATATTCTCTTTGCGAAAAATGGTTGGTGCCATATCAAAATATCTCCATTATACAGGTGAAGGGAGCATTGTTAATGAACAATAGATGTGTGATGTCACTAGCTGATCAGTGTAACATACATTTAACACTGGAGAGGCAAAGCGCCAAAAATAATCTGTGTTCTCACAAAAGAATTTGCAGTTTACAGACATAATTATGAAAAGAGAGAGTGCACACCTTGTATGTATAATGAGCTGTTAAGAGCAGTCCTTGTTGCACCTGTTTTTCGGGCGTAAAACGGGAGCAACGAGAACCAATTTCTGGACACAATGTCCAGAGACCGATCATCGTAGATACTCCGACCAGTCTATAATGTCTGGAGGCTGCCAAAGAAAAGGTAGGTACACCATTTGTTCCTTACCTTTTTGTGGAGCCAGGAGGAGCAGAAATACTCCTCCTGGCTCCACAGTACTACTGCGGGCCTTTGTTGGATGGGCCATAACGAATTTCTAGCCCAGGGATTTTCAAAGACTTACTCTGAATTGATTCACTTTTCATCAACAGCTCCATTGAAAACTAATGTGCCAATATTTTACATAAGGACAAAGCATTGTCATGTAAATGTGCAAGAGGGACCTCTTGGAAAGCCTGTGTTTTCTCACCTTTAATAGAGAGTAGTTATTGGTTTCCCTGTTATAGATGTATGTAAAGTGGATGTCCCATTAAAATCCCTTGATGTCACTAATTTACAGTGATTTGTTTGTCAAAATGGTTTCTTCACTTGTAAAGTTCAGCAGGATCTGCCCTTTCCCCAGTCAGTGATTCTTTTCCTTTCCATTCTGTTTTAACTTTTGTTAATTCTAGTATCCTATTCATTACATTTTAAAAAAAATTCGCAGTCCTGAAATTATGGTGTGAGGTATGAGCATGTGAATACTTCACAAATTTGTCTGAAATTCATTTTAGGAAAACTTAACACATTTGGAATTGTATAAAGAAAACTTTCAGGGCTCTAGTTTTTAAATAGTTTCCCCTTATTTCAGTTTTCTTCTATTTTAACTCTTGCTTAGTTTCTTTCAAAACTCTTAGCTTTTTTTCTTGGTTTTCCTCCTAGTTTTGCTTTTCCCTTTTATTGTTCATCTCGACATTGATTCCTACATTACATCAGTGACTACACTTCAAAAGTACTTCAATGGTAGTAAAGCGCTTTGGGGCGGCCTGAGATCGTGAAAGGCATGTTTTTCTTTTTTATTGATTTGTGTTTTGCTTATTTGTTTCTATGTTCTCCTTTTTCTATTCAGTATTTTTCTTTCATTTCTAAAATTTGTACATTTCTCTGTACTTTTTCATCTGCAGGTCAGGCAGTAAGTATTTAATTGTTCTTTGGGGCAGTGGGTGGGGGAAAGAGAAGAGTGAGGGTGAATTAGTTTTATCTGCTCATGGTTGGCTTCCAAGTGTAGCATCGTGAGTCAGCAAGGCATTCCTTTGGGGGTGGAATGTGTGCTGCCTGCTTAAATCTCCAACCATCCAATCAGGAAAAGCACTGAAGGTGGTGGAGAATTCTGTGTTTAAGAGCACCCCACGCATTCCTAACTGGAGGGAGGATGAAGCGTTAGTCAGAGAACTGCAAAGGAATAAAAATAGCAGATTGGTGGTTATATAATTGCATCAATATGTAATCTAAAGCAGCATTTTTCTGATATTAGGCTCCAATGTACATGAAAATAACACTAGCCAAGTGAGACTTAATCAGACAAAGGATAAGAACATAAGAAATAGGAGCAGGAGTAGGCCATACAGCCCCTCGAGCCTGCTCCACCATTCAATAAGATCATGGCTGATCTTCGACCTCAATTCCACTTTCCCACTCGATCCCCATATTCCTTGTTTCCCCGAGAATCCAAAAACCTATCTATCTCAGCCTTGAATATATTCAACGACTCATCATCCACAGCCCTCTGGAGTAGAGAATTCCAAAGATTCACAACCCTCTAAGTGAAGAAATGCCTCCTCATCTCAGTCCGACCTCTGATCCTGAGACTATGCCCCCCAGTTCTAGACTCTCCAACCGGGGTAAACTACCTCTCAGCATCTACCCTGTCAAGCTCCCTCAGAATCTTATATGTTTCAATGAGATCACTTCTCATTCTTCTAAACTCCAGAGAGTATTGGCCCATTCGACTCAATCTCTCCTCATAGGTACGGTAGCATAGTGGTTATGTTACTGGACTAGAGGCCTGAACTAAAATCCAGAATCATGAGTTCAAATCCCGCCACGGCAGCTGGCGAATTTAAATTCAATTAATTAATTAAAAATCTGAAATTAAAATACTAGTATCAGTCATGAAACTACCGGATTGTCGTAAAAACCCATCTGGTTCACTAATGCCCTTTAGGGAAGGAAACCTGCCGTCCTCACCCGGTCTGGCCTATATGTGACTCCAGACCCACAGCAATGTGGTTGATTCTTAATTGCCCTCTGAAATGGCCTAGCAAGCCACTCAGTTGTAAAATCTCGCTACGAAAAATCATAATAAGAATAAAACCGGACATGACAACGGCAAAACACCAAGCCCAGTCGACACTGCAAGGTCCTCCTTACTAACATCTGGGGACTTGTGCCAAAATTGGGAGAGCTGTCCCATAGATAAGTCAAGCAATAGCCTGACATAGCCATACTCACAGAATCATACCTTTCAGCCAACGTCCCAGACTCTTCCATCACCATCTCTGGGTATGTCCTGTCCCACGGGCAGGATAGACCGACCAGAGGTGGCGGTACAGTGATATACAGTCAGGAGGGAGTGGCCCTGGGAGTCCTCAACATTGACTCTGGACCCCATGAAATCTCATGGCATCAGGTCAAACATGTGCAAGGAAACCTCCTGCTGATTACCACCACTCAGCTGATGAATCAGTCCTCCTCCATGTTGAGCACCACTTGGAGGAAGCACTGAGGATAGCAAGGGCACAAAATGTACTCTGGGTGGGGGACTTCAATGTCCATCACCAAGAGTGGCTCGGTAGCACCACTACTGCCTGAGCTGGCCGAGTCCTGAAGGACATAGCTGCCAGACTGGGCCTGCGGCAGGTGGTGAGCGAACCAACACGACGGAAAAACTTACTTGGCCTCGTCCTCACCAATCTACCTGTCGCAAATGCATCTGTCCATGACAGTATTGGTAGGAGTGACCACCGCACAGTCCTCGTGGAGACGAAGTCCCGTCTTCGCACTGAGGACACCGTCCAACATGTTGTGTGGCACTACCACCGCGCTAAATGGGATAGATTCAGAACAGATCTAGCAGCTCAAAACTGGGCATCCATGAGGCGCTGTGGGCCATCAGCAGCAGCAGAATTGTACTCCACCACAATCTGTAACCTCATGGCCTGGCATATTCCTCACTCTACCATTACTAACAAGCCAGGGGATCAACCCTGGCTCAATGAGGAGTGTAGAAGAGCATGCCAGGAGCAGCACCAGGCGTACCTAAAAATGAGGTGCCAACCTGGTGAAGCTGCAACTCAGGACTACATGCATGCTAAACAGCGGAAGCAACATGCTATAGACAGAGCTAAGCGATTCCACAACCAACGGATCAGATCAAAGCTCTGCAGTCCTGCCACATCCAGTCGTGAATGGTGGTGGACAATTATACAACTAACGGGAGGAGGAGGCTCTGCAAACATCCCCATCCTCAATGATGGCGGAGTCCAGCACGTGAGTGCAAAAGACAAGGCTGAAGCGTTTGCAACCATCTTCAGCCAGAAGTGCCGAGTGGATGATCCATCTCAGCCTCCTCCCGATATCCCCACCATCACAGAAGCCAGTCTTCGGCCAATTCGATTCACTCCACGTGATATCAAGAAACGGCTGAGTGCACTGGACACAGCAAAGGCTATGGGCCCCGACAACATCCCGGCTGTATTGCTGTAGACTTGTGCTCCAGAACTAGCTGCGCCTCCAGCCAAGCTGTTCCAGTACAGCTACAACACTGGCATCTACCCGACAATGTGGAAAATTGCCCAGGCTCACCACCACCTTCTCGAGGGCAATTAGGGATGGGCAATAAATGCTGGCCTCGCCAGCGACGCCCACATCCCGTGAACGAATAAAAAAAAAATCATCCCAGGAATCAATCTAGTGAACCTTCATTGCACCGCCTCGAAGGCAAGTATATCCTTCCTCAGATAAGAAGACCAAAACTGTACACAGTAATCCAGGTGTGGTCTCACCAAAACCTTGTACAATTGCAACAAGACTTCCTTACTCTTGTAAGCCAACCCCCTTGTAATAAAAGCCAACATACCATTTGCCTTCCTAATTGCTTGCTGTACACCTGCATACTGACTTTCTGTGTTTCTTGTGCGAGGACACCCAAATCTCCCTGAACACCAACATTTAATAGTTTCTCACCATTTAAAAAAATTCTGTTTTTCTATTTTCAGAAATCAGGATTCAGAAAACTGCAATTGTTTCAATTGTTCAGGAGTGGCCTGACCATTCACTCTTAAAGCTGAGATAGCTTTTTAATTTAATTTCCTGGCTAATTATCAAGAAAGCAAAATCTTCGCAATAACCAGCTCACTGTGGATAAATCTCCATAATCGAATCATTTTTCAATGTTGGTGATTTCTTTCTTCTGATTTGAGATAGTCAAAAATATCAATTCCCAGGGATTGCTGCAATACATTTGGTTGGTTCCTGCTTCAGCCTCTGGGATGTTCCACCCTCGCTATGCATTGAATCTCAACCTTGAGATTAAAACAGTTGAAATTTATTTCCTGATTATCTTATTCTCGAAGCGTCTGTAACATGTGATGGAAATGTTTGGCATCCATTATTTACCATCAGTTAATGGGTAACTGTGTTGTTATACAAAGGTGGCTCAAAGGGTAGCACTCTCATCTCTGAGTCAGAAGATTGCGGTTTCAAGTCCCACTCGAGAGACTTGAGCTCATAATCCAGGCTGTCACTCCAATGCAGTACTGAGGGAATGCTGCACTGTTGGAGGTGGCGTCTTTTGGATGAGAGGTTAAACCGAGGCTCCGTCTGCCCTCTCAGGTGAATGTGAAAGATCCCACGGCACGATTCATAGATGAGTAATGGAGTTCTCCCTGGTGTCCTGGCTAATATTTATCCCTCAATCTACATCACTAAAACAGATTATCTGGTAATTATCACACTGCTGTTTGTGGGACCTTGCTGTGCGCAAATTGGCTGTTGCATTTCCTACAATACAACAGTCATTACACTTGGCTGTAAAGCGCTTTGGGACGTCCTGAAGTTGTGAATGGCGCTCAATAAATGGAAGTTTTTCCTTCTTTTCTTATACTAACAGGTTGCATATAGCTTTTCTTTTTCACTTTGTATATGTATATGCATGCTTCCATCTGTTTTCTTTGAATGAGGAAAATAAAAAATAATTAGTAAACCTCCCAACCAGCCCAGTAAATCTCATTAGCATGGCAAAGTTGCAGTAAAATGTTCAAAATCCCAAAATAACTGGATACAATATGAAACAGCAAAGTTAAATGAATTAAAAACAGAACCTGTCAACAAAATCCAGTCAAGACCGGAGCTTCCAAATAATGTAGTCTTATAACTGAGACTTCCCTTTAAATCTGTCATTTCATGTAATCCTCAAACACCCCTTTCTGTAGCCTGTGCACACTGACCTACATTGGCTCCCAGTTCGACAACGCCTCAATTTTAAAATTCTCGTCCTTGTTTTCAAATCCCTCTATGGCCTCGCCCCTCCCTATCTCTGTAACCTCCTCCAGCCCTACAATCCTCCGATATCTCTGCGCTCCTCCAATACTTGCCTCTTGCGCATCCCCGATTTTAATCGCTCTACCACTGGCGGCCGTGCCTTCAGCTGCCTAGGCCCTAAACTCTGGAATTCCCTCCATAAACCTCTCCGCCTCTCTACCTCTCTCTCCTCCTTTAAGACGTTCCTTAAAACCTAACTCTTTGACCAAGCTTTTGGTCATCTGTCCTAATACCTCCTTATGTGACTCGTGTCAAATTTTGGTGGATAACGCTCCTGTGAAGAGCCTTGGGACGTTTTACTGCATGGAAGGCGCTAGATAAATGCAAGTTGTTGTTGTTGTTGTTGTGCATCTCGTATTACACAGTACGTTTATTTCCACTGAGGAGATTGAGGCGTGGTGCGTTTCACTGATGCAACATCTGCTAAGGTTGACACATCTTTTGCTAAACTCTTCTGATTGTCACACTGCTGATTATCTTCAACTTTTCCCTCGAGTTTGAAGTGATAGTGAGCAGGCTGTGCTATACACCCAAATTACTACCACTTGAAATCATTTATGCCTTCGCTCTAGTTTTTGCAAAGAATTACATATTACATAGAATTACATAGTGTCTACAGCACAGAAACAGGCCGTTCGGCCCAACTTGTCTATGCCAGCATTTATGCTCCACACGAGCCTTCTCTTCATCTGACGCTATTAGCATATCCTTCTATTCCTTTCTCCCTGTGTTTATCTAGCTTCCCCTTAAATGCATCTATGCTATTTGCTTCAACCACTCCATGTGCTAGCGAATTCCACATTCTTACCATTCCTTGGGTAAAGAAGTTTCTACTGAATTTCCCTTCCTTAAAATCCCTCAGATTATTCCCCCTTCCCCAGGTAGGGGAAGAGGTAAGCAATCTGCTCCAAAACCTCACCCAAAGACTTTAGGAAGTAAAATTGGGAATGCTGATCTCAGTTGTATTATCACAGATGTCAACCAATCTCCCACCAGCCTGCCAAGACATAATTTTGCATCCTAATACACTCACAACAAAGCTACCAAAGCTGCCTATGAATCTCTCTTCCCCCTCTCAAAGTTTTGACTAAACCACCCTCCAAAGGCACTGTGACTAACCTCATGTTCCTAAACACATGCCTGTGGTGAAATGCCAATCTTACATTTGTATGTCAATTTTTTTTCCAGTCACAGGAGATGTGTTGACATTTTAAATGGTGCTTTGATTCTCAGCAGACCAAACCAAACTTCAAATGGGAAGAAACATATCCTCAAGGGAAGAACTTTGTATAATTGGGCAAAGATGTGTGAAGCCATTCTTGAATTATTTTCTGACAATGAAGGATGATGCTGTCGTCCTGTCAATTTTAATTATATCAAAGTAAACTTTGAAAGGAAACAAGTTTATCCTCTAGGGTACTTGTCTTTAACATTTGGTGAAGCACTATTAAGCCATTCACCTACTATTTTTATCATGGAAGGACAGATAGACAGGTGTAAGGACTGGATCACTATTGTGTAGGTAACATTTAAGTCATTCACAGAATCAACTGAAATAGTTACAATATCATTAGAATTATATTATTTTAGAATAAAAAAATATCATTTTTCTTACCTTTCAGTTTTTTTACAATCTTTCTGTGCTGTCCTGTTTTCGTCTCTTTTACTCTCTGTTTATCTGCTCTCTCCTGCCAGTCTCTCTGCTTCCCCTCATTTTCTGCATGTCATTACACTCTCAGCCCTCCCACTTGCTCCATTTTCATTGTCCTGTATCTACTGAGCTGGCTCCTTTCCCCAGCCCTGTTTGTTTCGCTGATATAACATGGAACAAATCTTTCCCACTTTAAATAACTGTACTTTACAAAAGAAATCTGACTGATCTCGTTCTCAACAGCTGCTCACAAATCCAGCTCCACCACCACCCACCCATCAGCTGATTGTATGTAGAGAGCTCTGTGTTGAATACAACTGGTACAATACCTGACCTTGGATTACTTCATGATATCATCGGGTGGAAAGTGAACAGAATGCCGCTGCTCAAAACCTCCATTGTTTGTCTTAATAAACATGTGAAATAAATAAAGAAGTAAAATGTTAGGACATAATTGGCAATGGGAAGCCTTTCAGAGGTTGATTAACTGAGCAATGTGAAGAATGTTTGAGTTTAGAGAAAGGAAAAGTAAGTTTTTGTAACCTTTTGTATTTGGTAAAGATGAGCACCGAGTGAAAAAAATGTATGAACCTCCCAAGGCTTCCAGGCTTGGTATATTCTGTAAACTTGTCAGTGCAATTTTGTTCAGAATTGAATCTCAAAACAGAACTCACTCAAATCTAGTGGACAGGTACAAAAAATAATTAAAAAGGCTACTGGAATGTTGGCCTTTATCTCAAGAGGCCTGGAATACAAAGGGGTAGAAATTATGTTGCTGTTATACAGAGTTCTGGTTTGACCCCATTTAGAGTACTGTGTTCAGTTCTGGGCAACGCACCTCAGGAAGGATATATTGGCCTTGGTGGAGGTGCAGTGCAGATTGACCAGAATGAGACTAGGGCCAAAAGGGTTAAATTATGAGGACAGGTTGCATGGACTAGGCTTGTATTCCCTTGAATATAGAAGATTAAGGGGTGATCTAAATGAGGTGTTTAAGATGATTAAAGGATTTGAGAGGGTAGATGGGGAGAAACTGTTTCCTCTAGTGGAGGAGTCCAGAACAAGGGGGAATAACCTTAAAATGAGAACTAGGCAGTTCAAGGGTGATGTCAGGAAGCACTTCTTCACACAAAGGGGAGTGGAAATCTAGAACTCTCCTCCCCAAAAAGCTGTTGAGGCTGGGGGTCAATTGAAAATGTCAAAACTGAGATTGATAGATTTTTGTTTGACAAGGGTTACGGAACCAAGGCGGGTAGATGGAGTTGAAACATAGATCAGCCATGATCAAATCGATTGGTCGAACAGGGTTGAGGGGCTGAATGGCGTACTCTTGTTCCTATAAAACAAAATGGTCTTGAATTGAATGGTAACGTCCTACATTACAACAGTGACTACACTTCAAAGTACTTCATTGACTGTAAAGCACTTTGGTATATCCTGAGGTCATGAAAGGAGCCATATAAATGCAAGTTCTTTAGTTCTTTCTTAATGTATGCATTGGGGATAGTGTAGTCTACTCTACATGGGCTCACGGCTCTCCAATTTTAACTGCAGTTACTATTTTGTCAGTGCCCATATAGTTTGATGGTAGGATCATAATTTGCACATAAGTTTTCAACACAAATATTTGGTTTCCTTTAGAATTGATTCACAATATACCTAAACTTTGATATCACTGTATTAACAACACTGTTACACCTTTAACATGATACCTCTCCTGTGACACCAATAACTTCTACTTAGTATCAGATCAGAAGACAAACTAACGGGATAAAGGGTGGCAAAGGGGCTTCCCTGGAACCAAGTCCTTTACCTATCTGGAGTCCTAGCTATTCCACGGCCTTATTTCCAAAACACTCAGAATCTACGGGGTCATGCCAAATAATTGCAGATCGGGGTCCGATGATGTCATCAGGCTCCGACGACAATTTGAACTCCCACCAGGTGAAGGTGTGTCAGATGAAGTAGAAGAGGGGAAGTATTTTACTTTCCTTTGTGGGGCCAGGAGTATTTCTCGAGGCCCCACAAGGAACATTTAAGGCTCGCCTGCCTTGGCAACCCCCCCCCTCCGCCCTTCTCTGCTGCGAGACTCCCTGGAGCCCCTATCCCCACACTTACCCGAGTGCCAGTGGGCGGCAGATGCTTCCCATGAGAGTTTGACTGGTGGCAAGATAATGAGGCTCAGTGGTTAAAATCAACGGAGCCACATTCTGCTGAGGGCGGGCAGGGAATTAACTTGCCAGTGCGGTTTCCTGCCTGAAACCCGCTGTGAGTTAAAATCCACCCATTACCGCATGGAAGACTGAAGAAACGTTTACCCCTTTGCTTTGCTGAAGACACCAACTCTTACGAGAGTGCATTTAGTAGCCCTCTGGGATCTTTCATAAGTGGTCATTTTGAAGGTGCAAACCGAGGCAAGACGGGCTAGATTTCCCTCAGCTCTTACACTGGCCGACCCAGCCCGCACGGGGGCAGGTGGGGAGGCGGCAAAGCCTGGGCCCCCGACAGATTACTGCCGCTACCTGGTTCCGCCGTTCGGAAGGTGGCAGTAGGCCTCAGTAGCGGTGATAATGGCCCAGACGTCCTCCAATGGAGAGAGGGAGCCTTGTGGCCTCCTCTCCCTCCGGTCTCGCCCACTCTAAGGTCTCTGCTGAGACCTACAAGGCTGCTGATTCCCTTATCTTCAGGGGTTCTTCTCCCCCTTTAAGTACCCGGCTGCCTCATCTGGTGCTACATCACCGCCGGGATTTTGCAGATGGACGTTCTCTTGGTGTCCTCATGCACTCATCGATCACGTGCACTTTCTACTGCACTAGAAGCACTGGATGGTAATAAGGAGCAGAGATTTGCGCTGTCTTTCCCACTCTGTCGAGCCCAGAGGAGCTAAGGCCAACTGCTGCTCTGAGTAGAGATCAAACCAGGGATTTTCTAGTCTGTATTCTATCATATTACACAGGATTTCACCTTTACCCTGAAGGGCTATGGGGGTCCAGGCTAGTACGATACAACAGTGACCAGAAGGGTAGCTGCTAGGAATATTGATTTTCATGAGAGAACTTTATTTTGCAAACACGAGAAGAAGTCCTCTTTGTGTATCACATTCGCAAACCGACTTAGAAAGTAAGTTCACTGGATGTACTGCAAAAAAGAAACCTTGCATTATGATGAGGTTATTTACTCCCCGTCACATCCAGAGCACTAATGACACCATCTTGTATTTCTCTGAACCTGTGCTTTTGGTTCCCTGGGCAGAAAGCACAGGAAAACTGGCTCTTATATTTCTTTCATTTTATTGTCATATATATTTACTCTGACCACTCTTAATTGAATGCTCCATTAGATGATGCCATCAGATGAAAAGATAATGTGAGGTACATCAATGAGATTGATAGTGATCATGCTGATAAAAAAAACCATCTGTAGCTTGCCAGGAAACATGATTACAGGAACAAATTAACTCAAATCTTTCAACTTTCATTCTATTATTGACATTTTAAATGTCATTCAGATAAGGTTTGCTGTTGCAATGTGAAAATACAGAACAACCACTGCTACTATTAGCACAGTACGGGCCCGATATTAGGAGGGAGGCGAGTTGCCAGCCGGGGGTCGACTGGGCGCGTGGGTAACCCGCCCAGTGAAATCGGTGGTTCCCCACCCGATCATAAGTAAATTGAAGCCACTTACCTTGGCTTCCGGGTTTCGCACTGGAAAGCTGCGCAGCGGGCAGACTGCGCACCCGCATCATAGGCTGTCAGCTGGAGGAACCCTATTTAAAGGGGCAGTCCTCCACTGACTGATGCTGCAGAAAGGAGCCAAAATTACAGCATGGAGCAGCCCATGGGGAAGGCTGCTCCCAGGTTTAATGATACCTCACTCCAGGTCCTACTGGATGGGGTGAGGAGGAGGGGGAGGACAGAGATTTTCTCCCCGGCGGACGAGAGGAAGTGGCCTGCCTCTGCCACCACGAAGGCCTGGCTCGAGGTGGCAGAGGAGGTCACCAGCACCACCAACATATCACGCACCTGCATACAGTGCAGGAGGTGCTTCAATGACCTAAGTCGGTCAGCCGAAGTGAGTACACTTACTCATTCCCCTACACACCGTCTGCCACATCACCGCCCCCACCCCACATCTCCTTCTGCACTGCCAACAGTACTCTATCACATCACTCCTCACGCCCACTCAAAGCTCATCCTCATCTTATCTGCACTTACTCACCTCGCCAGTACTCATCCCACCACTACCACTCAACTCAATCTTCATACCATCTCATGGCTCTATCTCATACTCACCCTCTCATGCATCTCTTTCACGGTCAGCCTCACCCAACCTGCAGCCACAGGGCATGCATCACATATGTACAGCAGCAAGCTTAAAGCAAACGTGTCGTAAGCACGAAGGGGATGCACAAGGGTGTTTGAGGGTTTGTCATGGTTTTTACTTATATTTGATTTCCGATCAACTCACATTACATATTATATTGTCACCACTATTGCAACGTCTTGGCCATTCTTGACTGGCTTGTGCAATAATGCCCTTTCATGAGGTTCTCCATGAACACCCTTGATGCACCCATTGGGTCACCCTACAGTGGGTGAATGTGTAGTTGCACGACTACTTTGTGCAGGTGCCTGTTGCGCAGCACTGTGTTGTGTAGCTCCATGTGGCAGAGGTGGACGGCATGCCTGGCGAGGCTGGTGATGTTGCTCGTTCTCCAATGGAGTGATGAATGCAGCAATGGAACCTCACCCTCCATCCTGACGGTGTGAGTGTGAGGAGGTCCACAAAGTAGGTAAATATGTTTGGACAGCAGAGTTTAGGGTATGATTTAATAATTTGGAGTGTGGAGACAACGGTGTGGCAGGCAAAACTTTGTCTGAGGTGACAGAGTGCCCTGCTGCAATGAATGAGGTATTCCCCCCAACTGTCAAGGAATCCTCTGCATCTTCCAATGGCTGCTGACTGAAACACGTCTGCAACAGCAGGGTGTGTTTCCCACAGCATGGGAAACACGCTGAGGAGAGTCCAAAATCACATCACTGCTAAAATCTCTTTCCAATGAGGTCTGTCAACGACTTCATGTATCTCCCTAACTATCTAAACTGTCTTCCCTCCGGCTTTAATTGCAGGTGGGAGTCCCGCATGCGGGGGCTGCCGCTCACCGATTTGCATCATTGGGGAACCCAGAAGTGGGCGGGTTGGAGCCAGGCTCCGGACCCGCTCGGGGATTCCCCAATTTTAGGAACCCCCCCCCGCCACGAATGCACCCGCTCGGCCATCCTAAAATTGACCTCTACAGTTTCTCCCCTCAGACCCTGTGCCTTGAAATGTGAATCTTCAAATATTAGCATATGAACTATTAATATATTAGCAAGAAATTCCTTTGTTCACTATTGTAATGAGGTGCAGATAATGAATGGGTTAACACCTTTGTTAAAATAGCGAATAAAGGAATTTAATATAAACACGGTAAGTGTTCATACAGTAATATTCAAAGAGTGATTTCAAGACATTGGTTTGTAACGCTGTGGATGATACCAAAGGATGGAGTCACTGTTAGTTATTTCTAATCGCAATATAAACATCCAGCAAATAGGCTCTATCAATCAAGTCAAACAATGAATATCAGGCTTTTTAAATTCTTAAAAGTGGTGTTAAAACCAGGGAAGGGCATTTTCAGATTTACTGTTTTAATACTGCTTTTCTGAGGTCACTCCCTGGCCTTTGCCAATGTGTCATTTCCAACGTTTGCTCACATGGGTTCCAAGTGCTGTGAACATACTCTGTTAAATAGGGGTGGGCCGGCAGTATTTGCCACCCACTCCTGATTTTCCAGTTTAAGAAGTGCTATGGCGATAAAGCAAGCAAAAGTGTCGTTAATACCATACCATCTCAGAAAATATTAATTCTTAAATATCACCTCACTTTGAACGGTTGAAGACTTGCCCTCAGTGGAGCAGGACTGCAGCTGTCAGAGTGCACCAAGACTTACTTGATATTAAATTTGCCTCTGGCCTGTGTTTTATTGCCAGGCTCGATACCTCTTCATCCCTTGTGCACAGTGGTATTCGACAGTTCAGAAGTTATGCGTGAATATTGCCAGCGTCGACAACTTATTAAACTTGGTTCTGGTCTGGAGATAGTATTTGATCTCTATGTGAAGGAACATCTAGGTTTGTACATTTTTTATGCCAATGATGATTTCTCCATGTGAGGAGCACAATTAAGCAATACATTTCGGTAATTGGTTGGGAAGTCGGAGACAGAGAGTAGGGATAAAGGTTCCTCTCAGGAAAGGCTGAACAGGTCGGGGTTCTTTTCTCTAGAAAAAAGACTAAGTGGTGACCTGATAGAGATCTTTAACATTACGATAGGGTATGATAGGGTAGACGTAGAGAAAATGTTTTCATTTGTGGGGGAGCCCAAAACTTGGGGTCATAAATATAAGATAGTCACCAATAAATCCAATAAGGAATTCAGGAGAAACATCTTTACCCAGAGAGTGGTGAGGACGTGGAACTTGCTACCACAAGTAGTAGTTGCAATGACTAGCATAGATGCATTTAAGGGTAAGCTAGATAAACACGAGGGAGAAAGGAATAGGTTATGGTGATAGGTTTAGATGAAGAGGGGTGGGAGGAAGCTCGTGTGGAGCACAAGAGACCAGATTTGGAGGAATGCAGAGTTCTTAGTAGGTTGTAGGGCTGGAGGAGGTTATAGAGATAGGGAGGGGCAAGGCCTTAGAGAAATCTGAACACAAAGATGGAATTTTAACATCGAGGCATGAGTGGATCGGGAGTCAATGTAGGTTAGCAAGCACAGGCAAAAATATGGAACTAAGGCAGGTAAATAGAGTTGTCGACGCTGGCAATATTCACGCATAAGATCCAGTAACCCAATGACCATCCAGACCTATATAGATCATAGAATACACTGAAGTATCAACGAGCTGCAGTTCACAAAGAAAACAGATCGATTCCAAATCTGCTCTCTGATCTCAACTAACTCTTCCCCCACAAAGATTATCCTTTATTATCTGGAGTTGCTCGTTCCTCAGTCCCTGTTCTAATTCATTCCAGACATACAGAGTCAGTCCGAGGTCAGGATTCAGAGGTGGAGCACTGTGACCTCATTTCCATTTGATTATTAGTATCACTATGTGGGCTACTGAGCTGTCATTCTGGATGACATTACTATCAGGAGTCCTGGTGTGGAAATAGGCCGTGGCAGGACAGGGTACGGATACAATACTGTATTTGGACCACATGTACTATGTATGTTATTCTAAAGGTAAATTCATGGATCCTGCACTCTCAGTCGGAGTGTGCTCAAGGGAAACACAAGCTGCGCAAATTTACCCATAGTATCTTCAGAGAAGATCCCGTATTTGGTCCATGCAGTACAATTCTTCTTTAGATTAGTCTGGACAGTAATACAGACTTTCAGGCTTCTTTATAAAAATTAGCATTAGAGAAACAAAATAAAAATACGAGTGTGCCTTAAAAGCTGACAGGACTTTCAGTACAAGACAAAAAAAAGCTAAGACATTATGGTATACCAGCTTCAGCTGATGCCCAAAAATGGCCTCAATGGTCCTTAACTATGAAGCCCATTTAGGGAGGGAAAAAAAAGATCACAGCCACCAGGGCACATCTGATACAGAGAAGACTAAGCAACCCAAAATGAATACACTGTGCATCATGTGTAGGCGTATTATCAAAATATGAAGCCGATCTGAATGTATCGTACGTCTCTTGTAGTCCCTCACACTGTCCCATTACCACAGCAAAACCACAGAAAGGTTAGTCAAATATGTAAAACAAAAACTGCCAGTTGGTCTCAGTGGCAACTGAATATGCGCAGACGGGGTTTGTACAGTATGTTGCATGCTCTAGATTAGCTCCTTTTTAAAAGCATTTCCTGCTAAGATTTATATCAGGAACTGAATATAGTGTGCTGTCATTTGGCAAGACGATAAAGCAATGAGTCACTTGTTTTAATCTGCTAACCAAACAGATCAGCAGTTCTGGTTCCACATCTCGAAAATACCTACACGCTGCAGACATGTTCCATGAGGCCTCAATTCATACTTAAGCCACAGCTGAATTTAGAAAGTCAGAAAAAAGACTTAATTTTATGGAAAATAAATAACAGGAAGTAAATTCAACGTAAACAGATGTTTCAGTTCCTAAAACTAGCTTAGGCTATGTTAGTTAAACTCTAAGAGATAAATATTTTGTGTTAGATTAACAATCAACTATATCAGTTCCCTTCCTCCCCACCTCCCATTAACTTCTTAATGGGATAAGGGACAAAGGGTGAAGATTTCCTCCGCAACGTAAGTGTAGAGAAATCTTAAAGGCATTGTTTACAAATGAGTTTATGATTTTGCAACAGCGAGTGTAGAGGTGAAATCTTCCCCCAAATAGTATGAGAGTTGGAGTGTTCCAGTCTGTGTCTGCATCCTCCTGGCGGAAGGAGATATGTGACTGGCTAGGGCATGAACATATGCAATAAATTAGGAGGGTCGTTCACTTGTTTTGGTAATTGAGCAATCCAATGCCAATTGGAATGGTAAATGGAATAGTTGACTGATAGACACCTTTGCAAGATCAAGTTTTTGGTAAAACGGGTGCATAGATATTAACATTACATGATGAGGTAAACCTTGATTTTGGTTGATAGGCAACATTGAAGACTTAAAGAAAATGGTTTTTATTATGGGGAAAGGGCAGGGAAATGTGACTAAATGGATAGCTCTTTCAGAGAGCTGGCATAGGTGGGATGGGCCAAATGGTCTCCTTCTGCGCTGTAAAAATTTATGGTAAAAGGACCCTCTCCCGCTCTGCCACTGTAACTTCGCCGTGAATGGATTTTGCACTGCACTTCCGATGAACATACAGCAGTGAAACGGGAGCAACTCTGAGGAAATTTCTTGGCCTCCACTTCCAAGTAAAACTTTGTCATTGCAAATTCATGTTGAAAAATCTTTTCCCAATCCCAGTAGAAATTCCATCATAGTCAGTTGAGAGTTTCAATTTGATAAGGCTCCTGATATGAAGAACTGCTTTGGTGGTCCTTTGTGGAAGGGTTGACTGCTTGGTAATGATTGATATCAATAGGGGATACATAGGGGAAGAATTGTTGCAGTGCAGTTTCATTGAAAATCTGGATCCGTGGTCATGATTCCCCTCAACATTAGCTCCCAATCTTAGCCAGACCATCAGGGAACAGATGCTGAACGAAGGCCAGATGTTTCCCCACAGGAAGGGAAAAAACATTGAAGGGCAAAATAACCAGAGTTGCTTTGGTACATCATTTGGGAAAGCATGAGTGTGTGAATGTGTAGCTTAAAATGGGGAGAAAAAGTTAAAGAGTAGCTACAAAAATTAAAAAATGAATTAAAACCCAACTGGTTTACTAATGTCCTTCAGAGAAAGAAAGAACTTGCATTTATATAACGTCTTTCACGACTTCAGGATGTGCCAAAGCGCTTTACAGCTAATGAAATACTTTTGAAGTAGTCACTGTGAGAAACACGGCAGCCAATTTGCACACAGCAAGGTCCCATAAACAGAAATGAGATAATGACCAGATTATCTGTTTTAGTGATGTTGGTTAAGGTATAAATATTGGCCAGGACACCAGGGAGAACTCCCCTGCTCTTCTTCGAAATAGTGCCACAGGATCTTTTACATTGACCTGAGAGGGCAGACGGAGCCTCGGTTTAATGTCTCATCCCTCAGTACTGCACTGAAGCGTCAGCCGAGATTTTCTGCTCAAGTCTCTGGCATGGGACTTGATCCTACGACCTTCTGACTCTGAGGCGAGAGTGCTACCAACTGGGCCATGGCTGGAAGCTTGCCACCCACGACCTGTTCTGGCCTCCATTTGACTGCGGTTCCACACCATGTGGTTGACCCTTGATGCCTTCAGGCTACTAGGCATGGTCACTAAATACTGCCTTTCCAATGCAGTCCCAAAAAGAAAAAATTTAATGGTACCCGCAGTATTGTCCCACATTCAAAAATTTCTCTGACTGCTACGTAGGCAAGTTCATTATATGGTACAGCCCATAGCCACCAGGGTGTGATTCCTGCTCTGTGCTTCTCATTGATCTCAGGCAGGGTCACAGTTAATATTAAAATTGGTCTCAGTATTTTTGGGCCAGGGTGAAAAGAAAATCAGCCACTGATAACACTGGAAAGCATACGGTTAATGGCAGCAGATGATAATAGCACTGGGCTCAGCTGTGGTACTCCCCCATGAGCAAGTCTCTGTTTGCTTAGTGCCCAAACTCAAGTGAAGAATGGCTACTTGGACCAGATACCAAAGGCTCATCGCCCCTCCGCCATGATCTGGTCCCCGTGTATGAGTTGCTGCTTTCAGGATTGGAGAGAAAGGGGATAGTAAAAATGTGCAGCCTATTACTGCACTGAGAAATGAAAGTGTCAGCAGTAACCACACAACGGGGGTCATTTTGACTTTGGGCGATATCGGGTTAGCCTCCACTTTTTCCTTTATGTGCAACGGGTGATCCGATATTGCTCAGTTTAAAAAGTCAAAATGACCCTAAAGAGTCTCCAATCGAAGACAACCAATCTGGAAGATACAGAATGGAGGTATTGTGTTTCCCCCAAGGGAGTCAAACAGCTTATCACGCTAATGATAGACTCACAGAGGCTTATCCAGGTTTAAACTCCTTACTACACTATAAAGGAGAAAATAGTCTGTAACAATGAGGTCACACTGTAAAAATTTATGACTATTTATTTGGGTGTTTACTTTTTACATCTGTGGTGTCTTCTTTTGTGTTTTCTTCATTGTTTTCTTATCTCTTTTCTCCCATGTCCACACACAGGAATTGCTTTGCTAGTCATTGTGAGTCTGTCATAGTGTCACAATAGTGAAGATCAACCAGTGAAGAAGTGCATTTTGTTGATATGGTAGCCGTCCAATGTGAGCCCAAGCAGTAACTGTCAGCTCGCTGGTGGCCCATGGAGTGGCTTTTCAGCCAAGCCTGATCTGATTCTCACTCAACATCTCCACATCCACAATTTCCAACAGGAGTGATGAGATCATGACCAGAAGAGGGAACACTGACTGACTTCCTCCCTCACCTAGTTACAGTATCCTTAATCCTACACCAGCAGAGATCAGCACAGATCAGGCAGTAAACTTGTCTTTCATATTTTGTCTTTGATTTCTTCTTGTTCCCATTTCTTCATATCCAGTATCCAGGTGGGATATGGGGAAGATTTGTGTCAGATTGTAGTCATGCTACCACGTTTCTGCCACTAGATGTTGCTAATGTGCATGGTGTTTAAATAGCACTTTAGTGGTGCCAAGTGGCAGAACCAAGAACTGCAGTAAAATGACACCAAACGTTCCATCCATGGGTCTGACAGGACAGGGAATACTTTCCACTACTTTGCAATCCAAATTGGGATGAAGAGGCCCCAAATATCTAACTTCAGAACCTAAGTCTGGGGCAATGAATACCGCCTCATATTCTACACAACATGACTTTCCAGTCTTGCGTATGCTCAGTAGGGTTCATAGTAACTAAATGGTATAATTTTAAAGGGGGTGCAGGAACAGAGGGGGTGTACATACACAAGTGTTTGAAGATGGCAGGACAAGTTGAAAAGGCATACAGGATCATTGGCTTTATAAACAGAGGCCTAGAGTACAAAAGCAAGGAAGTTATGCTAAACCTTTTTAAAACACTGGTTAGGCCCCAGCTGGTGTGTTGCGGCCAATTCTGGGCACCGCACTTTCGGAAGGATGTCAAGGCCTTGGAGAGGGTGCAGAGGAGATTTACGAGAATGGTATCAGGGATGAAAGACTTCAGTTACATGGCGAGATTAGAGAAACTGGTGTTGTTCGCCTTAGAGCAGAGAAGGTGAAGGGGAGATTTGATAGAGTTGTTCAAAATTATGAAGGATTGTGATACAGTAAATAAGGAGAAACTGTTTCCAGTGGCGGAAGGGTGAGTAACCTGAGGACACAGATTTAAGATAATTGGCAAAAGAACCAGAGGCAACATGAGGAAATTTTTTTTGCGCAGCAAGTTGCTATGATCTGGAATGCACTCCCTGAAAGGGTGGTGGAAGCAGATTCAATAATAACTTTCAAAAGGGAATTGGATAAATACTTGAAGGGGAAAAATTTGCAGGGCTATGGGGAAAGAGCAGGGGAGTGGGACTGATTGGATAGCTCTTTCAAAGAGCCGGCACAAGCACGACGGGCTGGATGGCCTCCTTCTGCACTATATCTTTCTATGATTCTATGATTCAGGAGAACAATATTACTCATGATGCATTAATGGACATATTTAACCAGCCACAATCCCCATCTAACCCCTCCCTCGAGTAGCTCCCAGTCTGTATTCTAACTGCAGAAAAATGTGTACACATAAACGCATACAAGGTTTGCATAAAGTTTCTTTTTTTAATTTTTGTCTCAACTCCCATTTTTAATTTAGTTTCTCCCCTTTTTAAGTCCAACTATGTTAAATACCATTCCTGGTCAAGATAACTAGTTTATGATCTCATGTGTAACAATGTCAGGACATTAGACAGGGCATTGTGAAGCCTCTGTGAAAAAGCACTCGAGCTTAATTCACAAATCCTGTTAGGATACATAAAATCACAGGTAATGTTAGCCATTGATGTAATGCCATTACAGTGGAAGATGATGTATCCAACAGGTTTTAAGATAATAATGGCAGAATAGAGAAATTTTAAACCGTGTATCTGACCTCCTGCAATTTTTCTAAATCAATTCAATTATTATATCGTGGTTATAATTTGATACAATCTGTGGGTAACCATGGAAACAGAGCGTGCTTCTTTTGCCAAGACTCCACCCATCTTAATGAAAAGGAATTGAAGTGGACATATTCTGGAGATGGTAGCCAAGGGATCCCTTTGGAGCCCATCTGCTAATAGGCACTGGTCTGAGTGGAGCTGGTTCACTGGTGCCATAGCTGAGAAACAGTAAGACACATAGAGATGCCTCAGTCAGTCTGGAAACAAATCAAAAACATTCAAATCAATGTCTGAAAGCAGTTGAGGTGAAATTGATGCCGGTATTTTGGGACTCCTGACTGTCACCAAAGTTTCTCCCCAGCACCCCTCCACTGTAATCAGCATCTTCTCGACCCAATGCTACGACCCTCAACTATTGATATGTTATTTTCTCATTAAAAGATTGCCTTGCTAACATGGGACCTTTAAAAAAAAATCAGTGATTTCAAGTTGTGATCATGATTCATACCCATTTGTTTGCATCCGGTTTTCAATACTTCTTGCTTAAACTGAAGATATTAGTTTGTACAAGTTACCAAGGCTAGCAGTGCTTAAGGGCAAGATTAACATTAGAAGACATAGTGGCCTAGAAATTGGTCTGGGCAGCTTGGACTACTAAGGCCCAAATATGGTGGGCAGGAAGTGCGGGCACATTTTCGGCCAGAAGTGCACTGCCCGACAAATTGGGTAAAGACAAACAAGAGGCGTCCTTGAAGCAATCCAGAAGCAGGTGTTAGACCCGCTGCAAAAGCCTAATGTCTGTTTGAGGTCCCCTCTCCAAGATTGGTTTGCCCTGAGGCAGCCGGTGCCATCGCCGTAACTCACCTGAATGTGGAGCCGGGAGAAGCAGTAAAGGAACCTATCGGCGCTACTCCCCCTCCCCCCTCATCGCTGTCACTCCAGGCCCTGATCCTTGTTTTCACGGCCACAAACTCTGATCTTCTCCTCACTTGGCCTCGAGCCACATTCTCCCCCCACCACCCCACATCGGCCCATACCCCGGATCCCCGGCCGCGTGAACCCCGATCCAGGCCTCAACCCCCGATCTCCCGACCCCGACCCCTCTTAATCCTCGACAACCCCTCCTTCCCTGGGCTGCCGGGTCCCCGACCCCCAGACCCACTTACCTTACACTTACGCCAACAGCGGCCAGATTTTCCACTACTGTTCGCTGGTGGGCTCTCCATTACAATGAGACTTGAGGTCCAATATCTGGGGATGCTCGGGCCTCACCATTCAGGTTCAGGGAAAGTATCCTGCGGCCCCCATGTGTGCAAAACGCCCACATTTTTGGGCCAGTACCATTAATTCAAGAATGTTTCTCTGTACATCTTGAGTCATTTCTTTCAGTATATCTTCCGGACAGTACATCCAATGATGTCCTGAGCAATCACTGTATACTAAACTCGATACTTTTGGTGGTCACTCATTATTGCCAACTAATTCCCAGCACTTGCTGATGCAACAGACATCCTTCCAAACAATCGTAACAAAACAAGTAGATGTCGATCATGATTTTTGTCAACCATTTTTGAAAGGTGGCAAGACTCTCTTTAATGCAGTCAGCATTAAATACCTTAAAGTTTAACGCCTTCAACTCAACCACAACAGGATTCTGAAACAGTGACTGTGACAATTGTTAAGGGCAACTGCAGTGGATCCTGGTGAAAATCTGTACCAGATATCTTTGTGGCTTGAACTAATCAACAATGTAAAAGAAATGACAGCCATCCGTAGCTAAGTAAAGAAATTAAGGATAGTATCCGACTAAAAACAAGGACATATAAGGTAGCCAAACTTAGTGGGAGGATAGAAGATTGGGAAGTCTTCAAAAGACAGCAAAAAGTAACTGAAGGATTGATTAAGAAAGGGAAGATAGATTATGAAAATAAATGAGCAAAAAATATAAAAACAGATAGCAAGAGTTTCTACAGTTATATAAAAAGAAAAAGGGTGGCTAAGGCAAACGTAGGTCCTTTAGAGGATGAGACCTGGAAATTAATGGTGGGAAACATGGAGATGGCAAAAATGCTGAACAAATATTTTGTTTCAGTCTTTACGGTAGAGGACACTAAGAATATCCCAACACTGGACAAACAGGGGGCTCTAGGGGGGGAGGAGCTAAATACGATTAAAATCACTAAGGAATTGGTACTCAGTAAATTAATGGGACTCAAGGCGGATAAATCCCCTGGACCTGATGGCTTACATCCGAGGGTCTTGAGGGAAGTGGCAGTAGGGATTGTGGATGCTTTGGTAATAATTTTCCAAAATTCTCTGGACTCGGCAAAGGTCCCGGCAGATTGGAAAACTGCTAACGTAACACCCTTATTTAAAAAGGGTAGTAGGCAGAAGGCTGGAAATTATAGACCAGTAAGCCTAACATCTGTGGTGGGTAAAATTTTGGAGTCTATTATTAAGGAGACAGTAGCGGAACATTTGGATAAACATAATTTAATAGGACAAAGTCAGCATGGCTTTACGAAGGGGAAGACATGTCTGACAAATTTGCTTGAGTTCTTTGAGGATATAACGTACAGGGTGGATAAAGGGGAACCAGTGGACGTAGTGTATTTGGACTTCCAGAAGGCATTCGACAAGATACCACATAAAAGATTATTGCTCAAGATAAAGAATCACTGGATTGGGGGTAATATTCTGGCATGGGTGGAGGATTGGTTATCTAACAGGAAGCAGAGAGTTGGGATAAATGGTACATTCTCGGACTGGCAACCTGTAGCCAGTGGTGTTCCGCAGGGGTCGGTGCTGGGTCCCCAACTCTTTACAATCTATATTAACAATTTGGAGGAGGGGACCGAGTGTAACATATCAAAGTTTGCAGATGATACAAAGATGGGAGGGAAAGTAGAGAGTGAGGAGGACATAAAAAACCTACAAGGGGATATAGACAGGCTGGGTGAGTGGGCGGAGATTTGACAGATGCAATACAATATTGGAAAATGTGAGGTTATGCACTTTGGCAGGAAAAATCGGCGAGCAAGTTATTATCTTAATGGCGAGAAACTGGAAAGTACTGCAGTACAAAGGGATCTGGGGGTCCTAGTGCAAGAAAATCAAAAAGTTAGTTTGCAGGTGCAGCAGGTGATCAAGAAGGCCAACGGAATGTTGGCTTTTATTGCGAGGGGGATAGAATATAAAAACAGGGAGGTATTGCTGCAGTTATATAAGGTATTGGTGAGACCGCACCTGGAATACTGCATACAGTTTTGGTCTCCATACTTAAGAAAAGACATACTTGCTCTCGAGGCAGTACAAAGAAGGTTCACTCGGTTAATCCCGGGGATGAGGGGGTGGATATATGAGGAGAGGTTGAGTAGATTGGGACTCTACTCATTGGAGTTCAGAAGAATGAGAGGCGATCTTATTGAAACATATAAGATTGTGAAGGGGCTTGATCGGGTGGATGCGGTGAGGATGTTCCCAAGGATGGGTGAAACTAGAACGAGGGGGCATAATCTTAGAATAAGGGGCTGCTCCTTCAAAACTGAGATGAGGAGAAACTTCTTCACACAGAGGGTAGTAGGTCTGTGGAATTTGCTGCCCCAGGAAGCTGTGGAAGCTACATCATTAAATAAATTTAAAACAGAAATAGACAGTTTCCTAGAAGTAAAGGGAATTAGGGGTTACGGGGAGCGGGCAGGAAGTTGGACATGAATTTAGATTTGAGGTTAGGATCAGATCAGCCATGATCTTATTGAATGGCGGAGCAGGCTCGAGGGGCCGATTGGCCTACTCCTGCTCCTATTTCTTATGCTTGTGACAATGAAACAGTGATTTTAGATGTTACTCCAGCTCTCACAAAAAGGCTGCCACCTCCACTTGTGGTCACAGAAAATCCCGCTGCTTCAGAACAGCCACGAGTAAATATCTTTACTGATTTGTAAGTACACAACATATGGCCACTTACCAAACTTGTTTTACGGGGGATTTCCCCACCTTTGAAAAGGAGAGTTTGACCTAATGGAATAAAGTACACGCATTCAGTGCAAGCCTCTGCGTGTCAGCACTTATTGGTGCCCACATTCTTTATTTACTGATACAATTGCGTTAGTATTTAACGACTTTGCCACAATATTTATACCTTCCTGAGAACAATTTGAAACAATAATAGAAAAGGTATTCCTGGCACATTCTTCCCTAAAATTAGATGAATAAATTCCTCAATAACATATCACTTAATTCTACAGTTAAAAAATATGTAAAGACTATAACTCGAGATTGACTGAAGCTACCGGTTTTTCCAGGGTTCCACTTCTAACCATTGTGCATTATATGGTGCAGTCACAAAAAATAACCGAATCCACCACATATGACAATGATGGGCTCAAATTAACATGCATAACTCGCCGTAATAGCCATTTAAAAAATATTTAAATATAGACACAACAAAGGAGCTGAAGTCCACAATTAAGAAGATAGCATGACAAGATGGTGAATGCTGAGAAAATGTTAAATCTTTTACTCTTATGACTTATTTGGCTGTAAACTTTGAAAATATCAAGGGGAAAACCCCCGAGACTGATAAAGATCTTTTGCACCTTTTAATTCTAGTGCCTAATTTGAGCTTTTTCCCACCTAACTTTTTTTAACCAGCTGTGAGAAAGTCATTCTTGTTTTATTTAATGATTCACACTTTTACTGAATTTGTACATTGATTGAGCTCAGACATTCCAGTGCCGAGAAATGGACTGCTTTTGTATTTACTGCATTCACAGTCAGCATCAAACACTTCCACAGCAGGAACAGCATGGCCGGATGGACAGTAAAGCTTTGTCTATTTTCCCCCGAACAACTGCCTTAAACCCAACCTCAGAAGAGACCAGATACAAAAGAAAGCTCTCTCCACTCTGTCCCAAGAAGGTGATTTTTTTCTTTGCCAGCATTCCTTGTGACCTCTCTCAGTGAGACTCTTAACTTGGTGTCAATTTGTGCCACTTTATGAGAAGCTTTGAGTTGTGAGCTACCACCCACAAGAGACTGTGTGGGGGACTGATTTAATTTAGGGTGTTTACTGCCAGATAGCAGTCAAGCCTTTCATTTCACCAGTATAGGCACCAGAAATGAAAGAAAAATGCTGTTGCTAACCCATGGCACATGGAGCGGAGTTTGAGCCCATGAGCTTCGAAAGAAAGACAGACTTGCATTTATATCACGTCTTTCACGACCTCAGGACATCTCAAAGCGCTTCACAGCCAATTAAGTACTTTTGAAGTGTCACTGTTCTTATGTCGGAAACACGGCAGCCAATTTGCACACAGCAAGCTCCCACAAACAGCAATGTGATAATGACCAGATCATCTGTTTTTAGTGATGTTGGTTGAGGGATAAATATTGACCAGGACATCGGGGAGAACTCCCCTGCTCTTCATCAAAATAGTGCCATGCGATCTTTCGTGTCCACCTAACAAGGCAGATAGGGTCCCCCCGGTTTAATGTCGCATAGTACTGCACTGGGAGTGTCAGCCTAGATTTTGTGCTCAAGTCTCTGGAGCGGGGCTTGAGCCCACAATCTTCTGACCCAGAAGCAAGAGAGCTACCAACTGAGCCAAGCTGACGAGACAAATCAGAAGAGTAGCATAAATGGAGTTACTCTGGAATGCATTTTTAATATCGTCATCTCAGTCATTTCACCTTTCTCTGCACAAAGCCAGACCCATGCTGGCAATGTGGGTGGGGGGAGGGAAGAGGGTGTGTGGAAGGAATTCATTTCATATCTGATCTAGCAGTGTCCAATATCAGCACTCCCTGCCAAAAAGGTGGTAAGAGAAACTGTTTTATTTCCCAGCGCTACTGTTCTATGCCTTAAAAAGTACAAATAATAAATAAACAACAGAGGATCCTTTCTTGCCAAATTCCCATACATTAATTCTGAAATATGCACACAGACCCCCCAAGCAAGAAAACAAAACCCATGCAGAAACGCTGGATCAATAAAAGATAAAATGTTGTTATTGCTGTTTTTGGAACCATTTCGGCTAGGCACTGGGTACTATTAAAACATTCCTACAGCAGATGTTTCTGTGAAATAAAACACGCTGATGTGATGTTACTTGTTTCTCAGATGGAAGAAACTAGATAACAATTGGCTTATCCCCAAAGGTGGTGAACTACAAGGTTGTCCCATATGCTTATTTACCATTGTTGTTGGCTCTGTTACAATTATTATTTTCAATTTGGATTCAAGTGGCGTTTCTGTGCAATGGACTATAAGAAACTCAGCAAGACAAATGTGGGGATGTCAGAAACTGCCCATGGTTCAAATAAAGCAGAAACGAGGTTCCAATTTGTACACAAATCAGAGTCAATTCAAATTTGCTCAACTCACATCCATTTCTATTTATTCACAATTTGACCCGATTTGGACTGGATTGTTTATCCCGGGTGAACGTGGGCCAAGTGCTGCAACAGATAACATTTAAAGGTAGCTGGAGAATCAACGGCACCACTTGGAAATCTGAAGCTCACATTTAGAGTCTCTAAAAATGGAGATCACAACCTGAAGCCAAAGTGCAATCCAGCTGTCCTTGATCCATTCCATGGTGAGGTTTGTTCTGACATTTTCCCTTTGTCATCAGTGTGTAATAGAAATGCCGACATTTAAATAAACATTTGCAGCATATACATATATATTGGTTCTTAATCCTGATTTCCATTAATTACATTGAATTTACAGCACAGAAACAGGCCATTCGGCCCAACTGGCCTATGCCGGTGTTTATGCTCCACATGAACCTCCTTCCACCCCTCTTCATCTAACCCTATCAACATAACTTTCTATTCCTTTCTCTCTCATTTACCTCATTTAGCTTCCCCTTAAATGTATCGATTCCGTTTGCCTCAACGACTGTAGCAAGTTCCACATTCTAACCACTCATAGTATACCAGTTGCTGGATATTAATTTATAAACCATAATTGCTATACCAAAAATTACTTTTTTTAAAAAAGGTTCACAGTTACAACATCCTCGTCTTTGTGAGTCTATGGCCCCTGTATCTACGGGGAGGCGGGGAGGGAGCGGGGGCGACTGCCAAAGGCAGGACCTCCGGGTTGCGCGGGTCATCGGATCTCGTGAGGGGGTGGGGGTCATCAGATTGTGCGGGGGGGCGGGGTTCATCGGATCGCGCAAGGGGTGGGAGTCAATGGATTGCACGTGGGGGTGGGGGTCATCAGGTCACGGGCAGGCCACGCATGGGGAGTCCGGAGATCGCTGGGGGGGGGGGGAGTGGGGAGTCTGGAAACCATGGAGAGGGGGGAGACTGGAGATCGCGGGGAAGAGGGGGGAGTCTGGAGATCATCGGGGGGGACAGGAGTCTGGAGATCGTGAGGGGGGGGGGCGGGGAGTCTGGAGATCATGGGGGTGGGGGGCGAGATCATGGTGGGGGGGGGGCGAGATCATGGTGGGGAGGGGGGGGCGCTGGAGATCATTGGGAGGGGAATCTGGAGATCGTGATGTTGGGAAGAGTCTGGAAATCATGGGAGTGAGGGGGGAGTCTGGAGATCGCAGGGGGGGTGATGGAGTCTGGAGATCACTGTGGGGGGAAGTCTGGAGATCATGGGGGGTAGAGGAGTCTGGAGATCGTGGTGGGGGGAAGAGAGTCTGGAAATCGCAGGGGTGAGGGGGGAGTCTGGAGATCATGGGGTAGGTCTGGAGATTGCAGGGAGGGGCGCAGGGTCTGAAGATCGTGGGGGAGGGGAGTCAGGAGATCGCGGGTGGTGGGGAGAGTCTGGAGATCGCGGGGGAGTGGGTGGGAGTCTGAAGATCGCGGGGAGGGGGGTCTAGAGATCGCAGAGAAGGGCTCTGAAGATCGCAGGGAAGGGGTCTGGAGATCGCGGGGAGAGGGAGAGGCGAGTCTGGAGATCGCGGGGAGAGGGAGAGGCGAGTCTGGAGATTGCGGGGAGGGGAGTCTGGAGATCGCGGGGAGAGGATCCCATGTTTTTTTTTAAACTGCTTTCTCAACCTGTACTGTCACCTTCAAAGATTTGTGCACATGTACCCCCAGGTCTCTCTGTTCCTGCACCCCCTTTAGAATTGTACCCTTTAGTTTATATTGCCTCTCCTTGTTCTTCCTGCCAAAATATATCACTTCGCAACTCTCTCCGTTAAATTTCATCTGCCATGTGTTCGCCCATTCCACCAGCCTGTCTTGTCCTCTTGAAATCTATTACTATCCTCCTCACTGTTTACTGCACTTCCAAGTTTGTCATCTACAAATTTTGAAATTGTGCCCTGTACACCGAAGTCCAAGTTATTAATGTATATATATATATAAAAAAAGCAGTGGTCCTAGTACCGACCCTGGGGAACACCACTGTATACCCTCCTCCATTCCGAAAAACAACCGTTCTCCACAACTCTCTGTTTCCTATTACTGAGCCAATTTCATATCCATGCTGCCACTGCCCCTTTTATTCAGTCAACTTCAATTTTGCTGACAAGCCTATTATGTGGCACTTTATCAAACGCCTTTTGAAAGTCCATATACACAACATCAACCACATTGCCCTCATCAACCCTCTCTGTTACCTCATCAAAAAACTCTATCAAGTTAGTTGAACACAATTTGCCTTTAACAAATCTGTGCTGGCTTTCCTTTATTAATCCACACTTGTCCAAGTGACTATTAATTTTGTCCCGGATTCTTGTTTCTAAAAGCTTCTCCACTACTGAGGTTAAACTGACTGGCCTGTAGTTGCTGGGTTTATCCTTACACCCTTTTTTGAACAAGGGTGTAACATTTGCAGTTCTCCAGTCCACTGGCACCACCCTCGTATCTCAGGATGATTGGAAGATTTTGGCCAGCACCTCTGCAATTTCCACCCTTACTTCCCTCAGCAATTAAGTGCAGCCAGCCTTTCTAGTACCTCCTCTTTATCAATTTTTAGCCCATCCAGTATCTCAATTACCTCCTCTTTTACTGTGACTTTGGCAGCATCTTCTTTCTTGGTAAAGTCAAATGCAAAGTACTCATTTATTTCCTCAGCCATGCCCTCTGCCTCCATGCGTAGATCTCCTCTTTGGTGTGCAATCGGCCCCACACCTCCTCTTACTACCCGTCTACTATTTATATGCCTATAGAAGACTTTTGGATTCCCTTTTATGTGAACCGCCAGTCTATTCTCATACTCTGTCTTTGCCCCTCATATTTCCTTTTTCACTCTATACTTTCTGCACTTACGATACTTTCTATATTCAGCCTGATTCTCAATTGTATTATCAACCTGACAACTGTCATTCGCCCCCTTTTTCTGCCTCATCTTACTCTCCATCTCTTTCGTCATCCAGGGAGTTCTGGCTTTGGCTACCTGACCTTTCCCTCTTTTGGGAATGTACCTAGACTGTACCCGAGCCATCTCCTCTTTAAAGGCTGCACATTGTTCGATTACAGTTTTGCCTGCCAATCTTTGATTCCAATTTACCTGGGCCAGATCCGTTCTCAACCCACTGAAATTGGCCCTCCTCCAATTAAGTATTTTTACTCTAGATTGCTCCTTGTCCTTTTCTATAACTAATCTAAACCTTATGAGACTATGATCACTGTTCCCTAAACGTTCCCCGGCTGACACTTGCTCCACTTGACCCACCTCATTCTCCAGAACTAGCTCCAGCAATGCCACTTTCCTTGTTAGGCCGGAAACAAACTGATCAAAAAAGTTCTCCTGAACACACTTCAGAATTTCCTCCCCCTCTTTGCCCTTTACACTATTACTATCTCAGTCTATATTAGGATAGTTGAAGTCCCCAATTATCACCACTCCATAGTTTTTGCACTTCCCCTGCAAATTTGCTCCGCAATATCCTTCCCACTAGTTGACGGCCTTTAGAATACACCCAGTGTAATGGTGCCTCTATTGATTCTTAACTCTAACCAAACTGATTCTGTTCTTGACCCCTCAAGGACATCCTCTCTCTCCAGCACTGCAATATTCTCCTTAATCAATGCTGCCAACCCCATCCCCCTCCTTTTTTTCCTTCCCGATCTTTCCTGAACACCTTGTATCCAGGAATATTTAGTTCCCAATCCTGCCCTTTTTTGAGCCAGGTCTCCGTTATCGCCACCACATCATATTCCCAGTTGGCTATTTGCACCTGCAGCTCACCAACCTTATTTACCACGCTCCGTGCGTTTAAACACATGCACTGTAAGCCTATCTTAGACCTTCTCTTATCCCCTCTTAGTCTGATCCCACCTAATACTGCAGTATTTCTTACTCTAGTTCCATCTGTCTCTCCCAATCCTTTGTGCACCTTATTTCTCCCTTCCACTGCTAAATCTTAGTGCCCATCCCCCAGACAAGTTAGTTTAAACCCTCCCCCACAGTACTAGTGAACCTCCCCCCCGAGGACGTTGGTCCCAGCTCTATTGAGGTGCAACCAGTCAGGTTGAACAGGTCCCTCCTGCCCCAGAACTGGTCCCAATGCCCCAAGAATCTGAAGCCCTCCCTCTTGCACCATGTTTCTAGCCACGCATTAATCTGCCATATTTTCCTATTTCTGCACTCACTCGCGTGTGGCACTGGGAGTAATCCAGTGATTACTACCTTTGAGGTCCTGATTTTTAACTTCTTCCCTAGCTCCTGAAACTCTGACCGCAGGAGCTCATCTCTTTTCTTTCCGATGTCGTTGGTACCCACGTGGACCATGACTTCTGGCTCTTCCCCTCCCCCACACAGAATGTTCTGCACCCTCTCCGTGATGTCCCTTACCTGGCGCCAGGGAGGCAACACACCATGCGGGACTCTCGTCGGCAGTCACAGAAATTCCTGTCTGTCCCCCTGACTATTGAATCCCCTATGACTACTGCATTTCTACACTTCACTGTGCCCCCCTGTGCAGTCCTTTGCCCCATGATGCCATGCTCAGGTCTGCATTCCTTCGAGTCGTCACCCTCACTGGTATTCAATGCTGAATACCGGCTTGAGAATGCCACACACCCAGAAGACTCCTACACTGCCTGCCTCTTCCTATCCTTTCGGATGGCCACCCACTTGCTATCCTGAACTCTCTGTGGCTGCGGGGTGACCACCTCCTGGAACATACGACCCAGGAAACCTTCAGCCTCCTTCTACTGTTCGTCCTACCTTCCAAAATATACAGCACTATTCAAAAGTGATCAGTAAAAGCCAAGAACATTCCATCTTTAGCGACTGAATTTTGAAATAATGATCAACTTTTCAGAAGTTGATAAATTTACAGAACAAGCATGCCTGAAAGTGTTATATAATGGTCCTCTATTATCCAATAAAAATGTTGTGAAAAATTACAATAATGTTATGTGCCAAAGGTTCTCAGTGGGAGTAGCAAAAGGAATCCTGTTTGATTCCAGGGCACAGCTGATGACCAACTTGTTGAAATTTATAAAGGTCTTGAAATTATTCCACAAGATACAAACAGACAAATACTTAACACGTTCATATACCAAGGAATCTTCTGGGTGTGTGGCATTCTCAAGTTTGCGGCGAGAGAAACAGAGTTAGCGTTTCAGTTCGATGACCTTTCATCAGAACTGGAAGATGTCCGATAAAAGGTCATCGACTTGAAACGGTAACTCTGTTTCTCTCTCCACAGATTTCCAGCACCTGCAGTATTTTGCTTTTATAATTTCAATCTATAGCCTTTCGATTGCGAAGACCCTTTCGTTTTCTTTTACTTTTTTTTTAAAAAGGATAGATTCTGTTCACTGACGTTGAATGGTAGCAGTATGCAGAAACCAGCAGCGCACTAATCAGCAGGGTATAGAATCATTTTCTCCAAAAACATCACTGATTTCAACACATTGTTCATGCAGCTATATTTTGCAACATATATAAATATAATTTAAACAAGTATGCCATGTATGTTCCTCTTCTACCTACCTGACCCTCTATCACTTATACCGTACAAACAAGAATAAGTATCCAAATCAGAGCAACTCTGGATTAAATGCCATTGTGCCAACTATAATGTTACAGCATCAATGTGCAATGCCCATGGAGCGTCCTGATCTCTGCAACAAGGTGCAGGCAGGCACAGAGCACAGGGAAGAGAAAAAATAGAATCCGAGATCAAATTGTTGCCGGGTCACTTGCCCACATTCTAGTCGCCTTTTAAAGAGCACTTTTGGCAGAGACCTGGAAGCATGTTGCCCATCCACCCACCCGTCACAGTTGGTGAATGGCCCAGTCAAATGTAAGCAAGGAGAGGGAGGAAATATGCTTTAATAAGCTAAAAAGTCAATTTATGTTTATAAGCAAGGAGAGGGAGGAAATATGCTTTAATAAACTAAAAAGTCGATTTAGGTTTATAAAATAATGAAAGGGCTGGATTGCGTGCCTACTGAAAGATTATTTCAGTTTAACAGATTGGGGAGGATCGGGGGACGTGCGTTTAAACAAGAGTATGAACAGACTGGATATTAGGCGATTCTTCTTTTCCCAGAGTGTAGTGAGCCTCTGGAATGTGTTGCTGACTGGTGTGGTGTGTGCTAACTCTCTGCATGCCTTCAAGAGGGAGCTGGGTTCTTGACTGGGGCAGAGATCGCATCATGTCGAAGGCAAGTGCATTAACAGATAGTCCATATGATCTCCTGGACTGGTTTCGATTTTCTTTGGAAAATCCCTTTCCAATCCCCGAAGTTGGCCCTGGGTTTTTCTAGTTTTTTTGCCTCTCCCAGGAGAGGGTTGGTGGGGAGGGGGGGGGGGGCGGGTGTGGGGGGAGGATGTAGGAAGTGGCTCATTATGATGCTCGAGCTATTATGAGTATGGGGCAGGCTTGATGGACCCGCTGCTCTTTTCCCGCCGTCATTTTCGTACGTTCGTATATTCTCACAAAGAAAAATGTTAGCAGCTATTTTCCCCACACATCTTACGCGCTCAACAGCTGCAATATTTAATATTCTATTCCCAAAAAGGCTTCTTTCTTTGCTTTCCTGCTCCCTCTGATCATTTGTTGCAGACTGCAGCTCTTCCCTTCTCCCTTCTTATAATTCTTTTCTACGTCAAAGTTGCAGTTCATTTTTCTTCACAATTAATTTTTCTTAAATCAACTTCAACTAATAGCTTTTTCACAGGAAATAGTTAATGCAAGTTAATAAATTTGAGAATTAATACTGGTGCAAACCTAAGTCTGGTGACAGCACAAAATCACTTCCAGGTTGACAACTGGAAACAGAGACCCTGGTCCACAGACCACTTGTGAGATATAGAAATATATTAACCTCTTTTGAGTGGACTCTGCTGGGAAGTGCATTTCTGTATTGGTAATTGTTCCAGACAAGTTTCATTTTATGCTTTTATACATTGTGATTTTTTTTTGAAGTATTCATTTCCAACCACCTTAACCGAGCAAATGCAAATTATTCTTGCAACAAAATGCTGTCAAATCATTGATATGCAAATCCAATATAGGTAAATGCGTAAGGAATTTCTGAGTGCCAATTTTTCCCCTGACAAATAAGCACTTAATGCCACTGTGCTGCTTTATACAAATCTGGCTATAAACAGCCTTGGCATCCCCAAGTACATATCCCACACGAGATTCCGCTCTCACAATATTAAAAAAAGGACAAAATGATTTTGTTGAAAAAATGCATTGTGTACACATTAAATTAATGTAAAGAGTTAAAATGGTTGATGTGCCAACATCACACAGATAAACGGTAATGATAAGCCTGTGTCTATGCATGGTGGTAATCATTAATGATCTATATGAGTCACACATGCATGTTGAAAAGTACTGTTGAGGGAGGGGGTGGTGGTGGGAAAGAGGAGTAGTACAGAACTCTTATCCATTAATCATATGAATGCTTTTTATATCACCATACAGGGATTTTACACCAAAACCACAGAATACTTAGGAAAGGAAATGACCTTTTCTGAGAGATTTTTTCATTGGAATATAAGCCTCGACTTCTATTAAAGAGCTGGTTTACAGTGGGATTGAGAGTGTGGGGTGGGGAAGGAATGATCCAGTATCCCATCTCTTTTTCCTCTTTTTTTTTCTCATTTCCTTACTTTTTGCCCTCATGAAATCTTACCTTCAGGCAAGCAAAGTATAGATTTCTTCGCATCTTCAATAAGAACTTTGGAAACCTAAAATCAGAAAACACCATCTGTCCCAACAAGCTCACTCTTTCCAAAGGCCCATGCACAAGTCACAGCACCGTGGGCTCACATTATCAGGGAGCTTGCAACAGGCAAAACTTCCCAAAAAATAAAACCCTTTGAAATTTTGCCCAGAGTTGTAAAGGTAAAAGTCCAGGTTATCAATCTGATCTTTCAACACTACAGTATTCAACCCTAATAATGGTCCCAACAGCACAAGAACCAGTGAATCCAATGGAGCATTTGGTCATCTGTCATTGTTTTATCCCCTGAATCCCATATTCTGGGTCGACATCACTAAAACAGATGATCTGGTCATTATCTCATTGCTGTTTGTGGGACCTTGCTGTGCGCAAATTGGCGGCCGCGCCAGTGACTACACTTCAAAAGTACTTCATTGACCATAAAATGCTTTGGGATGTCCTGAGGAAATGAAAGGCACTATATAAATGCAAGTCCTTTCTTCTTTTCCATGCAATGCTATTCTCATTCGTATTGCATTATTATCCTTTCCGACACATGTTCACAGGCTTGGGGTAGATTACAGTTGCCAGCTTTCTGAGTGTAAATGCTCTGTAATGGACAGGATTCAATTCTCCTAAATAGGATGTGAATTGAATTCTAGGGTGCTAAAGAGCTTATAGGAGGCGAGATCTTTCAGTCCTTCCATGTGAATAAGAGATGAACTTCTGGCACTAAAATTTTTTTTGTGGTCATGTAAAGGGAGATTGAGTAATGGAACATTTGACTGAGTTTCACACAGTGATGAGCATCAGATACTTACAAGTTATGCATAGCAGTCAGTCAGGTGCACTGAAGACGCCTAAGACTTCTTAGCATACGCCATAGGATCTGCATTGTCCACCTGAACAGGCAGAAGGCGTTTGGTTTCAAATCTCATGGGAATAATGCCACCTCTGACAATGCATCACTCCCTCAGTATTGTATCTGGATTCAATCCAGGTTGCAGTGATAACTATCTCCATGCACCAACCTTTTTCCCTCTTAGTACACAGTTTTACAGCGCTTATTGCTCGGTTTCTGGCTTATTTCACTTCTCTTCCTGCATCAGTCATTTGCTGCTGCCGTATAACTTGTTTAAACAGGGATCGTATGGTCCAAAGGCTTTTGACAGCTGGCACCAATACATGTTTGATATTAGTTAACAGGGGAAAGGCCTGCAGATGAGTCCAAAAAATTGTTGGTTGTGTGTGGAATAGTAGGTGCTAATCCATGTCCCACCATTCTGTGAATAGCTGAGCCACAAATATGCTGTGCCATTAAGCTATCCAGTGAACAGCTTGCTCTTGAGATGAACTAGTGAAATATTAGTCTTAAGTGGCCTGACTCCAATAGCTTTTCTCTGCCAAACAAGCTTCTTTACTTGTTAAAAGTCTGGTTGAGTTTCGTGGGAAGGTTCTATATTGGAACAATTTCCTTGCTCCCTCTGCTTCAGCACGAGGAGCCGCTCTTCAGTCACTGCCCCGGCCCTCGAGAGCTCTCTCCCTGGCCTGGACCCTTCTATCTTTCAAAAAACCTCCTCAAAACTTTGCTCTTTGACCTTTCCTTCCTCCCAACTTGTCTGCTTTATCTTTGGCTTAGCATCCACTATCGTTCCTCTACCGATAAGTTGCCTTGAGACATCTCTCGGTACGTGAGGAGCACTACAGAAATGTAAGTTGCTGTTGTTAATTTTTAGTCTTGACAATGCTGATGTAACAGAATAGAAATGAGGCATTTATTTTGATGGAAACTAGTTTGCAAACTATCAATGTGCGTGAAACTAATTACCCAGTTTATATTACAACCTGTCCCTTCTGTAACCTATTTACAGCGCTGCAGTGATTCTGATTTGAATTATGTTTGTCTAAGTTGAATTTGCTAGTTCTTTGCACTGAATCATTTACAATAATAACTGGAGATGAAAAGTACCCAGTTCAAAGCTGGAACATCGGATGAACTTGAGGAACATAATCCCTCTATCAGCAAGCCTTACTGCCATTTCCTTGGTACAGATGGCAAGACAGACACATTGAGATGTCAGTCTTTATCTCAATGCGTCACAGGACATTTGATTCAATCTCTGAACTCTGGGAACAAATTAAATCGGGTGGGAAACTGGACACATGGAGGTAGAAGTAGTTTGTTTTTTTATTCAACATTAGTTGTGGATATTCATTACTTTCGTGTTTGGTCCCCATTTGCTTCCCAGCTCCCTAAGATCCATTTGTGCTGTACACTCCCTTGGTGAGATAGGGAAAAGGCTTCCAGGACTATGCCAATTCCAATCATGAGCTGGCCACTATGAAATATGTGACAGAGGAGTCAAGGCAGTTTGCTCTGTGATTTTTTTTCTTCCTCTGGCCTCTATTTAACATTTTCTCCTGATGGCTGATATCAAGAATTCACTGGGCACAATTTAAGCCCCCAAGATCAGGTGGGTTGGGGTTGGGGGTGGGGGGGGCAATCAAAATCGAAGAATTCCGGAGCGGGAACGAATCCTGGCTCCAACCGCTGACTTTCGCGTTCGGCCCAGACACATCTGGGTGCGCGTGCGCTTCAGGAAGCCAGAAGTCTCGCCGGCAATTAAAGCCGCAAGTTTCCCGTGAAACACGTCATGGAAACGAAGGCGAGTTGCCGCCAGGAGCCATTTGGACATTTAAATCACTGTTTGACGGATGGGGATAAAAGGTGAGTTTTTGCAGCAGGGCAATCTTTGTTGGGAGTTCTTTGTGTTTAGACTCAGATTTCTTTGTTCACATTCAGAATTCTTATGTTCACACATATTGACCTACATTTTGGACCCCCTCAAATTGACACCATCAGGATGGGGGGAGGGCGCAATGATTGTATTCAGCAATACATCTGAGAAGGAGGCATATCAGCATCCGCGGCAGGCATGGCGTGCAGTTCTGGGAGTTACACAGAAACATAGGAGCAAGCGTAGGCCATTCGGCCCTTCGGGCCTGCTCCGCCATTCAAAATGATCATGGCTGATTGGCTAACTCAGAATCCTGTTCCCGCTTTTTCCCCATATCCCTTGATCCCTTTAGCATTAAGAAATATATCTATCTCCTTCTTGAATACATCTAATGACTTGGCCTCCACTGCCTTCTGTGGTAGAGAATTCCACAGGTTCATCACCCTCTGAGTGAAGACATTTCTCCTCATTCCGGTTCTAAATGGCATACCCCGTATCCTGAGACTGTGACCCCTGGTTCTGGACTCCCCAGCCATCGGGAACATCCTCCCTGCATCTAGTCTGTCTGGTCCTGTTGGAATTTTATATGTTTCGATGAGATCACCTCTCATTCTTCTAAACTCTAGTGCATATAGGCCTAGTCGACCCAATCTCTCCTCATAAGTCAGTCCTGCCATCCCAGGAATCAGTCTGGTAAACCTTCGTTGCACTCCCTCCATGGCAAGGACATCCTTCCTCAGATAAGGAGACCAAAACTGCACACAATACTCCAGATGTGGTCTCACCAAGTCTCTGTTTAACTGCAGTAAGACATCCCTGCTCCTGTACTCAAATCCTCTTGCAATGAAGGCCAACATACCATTCGCCTTCCTGCACCTGAATGCTCGCTTTCAGCAACTGGTCTACAAGGACACTCAGGTCTCGTTGCACCTCCCCTTTTCCCAATCTGTCACCATTCAGATAATAATCCGTCTTTCTGTTTTTACAACCAAAGTGGATAACCTCACATTTATCCACGTTATACTGCATCTGCCATGTTCTTGCCCACTCACCCAACTTGTCTAAATCACATTGGAGCCTCTTTGCATCCTCCTCACAGCTCACTACACCCCAGCTTTGTGTGTCTGCAAACTTGGAAATGTTACATTTAATTCCCTCATCCAAATCATTGATATATGTTGTGAATAGCTGGGGCCCAAGCACTGATCCCTGCGGTACCCCATTAGTCACTGCCTGCCACCCGGAAAAAGACCCGTTTATTCTTACTCTCTGTTTCCTGTCTGTCAACCAATTCTCAATCCATGCCAGTATATTCCCCCCAATCCCATGTACTTTAATTTTGCACACTAACCTCTTGTGTGGGACCTTATCAAAAGCCTTCTGAAAATCCAAATACACCACATCCACTGGTTCTCCCCTATCTATTCTACTAGTTACATCCTCAAAAAACTCCAGTAGATTTGTTAAGCATGATTTCCCTTTCATAAACCCATGCTGACTTTGTCCAATCCCGTTAATGCCCTCCAAGTGTTCTGTTATCACATCTTTTATAATACTCTAGCATTTTCCCCACTACTGATGTCAGGCTAACTGGTCTGTAATTCTGGTTGCAGCTCCACAGGTCAGAGGAGCGCCACAAGGACCTGCAGAAGAGCAGAGAGGGGACCAACGGAGGGGCCGAGGTCGCAGGAGGCACTCCCCAGGTGAGAGGGTCAAAAGCCAGAGGCTGAGCTTCCTGGACCTCTCTGAGGAGCAGTGCCTACAAAGGTTCGGAGTGAGTCGCCAGGTGTTCGCAGATATCTGCAGGCTGCTTCATGCAGAGCTGCTCTCAGCTGGGCCTGGTGGCAATGCATTGCCCATGGCAGTTAAAGTCACCATTGTCCTCAATTTCTTCGCCAGGTCCTTCCAAGGTGCCACCGGTGATATCGCCGGGGTCTCTCAGTCGTTTGCACATAAGTGTATATGGCAGGTGACGGATGGATTATTTTGCAGGGCATCCGACTACGTCAACTTCCTCATCGATGACACCAGCCAGGCTGAGAGGGCAGTGGGTTTCCACTCTCTGGCTGGCTTCCCACGGGTACAGGGAGCAATTGATTGCACACACGTAGCAATCCGAGCACCTCCACATCAGCCAGGAATGTACACCAACTGAAAGGGATATCACTCCATCAATGTGCAGCTGGTTTGTGACCACCGGAGGAGGTTTATGCAGGTGTGTGCCAAATTCCCTGGCAGCTGCCATGATTCCTTCATTTTGTGCGAGTCCAACATCCCGGCCCTCTTCCACGCATGAAACAGACTTAAGAGATGGGCTCCTTGGAGACAAGGGATATCCCTTGCAGATGTGGCTCATGACACCTCTGAGAAACCCCACCAGCGAGGCACAGCACCGGTACAACGACAGTCACTGCACCACCAAGTCTGCATTAGAGCAAGCCATAGGACTGCTGAAGATGCGTTTCTGGTGCCTGGATCGGTTTGGGGGAGTCCTTCAGTACTCACCGGCGAGAGTGTGTGGAATAATAGTCGTCTGTTGCATCCTGCACATTGGTCAACAGAGAGGGTCACCGATGGATGAGGTCCCATGCACTCATGAAGCATCCACATCTGCCATCTACACTGAAGAAGAGGAAGAGGAGGAGGAGCAGGAGGAGGAAGAGTAGGAGGACGACAATGACGATGGGCAATCCATCGGCAGAGCAGCGGCTCACCTGGCTGCTCGTGATGTCACCTGTACTTGATACAGTCTCATAAAGATATCTGCAAAGATAGTCAAGTTCTCAGACCCCACCTAGAACGAGCACTACCAACCCCAGCATCCCTCCTCCCCTGCACAAAACACTCCTACAACCACACATACACCCACTGTAAACACACCCAATGGGTGGCATCAAGCTTCACCGTTCATGTTGAAGGACATGAAAGGGTGCTTTCACCAAAGGGACTCAAGAATGGGCAAGACGTGGCAGGGATGGTGAGAATTAGAACATTTAATGTGCATTTAACAAAAACCAAATGTAAATGAAAAACATGACATCCTGTCCAACACTCTTGTACATACCCTTGGTGATTACAAAACCTTAGACTTTCTTTTCCCACTTTCTCTTCCACGTGTTGCATCCCCTGTGGCTGCAGCAAGAGGCAGTGGCAGGTTGCTCAGATTCATGCCCTGACCGATCAGATGCTTTCGGCCTATGCCCTCTGGGTTTTGGAGTCCACGGGGGTCCTGCCGAAGGCTGCTCCACCCGCACCTGTGTAGGGGAAAACTCAGCTATCGGGAGAGGAGGCAGCACTGGTTGAGAGGGGCCAACAGGTGAGATGTTGGAGCACTTTGAGTGCCGTTCCCACTTTCAGTCCCCTCTCGCCATCATCACTCTCCTGGACCACGGCCACATCACTCTTGCCATTCTGCTGGACAACAGTTTGGAGCAGATCTGTGACGCATTCTAAGGCCATGGCTAAAGTATCTGTCTGCCTGTTTAAAGAGGCAGACATGTTGGCATCCAAAGTCTGCACGGCCGTTTTGAGGGCCTGAATGGACTCATCTGTGAGCCGTGCTTGAAGTTCAATGGAAGCTGCCATTCTCTCCATGGCAGACATTTCCACACATACCTGTGTCCCAATTCCATTAATGCTGGAGATGGATTCCTCCATCCTCTCCGCTATTGTGGAGAGTGTGCGTGGTACCTTTTCCAGTACTTCGCAAATGTGCCGCTGTACCTCAATCATTCACCTTTTCAAGGATGGCCCCTGGGGTTCAGCATCTGTGTCCAGCTGAGCAGAGCTTGGAGCGGAGTGCGCCCAGCTACGTGGACTCTCCACAGCTGGCCCTGCCACTAGTGTCTGCTCATGCTCACTTGTGACTCACCAGGCAACAACCCAACCTCTCTACTAGGACCCACCGAGTTGTGAGTATCTGCGCTGGTGGATGGCTCGCTAAGATGTGACGGTGCACCCTCAGAGGCAGGGAGCACCTCTGAGGAATCGCCCTCTTCCACAACTTCAGTCCTTGAATGGCCTGGAAGAGAACATAGGCAATATTAAGAATCTTCACAGATGTAATGTCAAACACTAATAACATAAATTTAAGTTGTGTGTGATGAATGTTAAAGTTCTGTCACCAGACATTTGCGGGATGCCAGTCTCGGCACCCGCGATGGCCAGGTACTCCACCGTCTGGCTCAGTTCCAAGACCTCCTCCTCCGCCTCTGTGAGGACCAGTATTTGTGGTGGTCCCCCTCCAATCCTCACTCTCTCCTGTGCATTCTGAGCTCTCTTCTCCTACAAGGGGAGAAAGTACAGACTTGTGAGTGAGTGAGGGTGAAGTGGTCACCCGATAGATGAATTGCTTTTGGTGAGGCTGCCAATGAAAGTGATGCATTAGAGGGTGACGACACGACAGACCTATCACATTGCATCAGGATTAGGGAGAATGGGAGTGCTGGGTGCACAAATGGGGAGGTGAGGAAGTGCACATAAAAGTGAAGGTTAGTTGACAATGAGCCTTAAGTGGGTGTGAGGAGTGATGTGATGGAGTAGGATTTGCAGGGCAGAGTGTGGGGGGCAGGGGTGATGTGCACCATAGAATACAGGTGAATCAGTGACCATACTCACTTTGCTGACCTGGTTAGGTCATTGAAGCGCTTTCTACACTGAACCCAACTGCGGAAGATGTTGCCACTGCTGGTCAACTCCTCTGCCACCTCGAGCCAGGCCTTCTTGGTGGCAGAGGCAGGGCGCTTCCTCCTGTCTGCTGGGTACAGCGTCTCCCTCCTCCTCCTCACCCTGGCCAGCATCACCTCAAGTGAGGAGTCACTGAACCTTGACACTGGCTTGGTCCACTGCTGCTCAATTTTCATAGGTTCCTTCTCTGTCCCACAAAAGCCATTCATACTCCAGCTGACAGCACGTCATGCGGGTGCGCAGTGCGCCCACTGCACAGCTTGGAGACGCCAAACTTGGAAGCCACATTAATGAGCATCAATTACGTCGCGGTTGCTCCACAAAAGGTAGAAAAAATTTTTCCGGGTTTCCCACGCGTCCAATGACCACCCCTCCCCACCCGCTGACAGCCCTCCGCCATGATAAAATCATGCCCACTGAGTGTAGCACTGCAAAATAACCCATGTTCTGGAAAGCGTTGTTGTCCACACAAAGGTTAGTGGCAATCTGGAACTCTCTCTCCAAAAAAGCTGTGAATGCTAGGGGTCAATTGAAAATTTCAATGCTGAGATCGATAAATTTTTGTTCGGCAAAGGTATTACGGGATATGGAGCAAAGGCAGGTAAATGGAGTTGAGATACAGATCAGCTATGATCTCACTGAATGGCGGAACAGGCTCGAGGGGCTGAATGGCCTACTCCTGTTCCTATATTCCTTAACTCTGTAACATTTACAAAACCAAGTCAAGGGCAGCGTTAGGACTGTGCAACCCACCCAATTGCTCAGGACCCTGAGCCAGTCAGGGGCCTCCAGTGGATCCACTGTGCTTACAGTGTGTGTAACGCATAGAATTACAAATTAAATAGAATCCGTTGCAGCGACAGATCCTGACTGAGCTGTCAGTCACTTCCTTTTTGCCTCGATTTGTTCTTTTCCATTCGCTCTTTTTTGTCTCTACTTTCTTAATTTTTGAAAAAGTTGGCAAATAAGCAGGTGACAAAGCTCAGACAACTGATTTGACACCAGATTAAGTAGGTAGTATTTAGTATCATTGTCTAGTGAAATGTAGGGCCCCAAATCGAAGCTTTGCAGGGAGCCCTCCGCAAGGCAAACGTGCCCCTGCACCAAGATAACAAAGAAATTTGCAAATGTTGCATGTTGTGATAGGATGAACAGGGATTTTACTGAAGAAATACGCTATCTCCTGAGAAGGAATCATGTAAATCACGTTTCTATGGAAACAAGGCATTTGAGAACAGGTCTGTGAAGGCATTAAAGAGTTTGGCATAGTTTATCAACCTACCTTCAAATTAGGCAATAATGAATGGGAAGGTGTGGGTTTTAACCCACTTGGGGTCACCGTGGCATGAGTCAAAGCCAGATGTGCAGATGGGATGAAAGCATTTTGATATTATATAAGATTGAACAGGCTGGGGCTCTTTTCTCTAGACAAGAGAAGACTGAGAGGTGACCTGATAGAGGTCTTTCAGATTAAGAAAGGGTTTGATAGGGTAGACATGGAGAAGTTGTTTCTACTTGTGGGGGAGACCACAACTAAGGGCCATAAATATAAAATGGTCACTAATAAATCCAATAGGGAATCCAGGAGAAACTTCTTTATCCAGAGAGTGGTTAGAATGTGGAACTCGCTACCACATGGAGTCGTTGAGGCGAATAGCATAGATGCATTTAAGGGGAAGCTAGATAAACATATGAGGGAGAAAGGAATAGAAGGATATGGTGATAGGATTCGATGAAGTTGGGTGGGCTGAGCCTCGTGTGGAGCATTAACACCAGCATAGACCAGTTGGGCCGAATGGCCTGTTTCTGTGCTCTACATTCTATGTAATTCTATGGAACAGTTGGTCCTCATTATAATGCTCTCCAATATATCACTGCCTCCATTATGATTCAATATTTCCAATGATTGCCATTTTTATAGAATATGGAATTCATTTTAAAAATGATAATTTATGTTTTTCTTACAGGCCATAATTAGAAACAAAAAGACTGGGAGATACTGGAAATCTCAAATAAAAAACAGGCAATACTGGGAATACACAGCAGGTCACTCAGCATCTGAAAGAGAAAGACAGATTTAGGTGACAGATTTTATTAAAGGCAACATTGGAGACAAACTGGAATAGATTTAGATGCAGTTGGGCAAGAGGAATAGAGAGAGAGCAGAAGGCCATAAACAAATCAAAATGGAAATAATTCATACCTGTGGCTTTTAGCAAAGATGAAAGTACTTCATAAAGTTATAAATGCAGCGAGCAAGATATCTGACTCATCCCTGCTGCTCTTGTTTGTTATGGTGCCTAACATCACTCAATGGAACGACCGCTGCCCTTTGTACATCCTTTAAAATCTGGTTTATTAATTTTCTGACTTGACATCTTTCAAATTAGATGCATCACGTTCAGATCTAAACATAATACCAATGAGAACTTCAGAACTATGAAAGAAAATTTAACCACGTGTACAAGGTACAATTCAGCAAATGTTAATACAACCTCCTCTTCCTTAATAATGAAGACAATGGGCCCGATATTAGGAGGGAGGCGGGTTGCCAGCGGGGGGTCAACTGGGCGTGTGGGTAACGTGCCCAGTGAAATCGGTGGGTTCCCCACGCGATCGTAAGTAAATTGAAGCCACTTACCTTGGCTTCCGGGTTTCGCGCTGGAAAGCTGCGCAGCGGGCAGACTGCGCACCCGCATCATAGGCTGTCAGCTGGAGGAGTCCCATTTAAAGCGGCAGTCCTCCACTGACTGATGCTGCAGAAAATAGGCAAAATTACAACATGGAGCAGCCCAGATGGAAGGCTGCTCGCCGGTTTCATGATTCCTCACTCCAGGTCTTACTGGATGGGGTGAGGAGGAGGAGGGAGATCTTCCACTCGGTAGACGGGAGGAAGTGGGCCTGCCTCTGCCACCATGAAGGCCTGGCTCGAGGTGGCAGAAGAGGTCACCAGCACCACCAACATATCACGCACCTGCATACAGTGCAGGAGGCGCTTCAATGACCTAACCAGGTCAGCCGAAGTGAGTACTCTTACTCATTTCCCTACACTCCATCTGCCACATCACCACCCCCACCCCACATCTCCTTCTGCACTGCCAATACTACTCTATCACATCACTCCTCACACCCACTGAACCCTCATCCTCATCTTACCTGCACTTACTCACCTCCTCAGTACTCATCCCACCACCACCACTCAACCCAATCCTCATACAATCTCATGGCTCTGTCTCATACTCACCCTCTGATGCATCTCTTTCACGGTCAGCCTCACCCAACCTGCCACTACCTGTGCTGCAGCCACAGGGCATGCATCACGTATGTGTAGTAGGCAGCGTAAGGCAAATGTGTCGTGAGCATGAAGGGGATGCACAAGGGTGTTTAAGGGTTTGTCATGATTTTTACTTATATTTGATTTCTGATCAACTCACATTACATCTTCTATTGTCACCACTACTGCCACGTCTTGGCCATTCTTGACTGGCTTGTGCAATAATGCCCTTTCATGAGGTTCTCCATGAACAACCTTGACGCCATCCGTTGGGTCACCCTACAGCGGATGTATGTGTAGTTGCACGACTACTTTGTGCAGGTGCCTGTTGTGCAGCATTGTGTTGTGTAGCTCCACGTGGCGGAGGTGGACGGCATGCTGGCGAGGCTGGTGACGTTGCTCGGCCACCACTGGAGTGATGAATGCAACAATGGACACCTCCCCCCCATCCTGACGGTGTGATTGTGAGGAGGTCCACAAAGTAGGTAATTCTGTTTGGACAGGAGAGTTTAGGGTATGATTTAATAATTTGGAGTGTGGAGACAACGGTGTGGCAGGCAAAACTTTGTCCGAGGTGACAGAGTGCCTTGCTGCAATGAATGAGGGTTTACCCCGCATCTGTTAAATGGACCTTTGCAGCTGCCACTGGCTGCTGGCTGCAACACGTCTGTTGAAATAGGGAATGTTTCCCCCAGCATGGGAAACACGCTCTGGGTAGTCCAAAATCCGAATCCTCCTAAAATTTCCAACTAATGAGGTCTGTAAACGACCTCAAGGACCCAGATAATGATCTTAAGTGGGATCCCGCCGACTTTGATTGCCGGTGGGAGTCCCGTATGCGGGGGCTGCGCGCGCACCGATTTGCGTCATTGGGGAACCTGGAAGTGAGCGGGTTGGAACCGGGCTCCGGACCTGCTCCGGGAATCCCCAATTTTAGGAGCCCCCGCCATGAACGCACCAGCTTGGCCATCCGAAAATTGACCCCAATGTATCTGATGAACAAATCTGAATTTTCAGTGCCTTCTGGTAGTAACAGCACCATTTTTGGAGCGTGAATATAATGGTGCAAGATGAGACAAAAGTTGATCTAATTTCACTAATTAAAATGTTTTTATTATATGTTGGCATTATCATTTATTTTCATTGACAAGTATTCCTACTGTATCCACCCATCTAAAAGAATAACTAGCAGATACAACAAAAACTTTTAAACTGAAATTCTGCAATGATCTGATGTGTCAAGTACATAGAATTACATCGAATTTACAGCACAGAAACAGGCCGTTTGGCCCAACTGGTTTATGCCGGTGTTAATGCTTCACACGAGCCTCCTCCCACCCATTTCATCTAACCCTATGAACATATGCTTCTATTCCTTTCTCCCTCATGTGTTTATCTAGCTTCCCCTTAAATGCATCTAAGCGATTCGCCTCAACTATTCCTTGTGGTAGCAAGTTCCACATTCTAATCCCTCTGGGTGAAGAAATTTCTCCTGCATTCCTTATTGGATTTATTAGTGATTATCTTATGTTCATCACCCAAGTTTTGGACTTCCCCATAAGTGGAAACATCTTCTCTACGTCTACCCTATCGAACCCCTTCGTAATTTTAAAGACAGTTATCAGGTCAACCCTCAGCCTTCTGTTTTCTAGAGAAAGGAGCCCCAACCTGTTCAATCTTTACGAAGAAAAGTACGAAGCAAGGACAGCTAAGATATGAGTTTGCACACACAGTTCTTGGCTGGGCTGTCTGGGGAAGTGGAAACTTAATTCCCTTATTAAGTGAGAGAGCCAAAAAAGTGCTCTCTGACAAAATCTGGTGGATGGTTGCAGAGCTGTGTTGGCAGAGGTTTGGCTGCAGCGCACCTGATCACAATTACAGGTGCATGACAAAGCAGAAATAATACTGAGAGAAAATTATTTTTAAAAAGATGACCGAAGCTGAAATTGTGCTGAAATCCTGCATTTTACTGGAGAACACCATATTGTTTATTGACATAACTTTTTACACACTAGTAGTGCAACCTGAACCAATGCAATCTGCACCTTCACATTTAAAGCCTCAGTATCACTTGTGTGGATATCCCTCCAGATCAACTCAGACTAACACTGTCTCCAAAAAGACTATTTCTAAAATTCTTGACATGCTATTTATCGCAGTGATTAAATCAATTGACATTCTCTCAGTGTTCATCGCCTGCAGTCGCCTGGTAGTTTCTTCATTAAGCAGAGCAAATTCAACATGAGATGAGGCCATAGCTCACCTGTTTGAATAAAGAAGGGCAATCTGTGTCTTACAAGTACAATAACAGCAACACATAATACGAGTGATTGCAGTGAAATGCCGTTAACTAGCTCTTCTCTCAGAGGTAAATTGTATTCTCCTTTTATTATTTGCCTTAACAATGGTAGCCTTCCTTTCTAGTAAAATATAGGAGATGCAGTGTCTGTCATTTCTAAAGCCATAGTTTCTCTAGATCCCGGCTTGTTTGTGGCCCTGAATCAGATGTTCACCACTGAATTTCCAAGGTAAGAGAATCAGCAATGCAATTGTCGTTATCAAGGTGTTCTTGGCTCTAACTCTCGGAATATGAAGCTGGCGCCCTTGACAGATGATCCCCCAGAGAGAGATGTTTCAATCTCAGCTGGGCCAACTGGTGAAAGCACTGACAGGAGGCAATGATGTTTCTCATCAGGGAGAGTTTGAAAGTTGGCAGAATAAGCTTGTTGCTTTTCACCTGTGGCTGCGTCCAGGAAACATTCATCCACTCTCCCAACTGAAGCAAGGGTGAACTTGGAGAGGAAGATTACAAAAAAAAACCCCTATAAAGTCAGAAAGCTTACCTTTAAATATATATATTGTGTAAATTTTAGTGCTGAACATCACAGACAATAAAAATGAAGAAATCGGGGAAATTTCCTTACAAACACAGCTCACAAAACAAATGCAAGATTGTGCAGTCCTGTCATATTTTAACAGTCACACCAGAGCCTCAACTATTTTGTCTCCTCTCTCCCTCAGGATTCTAGAGTATATCCCAGCTGTTACAGCTGCTACCTTATCCAAAACATACGTGTATGGGGGGTAATTTTGCAAATTTGTGCTCCAAGATCTGAATTTTGCCTGCTGGGAGTGCATATTAGGAATTTGGACACATCCCTCCGACGATTTCCCATCCATTAATTCCTGAATCCATAAAATTATCCGTACATTGCAAAAATTCCCGAGCCAAAACAATTGTCCACAGTCTTCACTTGTGAAAAACACATTTTACACCTGCCATTTCCTGATTCTTTGTCATATATCGGGCCAATTCGCCTTTTAAATGATCTTGTTCTCGTCTGAACTCCTTCCAACACCTTTTTTCTTTTCGAAAGGGTTTGACACCAGTTTCCTTAAGCACTTCCCTCATAAGCTGAAACCTGTATCTTTTACTCTCAGTCATACTGAGTTAACATAGCCCAGGTCTAACAATGAATCCCGATTACACTATGTTGCTTGTGGAAAACACACAGGCTGCCCACTGCATCACCTGTCAATTTAGAAAGCAGAAAATATTCACAATGTTGCTCCATTGACTAGATTTATTTACAATAAAATGACTCACAGAAGCAGAAACTTTGCCAATTTACGATACGATACGTTTTATAATTTACAGTTCATATAATTAAAGTGACTGTTTGAAAGAGTCGAGTGTTTCCCCAGCACTTCTGGCAAATACTTTAAGTTCTGAACATACGAAAATGACAATACAGGAAAAGACCCACTGGTCCATCTAGCCTGTCCAATAAAGCTGCTTACGTAATTCCCTCACTCCTGATTCATGTAGCTGCACAAAGGACAGGACTAAAAGCGAGCAGTCAACCCTGGGACATTTATCCATCTGATCTCCTTTTACATGAAAGCATGTTTTTTATTCCCCAAAGAAGTCAAGCACATAAAATGTTTGCAGTCTTCACACCTTAGGAAACAATATGATAATACCTTCTAACAGGTGAATTTAATTCCTTGGACTTTTCCACAACTTCGCTATAATATTTTAACACATAGCAGTGAAGAGAAACCACGTATAAGCCATCTTCATTATCCCAGGGTGAATCCAACAAAGTTCAGATGAACATTTAATGTAAAGTGCTCTTAAGCAATCTAATCCTGCTGAAGGCTATTTACAATGCAGCCAGGCACCTGGATCAGCATCCACAGACTAACTCTGCCCCAGAATAAAGGACATTTTCATAATTATATCTCTGGAACATAGTCTGGGAATTTCCTCAGAACTGCCGTAACTTTGTCGGAAGTGCGGCAGAAGCCCCGTCTATGCATGTAAACATGGTCTCCACTGCACTTCCAGCAAAGTTACGGCGCAAAGCGAGAGCAGCTCAGAGGAAATTTCCAGCCATAGTTAATCTTTAATATTGACTTGGTTTCAGCTATCTCAAACTTCATAAAACTAAAGATAAGAAAAATCCTAATTTTGTCACTGACCTACGTGGTTGTAAACCCTCCACCTATTTCAAAGATGGCTCTCTTTTTAAAATCTAGTTTGCTTCTATTATTGCTGACATTAAGAAGTCTAACAGGAACTGTCTCGCTCAATGCATTTCTGTGCTTCATCCTGTCCCGAAGCAGGTTTTTCAACTTTGCAGGTCATCTCTCGTGAGCAGATTGGGAATCCAAGGCAGACAGAGGAGGATACCATGCTGCACCAAGAACAGAAGCACTCGAAGTATTTAAATCAGTTGCTGGTAACTGGAAAACCAAAGTGTTTTGCACTGAGTTGGAGCCTTTGACATTGTTAGGAGGAGGAAGGAAGTTAAGCACTTTGTCTTGAAAATAAGAAAATGCTAAGAGAAGCTGACATACGTATGGAAAAGACAGTAGAAAGTAAGGAAACTAACTAATTGGTGATAATGAATGAACTGTAATTAAGAAGTCTCAACTATTGAGTTGGAAAAGTAATTGTACTTTTTTAAACTGGGCCTTTATTTTAAGCTGAGTGGTTTCCGTGGCTCTCAGTTCTCAATCTCTTTCACGAGCCAAAATTCACATACACTTTGACCAAAATGCCTGACTCCTTGGATATTAACCCTGGTTTTAATTTGTCTAGCAGTCTTCTTAGTATTGTACAATCTGTGAAATAATTACTATGTGCACAAATTTTTCAACAGGTTGCAGAGCAGTTGAATGTTTCAGTGATTTAAATTTGCCGTTCCCATATTTAAAGAAGGAGCGTTGCCAACAGGAACCATCTCAAACACAAAGATTGAACTGCTTCCTTGAATATTTTTGGTAAAATAACTACTACTGAGGACATGACAGGTGGCAAGTGCCTAAGTAAGAGTTAGTGTCGGAGAGTGTGAAGGGGGCTGGAATACAAAGGGATGGAAGTTATGCTATAGTTCTATAAAGCTCTGATTAGACCGCATCTGGAGTACTGCATTCAGCCTTGGGGGGATGAAGCGCAGATTCACCAGAATGATATTGGGACTAAAAGGGTTAAATTATGAGGACAGGTTGCATGGACTAGGCTTGTATTCCCTTGAGTATAGAAGATTAAAGGGTGATTTAATTAAGGTGTTTAAGATGATTAAAGGATTTGATAGGGTAGATAGAGAGAAACTATTTCCACTGGTGGGTGTGTCCAGAACAAAATTAGAGTTTGGCCGTTCAGGGATGATGTCAGGAAGCATTTCTTAACACAAAGGGTAGTGGCAATCTAGAACTCTTTCCCCCAAAAGACTGTGGATGCTCAGTCAAGTAAAACTTTTAAAATTTAGACTGATCAATTTTTGTTAGGTAAGGATATCAAGGGATATGGAGCAAAGGTGGGTAACTGGAGTTGAGGTACAGAACAGGCTCGAAGGGCTGAATGGCCTATTCCTGTTCCAATCAGCACTGAGCCTTTGTTGTGCATTTCAGTGCCAGCATTAACATCAAGAAGAAGGAACCACGATGACCTCAGTGTTCCTCAACAGCTGCCAGCCACAGAGGACCTAACAGATAACGCACGACATCCAAGCAGATCATTATCTGTCAGGAGACTTGGCATGGCATGTTTCCGCAAGCTGTTTTTGAAGCTTATAGAAATGCAAGTATATTCTCCAAGGAAGCAGATATACGAAACAATCTTTTGTAAAATGATTTTATGGAGAGAGTATCTTACACTGGAAGCACCTCTCCTTTAATTAATCCAGAATATTGCAGCAAACTTCTCTTGCTAATTCACCTTTCTCATACAGTCAGCATGGTAAATCCTTCAAACCAGTCCTTTCCATTCATGTCACCAACACTGAATGTTGAAAAAAACATTTAAAAAATACACAAACGGATGCAAAAACACCAAAGGAAGTCAAAGGTTTTTTTTTCGGTAAATGACATAATTTTTAAAAAGCGGTGACTGAGAGATAACCTCTTAGGATGGAGGATGTGTTAATAATTGACTTAATCAAAATCTAAACAAGAAATGATAAAAACTTTTAGCGAGGATTTGTGTAAAGGAACTGAATGTCTTCTCATGAATTTTTTAAATCTAATTACCAAGAGAAAGGCTGTGTTCATAACTCAGATCAAAGGAGTTGTGAACGAGTTATAGTCAGCCCTATAAGTGCAAACAAAAACTGGATTTCACTAGGAAGCACGAAGCAGTATTCATACCATTCTGTGTTTTTAAGTACGTATTAATACATATTGTATCATTTTCCTTAGGCTAAGCAAGTTGAATAACTGCTGATTGATATCAGAGCCATTGTGATGATACTTTTAGTTACACATGTTTTGGGGGCTACACAGCTGTTATAATAACAGAAATTAATATTTTACTTTGAAAAGCTAAGTACCATTGGAGCTAATAACTCAGATGCCACAAGTTTATTTTTCAGAAACATTCTCATCTCCATTGTCCTTTTTAATATATATTTTCCACAGCACAGTTCTATTTGTTGTTAGCTATTTTATATAATTATAATTATTTTTGGTACTTTTTCCTTCCTGTCCCTTATCTTCCTGTACACTTGATCTCGGCACTGATAGGGTGGTCTCTCCACCTGCTCCCAGGCTGCCACCAATGCCCTCTGTATCTGGCCATCAGTGGACGGTAGGTAAGACGCTCTCCTCCAATTCTCTCTCTGCTCTCCACTTGGCACTTCCCACTCAATGCAGGTCAAATTGGGAAAGAAGATTGGATTGGAAAACTGATGTGTTTCCCCATTCTGAGACTCAAAGTTACACAAGATTAGGGCTCATGGGATTGGGTGTAATATATTAGCATGGATTCAGGATTGGTTAACAGGCAGAAAACAGAGAATAGGAATAAATGGGTCATTTTCAGGTTGGCAGGTTGTAACCAGTGGGGTGCCACAAGGATCAGTGCCTGTGCCTCAGCTGTTACAATCTATATTAATGACTTAGACGAGGGGACTGAGTGTTACGCATCCAAGTTTGCTGACGATACAAAGCTAGGTGGGAAAGTAAGCTGTGAGGAGGACGCAAAGAGACTGCAAAGGGATATAGGCAGGTTAAGTGAGTGGGTGAGAAGGTGGCAGATGGAGTATAATGTGGGGAAATGTGAAATTATCCGCTTTGGTAGGAAGAATAGAAAAGCAGGATATTTTTTAAAAGGTGAGAGACTAAGAAATTTTGGTAGCCAGAGAGATCTGGGTGTCCTTGTACACAAATCACAAAAAGTTAACATGTAGTTACAGCAAGCAATTAGGAAGGCAAATGGTATGTTAGCCTGTATGACAAGGGGGTTGGAGTATAAGAGTAAGGAGGTCTTGCTGCAATTATACAGGGCTTTGGTGAGACCACACCTGGAGTACTGTGTACAGTTTTGGTCTTCTTACTGAAGGAAGCATATACTTGCCTTAGAGGGAGAGCAACGAAGGTTCACTAGATTGATTCCTGACATAAGAAGGTTGTCCTATGAGGAGAGATTGAGTATAATGGGCCTATATTCTCTGGAGTTTAGAAGAATGAGAGGTGATCTCATTGAATCATATAAAATTCTTCGAGGGCTTGACAGGGTAGATGCGGAGAGTCTGTTTCCCCTGGCTGGAGAGTCTAGCACTAGGGGTCATGGTCTCAAGATAAGGAGTCGGCCATTTGGGACTGAGATGAGGAAAAATTTCTTCACTCAGATGGTGGTGAATCTTTGGAATTCTTTACCCCAGAGGGCTGTGGATGCTCTGTCATTGAGTGTATTCAAGACTGAGATCGATGGATATTTGGACACAGGGAATCAAGAGATATGGGGATATGGCGGGAAAGTGGAGTTGAGGTAGAAGATCAGCCATGATCTTATTGAATGGCGGAGCAGGCTCAAGGGGCTGTATGGCCTACTCCTGCTCCTATTTCTTAAGTTCGAAGTGTTGACGTTTTAAGGCTGAGCACCACCACACTGTCCTCTGGAGCACATTGATAAGATTATGGCCTAGATGCTCTCCCGCGCAGAGTGCATACCCTGCACATGAACGGAGAGGCCTGAGGAGCCCGGATATTGGGCCTGGGACCTCAACGGAATGAAAGCGGTGCTGCAGGAGGAGCCCAACGAAGAGGAGTGGACAATGATTGGGCCATTGCTAGTGCCGCAGCAGCCCACGGGTATGTGATAGCCTTGGGGAGGGATTGCTGGCCTGGGGGGATATCTAAATTAAGGCGGTTAGCACAGCTATGCCCACAACTATACTCAAAGCCACATCGCGAGCGCAGCCTCATTTTGCTGGACTTGCAAAAATCAGGGCTTTAACATTGATATAATGCTGTTTTATTCTGTTCTAATTTTTCTGCAGTCCTATGTGCGAGAGAAGACACGTCAAGTATAAGGGAGATGGAGATCTTCCACCTTTATCACAAAGTAAACACAATTAGAACCCTGAATTATTTTGTGACACACATGCAGTGTTGTGAAGGAGATCCTTTACAATAAAATGACCTGACAGTCACACTTTTTAAACATGCAAATTAATATTTGTCAAATCCTTTAAAGCAGCATCAACCCATCGCATTGAAGGTTGCCAGTGAATGGGAAAAAAGAAAAGGTTTCCTGTTTTATTCCGTACGTAATTCTGAGGGACATTCTGACCTGTCTGGGGCAACCTGGTAGTTCTTTTTCATTGTAAATATGTATTTTTTCTGACGTCGGTTGCGAGTAAAAGCTGAGTAATTACCAGTGCCTCCAAGTCTGTTTTAATGTCACAAATGAAAAGCTCCCCCCACCCACTGCAGTGTTCACATAATTGTTATGTTCAATGCAAAGCAAATTCCCCTGGCCAACAGCTATTCCATTTCCGTTGTACGTGTGCAAAAAATAGACAATGCTGGTTATTTGTTTAATGACGATCAATTTAAAAGTTCCATCAGAATACTTGCTTTCATTGCCCTCATATGCACCTATCACTGGCCAAGGAGGCATGCAATAATCTGCTCCCAGACTTGCTCCTTGATTATGGAGAGGCTAATTCAGCAACAGTCAGAAACTGGTGTGAATTATCCCTTCACTCGGCAGTGAAATGATTTTTCACTATGACACAATATTCATGCACCTTTGTACATCTCATTTGTAGTAAGTTGAGGTAAAAGTCTAACTATAGTGCACAATATGTAAGAAGTTTTGCTTTGGATAAACACGACAGTGACAGCTTCGGTGTGAAGTGGGGTCGTTTTGCACCAATGTTAAAGTTGTAGTGTAAACCTGGAGTCAAGGCCCAGCCGATCACAGGAGCAAAGCAGAGTGAGTCTCCCTGGAGGATCGAGTCTCTGCTTCATTCTGGAGTCAGATTTATACTACAACTAGAATTACATAGAATTTTACAGCACAGAAACAGGCCAATCAGCCCAGCTGATCTATGCCGGTGTTTATACTCCACATGAGCCTCCCTCCGCCTTACTTCATCTCATTCCATCAACATATCCTTCTATTCCTTTCACCCACTACAGTTGTAGTGTAAATGCAGCCTAATTTGTTTTAGACACTTGAGTTTGCTGAAAAGGCCCTAACATTTTGAAATTTGAGCTTGAAGCCTAATCTATTCTTGGTAACGTTTTCAGTATACTTTTATAAGGTGAAACATACTTGTGCTAAATTTGTAAACCTTCTTTCCAACCGTAAATTGAATTCACCCACCCCATTATTACCTTTATAACAATTCAAATAATTGCTGGTTATTTGTTACATAATTTGGAGGCCTAACCCTTACACTATTACTTCCAAACACCTAATGAAACACTATAAAACTGCATGAATAACAGCAATTTTACTTCTATATTTAAAGCCGAACCGCCGTCAAGATATCCTTAGTCAAGCTGAACTTTAAAAGGAGCCACTTTAATCTTTCGTGTGGGCTAATGTGGGTGTCAGGTATGCTAAATTAAAAGTGGAACAAATTAGTGTGTAAGACTGTTAGGTTATCTTAGTCATGTTTGGACAAACTCACATTAAGTCATCTAGACGCTACCTAGAACTTTAGGGTATTACTGATAAAGGTATCACCAATGGAACATTTCTCTTCGTCTCAATGATAAACCTACATTTAACACTTATTCCAGGACCAGTGGAGTCCACAAATGAAACATATTAATGGGGACAAACTACAACTATCTGATGCAGGATTTTTTTTAGTACTCCACCTACCGTAAGGTAAATGGAATGCAGAACACTGACTTGGTCTGGTCACCAAAAAACTTATTTAATTTCTCTCCTCTTTACGCAATGCAGGCACAATCCCACCCTATGGTGTTGCTCTAACAGCCCCTGGAGACAATAACACTGCTTCATTCACATTTACACACTGTCACAAAAGTGTGGGCTGCTATTGGTGGCATCAACGCCATGTAAAAGTGCACTGAGTGTCAGCTTTGCAATTGGAGTTAATGATGCAGCTAAGCTGTTCCACTATTTCACACAGAACCTGTCAGAATAGTAAAATACACTTGTGTGTGTGCATCTCCATGTTTTGGAGATCTATAAAGAGATTACACATCAATATTCTGAATTGGTGAGGAAAATATTAAAGGGAAAAAAAGTCGCCGTTAAAGCCAAACATTTGAGAAAAAAAAATGTTGCCTCATACTTCACTTCTTCTAGCCTTACCCAAGGATTTGGCTTCCTGATTATTCAGTGAGATGATTGCGTCGTCTGGTTGCTCGTAAAGGAGGAACTGGTAGCGGTGGTACCCTGTGCCAGATGGTGGGGTGGGTGGCCTGTACTCTGTCATGCAATGAAACAAAATTAAAGTCATAAATACCAACACTTTCACATTAAGGGGTCCTTTACTGAGAAAGCAATCACACGACTTATTTTTTAAAATTAGATATATTTATCAAGCACATCAACTCTCTCAAATGTGTATTACATTTCCTCTGGCTTTCTGCAGTAATCAGCATAAAAGTTAATGTCGAGTTGTGCAGAACTTTTAAATAGCTATCGAACTGCAAGACAGGTGTTGCTCTAACAGCCCCTGGAGACAACAACACACTCATTGTACATACAGCAATTTTACTTCTACATTTAAAGCTGAACCGCCGTCAAGGTATCCTTAGTCAAGCTGAACTTTAAAAGGAGCCACTTTAATCTTTCGTGTGGGCTAATGTGGGTGTCAGGTATGCTAAATTAAAAGTGGGACAAATAACCACACTCATTGTACATAAAAACAATACAAAACCATATTTGAGTGAATTAGTGTGTGAGAATGCTGTCCGTTCACCTTTAGGACCAGAACACAATGCCAAAAACGATAGAATAAAAGTCTCCTTTCTCTAAAATCTGTCAACGTCTCAAATGAAACGACTTGGCTGGTATCAACAGGATTGAAAGGAGAGAGAATTAGTTCAGCTAATCAGTTTGGATTCAAACCAGTCACATGAGGTAAAAGGACAGTAATTCTAACCCACTGCACCTAAACCATGTCCCTTAATTTTCTATTTATAGTAAGTTTTATCATAGAATAAAATTGTAAACCTTCACATTGATACATTAACTCAGGAGCACAATAGAAATTTCTGAGGAGACTAAATTTTATTCATTGGAATCGTACCAGAGCGTCATTTTTAGAACTGCAAGTATATTTGTTTACTGTAGATATAAATAGAAGTTACAATGCAGTAAAAGACCATTCAGGCCAACCAGTCCGTGTCGACGTTTACCCTCCATCTGAGCAAATAGTTCTAATCACATTTACCCACCCTGTTTCCATATACCTTCAAAGTCTTTTCCTTCATCCACCTTGCCAATCTCTGTGTGAAGAAGTTTCTCCTGCCCTCTGTTCTAAATCTCTTACATTTAATCTTGCATCGTTGTAGATGCACAGGTATTGTTCACGGTAAAGTAGTACATATTTCGATTATACCACTGGGCAGAAGTTGAGTACACTTTGACAAGTAGCTCATTCCTGATCCAGTAGAGCCTTTTCACCGTCTACGAGGCTCAAGTCAGAGGTGTGATGGAAGATTGAACACTCGTTTGGGGATGGGTGTAGCCACAACAACATTCAATGCCATCCAGGACATGATCAGCAAGCCTGCCACTGGATGCAACATTCACCCCTTCCACTACCATTGCACTGTGGCTATAGTATCTATTGGCTACAGGATGCACTGCAGCAACTCAAACAAGCTCCTTTCAACAGCACCTTCCTGCCCCTTGACCTCGACCACTGAGAAGGACAAGGTCATGGGAACATCAGCATCTTCAAGTTTCTCTCCAAGTCAGACACCACCTTAACTTGAACATAAGCCGTCATTCCTTCATTGCCGCTGGGTCAAAGTCTTGGAATTCCCTAACTAACACATTTGCGGCAGCACCATCACCACAGTAACTACAGTGGTTCAAGAAGAAGACCCAGCACCACCTTCTCAGGACAACTAGGGATGGGCAATAAATTCACCTTTGCCAGGGTTGTCCACATCCTGAGAACAAACAGAACAAAAATACAGGTAATGCAGTGCAGAAGCTGAGATGGAGGATTATGCTTCCAAAGAAATGTGCTTGATGGGATTTGTACCAAATTGTATCAGAGCAGAGGATAGCTGGCTAAACCACAGTGAAAAAGTGCTGAAGTGCAAGTCATTCTTGAACTCTGAACACACTACTTTGCAAGCTGTTACAAAGCAGCATTGGTAGACATGTGGGAGCAGACTGGCTGACTGCCCAGGGAGTGGTGCATGCACTGTGTTCAAATAAATGAAGTCTGTTCATTAACTACTAAATTGTCCAGCTGCACTGATAGCTCTTCCATCATCTTTCTTTCCCATAGTTTGGTTTCAAAGGTCCAGAGCAGCCGTCTGTAATTTCGAACAGTGTTGAAGATAAAAATAAGTCTGCTTCGTTTGCTCCTGATGACACTGCCCTTGCAACAATATTCATTGCTCTTTACAGTCATTTCATGATAGAGTCAAACATCTAATCTGGTTATGAAGGATCCCATGACCTGCAAAGGTATAACTTGATTGACAGATTACAACAGGATCAATTAAAAGGGTATTGCCAGGCAATGGACTTGTTAATGTTCAAACAAAGCCAGTGAACCGTAATGTGTAGACGATATTGATGGGAACAGAGTGACATAGATCAAGAAATGACTGCTTGCAATGTTAGCACATTTAACATTTGTATGATATTCCTATTTTAACACAGACATTTTGTCAATTATTTTAAATAGGTTAGTGCCTCCTGTAAAATAGCAAAGGAATGTCATACAAATGCTTTAAGTGAACATCCCCTAATGTTCCCAACTGTAATTCTAGGCCACAGTGTTTATCACACAAATTGGCGTGGCTTCACAAATTAATTGTATCATAAGTCCTGAATGATACATCAACACTTGCACCATGACTGTGATCGATAAACTCTGTACCAATTCTACTGCCACCAAACACTTTTTTCATGGATTTTTTTTTAATTGAATGGCTTAAATTAAATTAATGGCTTGGGCTTTTCTAACGTCAAACCACAAATGCTTCCCTCTTTACCCTTGCCAGCGAGGCAAAGTCGATTTAAAAGTTATTTTTGTTGTCGTAACATCGTTTTTCACCTTCTAAAGCAGCCTCAGCAACTTTAGTGGGGATTGATTTGCTCCAAAGTGCAGCATAGCATGTGGATAATGTGCTGATGAACCCAGTGTGTTGTGAGGTGTGAACAGTAGCTATTGTTGGTGGCAGCAGAAATTAGACCAGGGCTGGGGTTTTCTGTTCCTGTGCTCACGAGCAGGTGATTTCCTCCCCCTCCTTTATTAGAATGAACGGGGTGGGGAATTCAAAGTTGGTGAGCAGAAAGGTGTCTAAAATTGGGGAATTTTACTATCTAGATTTTTTTTCCCAGTCCCGTGAAAGTGAAAAGGTAGTTGTGCTTTTAAAATCACAGTGTGATAAATTCTGCAACATACTGGAGTGCACGAAAATGATTTAACTTAATATTGCTACTTCAGGCTGTACAAATTTAAAGCTGGCCTTTCCAATAATCTTTGTGTGCTCAAGGCTGATTTGGAAGATGAAAAGTTGGTTAGCATAACAATACTTTTTAACTGACCCTGTCATTTCGTTGAGCAGAGCCTTTATATAATCTGAGAAAAATGCTGTCCAATAGAAATGCTGACTAACCACAGAGGTGGCGATGACAATAGCATTTTAGCCACATGCACTAATTTTAGTGGAAAACGCCTTACTTATACTTACACCATACAGATGCGTATGGGATAGAAATCGTTTGAGAAATAACAGAGAGCTCAAAGGCGCTCTCCATTTTTAGTGGTGAAATGGAGGAGCAAGTTCTGGCGTTTGCACATGCGCAGTGAAGCGCGGAAATCCGGAGCATGCTCCGAGTGGATCGCCGGCAAAATGAAAGTTGCGAATTAAAGGGCCATCGCACGCTGCAATCAGGGAAATCAATGAAAAAGCACAAACTTGCTTATCTTGCTGGAAAGTAACTAATGATGCCACCAAAGCGGTATGCTTAAAAATACAGATCTAAATTAAGTTTTAATAGTGCGGTAAGTCTTAATGATTGCCAAACAACTAAAAATTAACTTTTAAAAATATGGAATCTCATTATTCCTTATTTTAATAGCTTTTGGTCAATAAAAAATTTTAAAATTCAAAAAATTCAAATTTTTTTCTTTACTTTTCCCTTCTGTCTCTTTTATTTAATTCTATTGTTTCTTACCCTCTCTTTTTTCGCTGTCTATAACTGTTTTTACATTGATTTACAATGTTGTCACTTCCTGGTTTAACATTCCACGCCTGCAGAGGCAGCTGTTAAAAATGCTGTGATCTGATCGGTCGAGGGGAGAGGGATCCTCTCGCTTCTCCCAGGGTCCTAGCTTCACTTGAACTGATAATGGGCTCTTCTCTTCCTATTCGAGGAAGTGGCCTACTGCAGTAAGTTAGTGGGTTAGTATAAATCTATGGACTGGCGATAAGTGTTGCTTCGCCGCTCCAAGCAATTTCGACTTCTTGTGTATATTTACTTAAGAAACATCTACCACCACAAAGTAATCAAGAATGTAAAGCAATCACAGCGATCAAAAAACACTCTCACACTCTGTTTTTCTTCTTACCATTTTACCAGCAAATGCACAAAAAGGTTAAAATACACGTGTGTATGCCATGCGAATATAAGTACTGAGATCACACACCCAATGATGGTGTCTGTTACTCATTTTTGATTCACTAATCAGAAATGCAATTGGCCACATCTGGATTCCCAATTAGCCACATGTGGCTGGTGGCTAATGTAATGAACAACAGTGCTATAGAAACACATCTGATCAGCAGTACACATGATGGCAGAGCACGGCCACATTCTTTTCAAGCATTTTGAACAATTTAAATAGAGCGACCTCCACTCTAATCTTCTGCATAAAATGCACAGTTAATACTTTTCACAATCAATGGTACTGTCAGCACCAGGGCAAACTGGCAGTGTGCTGCCAACTTGCTTCCTGCCTTCCTTACAGCAGGAATTTCTGAACTACAAACTAAAAAGATCCTAAGGGCACACAACCCCCTTTAAAAAACACAGATATGAATGTTCACAATAGTTTTAATCTTGATGTAGATTTCTGCAGTGACCTATAGAAGATACAAGGATCTTATAGAGCTATACAAGATAATTATGGGAATGGAAAAGGCAAATCTGGAATATTACAAGAGTAGGACAAGGGAACACAGATTGAGGCTAGTAAAACGTAAATTTAAGACTCATCTCAACAAATTCTTCTTCACACAAAGAGTGATCAGAATATGGAATAGACTTCCAGATATAGTAACAGCAGCAAAATAAAACTCTGGGATCATTTGAGAAACAACTGGCAATGGGGTAGGATTTAAGATGGATGAATTAAGATGGGCTCAATGGTCTTCCTCATCCACAATCATTTTGTGATCATGTGTAACAAAGACACTACCACTTTTAAACTTTATGTGGTCTTTGCTATCTAAACTGCCTCCACCAGTATTACAGTTACTTGCATTCAGATGATCTGATCACTGTTTAACTCACAGAGTTTCACTGTCAGCAGGCAGCGCTCACATTAGACAAAGACATGCTCACAGCGAGAAAGATGACTGCAATTTCCATGCAACATCAACTTTTATCTCACAGTTCATTAAACTCCATCTTGTTTTAAAATGGTCAGCTGTATAAACGCATTGACTTTGGCAAAGCAGAGCGTGTTCTGAAAAAAATCTGTGTGCTGTACTTTCTATAGACAAGATAATTTAACATTATTTGAGGCAGCTCTATCCAGGTTTGTTACATGAAATATAGATGTTAAAAATAAAATGGGTATGCAACCAAAACCAATAATAATACTGATGTGGAGGTGGCAGAGTTATCTCTGCACTGAACTGGACAGCAGATGAGGAAATTTGCTGGTCTCAGGAAGGTTACTAAGTTAAGTACTGTATTGCGAACCTTTTGCTTAATTTCATAATGTTGCCGTAACAACAATTCATGGTAAGCTTAGTGTAGAATCACTGGCAACTGTACTTTCCAAACATACAGGAATGCCAATATTTCATCAGGGCACTCTGCATTGCTCCCATAGCAATGTGGTTGCCATGTGGACCATTATATATGCCAAGCAATGAACATCGAAACACAGCCATCACAAGGTGGTTGCTGGATGTTCACAGACTTGTATAAGGAGGCTGCTGCCCAGGACATCTGGAGGACACAGATCTTTTCTCTCATTCCTTATTCCAAAATAAATACCTTCTTTTAATCTGCTTGCAGAAGGAGACTGCATAACAAGTCCCAGCGCCTGCAAATAGAGGGGGTGCATCATTTAACCCTACCCTCCCTTGTGTGCTCTTTGATAGTCCTTTGTATCTGTGTTAATGTTGCTGGCTGTTCTTTGTACAAATGACTGCCTTAGTTTTGCAGATTGGTTTATCAATGGCAAAAGACTTTGGGTGTGATTTTAACCCTAGTCGCTTAGCAGAAACCAGGCAGGTGGGTAGTTAAAATCGCCCAGGTTGCTTACCCGCCCTGGAGCCACCGGGAGCTGCCCGGTTCCGATTTTAACCTGGCAAGACACCTGCCCAATGCCGGTGGGGTCCATTTTTACCTATGCAGGTCGGGTCCCGATTGAGTCATTAGGACCCAACTGCAATTTTAACCCTGTGACTTGATTGGGAATCTGCAGTAGCTTTCCTGCCAGGTGAAGATGGCAGGGAAAAGGATCAGGGCCAGAAGAGGCCCAAACAGTTACGTTTATTTTACTTTTCTTGTGGGGCTCCTCAAGGAATGCTTCGGCCTCTCCTCCCAATCATGAGACCCCTGCGGACGGCCCTGGTGGCCAATCAAGTCACCTACCCGCTGTCAGCGGGCTGTCTTTCTTACTGCTTCTCATTGGAATGGGTGGGAAGTCGGCTGGCGGGATTTAAACGAAGCCTGGGAATTAAAATGCCTCGAGCCTCAATTCTGAAGCAGTGGGTGCTTAATATCAAACAGCGAGGGAAGTTTAAGGTTTAGACACTTCTGAACTTCTAGAGTTATGACCTTGATCAAGCCACAATGGATGCAGAGGTAAGGTACAAATTTTGTAGGCAGTAACACCTGTGGAGTTACAAATACAACTATAACCGATTGAGATTAAGGTGCTACCAAGCTAGTGAGAGAAGTCTACAATTACAGCCCCCACCACTTATAGCGGGTGCATTGGTGTTAACACGATTCGTCCATTATAAGTGGTGGACAGTAAAACCATCATAGGTTGTAGGAATGAAGCATTAGCTCCAGACACGCTCCAGAAGATTCGGAGTGTGAACCGTTGGTTCGGTTTTGTACAAAGGGGGATTTTTTAAATGATTAAACCGCGACAGGTTTCTTCTACAGGCAAAACAGGGCTACCTGTGGCATCATATGAAGCTTGGCTTTCCTCCTATACCTATTAACTATCTCGCACATTAAACGAAAGCAGCCCCGGGCTTCAGAACTTGGATCAATCACATCCTGATACTGACTGGGGATTGTTGAATGAATGATATCCGTGTATCAATGTAATTTTGGAAATTATGAAAAGGGCTTCTTTGCTGCGATACAATGAAAAACAGGAAGTTTGTTACTGCTTCGGCAAGTACAGGGGATTGAGCTGCCCAAAATAACTGGCAAGCTTAATACAATATAAGCAGAGCCTTTGTAATTGACTGCTATGGTACTGGAAAATGGTTAGCGCTATTTGCCCGATATAGGTGACTGCCCATGATAAGCATGGACGGTGTAAGTAGTGAGGACTGTATTTGGAAAATCTGCAAAGAAAGAGTGCTTTGCCTGTGAAACTCTTTTATCAATTGTTTCAACAAGCTTTTGTTGCCTCCAGACTCGACTATTCCAATGCTCTCCTGACTGGCCTCCCATCTTACACCCTCCATAAAGTTGAGCACATCCAAAACGCTGCTGCCCGTATCCTAACCCGCACCAAGTCTCGCTCACCCATCACCCCTGTGTTCGCTGACCTGCATTGGCTCCTGGTCCAACAATGACTCGATTTTAAAATTCTCATCCTTATGTTCAGTTCCTCCATGGGCTGGCCTCTCCCTATAACCTCCTTCAGCCCTAAAAGAACTCTGCATTCCTCCAACTCTAGCCTCTTGTGCTTCCCCCGCTCCCTTCACCCCAACATGAAGTGGTTGGCCCTCTAAACACTGGTAGTGGCATAAAGGTGAGTCCTAATTGATTTCCTAAAGTGCAAATGCACCTGTCGGGCATATTTCGTCTGATCTTCCTCCTCCAGCAGGCACAAAGGATGCTTAGCAGGATATCCTTTACTCTTATAGAGGAAGCACACAACAGAAGATCCCTGGGGGAAAAGGCAAATATAACAGATGTGATCTGGCTTGAAGATGCTGCCAGTTACGTCATTTTTTGGCAAAAGAACAAAGGAACTAAATAGTGAAACAGATAAACAGTGAAGAAGCACTGCAACAGGTACAAATGAATGAAGTAGCTTCTCGCAACAAATCCAAACAAATAAGTCCACCTTATGAGACAGGACCCAACATACGGAAAAGGTCTTCCCATTCAGTACCATTTTAGAGAGGCTTTGAGCATCTGAAGAGTTATTCAAGCACTCCAAATAAAGTAAGGCCCCGTCTGCCCTCTCAGGTGGACGTAAAAGATCCTATGACACTAAGGGAAGCAGAGCAAGGGAGTTCTCCCCGGTATCCTGGCCAATATTTATTCCACACCCAACATCGCTAAAACAGATTATCTAGTCACTATTTCATTGCTGTTTGTGGGAGCTTGCTGTGTGCAAATTGGCTGCCATGTTTCCTACATTACAACAATGACTACACTTCAAAAAGTACTTAATTGACTGTTAAGCGCTTTGGGACATCCTGAGGTCGTGAAAGGTGGTATATAAATGCATCTTTCTTTCTTTCAAATACATTATCAGGGCTGCACTACATTGGCCCTGTGCACTGGACACTGAGCAAGCCTCTGTGTCCCATAATGGAAGGCGTCGGTGCCTGCCGGACAGTGGCATTATCTGCTGAATATTCAAACACATAAACTACTAAATTTTTGAAAGTAGCTTTTTATGCATTAGAACACAAAAACAAACCAATGTACAAAGAAAATTGAAGCACAAGCTGCCAATCAGACAAATGCTGGGCTTCAGTGATGTTTATGTTACTTTATAATGTGGCAACATGGTAATCTTTTATTTTACTGACAAAGTAAAATTACAACTTTGGTTTCAAGTAGGTAATCTCCAAATACTACCTTGGCAAAAAAAGGACTCAAAACATTTCACAGTTTTGAACTGTTTGGATATTCATGATGTCTTCATTTGATAGAATTAAAATCTCAATATAACATTTTTAGAATTTTCCTGTGTAAAGCATTTTTGAAGGACAGGAAATTTTTCATTTTAACTGCTGATAAATAAACGTTTGGTGGCTTAATATAATTCTTTCCATTTATTTGAGTTGGTTTCCCCTCTCCAGCAACCCCTCCTTGTCATGCCTCTTTCAGCAAGTTGCTGAGGATTCTCTCCCCTCTTCTGGTCAAATGGGATTGAGTTGGTGACTTTACAACTGAACCATTCCTGATCCCCTCAAATAAGAACTTGTTCTCAGCCAGATATTTAGATAAGCTAATAACTTTCACAGCGTCATGGCTGTTTTTTGCCTCAGCTGCTCCGTCATCTGCTGACAGGGATTGATATTCCCTCAATTCCTTAAGAATTTTTACATGTGGGCTTCATGGAAATAATGGAGCTCATTAAGGAGCTTCACTATGATATAGTTTCCTGCTGGAATATCTTGTGGTTAGGGAGATGTTGGCTAAAGCAAAAAGAAAACAAAGTTAGTCATGCATATGAATATATATGGCACTAATTTTACATTTTTAACAAACCACTTACTGACATTTCCAGGATGCACTGATCAGTATTTTCACAATGCATGAACAGGTCCTCCTTCCAACATTTTAGACAACAGAATTAGAGGATAGGCGATTTTCTGGCCTATGAATGAGACAACATAACCAGCTACACAAAAGATCACTGGTCTTTCTCACCCAAATTCAGAAAACATTTATGGATCCCAATAGTATTAGATCAGGGCATCAGCAACCATGGTTTCATGGCTACCATCATGATGACTAAAGAGCTGGATAATGAACAGCAGCTTTCCAAAGATCAGCATTAAGCACGTGGTATAAGGAAGAGCATAGAAGGATGAAAAGACGGAAGATTGAGGACGAGGAGGTGAAAAGCTGAGTTTATTTACCAGGGAAGCTGTATGCCCTACTAAAAGGCTGCCAGAAAGAGCTGAAGAGATGCACCACTTTTCTGGCCGCCGATGGAAAGAAATAACAAAGGATGAGGAAAAGAGAGGCCAGCTGACCCGATCAAAGAGAGGCCAGCTGACCCGATCAAAGAGAGGCCAGCTGACCCGATCAAAGAGAGGCCAGCTGACCCGATCAAAGAGAGGCCAGCTGACCCGATCAAAGAGAGGCCAGCTGACCCGATCAAGGAGAGGCCAGCTGACCCGATCAAAGAGAGGCCAGCTGACCCGATCAAAGAGAGGCCAGCTGACCCGATCAAAGAGAGGCCAGCTGACCCGATCAAAGAGAGGCCAGCTGACCCGATCAAAGAGAGGCCAGCTGACCCGATCAAAGAGAGGCCAGCTGACCCGATCAAAGAGAGGCCAGCTGACCCGATCAAGGAGAGGCCAGCTGACCCGATCAAAGAGAGGCCAGCTGACCCGATCAAAGAGAGGCCAGCTGACCCGATCAAAGAGAGGCCAGCTGACCCGATCAAGGAGAGGCCAGCTGACCCGATCAAGGAGAGGCCAGCTGACCCGATCAAGGAGAGGCCAGCTGACCCGATCAAGGAGAGGCCAGCTGACCCGATCAAGAAGAGGGAAAGATGCTGAATATGCACAGTACAACCCACACTTAGCTGTTTTACAAAAAAAACATAAGCAACTTATCGGATAAGTTGAATATGTCACCTTGTTACTGGATAATGGATAACTCAATAGTTGTTTCTTCAGAAGAGCTCTCCCCTCACTCTGACTCATCTTGATTAGGGTGGCCTTCTCTCAAGCTCCATGTGCATAACAGAGGTCAGCTCCATGTGTTGCCTTGATGTCCTGTCTGCAATTACTCTAGAAAAATGTAGCAGTCATCCATGTTAGGATTTTACCAAAGAATAATATAAATGAACAGAGAGAATTTAAGTTTACAACAAAATTACTCACCCTACACATCTCCTCGCATTACGTCTAACTGTATAGGTGACTCTGACTCTTGACTGGAAGTGGAAGCACAGGCCAGTTACCCAGCACAGCAGAGAGCAGAAAGTGATTTGGTTCCCTGCACTGTGGCTCAACCTCTCCATCCTCATACCAATATTCAGCATTCAGGTTCTTCCACCTTATCCAAGTTTGCATGACAGCTTAGTGGATGTCTGGCTGCCAGCATTTTTTTTCAATCTCTTTAAGATCAGCAGCACTCCCACGAGTCTACTTGAGCCAAAACAATAACAATCTGGTGATAGGGTTAGATGGAGAAGGAGGCTCGTGTAGAGCATAAACACTGGCATGGACCGGTTGGGCAGAATGGCCTGTTTCTGTGCTGTACATTCTAGGTCTATATCATTTTATGTCATCTTGTTATTTGGTTCTCCACTTAGTTTGCAACACTAATTCAGCCACGTTACCCTCAACAAAATATTGGGATTAAAGGTATTTATATGAGGGATATGATGCAACAAGCAAGTTTTGGATGGTGAGGGTGTTGGAAAAGAGTTTAATCTAAATTGGACCTAATAAATCTAGATTAATAAACACTCAAGCAAACACAGTAGTTAAACGTCACAAATTTTGTACTCTCGATAAAATGGATTCCATCTTATGCTATTTCACTGTCCTCATTTTTTGAGGTCCCGATTCTTTTTAGTAGATGCACGTTTACTTTTATATCTGTCACTTTCTGCTGTCAGTTCCTGCCTATTACTATACAACTTTTGTATGCAGAATTCATATGCACGCATACTTTTCATTTTCATTCATTTCTGACACCAGCCAGCAGCAAGCACCCGCAGCTCCCTTGAAATGGGAAACATAATCAGAAGCTGCACAAACTTCAGTGACAGTCAGTGACAAAACTGAGTGACTTATTTCATAGTGGCCTAATTTTGCAAAACAGTTCATCTTGGATATTTCTCTGAGGGAAATATATATTGGTGTAAACCTCTGTTACTGTCACTATTTCAGCTGACAAAGTGTCAGTGTCAATAACAGGAATCTGTTTTATTGATCAACAGCAGCATGCTTCAGAAAATGGTGTCAATTGAATTCTAATGAAGCCACCACATGCAGCTTTGAGACTTTAGTGTCAAGGCCAGCAAAGCCTCAAAAACTCTGTTTACAATGGTGACCACCAGGGAAGTGAGATCACGGCTGTGTGGGGGCTGAGCTCACAGCTGGACAAATAAAACAGAGATTGGCAGACTCTAAATCGAAAGCAAGACACACTATAGGCTAGAGATTGGTATGCGTTACGTCCATTTTTTGGGCGTAAAACATGCACCAATTTAGCAGTGGGGCAGCCTGGGCTCAATCTGCGCAGGCGATGATCCCACTGCTAAATTCGTGGGGCCCTTTTCTTTAGGAGTCCTGTGGGAAGTAAAATAGGGGCTTAATGTCTGTTGAAGGACCCCATTAAGAAATTGGTCAGCCATGAGCGGGACAGGCCCGAGGCCTGCGACACTCAGGATACTTCAATGTCCCCCGCGGCCACCAATCACAAGTAAGTTAAAAACATTTAATTTAAAAAGCCCATCCTGTGGAACTACTTGAAACAGGAGTGCTGCTCCAACTCCACAGGAGCCGCAATCAGCCCCTGCCCCGCCACCCGCTCCACTTCCCCCCCTCCCGGGACTTACCTGAGGGTCGCTGTCAATGAGGCAGGCAGCTCCACGTTGACGTCTTCACTCGGGCGAACAATTTCCATCATTCCCCGGGCCTCTCAGATTGGGAGGGTGCTGGTCACGTAGTGATGAGTATGGGTGGGGGAGGCCTGCAATCAGGAGGGGTGAGGCTGGAGATTGGTGCTGGGGGGCGGTGGGGGGAGTCGGCTGGTTAACAGGGCTGGGGGAGGGAAGCTGGAGATTGGGCTCCCAATTACACTGTAGGAGCCCAATTTAAATATGTTAATAAGTGTCCCGCCTCACCACGGCGCGACGCTCAGACACCCCAATATCCGCCGATGTAAAAATGGCAGCAGGCGCGTGCGCGCCATGTTGGAGTCGTGTTCCACGCAGTTCACCCTCGCCCGCCCGTCACTGGGAGGGGGGTGGGGAGGAGGGGTTTAATATTGAGGCCCCATTAGAACACCACTGGATGCATTTAGGCCAATTCATTTTTAAATAATGTACATATTAGTGGCAGTGTCAATGTTTTACAGCTGCACTCACTTTTAAAAATAAAATCATGCAGTATCTGTAAAGGCAGCATTCCTGTTGTTTTTCTTAATACAATCATGGCCAAGAAAGAGGTAAAGAAGGCAATGAAAAGCCTATTGCTTGTTAATTATCTTGATCATTATGATTTATGATTGTGACAGATGGAAAGAGAGTGTATGAGCATCATAGTTTATAGCTAATTATCAGCATATAAAGATATCACGTACTTGCACACATTTAAACTATGTTTTTAAATGAATCCTCATCTTTCTTCTTTGGAAGCAATTATTTTATTGGGTAACTTGTATTTTCATGGAACTATGTTCGAAAACTGAACTCGTAATCGTGATGTTAAGGCCCAAAGAATTCAAGGTAAATTGACTCTGTGAAGAGAGGAATTGGGGAAGAATAAGGAGTACAAGTAAATGGATGTTTCTTGGATTGGCAAAGTGTAACTAACAGTGTGCCTCATGGATTGGTGCACATAGAAGATTTGGACATGGGCACAGAGGGAATAATACGTTTGCGAGTAAACTGGGAGGAAGAGGTAGCAGAGTAAACTGGGAGGAAGAGTGCGTGTGACTGCAAAAGGATACAGACAGGTTAGGGGAGTGGGCAGATATTTGGCAAAGGCAATTCAAGAGGAGTAAATGTGAAGTAGATCATTTTTGGGGGTAAAAAAAAGACAACGTAAATATACCTTAAATGGTAAAATTCTCAAGGAGTGGAGGAACAGAGAGGTCGAGGAATGTAACAGATATACGGACCTTTAAAAGGGGCAGCCCCTATAGAAAGGATATTGGAGCCATGGGAAAGGTGCAATGTGGATTCACAAGGATTGCACAAGGATGAATGGTATAGTTATGATGAGAGACTTCAAAAACTGGGGCTGTATTTACAATAGCAGAGAAGATTAAGTAGGATCTAATAGAAGTATTCAAAATTTTTAAGAGGTTTAGTGGATAAAACAGAACACTATTTCTGCCAGTTGATGAATTGATAACAACAATGCATTTATAAGGCACCTGTGATGTGGAGATGCCGGTGATGGACTGGGGTTGACAATTGTAAACAATTTTACAACACCAAGTTATAGTCCAACAATTTTATTTTTAATCCCACAAGCTTTCGGGGGCTTTCCCCTTCCTCAGGCGGTGTGGAAAATGTTCCACACCGCCTGAGGAAGGGGAAAGCCCCCGAAAGCTTGTGGGATTAAAAATAAAATTGTTGGACTATAACTTGGTGTTGTAAAATTGTTTACAATTTATAAGGCACCTCACAGTTTGACATCAGACCCAAGCAGGAGTAAGAGAGGGGAGGGGGGACAGGGAGACGACTGAAAGCACATTGAAGAGGTAGATTTTAAGGAGGCTTTTGAAAGTGGGAAAGGGTGCTTCAAGATGAAGGGGGTTTAAGAGAGTTCCTGACTGTTGGGGAAAGAGGGCTCCAAGTTCTGCCACAAATGGTAGATTGGCGGGAAGGGGAAACAGGCAGAAGGCCAGAATTGGAAAAGCAGAGGATGTGGACAGGGTCGAAGGGCTGGAGGAGGCTGCAAAGGTAGAAAGAGGCAAGATTGTGAAGGGACTTGAAAACAAGGACAAGGATTTTGAAATCAATGCACTGAGGGACGGGTAGACAATGGAGGTCAGCAAGGATAGGAGTGATAGATGAGCAGGATTTTTACTATGTTAAAGGTGCTATATAAATGCAAATTGTTGTTGATTTGGTGCGGCACAGGTAGCAAGTGTTGGGTGAGTCAGAATTCATGTGAGGTAAATTTAGGATTAATATGAGAAAACTAGTATCATAGGATACAGCATAGAAGGAGGCCATTTGGCCCATCATGCCTGTGCTGGCTATTTGGAAGAGCTATCCAATTAGTCCCATTCCCCTGCTCTTTCCCAATAGTCCTGTAATTTCTTTCTCTTCAAGTATTTATCCAATTCCCTTTTGAAAAGTATTAATGAATCTGCTTCCACTGCCCATTCAGACAGTGCATTCCAGATCATTACAACTCGCTGCGTAAAAAAATGCATCCTCATGTCGCCTCTGGTTCTTTTGCCAATCACCTTAAATCTGAGTTCTCTGGTTACCGATCCTTCTGCCACTGGAAACAGTTTCTCCTTATTTATTCTATCAAACCATTCATGATTTTGAACATCACTATCAAATCTCCTCTTAACCTTTTCTGCTGTAAGGAGAACAACCCCAGTTTCTCCAGTCTTTCCACATAACTGAAGTCCCTGGTACCATTCTAATAAATCTCTTCTGCATCGTCTCTAAGGCCTTCACATCTTTCCTAAAGTGTGGTGCCTGGAAGTGAACACAATACTCCAGCTGAGGCCCAATCAGTGTTTTATAAAGGTTTAGCATAACTTCCCTGCTTTTGTATTCTATGCCTCTATTAATAAAGCCCAGGATCCCATATGCTTTTTTAACAGCCTTCTCAACTTGTCCTGCCACCTTCAAAGATCTGTGTATATACACCCCCAGATCTCTCTGTTCCTACACCCCCTTTAAAATTGTACCATTTAGTTTACATTGCTTCTCCTCATTCTTCCTACCAAAATGTAACAATTTACACTTCTCAACGTTAAATTTCATCTGCCATGTGTCTGCCCATTTCACCGGTCTGTCTATGTCCTCCTGAAGTCTGTTACTATCCTTCACATTGTTTACCATATTTCCGAGTTTCCTGTCAGCTGCAAACATTGAAATTATACCCTGTATACCCAAGTCCAGGTCATTTATATGTCAAAAAGAGCAGTGATCCGAAAGGGGTAGGTTGGAGATTTCTTTTCATGCAAGGGTTATTAGAATATAGAACGTATTACCGCAAGTGGCCATTCAAGTGGAGTTAATCAAGGCATTTGAAAATGAATTAGAGAAACACTGAAAGAAGAAAATTATTAGAGTATGGAAAAAGAGCTGGGAAATCAAATTAAAGCAGATAGCTCCAAAGTGGAGCTCACACTGGCAAGGGCACAATGGGCTGAAGCTCCTACAATAAACTCTTACAAATGTGATTCAAACAAATCAGATATCGCATTCCAATGAAATTCAAGAACGTTGCTGCATTTCATTGAATTTATTACTGCACAATGGTACATTTTTCTGGCAGCTGCATTCGGTACAGATACCCATTTCTTTTATTGTTGTGTAAAGATCAAATGTCAACTAACTCATTCTAAAGACAGTATCAAAGTTTTGGACAGGATTCCAACTCAATTTATCATGCCAATTAACATTTTTCTGTAAATTTATTTTATATATATCTATATATACACACATACATTCTGGTGCATAACGATCTAGAATCAAAAATGAAAACTTCCTTTCTATCATAGGGATAAAGGAAGGAAATAACATTCTTCTGATATAATATTTTTGTTATTTTTTTTCCCACTAAATCGATACAACATACTTTGTCACATCCTAAAAGGGTTAAATTATGAGGACAGGTTGCAAAGACTAGGCTTGTATTCCCTTGAACATAGAAGATTAAGGGGTGATCTAATTGAGGGGTTTAAAATGATTAAAGGAATTGAAAGGATAGATAGAGAAAAGCTATTTCCTCTGGTGGGAGAGTCCAGAGCAAGAGCTAGGCCATTCAGGGGCGATGTCAGGAAGCACTTCTTCACACAAAGGGTAGTGGAAATCTGGAACTCTCTCCCCCAAAAAGCTGTTGAGGCTGGGGGTCAATTGAAAATTTCAAAACTGAGATAGATAGATTTTTGTTAGGCAAGGGTATTAAGGGTTACAGAACCAAAGCGGGTAGATGGGGTTAAGATACAGCTCAGCCATGATCTAATTGAGTGATGGAACAGGCTCAAGGGGCTGAATGGCCTCCTCCTGTTCCTTTGTTCCTATTACACAGCTAACATTAAAAGGTAATTCTTGCCCAACTTGGAGCTTAGTGGGTTGCCGGAACCACCGAGTTTGTTACTGAGCCAACCAGGGAGGTTCCAGATTCAATCCCTGGTCTGTGCTGAGTTAGCTGATCTCAGATGGAGTGGTTGTGAAACAAAGCCAAATTAGCTTTTAATCAAACACTGTTGCAATCGTCATAGACAAGTTCACTGATTAAGAGTAGCAATCTCTCATCTTGGCTTAAAAATACAACCTATTTTTGTGAAAGTCACTTTTAAAAATAAACATAGCTCCATATGTTTAAGTGGGTTTGCAATCTGTGTCACTCTTACTAATCATAAATGTCACCAGTAGCAGTTCCCTGATGTAGCTCTATGGTTATATTCTGAACACTTTAACATGGACCTCATTACAGCCTTGGTCCAAACATGGACAAAAGGGCTGAATTCCAGAGGTGTAGTGAGAGTGTCTGCCCTTGACATCAAGGCAGCATTTGACCGAGTGTGGTACCAAGAAGCCCTAGTAAAATGGAAGTCAATGGGAATCAGGGGGAAAACTCGCCAGTGGCTGGAGTCATACCTGGCACAAAGGAAGATGGCAGTGGTTGTTGGAGGCCAATCATCTCAGCCCCAGGACATTTCTGCAGGAGTTCCTCAGGGCAGTGTCCTAGGCCCAACAATCTTCAGCTGCTTCATCAATGACCTTCCCTCCATCATAAGGTCAAAAATGGGAATGTTCGCTGATGATTGCACCGTGTTCAGTTCCATTCGCAACCCCTCAGATAATGAAGCAGTCCAGGCCTGCATGCAGCAAGACCTGGACAACATCCAGGCTTGGGCTGATAAGTGGCAAGTAACATTCGCACCAGACAAGTGCCAGGCAATGACCATCTCCAACAAGAGAGAGTTTAACCACCTCCCCATGACATTCGACGGCATTACCATTGCCGAATCCCCCAACCATCAACATCCTGGGGGGTCACCATTGACCAGAAACTTAACTGGACCAGCCACATAAATACTGTGGCTACAAGAGCAGGTCAGAGACTTGGTATTCTGCGGTGAGTGACTCACCTCCTGACACCCCAAAACCTTTCCACCATCTACAAGAGACAAGTCAGGAGTGTGATGGAATACTCTCCACTTGCTTGGATGAGTGCAGTTCCAACAAGATTCAAAAAGCTCGATACCATCCAGGACAAAGCAGCCCGCTTGATTGGCACCCCATCCACCACCCTAAACATTCACTCCCTTCACTACCAGCGCACCGTGGCTGCAGTATGTACCATCTACAGGATGTACTGCAGCAACTCGACAAGGCTTCTTCGACAGCACCTCCCAAATCCGCGACCTCTACCACCTAGAAGGACAAGGGCAGCAGGTACATGGGAACAACACCACCTGCACGTTCCCCTCCAAGTCACACACCATCTCGACTTGGAAATATATCGCCGTTCCTTCGTCGTCGCTGGGTCAAAATCCTGGAACTCCCTGCTAACCGCACTGTGGGAGAACCTTCACCACATGGACTGCAGCAGTTCAAGAAGGCGGCTCACCACCACCTTCTCAAGGGCAATTAGGGATGGGCAATAAATGCTGGCCTTGCCAGTGACGCCCACATCCCATGAACAAATAATAAAAAAAGATGGGCTATAAAGATTGTACAAGGTAGGGTACATTAGTGTAGAAGAAAGTGCATCATTGGATGAAATAATTCCACAAGCACGAGAGAGTTTTGAGGTCCATGTTGGAAGTGAGGTATGCACACTATTCTCCAAGTCATTCAAACCGTTTATGATGAAGTCAAAAAATGACTGGATCACATTCATGAAAATAAGAATCACTTTATGAAAATGTAATTGAAGATGCCCCTTCCCCTGCATTTAGTGCAACGAGAGGATCATACATTGCTTTAGATGGAATTTCATCCAGTCACAACAGTGTCATTCTCGCAGATATTCACTGAAATTGTACCAACTTTTTGAATGCGTGGAACTTCAACAACAATGCTTTCAGCTGAGGAAATATAACATTTCAAGAGCGAGTGGGACTTTCAGAAGATTAAAATTTGGGCGGCGTCCATCTTGGCATGAAGGCGTAGTGTTTTGATAACGTTTAGGGGATAGCATAATTAGAAGTTGTAGGAGAAGGTAGGTTCATCTGACAAGTGGTCAGGGTCTGGTCTTCGAGACTAGTAAGGGATGGGAGTTTGTCTATATAAGTCTAAGGAATCAGTGTTTGACTGTTTGAGTCCAGGATATAAGATACTGGAAGTTCAAGAATGGGAACACTGTACATTTGTCCAAGAAGCTGGTTACTGGAATTTTGAATGTCCAATCTTGCATGGCATTAGAGAATATAGTCTCTCTTACCTCTCTTTGCTGACTTCATGTTGTTTCTCTCTCTTGGTTACTGCTCTTCTGCTTCTCTCTTCTTAATTCTTTTTGTTTCTCTCTCTCTCTCTCTCTCCTGTGATGCTTCTCTCTGTCTTTTTCTTCTTTCCTTTGGGTGGGATGTAGTGGGTGGCATGGCAAGGTGTGGCATAGAAAGGGGCAACACATGGCTGCAGGTTGCATTTAGGGTGTTACATCGAGTTTATAGCAGAGAAACAGGCCATTCAGACCGACTGGTTTATGCTCCACATCAGCCTGCTCCCACCCCTCTTCATCTAACCCTATCAGCATATCCTTCTATTCCTTTCTCCCTCTTGTGCTTATCGACCTTCCCCTTAAATGCATCCATACTATTTGCCTCAACTACTCCTTGTGGTAGAGCGTTCCACATTCTTACCATTCTTTGGGTAAAGGAGTTTCTCCTGAATTCCCGATTGGATTTATTAGTGACTATCTTATATTTACGACCTCTAACTTTGGACTCCCCTACAAGTGGAAACATGTTCTCTACATCTAACCTATCAAACCCTTTCATAATCTTAAAGACTTCTATCAGGTCACCCCTCAGCCTTCTCCTCTATAGAGAAAACAGCCCCAGTCTGTTTAACCTTTCTTGATAAGTATATCGTCTCAGTTCTGGTATCATCCTTATGAATCTTTTTTGCACCTTCTCCAATGCCTCTATATCCTTCAGCCTCCTTCCCATCCCCTCCCCCAGTTAATTGTGCTTCACCCATCCTCTCCCATTGCGTATCCTACCCCTTCATCTCCCCACTTCCCTTTGTCTTCCTACCATCCCCTCATCCCTATCACTACCTCTATTTTTATCCCTATATCCTCCCTCTCCTTTGTTCCACTGTCACTCACCTCACCCTCCTTAACTCTCCTTTCACTCACTCCAACTACCTCCCATCAAGGGCAAGTGGCAAGTGCAGAGGCCCGCTCAGCCTGTTTGCCTTCTCCTTTCCTTTCCCTTCCTATCTGTTGCCCCCTAAAAGGCTTTGGTTGTTTTCAAAATTCTACTTGCTTATTTTCTTAAAAGAAGTCAAATTAGAAGAGTTAGATTGGGGCAATGTTAACCTAACCCCCCCCCCCCCATCAGCAAACTGATGGGATTGGGTGGAATGCTGGTTTTACACCCCGCCCGATTTTACTCTCCAATGAAGTCAATATTGGGTGAGGTGTGAAATTAGCGTTCCACCCGAACCAGTGGGGTTTACGGCGAGTTAGATTAGAATTACCCCCTATCTCTCTGTCTGCCTCTCCATGTATCTGTGTCTCTGTCATTGATTTTCTCTCATAGGTGTTAGCAATTGGAATCTCTGTCTAATGTAAGCCATTAGCATTGGCATTTTCTAACTGGCAACAAATCACATATAATTAATTTTGCTTCAAAATTCAAGTACTTATATTTTTGAAATTTGAACTATTGGCATGAAGAAAAAGACAGTTTCTTTCTCACTACTTCTTTCTCTCTGAATGAAGTCTCTCTCTCTCACTACTTCTTTCTCTCTGACTGAAGTCTCTCTCTCACTACTTCTTTCTCTCTGACTGAAGTCTCTCTCTCACGACTTCTTTCTCTCTGACTGAAGTCTCTCTCACTATTTCTTTCTCTCTGACTGAAGTCTCTCACTACTTCTTTCTCTCTGACTGAAGTCTCTCACTACTTCTGTCTCTCTGACTGAGGGTCAGAGGGATCTTGGTGTGCAAGTTCACAGATCCCTGAAGGCGGCGGAACAGGTAGATAAGGTGGTAAAGAAGGCATATGGGATACTTGCCTTTATTAGCCGAGGCATAGAATATAAGAGCAAGGAGGTTATGATGGAGCTGTATAAAACACTGGTTAGGCCACAGCTGGAGTACTGTGTGCAGTTCTGGTCGCCACACTACAGGAAGGATGTGATCGCTTTGGAGAGGGTGCAGAGGAGATTCACCAGGATGTTACCAGGGCTGGAGCGCTTCAGCTATGAAGAGAGACTGGGAAGATTGGGTTTGTTTTCCTTGGAGCAGAGGAGGCTGAGGGGGGACATGATTGAGGTGTACAAAATTATGAGGGGCACAGATAGGATGGATACTGAGGAGCTTTTTCCCTTCGTTGAGGGTACTATAACAAGGGGACATAGATTCAAGGTAAAAGGCGGGAGGTTTAGAGGGGATTTGAGAAAGAACTTTTTCACCCAGAGGGTGGTTGGAGTCTGGAACTCACTGCCTGAAAGGGTTGTGGAAGCAGGAACCCTCACAACATTCAAGAAGCATTTGGATGAGCACTTGAAATGCCATAGCATACAAGGCTACGGACCAAATGCTGGAATATGGGATTAGAGTAGACAGGGCTGATGGCCGGCGCGGACACGATGGGCCGAAGGGCCTCTATCCGTGCTGTATAACTCTATGACTCTATGACTCTCTCTCACTACTTCTTTCTCTCTGAATGAAGTCTCTCACTACTTCTGTCTCTCCGACTGAAGTCTCTCTCTCACTACTTCTGTCTCTCTGACTGAAGTGTCTCTCTCACTACTTTTGTCTCTCTGACTGAAGTCTCTCTCTCACTACTTCTTTCTCTCTGACTGAAGTCTCTCTCTGACTGAAGTCTCTCTCACAACTTCTTTCTCTCTGACTGAAGTCTCTCAATACTTCTTTCTATCTGAATGAAGTCTCTCTCACTACTTCTGTCTCTCTGACTGAAGTCTCTCTCACTACTTCTGTCTCTCTGACTGAAGTCTCTCTCACTACTTCTGTCTCTCTGACTGAAGTCTCTCTCTTACTACTTCTGTCTCTCTGACTGAAGTCTCTCACTACTTCTGCCTCTCTGACTGAAGTCTCTCTCTCACTACTTCTGTCTCTCTGACTGAAGTCTCTCTCACTACTTTTGTCTCTCTGACTGAAGTCTCTCTCACTACTTCTTTCTCTCTGACTGAAGTCTCTCACTACTTCTTTCTCTCTGAATGAAGTCTCTCTCACTACTTCTGTCTCTCTGACTGAAGTCTCTCTCACTACTTCTGTCTCTCTGACTGAAGTCTCTCTCTCACTACTTCTGTTTCTCTGACTGAAGTCTCTCTCTCACTACTTCTTTCTCTCTGACTGAAGTCTCTCTCTCACTACTTCTTTCTCTCTGACTGAAGTCTCTCACTACTTCTTTCTCTCTGAATGAAGTCTCTCTCACTACTTCTGTCTCTCTGACTGAAGTCTCTCTCACTACTTCTGTCTCTCTGACTGAAGTCTCTCTCACTACTTCTGTCTCTCTGACTGAAGTCTCTCTCTCACTACTTCTGTCTCCCTGACTGAAGTCTCTCTCTCACTACTTCTGTTTCTCTGACTGAAGTCTCTCTCTCACTACTTCTTTCTCTCTGACTGAAGTCTCTCTCTCTCTCACTACTTCTTTCTCTCTGACTGAAGTCTCTCTCTCACTACTTCTGTTTCTCTGACTGAAGTCTCTCTCTCACTACTTCTTTCTCTCTGACTGAAGTCTCTCTCTCACTACTTCTGTTTCTCTGACTGAAGTCTCTCTCTCACTACTTCTTTCTCTCTGACTGAAGTCTCTCTCTCACTACTTCTTTCTCTCTGACTGAAGTCTCTCTCTCACTACTTCTGTTTCTCTGACTGAAGTCTCTCTCTCACTACTTCTTTCTCTCTGACTGAAGTCTCTCTCTCACTACTTCTGTTTCTCTGACTGAAGTCTCTCTCTCACTACTTCTTTCTCTCTGACTGAAGTCTCTCTCTCACTACTTCTTTCTCTCTGACTGAAGTCTCTCTCTCACTACTTCTTTCGCTCTGACTGAAGTCTCTCTCTTTCACTACTTCTTTCTCTTTGACTGAAGTCTCTCTCTCACTACTTCTTTCTCTTTGACTGAAGTCTCTCTCTCACTACTTCTTTCTCTCTGACTGAAGTCTCTCTCTCACTACTTCTTTCTCTCTGACTGAAGTCTCTCTCTCACTACTTCTTTCTCTCTGACTGAAGTCTCTCTCTCACTACTTCTTTCTCTCTGACTGAAGTCTCTCTCTGACCTCCATCTGTCTCCCATTCCCTCCCTCAGCCTAATGCACTTTTTAGAGTTTTGGAACACAAAATAAAAGAGACAACAGGTAATCAGTACACTGCCAATTCTTTCTCACTCCTTGCAATCACACACTCAGCCTTCCTGTGTTTTTTAAAATCACTCAATACAAATTTTTACCTCAACAAAGATTTTGACATTTGTCCTCTAGCTTTTACATAGAATTTACAACATAGAAACAGGCCAGTCAGCCCAACAAGTCTATGCCGGTGTTCATGCTTCACACGAGGCTCCTCTCACCCTATGTCATCCAACCCTTCTTCAAAAAATTTTGAAGAAGAACTGAGCAGAAACTGCTAGAAACCAAAGAAAGCTATTCCAACTATACAGCTGACTCAACAGTGTTGATGCCTCCGAGGAAATTAGATACACTGCACATGCACAGACGACACAATCAAAATATCAAGTCCAAGTCCAAGGCCAGGGAGAGGCAAGGCCTTAAAGTAGAAACTTTAAAAAAGACATTAAAATGCCTAAAAGCCAATCGATAAATACATTTAATGTTACTGCCATTAATGTTATTTTTTATTTTGTTTAAACGCTTAATTTTGGGAATTAGAAATTTCAGTTACTTCAAAAAAAATGATGGTCGAAAAATATTTTCACAAAGCATTCTCAGCGATTTGTGGGAACCCAGAGGCCAGAATGCAGAGAGTGGCAAATTAACAGTCAAAACCCATTATAAGTGTGGACATGGGAATTTATAATAGGAAAATGTTGACACAAAAAGTATGATAAAAACATGACAACGGGAAGTCAAGTTGGACAGACAGGAAATGCACATAGAAGTAAGATTTTTAAAAATAAGATACAGAAAGGAACAGAAGGCAGGTAAGGTGCAGTCCCTAGATGCTGTGGTGTGAAACTTGGAGGCCATGGTGCTAAAGGCTAGGGGGAGAGACAGGAGAATAGTTTGCTATTGGGGGGAGAAGCTGAGCAGAGGGTATGTGTTTCCCCTCATGCACCCCAAATAACCAGTTTGAACAAACTGGTCGAAACCAAGGAGCAACTCTTCTGCCTGATTTTTCGGTCAGAGTGTTGTGTGTGGCGTGAAGTGACCGGTTTGGGGGTTGGTGGTGGGGGGTGGGGGGGGGAACAGATAATAGTACAGCATTTATCGGATTGAAATTTTGCTGTGAGGTCATAACAAATGTTGGTACATATTTCTATAGTCTGCTATTTTATTTCAAAATAAATGGGTTAATTTCTTCACTAAAATTGTAAACAAAGGAATCGCCTAGAAATTTGTGACTAATATTGCATATCTGGATTTCTTCTCAGTGTTTCTTTCATATTTTACTTTAATGAAACACAACAAAAAAAAATGTCAATGTAATTGGTGTTCGTCTACGTACAAAGCTTGCTTTTAGTTTCATTAACAGAAGTAGAATCATTGCAAGACTGCAGTGTTCTCATTCTTACTGCAACCAAATTGCTGGTACACAAAAGCTTCTCTGCAAGTCTGATAGAAGTGCAATATGATGTCAAAAGTAATTAGTGGAGTGATTCTTTAAGGTTCAATAAAATAAAGTCAAAGTAATTGGCCACGTGCACTGACTGTGACATCTTGTGGTGATTTTGTACCCACTCTCTTTTTCTGAAGGAAGAAACAGATTAAACGTTGTAAAAGTAGGAATGGACTGGGTGTTAGGCGGTTCTTCTTTTCCCAGAGAGCAGTGACTGGGGCAGAGATCGCATCATACAGGAGGTAAATATCTTGATTGGTAACACATGGTCCATGTGATCTCCAGGACTGGTTTTGATCCCCTGACAGGGTCAGAGAGGAATTTTCCAGAGTATTTTTCCCCTTCTTGACCCTGGGTTTTTTCTCTGCTTTATTTGTCTCTCCAAGGAGATTGCATGACTATAGGGGGTGTGGGGGGTGCATTGTTGGAAGTGGGGATGGGGAAGTGTCCAGTCATGATGTTCCAACCATCATGAGTGGTGGTGCAGGGTTGATGGACCAGTTGGTCTTTTCCTGCCCATCAATTTTGTGTGGTTCATATGTTTATCACCCTGCAGTGCACATGTACCACATGGTGAGTTTGACAAGTCCTTTACATTGTATGAACGTTGCAGACACAGCTCCAGCAGGGCCCAAACAGAAGTTTGATGCTGTTTATGGGTGTATTTTCAGACCAAGCTAAAAAGTTCAGACATGTAAATCATGTGACATAAGACCTATGGTTAATACCCCTCTGTAATATTAGTACCAGCTTTTAAAAAAATGTGTTTCAGGAGTATAAATGAGCATTGGAAAAATAGGCACTCTCAGTGTCCTTAATTTCTTCTTTCCATATTCAACTGTACTTTGTGTTAGTCACTGGATTTGGTTTCAGTTTTATTCATCTGTACAAAGAGGCATTCAGAACGTCTTCAGGCAAGTACAATTAATTTTATGGGTACTTTTAACAGGGCAAAAATGCCAGTGGGAGAATATACCTTTAAAATCACTGTGAACAGCCTCAGTTATTCTCCTTATTCTCTGAGAATTAATAAGCACACCTCCTCTTCTGACTAAGTCACTGAGCAATACTTGTGTCATTGGACTGGAGGAGTGTATGTGCCAGCCCCTACTCTTAGCTGAAGGTGGATGAGTAGGGGTGAGTGGCTGTTGTGGGGGTGGGAAACTGAGCACATAAAGGGAGTGGTAATCAATCAATTCTTACCTGAGAGCACTGTGCCTTGAATCACTCCAGTCTGCAGATCTTTACCCTGTCAGGGAAAAATGAGAAGGATAAGAGATAATAAATTTACTCTTGAAGCTTCTTGATGGAGTAGTATTGTACAGCTTCAAACAATGAGTATCCAACAACAAATTTTTCCCACAATATAACATAGGATTCCCTCACCCTGCATAGGCCTCCTAGAATGAAGGCTTGGTGGTCTGGTTCACCATCCTATGGCAGCATTCCCCAATGTTAGGTATTAAGTACAATGCAGAGTAAAACTCCCTCTTCCCTACCCCAACAATGAGCCTAAACCCAACCCAGGTTATCTCTCCTAACTTCACCATTTTTACACCAACCATCTATACAGCTCCTATGAGCAACAATGTCAATTTGTGCCAAATTACACACAGATTTGTGCTGTGGACTGACACCAAGTAGTAACTGGTTTGAGTCTGCTCTACACATTCTATGCAGGACTCTTAAAATGAGTCTGGAGACCGCCCTGGATTTAATCTCAAATCCCTGATGTGAACGGATAGTGTGTTAGCCCACAACATCACCAGTACCCCATAAGAAAAAAATCTTTCAGCTAGGACTGAAGAATAATAAAGGACATGTTTGTACTCTCAGCCTTGCCCAATGAGGACAAAGTAGAAGACTGATAGCCTCTTCCTCCTTCCTCAAGTTAGTGAATGTAAGCCTATTTATATACTCATTTCACCAGGTGTTACATGGACTCACTAGGGGTAATTTTGACTTTGTGCGATAGTGTAAAACAGGTGATACTGAATCGGCAGGCAGTTTTACAGCTCTCCCGATTTTTATTTCCATTCACTTAAATTAAAATTAAAATCTAGGGAGATGTAAAACAAGCTTCTGATTCACTGTCACAAATTTTACACTATCGTACAAAGTCAAAATCACCCCCACTGTCTTCAAAAAAAGATATGTTAACTGGCACTCACACTTAAACCCATGGCACATTCTCATGCAAAGATTCAATTGCCATTGAAAATTTGTTTTTAAAAAACAATATCCACCCAAGTTCAGCACAGAACTAGCAAGCTGTCAGTTACTCTCCATCTCTCATATTGTTAATCAAAATTGCCTTTTCTACCCATTGGCAAGATTTGCAACATCAGTTCCATCCACCCACAAATCTCACACGAATGTTCCTGTAAAACAACTGCAAATGTCCATGAGGGCACCATACCTTCATCTTTTGATTTGCAGCACACTAGCAAGTGCCAAATATACAAGGTAGAGACAGGGCAATATATTGTTTGTGAGAGATTTGCTGGTTAATAATGCTCAGGTAGGAACTCAAAACTGTCATGTGTCATACTTTTGAGTGTGCAGATGTCTCAAAATGCAAAAGCTGCTTCATAACAGTTACTGAGAATTTTGTAGATTTGTGATCTGTAGGGGAAAGTGTTGACAGATAATGGTAGCCACAGGAAAGGTAAGTAAGAACTGGCATTTGGGGAGAGGGTACGCGTCAATGGAAACCCCTTGGAAGGGCCACAGCTGTCACTTAACTAACAGAACGGTGGGATTTAAAGTGAGGGAATGCACTATAAAAATACAATGGTGTGGCCCAATTAGGATCTGCAGTTTATCCAGAAGCCTCAATAATCTAGTAGGCATATCCTTTGACAGACAGGATCATGCTAAAATATGAATCAATCTGGAACAATTCTGATGATGAAATCTGCACCGTCACTTATGTTGTCATAAAGAAGTATGAGCACAGCAGGAAAAACATCTGTACGTGTTATATTTATTCTGCTGGCAAAATCATGGTGGGTACTTGGCGTTGTCCATGGGATAAATGTAGCACACTGAGGAATTCCCTTTTGTGCTTTGGTTTCAAGTTACCTTTTATATCAATATGATCTTATAATAGTACCATTTAATCATGTAACCTTTATTTCAGAACTATGGGTAGTAAGATAGTATACTCAAGTGTGCACATGTAGCTATGTGAAGAGAGTACACAGTGATGTATGTTATTGTCTAGAAATTACCATTAATAGCAGCTAAATTCTTGACACGCTCATATGATATTCCTCTATCTTAATGCTGCCATTGATCCATTTAACTGCACACAATAGCAGGCAGAGGACTATCATATGAGAGAGAGCACTCAGCATTCGTCTCCTAATATTGGCAACAGTTGGCTTATATGTTTACATGTATATACTAATTGATGCAGACACAAATTTGTGTTGAAACCAATCTCCAGGTATGTATAATGTACATGTCAACACTCTCAAAGGAGTTCTACAGGGAGAGAAATGAAACTAAATAGCCTGGGGTGGAATGTTAAATTCCCGTATCATTTCTGCAGAAATTCAGAATCGCATCTCAGTTTACGTAGTCAGTTGTACAACCATAAATCAGTGGGTTACAAGACTGTCCTTTTACCAAGGGCTGAGTTCAAATCCAGTCCAAACAGCAGAGAGAATAGTCCTTTCCCTGTAAAATTAATTAGAGCAGTCTAAGCTTCATTCACAGTGGGCATGAGCCCACTTTACAAAGCTACTTGGAGGCCTTGCACAAATCAGCTAATTCTGCCTTCAGTGAATGCTTATTTGCTCTCAAATTTTTGTCTTTTCCATCATTGCCATTGCACACCCATCCATTGTGTACATGTTTCAATTTGCATATTTTGCCTGACATTTATCAACACTAAAATTCAACTGCTATTCCTTAGCCCATCGCTTAATTTGTTCAGATCCCCTTGAATGTTATCAATCTCCTCTCTAGCTATTACCTGGGGTCACACAGGGTTAATACTCAGCACATTTTATATTTGTTTGACAACTTTCTGATAAGAGCAATAGGAATGTAATTAAGGTCCCTTTTCCTTCTAAATCCTTCTGATCCTATCTTCACTACTTAAGTGAGAATGAAGTCACAGGAACAAACTTGAAAGGATTGTTTGTAATTTCAGTTGACATAAACAAATTACAAATTCTAAACTTCACTTACACACTTTAGATACAAACAATTACAGTACCAAGTTATGAAGAGGTTTTTCCTCTCTAATGGAGGATGAATAAATACTCCTGTAACTTTGACGGGTATGCCGCACAGGATTGAAGCTGTAATAGTGAGTCACGGAGCCTCTATTTTAAAGAGATCATTGTTTTGGGGTGGGAACTTTAACTGCTCATTTTTGGTATATTGAAAGAAAAGCCTGTGTTCATTTGATCTTTGTTGCACTGTTACGATGTTGCTTGCCAGACCGGGTGTGTGTAAGGAACAAGAATGCACCAAAAGCTTGTACACAAAATAGGATTTGCATACATTCAAGTTTTGTACCAATAGGTTGAACTGTACAAGCAAGTGGAAGATTAAATGCACAGTTCTATAATTAATAATAATTTGTTTGCCATGGCATATAAACGGTATTCAAGGTGGTCCAGTGGTGTGAAAGAGAAAAAGCTTGTATGTTTATGCGCGCGTCCTGGAGTCCCAAACGAGAGCTCATTAACAGGTTTGAGCTCTGGACTTGCCAAGGAGACCATGCAGGTATGGGAGGAGAAGCCATTGAAGAGATATAGTGACTGTGCTGAGGCAGGTAAGAGTGGAACCACAAGAAAGTGGTGCATGCAGATCACTCAGTAAAGGTGATGAAGAAATGGTTAACATGCTGAAGGTGGGAGATAGGGATAGTGAGCCACCGTCACAGAGGATCCTTTTATACCAGTACTAGTGCAACAGTCAGAGTAGAGATTGGATTTAAGGGACTCGAATAAGGAATCATAGAAAATTTATGGCACAGAAGGAAGCCATTCGGCCCATCGTGACCGCGCCGGCTGAGAAACGAGCCACCCAGCCTAATCCCACTTTCCCGCATTTGGTCCGTAGCCCTGTAGGTCACGGCTCTTCAGGTGCACATTCAGGTATTTTTTTAAAATGAGTTGAGGGTTTCTGCTTCCACCACCCTCTCAGGCAGTAAGTTCCAGACTCCCACCACCCTCTGGGTGAAACACTTTTTCCTCATTTCCGCTCTTATCCTTCTACCAATCACTTTAAATCTATGCCCCCTGGTTATTGACCACTCCGCTAAGGGAAATAGGTCCTTCTTATCCACTCTATCTAGGCCCCTCATAATTTTGTACACCTCAATCAAGTCACCTCTCAGCCTCCTCTGTTCCAAGGAAAACAACCCCAGCCTATCCAATCTGTCATCATAGCTAAAATTCTCCAGTCCTGGCAACATCCTCGTAAATCCGCTCTGCACCCTCTCTAGTGCCATTACATCCTTCCTGTAATGTGGTGACCAGAACTGTACGCAGTACTCAAGCTATGGCCTAACTGGTGTTTTATGCAGTTCCAGCATAACATCCCTGCTTTTATATTCTATGCCTTGGCTAATAAAGGAAAGCATTCCATATGCCTTCTTAGCCACTTTATCTACATGCACTCCAAGGTCCCTTACTTCCTCTACACCTCTCATTTACTGTGTATTCCCTTGCCTTGTTTGCTCTCCCCAAATGCAATAACTCACACTTCACCAGATTGAACTCCATTTACCACTTTTCTGCCCATCTGACCAGTCCATTGATATCTTCCTGCAGGCTACAGCATTCCTCCTCCTTGTCAGCTCCTCGAAAAATTCAATCAAGTTAGTCAGACACGACCTCCCCTTAACAAATCCGTGCTGACTGTCCTTGATTAGTCCAAGCCTTTCTAAGTGACAGTTTATCCTGTCCATCAGAATTGATTCCAATAATTTGCCCACCACCGAGGTTAGGCTGACTGGCCTGTAATTACTCGGTCTATCCTTCGCACCCTTTTTAAACAATGGTACAACGTTAGCAGTCCTCCAATTCTCCAGCACTACGCCTGTATCCAGTGAAGTTTGGAAAATGATTGTTAAAGCCTCTGCTATTTCCTTGCTGGCTTCTTTTAACAGCCTGGGATACATTTCATCCGGCCCTGGTGATTTATCCACTTTCAAAGTTGCTAATCCCCTTAATAGGAGTTCTGATAGAGAGGATCTTGGAAAGAATGAGTTGGTTGGAGATTGGGCATTAGAAACGTCAAAGGTGGGTTTTAAAAAGGTAAATGATGATGGAGATTTTAAAAGGAGTAAGGGCATTGCCAGAAAACAGCAAAGGCTTCACAATGTCAATGGGCTTGTGGTCAAGAAGTGTAAGTTGGGCAGTCAGGAGCTGAGTTAAGAGGGAGAAGGTGGTGGGCTTCATGGAGGAGATAAATATGCTAACAGAAAGATGGGAGAAAGGCTGAAAGTACAAGGGGTTTGGAAGATGTGAGGGGCAGATAAGAAGTGTCACAGGCAGCAGTGCAGAAGCCCTTGATTTTGAACCCAAAAAGTCTGTGAGCTCCTCACACTTAATGTGGGTATCTGGGGAGAAAAACAATGGCGGGGGAGGGGGAAAACAGAGGAAAAACGGAGGGCAAGGAAATGTGTCATTACTATGAAAGTTTGATGATGATCTAGATTTAACAAAGGGGTGTACCCAGTTCAGCCCAGTCGAACAAAAAAGGTAATACAATCTTGGTGCACACTTGGTGCAAAGCCTCCTCCCATGTGAATGAGACCCGTCCATTAAAATCGGTCCATCCTCCCCTGCTCCCACTTCCGGATGGGTCGGCCACTCGCTTTGCTGCGTTCCGGCCCAGGAGTTAAAATCAAGTCCATGGTGTTAAAGATGGGCAAGTTGGTGGATTGCCAGCTCAGAGTTTGTCCAAACCTTCTCCTGTTCTTTCCTTTAATCATATTCTCTGAGTCAGTCACTTGTAATGAGGCATTGTTGAATCACTTTGCCATGTAACTCATTCTATTGAAAGCTATGTGACCCCTGTTCATAAGGACATCATTGTAACTCATCCTCCTCTTCTCTTTCTTCATGTGTGTTAGAAGAGACCAAGCCAAGCTCATATTTCACTGAGAGGGATTGCCCTTGCTCTCTGTCACCCACAGACATGTACCTACAGACATGGTGGCGCACGGGACATCAGCAACATCAGTTAATTTGCAGGTCACAAGTATATTAAGGTGAGTAATGTGCTGTTTTTGAAAAGACACTGCATTTTTCCTCATGGCAAGATTCCCCAAAATTTTGGGTGTCACCTATGTGGCATTACTGGCTCCTGCACACAATTTCTTTGCCTTAAGAACAGCAAGCGTTTAACAGCACTGTGGGAGAACCTTCACCACACGGACTGCAGCGGTTCAAGAAGATGGCTCACCACCACCATCTCAAGGGCAATTAGGGATGGGCAATAAATGCCGGCCTTGCCAGCGACGCCCACATCCCATGAACGAATAATTAAAAAAATCATCAATATACAGGTCATCTGTGACCATCAAAAACAGGATCAAGCCAATTTCCCAGACAGCGGTCAAGGTGCCTTAATTTTAAGGCAGTCAATTGTGCCAGGATTATTTGAGTCACAAAGTATTACAACAACATCTTGCATTTATATAGCGCCTTTAATGCGGTAAAACTTCCCAAGATTTAGCGCAAGATTGGCTCCTGGGAGACCAAGGCGCATCACACCCTCCAGATAGCCATGAACAGCAGCAGGGCACAGACAGAACAAGACCCAAGAAACCACCAGCATCATCACTGAGCATACGAGGCCTCTGACTTCACCCTCCCCCTTTTGTACCCTCTGGCCCTAAAATCTGCAAGGTGGCATCTTCAAATGCACACAAGGGCTTGATGTTTTTTGGGTCTGCTTCAGTCTATAATATGACATCTTAGCCTGCAAGCTGAGATGCAGAGTTGAAAGATTACAGATCTCAAGAGCAGATATAGTGAGATCCAAGTGGCCATCCTTTTGCCCACTGTAGGTGTGATTGTATGGACACACATCGTGTAGTAAGTGAACCTGTTTTCTTTTGAATTGACCAGCAAATAGCCAAATTGACCTAGTTTGCCTTACAGTCAATGAGTTGCATCTTCAATGGTATTTGCTAACCAGATGAGATGGGAAACTGAGCTGCAGCAGTTTCCAGCTGCAAGTACAACACGGGTATAAAATGCAGCATTCTCATTTTTGACCTGTGGTCAGAATTTCTACCAGTTTTGGTCAAACTATCAAGTCAATTAAATTAAAAGTATATGTGACCTTTGAAAAAGTCTCTCATCCTTTTTTTTTGTAACTCTAAGAAAGCTAATTGTGTAATTTGATGTAACGAAAGGTGAAAAATTACAGGTTAGTAAAAGTAAAAATAAGTTGTTGATAAATCGGTCTAATTTAGAATTGTATTTCTTTGCTGAAGAGACAGTTCAGTAAAAACTACTTGTGTTGTGGATAAATTGAAGGATCAAATGACCACTCACGATAAAATGGAGTACACTTCATCCAGCAAAATTCTTTTCGTAAGTCGTTGGATCTTTCTTCTAACAGTGTGTAATAGTGTTTAAAAAGCTTACTGCTATAAAAGTGCAAAGTTAAAAGCCACAGATTGTCAAGATGAATAGCTTTAATCATATCCCATTTGATTTTCCCTCAGCAAATATATATAGTGCTGCACCAACCAAGCAGATTTCACCAATGCTATTTATCATTCTAACTCTCCTGTAGATCCTCAGCTAATGAACTGTACAGCTTCAAATCTTAACTGGGCAACAATCAAGGCTGGAGTCTGTGAAGTGAAGCCTCTGGCAGACTGTGCATCTCGTTGCGTTAAGTACTTGCTTTCAGTTCAATCTCTATACTTCCCTCGTTCATAATTCCCTCCTGTAGTCTTTGATTCAGTATCATCTTGCAACAGTGTCAGCCATGGTTCGGGGTAGCACTCTCGTCTCTGAGTCAGAAGGTTGTGGGTTCAAGCCTCACTCTACAGACTTGAGCACAAAATCTCGGCTGGCACTTCTGTGCAGTACCAAGGGATTGCACTGTCGGAGGTGCCATCTTTCGGATAAGACGTTAAATGTCTGTCCTCTCAGGTGGACAGGTAAAACATGCCATGGCACTATTTTGGAAAAGAGCAGGGGAGTTCTCCCCAGTGTCCTGGATAATATTTATCCCTCAACCAACATCAATAAAACAGATTATCTGGTCATTATCACATTGCTGTTTGTGGGACCTTGCTGTGCGCAAATTGGCTGCTGCGTTTCCTACATTACAACAGTGATCACACTTCAAAAGTACTTAATTGGCGGTAAAGTGCTTTGGGACGTCCTGAGGTTGTGAAAGGCACTATATAAATGCAAGTTCTGTCTTCCATCAGCTTGGACAAGAGGCCAACGCTTCCTCCACAACTTCCCATAACAGGATTGCTCTGGCTGCTCACCAATTCAGCTTATTTCGTTGGTTGGCTGATGATCTTTATATTATTGTACATTTTAAGATGGGAAATTTGTGATTTGTTGTGAGCTGCAATATTAAACAATCATTAGTACTCATTTCAACATAGCCTCTTCAGTCCAATAACACACTGAACGTAGAGTCGATATAGCTCTGCGTAAAGTTAACCTCCACTCAGTCCACTGTGAACCACCTCTAAAGTTACTCAAGTACCAACATTGCAATAATTGTGTTGTGGCGTCACAGCTGGATTTAATTTATCCTTTTGATGTGATGATTTGTTGAAAAAAATGATCATGGGGCAATGCAGCAGCACCAGCACATAGTGGCATCGAGACTTGGGTCTGCATTCATATTGCTCAAGTTGCTGAGTTCCCAATCTTCGTCGTCCTGCTGTGTGGAAGCATTGAGAAGGAGGGAATATATCACCAGCTGGATATTCTCACATCCTAGCACCATTTTAGTCTCCGAAGTCTCCGAAAGCTTGTGAATTTAAAATAAAATTGCTGGACTATAACTTGGTGTTGTAAAATTGTTTACCATTTTAAAAAGGCACAGTTGGATGTTGGGAGGAAAATAATTTTAAAAAGATGGTGAGGAAAGTTGAAAATAACTTCAAAATAAAAGAATATTAGTGTCAAAAGAAAAGAGGCTTCGTCGATTAGTGATTAAATGCACCCGAATGTCGATCCATTAATCGTGTCAATTATCCCGCAAATCCCAAATTTAAAGAAGCCCCAAGTTTCAATTGGTATTTAACTTTCTTCTGGTCAGAATAGAGTAAGAAAATGAATTATTTCCATGTGTCAGTGCACTGTAATACATTGGCACTGAGTTGTGTGCTATATAGGGATCAGTTCTTTGCAAGCAAGCTCAAGTGCTGTGTCAATACAGCTCAGCCGAGCTCAACTTCAATCCAAGCAGAGCACTCCCACTTTTCTTCTGTGAAAACTGGAGACTTGGTGCAGAAAGGGGATCTCTTCTGAGATTGGGGTTGAGGAACATTGTTGGGGCAGAGTAAAGTAAGTTTAACCATGCCTCAGACTGTGCTTTACTGACCTGGGAGTGTTTGATGCTGACACTGGGGGCCCGATATTAGGAGAGAGGCGGGTTGTCAGCGGGGGGTCGACTGGGCGCGTGGGTAACCCGCCCAGTAAAATGGGCGGGTTCCCCATGTGATCGTAAGTAAATTGAAGCCACTTACCTTGGCTTCCGGGTTTCGCGCTGGAAAGCTGCGCAGCGGGCGGACTGCGCACCTGCATCATAGGCTGTCAGCTGGAGGAGCCCTATTTAAAGGGGCAGTCCTCCACTGACTGATGCAGCAGAAAGGAGCCAAAATTACAGCATGGAGCAGCCCAGGGGGAAGGCAGTTCCCAGGTTTAATGATGCCTCACTCCAGGTCCTATTGGATGGGGTGAGGAGGAGGGGAGGACAGAGATCTTCTCCCCAGCAGACGGGAGGAAGTGGCCTGCCTCTGGCACCACGAAGGCCTGGCTCGAGGTGACAGAGGAGGTCACCAGCACCACCAACATATCACGCACCTGCATACAGTGCAGGAGGCGCTTCAATGACCTAACCAGGTCAGCTGAAGTGAGTACTCTTACTCATTCCCCAACACTCCGTCTGCCACATCACCGCCCCCACCCCACATCTCCTTCTGCACTGCCAACATTACACGAAGACATCACTCCTCACCCACTCAAAGCTCATCCTCATTTTACTGCACTTACTCACCTCGCCAGTACGCATCCCACCACTATCACTCAACCCAATCCTCATACAATCTCATGGATCTATCTCATACTCACGCTCTCATGCATCTCTTTCACGGTCAGCCTCACCCAACCTGCCACTACCTGTGCTGCAGCCACAGGGCATGCATAACATATGTGCAGTAGGCAGCGTAAGGCAAACGTGTCGTGAGCATGAAGGGGATGCACAAGGGTGTTTAAGGGTTTGTCATGCTTTTTACTTATATTTGATTTCTGATCAACTCACATTACATCTATTGTCACCACTACTGCCACGTCTTGGCCATTCTTGACTGGCTTGTGCAATAATGCCCTTTCATGAGGTTCTCCATGAACACCCTTGATGCCACCCACTGGGTCACCCTACAGTGGGTGTATGTATAGTTGCACGACTACTTTGTGCAGGTGCCTGTTACGCTGCACTGTGTTGTGTAGTTCCATGTGGCGGAGGTGGACAGCATGCCTGGCAAGGCCGGTGATGTTGCTCGTCCTCCAATGGAGTGATGAATGCAGCAATGGACACCACCCCCATCCTGACGGTGTGAGTGTGAGGGGGTCCACAAAGTAGGGAAATGTGTTTGGACAGCAGAGTTTAGGGTATGATTTAATAATTTGGAGTGTGGAGACAACAGTGTGGCAGGCAAAACTTTGTCTGAGGTGACAGAATGCCTTGCTGCAATGAATGAGGGTTTACCCCGCACCTGTTAAATGGACCTTTGCAGCTGCCACTGGCTGCTGGCTGCAACACGTCTGTTTAAACAGGGAGTGTTTCCCCCAGCATGGGAAACACGCTCTGGGTAGTCCAAAATCCGAATCCTCCTAAAATCTCCAACTAATGGGGGTCTATAAATGACCTCAAGTACCCAGATAATGATCTTAAGTGGGATCCCACCGGCTTTAATAGCCGGTGGGAGTCCCGCATGCAGGGGCTGCGCGCGCACCGATTCGCGTCATTGGGGAACCCGGAAGTGGGCGGGTTGGAGTCGGGCTCCGGACCTGCTCCGGGAATCCCCAATTTTAGGAGCCCCCCTGTCACGAATGCACCCGCTCGCTCGGCCATCCGAAAATTGACCCCGGGATGTCTTAAATGGGAAGAGTTCCAATCCCCAGCACTAATTTTTAAAAAAATGGATATTTGCACTTTGGTGAATTCACATAGGAGAGGTTGTCACTTAGAACACAGCTGTGATTAAAAATAGAATAATATTGAATACTGCATTACCGATGTCAGTTCTGGACATATATTTTTATTTTAGTCTACGCAGGATTACAAATATTTGTCATGTAAGTTCATAATGAAAACCAGAGGCAGTTGCGGCCTGTGATACTTTCCAGTGATGTGAAGCCAAAATAGTTGATAGACTGCAGTCAAAAGCTGTAAAATATTACCTCCAGGTTTCATTCAATTTTATAATCTGCCCAACTGCCATTAAAAAACTATATATTTCTGCACTCAGGACTTAAATTTATAGCCTTCAATCGTTCTTCCGCTATCACCAGTAATTCTTAGCAGTAACCTTTCACAGGCCTCTTTCCTAATTCCTAAATATTTAGCAATACATTCTGTACACAAGTTCACATGACCTGTTTATAGGTGATTTTGTAGTACAGTATACTGATGTATCAACCCCGTAAAAATCTGTGGCGGCGAGAATTGACTTTGGCGGTAGAAAAGAACATCGAGCGGGGTATACAACAGGCTGCCGATTTGCTATCGCCCATTTTGTGCTACTGCAGAAGTCAAACTCCCCGACATTGTGATTCTCAGCTCCCTGACTGGCTCAGCTGGTTAAGGCAGCGATGCCGTGAGTCACGTAGGCTTGATGTCAGGTATGTTGGCTGATGTTAACCACAGCTGCAGTATAATTGACCTCAGCACCCCTGGTTCGGGGGTCACTATGCCCATTTCTGATCACTATCTGATGACCTCTGCTGGAGGGGAACACAATCGAACTGTGATATTCCCTGCAATTGAAAAGCTAGTCACTGCTCATTGTCTGGGCTTTCACATGAAATGTTCAAATGTTACACCCTTGTTCAAAAGAGGGTGTAAGGATAAACCCAGCAACTGCAGGTAAGTCAGTTCAACCTTGTTGGTGGGGAAGCTTTTAGAAACGAAAATCCAGGACAAAATTAACAGTCTTTCGGGCAAGTGTGGATTAATAAAGGAAAGCAGCACAGATTTGTTAAAGGCAAATTGTGTTTAACTAACTTATTTGAGATTTTTGATGAGGTAACAGAGAGGGTTGATGAGGGCAATGTGGTTGATGTGTATATGGACTTCAAAAAGGCGTTTGATAAAGTGCCACATAATAGGCTAGTCAGCAAAATTGAAGCCCATAGAATAAAAGGGGCTGTGGCAGCATGGATACGAAATTGACTAAGTGACAGGAAACAGAGCGTAATGGTGAACGGTTGTTTTTCGGACTGGAGGAAGGTGTACAGTGGTGTTCCCCAGGGGTTGGTACAAGGACCACTGCTTTTCTTGATATATATTAATGACTTGGACTTGGGTGTACAGGGCACAATTTCAAAATGTGCAGATGTCGCAAAACTTGGAATTGTAGTAAACAGTGAGGAGGATAGTGACAGAATTCAAAAGGATATAGACAGGCTAGTGGAATGGGCGAACACATGGCAGATGGAATTTAATGCAGCGAAGTGATACATTTTCGCAGGAAGATCGAGGAGAGGCAATATAAACTAAATGGCATAATTCTAAAGGGGGTGCAGGAACAGAGAGACCTGGGGGTATATGTACACAATTCTCTGACGGTGGCAGGACAGGTTGAGAAAGCGGTTAAAAAAGCATATGGGTTTCTGGGCTTTATAAATAGAGGCATAGAGTACAATAGCCTTTATAAAACACTGGTTCAGCCACAACTGGAGTAGTGTGTCCAATTCTGGTCACCGCACTTTAGGAAGAATGTGAAAGCCTTAGAGAGGGTGCAGAAAAGATTATTAGAATGATTCCAAGGGTGAGGGACTTCAGTTACATGGATAGACTGGAGAAGCTGGGGCTGTTCTCCTTAGAGCAGAGAAGTTTGAGAGGAGATTTGATAGAAGTGTTCAAAATCATGAAGGGTTTAGATAAATGAAGAGAAACTGTTACCATTGGTGAAAGGGTCGAGAACCAGAGGACACAGATATAAGGTGATTGGCAAAAGAACCAAAGGCGACACGAGGAAAAACTTTTTTACACAGCGAGTAGTTACGATCTGGAATGAGCTATCTGAAAGGGTGGTGGAAGCAGATTCAATCTTGGCTTTCAAAAAGGGAATTGAATAAATACTTGAAGGGAAAAAATGTGCAGGACTACGGGGGAAAAGCGGGGGAATGGGACTAATTGGATTGCTCTTACAAAAAGCTGGCATGGGCTAGATGGACCGAATGGCCTCCTTCTGTGCTGTAAACATTCCACGATTCTATGAAGAACAGCCACAAGGAAAACTCTGCTGCCTGTATCCTAACACGTGCAAAGTCCCGTTCACCCAACCCCACTGTGCTCGCTGACCTACATTGGCTCCCGTTCCGGCAACGCCTCGATTTTAAAATTCTTATCCTTGTTTTCAAATCCCTCCATGGCCTCCCTCCTTATCCCTGTAATCTCCTCCAGCCCTGCAACCCTCCGAGATTTCTGCGCTCCTCCAATTCTGGACCTATGCTCTGGAATTCCCTTCCTAAATCGCTCTTCCTCCACGACACTCCTTAAAACCTACCTCTTTGACCAAGCTTTTGGTCGTCTGTCCTAATATCTCCTTATGTGGCTTGGTGTCAAATTTTGTTTGATAATTGCTCCTGTGAAGCGCCTTGGGAAATTTTACTGCATTAAAGGTGCTATATAAATGCAAGTTGTTTTTGGAGGATAAAGGACCCATGAAATCATGTCATGCAAGGAGTTGATACTTTTACAAGAGCGGGACAGAAGCAGCAGAATATTGGCAAAAAAGGGAGGAGAATAGCATGTGATTCCATTGCATGGTGGCTGAGATGTGTCTTTCATACGTCACTGTTCAATTTTAACAGTCACTTGACACATTAACCTGCCAGCCACGAGTCAAAATAAAACTACAGACTAAATAAATGTTTGCATAACTAATACATTCAAATATAGGAGGTGAGAAATTTGATTACGTTATTTCAACATTCCTCAAGTCTAAATATCTTCAGCAAAATTGTTTATGTAAAATCTGGTGGATTTTTCCCATTTACAGAAAAATCACTGTTCACAGGAATTTGCAGTACAATTATTGACATGCTTTCATAATTAAATGTTTGAAGTAAAGATGATGTATAATGTAAGGTGGTAAAACTTGGAACATTGCTTTCAGCTTTACACTATCACAGTTCTTGTGGAACACACGTAACACGTATTTTGAATCTTTAGTGTGTGGAATATTTTGTGCTATAAATTTATTGCGTGAGCAGATCTTCAAAAACAACAACTTGCATTTATATAGCGCCTTTAACATTGTAAAACTTCCCAAGGCGCTTCACAGGAGCGATTATCAAACAAAATTTGATACAGAGCCACACAAGGAGATATTAGGACAGGTAACCAAAAGCTTCGTCAAAGAGGTAGGTTTTAAGGAGTGTCTTAAAGGAGGAGAGAGGTAGAGAATCTATGGGTTTAGGGAGGGAATTCCAGAGCTTAGGGTCTAGACTGCTGAAGGCACGGCCGCCAATGGTGGAGCGATTAAAATCGGGAATGCGCAAGAGGCAAGAATTGGAGGAATGCAGAGATCTCTGAGGGTTGTAGGGCTGGAGGAGTTTACAGAGTTAGGGAGGAGTGAGGCCATGGAGGGATTTGAAAACAAGGATGAGAATTTTAAAATTGAGGCGTTCCTGGGGGCCAATGTAGCTAAGCGAGCAGAGGGGTGATAGGTGAACGGGACTTGGTGCGAGTTAGGATGCGGGTAGCAGAGTTTTGGATGAGCTCAAGTTTAAAGAGGGTGGGAGATGGGAGGCCAGCCAGGACAGCATTGGAATAGTTGAGTCTAGAGGTAACAACGGCATGGATGAGGGTTTCAGCAGCAGATGAGCTGAGACAGGAGCGGAGATGGCCGATGTTACGGAGGTGGAAGTGGTCAGTCTTAATGACGGAGCGGATATGTGGTTGGAAGCTCATCTCAGGGTCAAATAGGACGCCAAGGTTGCGAACGGTCTGATTCAGCCTCAGACAGTGGCGAGGGAGAAGGATGGAGTTGGTGGCTAGGGAACGGAGTTTGCGGCCAGGACCGAAGACAATGGCTTCGGTCTTCCCAATAGTTAATTGGAGAAAATTTTTGCTCATCATTGATTCAATAGAAACAATGCAAGAGCAATGGATTCTTGATTAATGTGCTGTTGATATTACATGTGCATTGCTGAAGTTTGCGACAAATACAGAATTTGAAATCACCAGGAAGTCAGAGGCAGAAAACATCCTCAAAGTTGGCGGTTTCCAGCCATGTCTCAGACAACTATGCCTCCTCTAGTTACAGTGCAAAAAGGTAGGGGGGCGCGGGTGAGCAATTTTCGATTACAGCGTAAATTGGGTCCACTATACCTGATCGATAACATCACTGTGAGGCCCAAAGTATTTTCATGGTTGGGTCTCATTACAATAAAATTGGTGAGCTGCCAGCTGTCCAGTTGACAGGTGGTTTGCTGCTTGCGGGAGAGGGGAGAGTCCAGTGGCTCCTCATACAGCAAAGCTGGAAGGGGGTTGTGCTCCGTAGAGCAGAGAAGGTTAAGGGGAGATTTAATCGAGGTGTTCAAAATCATGAAGGCTTTTGATAGAGTAGATTGGGAGGAACTGTTTCCACTGGCAGAAGGGTCAGCAACAAAAGGGCACATGTTTAAGATCGCCTGAAAGGGCAGTGAAAACAGATTCAATCCTAACTTTGAAAAGAGAACTCGATAAATGCTTGAAGGGGAAAAATTTGCAGGGCTATGGGAAAGAGCAGGGGAATGGGACTAATTAGACAGCTCTTTCAGAGAGTCGGCATAGGCAAGATGGACCGAATGGCCTCCTGTGCGGTGTCATTCTATAATTCTATGATTTTTTTTGGGGGGGGAGGGGAAAGTGAGGCAATCCTTGGAAGGGGGGGTGGTATTAGCAGCGTGCGGAAAGATTTTTGTGAGGCCAAGAGGAGCATTTATGTTCCTCCTGGCCCCACAAAAATCATTGGCAAAGCTTTTTTTAAATAATTTTTCTGAGCAGTCTGCAGCGGTCCCTTTATGGACTGCTTGTTCAGCTGCTCAATGGCTCACTTCCACTAGGAAGAGCGCATCAGAGTCCTAAATATGTGTATGACCCCAATTTGTATATTGTAAAGTAGCCTCCCGCAAAGATACTTGTTATCTGCCTGACCACCGAAGCACCTCACTCTCCTCTGCAAACAAGGAAGCAATTTTATTGCCACTCACATGCTCCTTGTGACCGAGGATGTTTCTTCAGTGAGAAAAAAATATGTTTGGAAAAAAATAACCACGTCTATTGTTTTAAAACCTTTCCTAAGCTGATTTCCCAGTAACTTCCGAATCACTGGTGAAGCTCTGTGCAGCTAAGTGGTAGTAGAACCACTTTACAACCTGCACAGAGGGCGCTCCTGTAAGGTTCTTACTGAATGTAAGCATGATGATTTGCTGGGCAAGTTTATAACGTGGCAAGTCAAGCCAACTTCTTGAAAGGGTCCTAAAACCAGTGTAGGACCCTTATTTTATTATAATGAATTTTCTCAATACTTCCGGCACGCATCCCTGATGCCTATGGGCGTCATCTGATGATGTGGGAGGTGGCGTGCGCGCCACCCATCACATTGGACTCATAAGTGCCGTTTCATGCATGAAAAAACGTCCATTAGGTTTTCAACCTCCATGCAAAGATAACTTGTCATATTATCTACCTCAAAATTCAGTTTGTGCAACTGAAGTTAGCTAGCCTATAATGAGAAAGATGGTATACATTTATCATGGCTGTTATCAAATCTCCACTGTTATTATAATCCAAGTATGCAGGAATTAAATTAATACACACCTTTGAGTTAATTATTGGCATTAGGTATGAGAATCGGTATTCTTATTTACAAGTGAACCATCCAATTTATTTTCTACAGCCATTTTGATCTCCTTTAGGTCACACTTGCACTGATGATGGTTTGATGGATAATTCAAACTGCTTTTAATGGAGAGGGGAGATTACAGTCTTTCTTAGACAATTCAAACTGTTTATTATCCAGCTTCCACAGTCCAATGAATAATGAGGCATGGACCCCCTTCCCCAGCTCAGGTTACCAAAGCAGATATTCTTACTGGTATGCTGATCAATTCTGCTTATGATTTTTATCTAACATTGAACACCAGCAACTTCATTTAGACAGCTAAGTTTTAAAAAAATCTCATTAAAAGACAATTCTGCCAAGCCATGCTCTCAACATGCATATCACGAATTCTATAAATAACAAATTGCGAGAAAACAAAAGTTTTAAAAAAAAATTCACCTTAACAAAAAATACAAAAAACATTCCTGCCCTTGCACCATTCGTGCCATTTTGGATCTGCACCAGCTCAGGATTGAGCAGCCACACACATACCTGCACCAAGTAGCTTGGCCTTGTTTCCATGACAGCACAGGGCATAGTGAAAAACTTAATTGGATAACTGCCATGACAGTCACTACTATATGTTTGAAGGTTGGAGAAGCTATGTTGATGATGGAAGAACCTGTGTTTAGGGGAAATGTTTCAGCCAAGCTGATATCCACTCAGATATAAATAGTGCACCTATCTCATATACGTGCTTGTCATTGGCATACCAATGTTAACTTGAAAACTTCAAGAGTCTTTCGACATTGAAATGAAAGAGCAAGACAAAACCTTTATGCTTAAATGTATTCTCAGATTATTCATTTCCATTTGACGTGCTCCTTGTATATGGATATACTACAACTGTGCGATGTATTTTCTAAAATGTTTAAACAAAGCAAAAAAAAACAGATTCATCAGTGTGGATCTATATTCACAGCTGTCATTTTGAAAAGGTTTTGTTTTCAAAATACATAAATATACTCCAGAACTTTGTGTTTATATAGTTAACAAGGATTGGGACAAATATTCCACTTTTTGGTGAATTAAATGTCCTAGTTTACCATTAAAATGAAAAGGAACCCTGCGGTTGATAGCTGCCTGCAGATTTTTACTTTAACACTGGAAATTTATATACTTATATGACAAAAAAAAGTGGGGTTTTGTTATCATAGAGATTCTTATAATCACTCGAACCCCACTAGTATGTTACATCTCTGGCATTGCTTGTTCTATAATATATATGCCTTTGTAACCTTTCCAGAGCAATTCTGCTGTAGTTTTCCGAACAGACTTTATATCTTCCAATACTGCAACTAACCTCGAGAATTAAAGCCATGAAGTTTTGGTTTGTGACTCTGTGTCACATGACTTTAAAAGGGAACATTTCACATTGTATTGCAAGACCAGTGCTATAACAGTGCCAATAAGAGATGGCTTCACTGAGAAACAATGCATTACTTTTACTCCTGTGGATATTAAGTGTTATTATTTCAAAACTCTTATTACAATAAGCATGTTTCCTTAACCCAATGATACTTCTGGCATAGGTGGCCGAGAAATTGATACCTTGATAACATAAATGCTACCTTATATTATCTTTTATCTCATATTTAGATATTTGGAACTACTTTGCCAGTCTCACTGAGCTTGCAATAATGAGATTTGAATATATATTCAATTATGCAATAGAACTCTGTATTCAAAGGGTTAAATAACTAAAAATGAGGTGGGGGGGAGAAACTGATATAACCACAGCCAACCTTAAAAACTAGTCCATAGTTCCTGGAATTGTTTTTTAATTGCACAAAAAGCCAGACATAATGAGACATGGTAATATTATTAAGGCATGATGGCAGAGTCCAGGGGAACCACCTCTGAAATGCCTATTAGTTTAATAGCTGTCTGCATACCACCTACATCTCTGAGTATTCAACTGTAACTGTCCACAAAGCACAATTGGCTACCAGACTGTTAACACAACCAATTGACCAACCACTGCTATTGGATGGTTTTGCACTGGTAGCTATATAATGCCTTGTTATACAACCATTTACGTTCTTAAATGATGTGGTAAACATATGCTATTAAAAAACGAACACAGTAGTTATTCAAATAAACTCCAAACTCTCCATTGATTTTCCTTCTTTCAATTGTAAAGTTAAGATGTTTCCATTGGGTCCAATGCACAAATACAAAACCAGGTAAGGGGGAACTAGTGGATATGGTGTATTTGAATTTTCAGAAGGCTTTTGATAAGGTGAACAAAGTTAGAGCACATGGAATTGGGGGTAATATACTGGCATGAATTGAGAATTGGTTAACAGACAGAAAACAGAGAGTAGGAATAAACGGGCCTTTTTCAGGTTGGCAGACTGTGACTCGTGGGGTACTGCAGGGATCGGTGCTTCGGCCCCAGCTATTCACAATCTATATCAATGATTTGGATGAGGGGACCAAATGTAATATTTCCATGTTTGCTCATGACACACAACTAGGTGGGAATGTGAGTTGTGAAGAGGAAGCAAAGAGGCTTCAAGGGGATATAGACAGGCTAGGTGAGTGGGCAAGAACATGGCAGATGGAATATAATGTAGAAAAATGTGAAGTTATCCACTTTGGAAGGAAAAATTGAAATGCAGAGTATTTTTTAAATGGTAAGAGATTGGGAAATGTTGATGTTCAAAGGGACCTGGGTGTCCTTGTACATGAGTCAGTAAAAGCTAATATGCAGGTACAGCAAGCAATTAGGAAGGCAAATGGTATGTTGGCCTTAATTACAAGAGGATTTGAGTACAGGAGTAAAGATGTTACTGCCTTATTGAGACCGCACCTGGAGTATTGTGTACAATTTTGGTCTCCTGACCTAAGAAAGGATATACTTGCCATCAAGGGAGTGCAACGAAGGTTCACCAGATTGATTCCTGGGATGGCGGGATTGTCGATTGAGGAGAGATTGAGTAGACTAGGCCTGTATTTGCTAGATTTTAGAAGAATGGGAGGTGATCTTATTGAAACATACAAAATTCTTACAGGGCTCGACAGTATAGATGCAAGGAGGATGTTTCCCCTGGCTGGGGAGTCTAGAACCAGGGGCCACAGTCTCAGAATAAAGGGTAAGCCGTTTAGGACTGAAATGTGGAGAAATTTCTTCACTCAGAGGGTGGTGAATCTTTGGAATTCTCTACCCCAGAGAGCTGTGGAGGCTCAATCATTGAGTACATTCAAAACAGAGATCGATAGATTTCTAGATATTAAAGGCAACAAGGGATATGGGGATGGTGCAGGAAAATGGCGTTGAGGTAGAAGATCAGCCATGATCTTGTTGAATGGCGGAGCAGGCTCGAGGGTCGTGATGGCCTACTCCTGCTCCTATTTCTTATGTTCTTATTCTTATGTTCTGTTATCTTCACATTGGCATCCACATCTTCACCTCTCCTCCAGCCCCTCCAATCCCCAACCACCCACAAGAACAGACGCATATGAGGAGGACAAAGCTGGAGATTGTGTTCATAGTGGCGCAGAATTTGCTGACAAAATAACGGCGAGTTTAATGGCACTCGCTGTTATTAATGTGTAAATCGTCTAGCAAGTTGTGGCGAGGAAGAGAATTGCGAAACGCCACAAGTTGCTGGACGATTTGCCCGTCAGCCCCGCGAAAATGGCAGCTCACCGTCAGCTTCCCCATTATTTTAAGAACTTGCTGGATTTGCACATTAAATCCCTGCATTAAGTTAGGACTTGTACTTAACTGCATAAGTACCCTTTTAACAACGTGATAATTGTTAATGCAATACCAATCAACCTCTCTGGCCCAGAAAGGGAACAATTTAAACTGTGGAGTCTCATTCCTGAATGTAATAAATTCTTCATGGAGATTTTTTAAGTTTTAAATTTTTTAATTTACTTACTTTTTCTTTCGGTCTATTTGCTCCCTCTCCCTCTTAATCCAATCTTTCTTTCCCTCTCTTTATTTCTCCTGAATTGATTGTAATTCACCCTATTTCCTTTTCTGTTGTTCCTTTGTTTCTTTCTCAATCCTTAAATCTCGTTGGTTAATGAGATGGACTGTTGGTCCCAGATTCCCTTTCCGTGCATTATTAGCTCGTACTTCCAGCAAGTTACGGCGCAAAACATTTTCGAGCTGAAGCGTGCAGGAAAAAGTCTAACCAAATGGGCACGCCATGAGATGCCCCTCTCCAGCAAAATCTGGGCTAACTGTGTCTAATTTTTCTCCTTTCCTTCTTCTCAGCACGTGCACCGTGTATTTTGGATTTAGCACAGCTAGCGCTGGTCTGTGTGTCACAGTGATACTTGTTTCTTTTCTTGGATCTTTTATTTTCAAAATAAGGAAAACACAGAAACAGATTTATCCAAATTACACAAAAAGGGAAGAATGGCCCTTGCTTCGGGCCAAAGCTGTCCAACATTGTTCCTGAACTCAGATCAACGACAGATGGTATATCGAGGTTAAATCAAAGTAGTACTTAATGTTATGTCTCGGTACATTCAATCCAGACCAAAATGAAGCACACAAGTGTGAATGGGAACTAGTGTGTTCCCAGCTGGAAAGAAGGCATGCTCTAAAATTCTGATGTAAACAGAGGCAAGCAGTTCTAGTCGGATTATCTCAAGCATTTCCTGGACGGATGGATAGTAGAAACAAAATATAACTAGCTAGCCAAATTAGAATTTTCAATTTTATTTTCAATTGCACGTTCCCCTGACTTGGAAATATATCGCCGTTCCTTCATCATTGCTGGGTCAAAATCCTGGAACTCCCTAACCTAACTGTGGGAGAACCTTCACCACATGGACTGCAGCGGTTCAAGAAGGCGGCTCACCACCACCTTCTCAAGGGCAATTACGGATGGGCAATAAATGCTGGCCTTGCCAGCGATGCCCACATCCCATGAACGAATAATAAAAAAAATGTTAGTGCCGTGTCAACTATGTTCAGAAGAGGATATACTGCTAAGGGAGTATCGACAGATAGGAGCCAAATTAAGAGGCAAGTCATCAACAGAGGAACAGACGTAGGCCATTCAGCCCATCGAGCCTGTTCTGCCATTCAATTAGATCATGGCTGATCTGTATCTTAACTCCATCTACCCGCCTTGCTTCTCTATTCCTTAAAACCCTTGCCTAACAAAAATCTATCAATCTCAGTTTGGAAATTTTCAAAGCCTCAACAGCTTTTTGGAGGGAGAGAATTCCAGATTTCCACTACCCTTTGTGTGAAGAAGTGCTTTCTGACATCAGTCCTGGACAGCCTAGCTCTAATTTTAAGGTTATGCCCCCTTGTTCTGGACTCCCTCACCAGCCAAGTTGATGCAACCTGTCCTCATAATTTAACCCTTTTAGCCCTGGTATCGTTTTGGTGAATCTGCACTGCACCCACAAGGGTGGTTATCTCCAGATTACTGTCCGAGCCATATACTAATTGGCATAGGGATAAACAGATCAGGAAAGTAAATGCATGGCTGAAAGACTGGTGCAGGAAGCTGGAGCTTCTTTTCATGGGACACTGGCATGAGTACTGGGACAGAAAGGAGCGATACTGCTGGGACAGGCTGCACCCAAACTGGGCTGGGACCAAGGTTCTAGCGGAAAGGATAAATAGGGCTGCAGAAAGGACTTTAAAACCAATAAAGGGGGGGTGGGTTCAGGTCGAAAGGATAGTAAAAATGATAATAACTTAAAGATAAGAAAAAGAAGAGGTGAGACCAAAGGTCAGACTACAAAAAGTGATAAAGATAATATAAATACTCTAGGTTCTAAAAAAAGTATAGGAAGTAATAATATAATATGATATAAATAAAACAAGAGTGATGTAAATTAAGAGAAAGTGTGATAAGTCAACAAGTATGAAAAAAACACCATCAGGGCAAAAGGGGCAGGGTGGGCACTGTACCCAAGTAAGAGTTCTGTACACAAATGCATACAGCAGAAGGAATAAAACAAGCAAATTAGAAACACAAATTCAGCTTGAAGGGTTTGATATAGTAGCTATTACAGAGACCTGGCTACAAGCTGGGCATGATAGGGAGCTAAATACTCCAGGCTATAAGGCGTTTAGAAAGGACTGGGAAATTGGGAAAGGAGGAGGTAACAATATTGATAAAAGACACTATTACAGCAGTTAAAAGAAGGGATATCAGTAAGAGTGAACAGGCAGTGGAAACACTTTGGGTAGAATTAAGAAACAGCAAAGGGTGCAGGATTCTTTTGGGAGTTGTCTACAGACCTCCTGACAGTAGTGATATGATAGCAGGGTGCATTAATACGGAGATGAGAGAAGCATGCAGCAAAAGGAAAGTGGTTATAATTTTCACATCAACTGGGAGAAGCAGAACAGCACAAATTATAAAGGCAGTCAATTTCTAGAGTGTATTTGAGACAGTTTTCTGGAACAATATGTTTTAGAACCGACAAGCCGTACTACATTTAGTGATGAGTAACCTGCCAGAACTAGTTAACAATCTGAAGATAAGGGAACATCTTGCGAATAGTGACCGTAACATGATCGAATTTGATGTTAAGTTTGAGAGGGAGAAGGGAGAGTCACAAACCATGGTTTTAAACTTAAGTAAGATTGACTTTGAAGGAATGAGGCATAAACTGACCACAGTAAACTGGGCTGGACTGTTAATGGGTAAACCTACAGACGAACAGTGGGAGGGATTCAAAGAAGTGTTTAGTACAATACAAGACCAGTACATACTTCTAAAAGGCAGAAGCTCCACTTGTGTAGTTAGGCAACCATGGTCAACAAATGAGGTAAGATACAGTATAAAGCTAAAAGAAGGGGCTTACACAAATGTGAAGAAAAGTGGAAATCCAGCAGACCGGGAGAGCTATAAAAAGCAACAAAGGGATACAAAGAAAGTATTAAGAGCATACAAAACGGGAAATGTTTTTATAAATATATTAAGAGAAAGAGAGTGGCTAAGGGAAATGTGGGCACAGATGCAGATGATACTGTAATCGACAGTAAGGAATGGCAGACTTGTTAAATGAATACTTTGTATCTGTCTTCACAGTCAAGGAAGAGGACAAAATACCAGCAGTACAAGGTAAACTAAAAATAAATCAAGGGGAGAAACTTATTGGATTTAATATAAGTTTAAGACTTGGTTATGGAAAAAATAATGAGATTTAAAATAGACAAATCTCCAGGACCTGATGGTTTCCACCGCAGGGTATTGAAAGTAGGTGAGGAAATTGAAAATGCGTTCGTCATGATCTTCCAAAGCTCTCGTTTCGGGAATTGTGCCGTTGGATCGGAAAATTGCAAATGTCACTCCATCGTTTAAGAAGGGTGAGAAAGAGAAACCAGGTAACGACAGACCTGTCAGTCTAACGTCAGTTGTGGGGAAGTTAAAAGAATGTCATCAGGACTAAGCACTTGGGCAAATTTGAGCCTTTCAGAGAGAGTCAGTATGGATTTGTAAAGGATAAGTCATGTTTTGACTAATTTAGCTTAATTTTTTGAGGAGGTCACTAACATGGTGGATAACATGTTTATGGATGTTATCTATATGGACTTCCAAAAGGCACTTGATAAGGTCCCACACAAGAGATTACTAGAAAAAATGAAAGCACACGGAATTGGAGGCAATCTTGTGACATGGGTTGGAAATTGGTTGGGAGGTCAGAGACAGAGAATAGGGATAAAGCATACACATAATGATTGGCAGGATGTGACAAGTGATGTTCCCCAGGAATCTGTACTGGGGTCTCTGTTTTTCACCAAATTTATCCATGACTTGGATGAAAGAATAAAGAATTGTATAGCCAAGTTTGCAGATGACACTAAGTTGGGAGGCACAGTAAATAGTGCAGATGGGAGCAGAAAGTTACAAAAGGATATGGACAGATTAAGTGAGTGGGCGAAACTGTGTCAAATAGAATTCAATGTGGGGAAGTGTGAGGTCATCCACTTTGGATCCAAGAAAGACAAAGTTCTTGTATTGGACATCAATGTGCACAAATCACTAAAAGCTCGTAGACAGCGACAAAAAGTATTCAAAACGGCTAAAGGAATGTTAGCCTTTATCTCAAGGGAGATCGAATACAAACGAGAGGAATTTATGCTTCAGTTGTATAGAGCCTTGGTCAGACCCCATCTGGAATACTGCGTAGAGTTCTAGGCACCGCTCCTCAGGGAGGATATATTGGCTTTGGAGGGGGTGCATTGTAAATTCACCAGAACTATACCGGAGCTTCAAAGGGGTCAATTATGAGGACAGGTTTCATAAACTTGGCTTGTATTTTCCAAGAATGGAAAATTGAGGGGTTACCTAATCAAGGTGTTTAAAATGATAAAATGATTTGACAGGGCAGCTAAAGAGAAACTATTTCCTCTGACGGGGGAATCCATAACAAGGGGGCACAATTTTAAAATTAGAGCTCGGCCATTCAGGAGTGAAATCAGGAAGCAGTTTTTCACACCAAGGGTAGTCGAAATCTGGAACTTTTCTCCACACCTTCCCCCATTCAAAAACGGCTGTGGACACTGATTCAAGAAGCTTTCAAGATGGAGATCAACAGATTTTTGGTCAGGTAAGGGTATCAATGAATATGATGCAAAAGCAGGTAAATGGAGTTGAGGTACAGATCAGCCATGATCTAATTGAATGATGGAATAGGCTCAACAGGCTATTCCTGTCCTGTTCTTCTAAGAATCAAAATGTTTATTGACAAATAAATCTTGGATCCCATGAACAAGTCCAAAGGAGTGTTCAGACCAATCTCATGAAGTGGTTTCTTTTCAGTAAACCTGCACACACAAACCATTCACCCAATACACAACACACTTTTAGGGGCAATCATCAAGCAATTCCAGCAGTGGCTCACAGGAGGATTAAACATGATGTGTAAAAGCACTAATTTCAGCCCTTAATCTACCTGGCAGGGATGGATTCTGTTCTGAAAGTTCTTTTCTTTATTTGTTCTTGGAATGTGGGCACACTGCCCATCCCTAGTTGCCCTAAGGGCATTAAGATTTAACCACATAGGGTGGGACTGGAGTCACATGCAGGCCAGACTGGGTAGGAGTGGCAGGTTCCCTTCCCTTAGCGATGTCAGTGAACCGGTTGGCTTTTTACAACAACCCGGCAGCTTTCAGCTTGTCCACAAATTACCAATTAATTAGTTGATTAATTAATTAGCCATGGTGGGATTTGAACTCACAGCCTTTGGGTTGCTCGTCCAGTACCAGAACCACCAGGCTACCATGTCTTAGAATCAAAGATAAAAGACAGAAAACTCAGCATTTAAACAAAGAAAGTGATTCATGCAATTCAAAAAACAATCTAAGAGCAGCATTCGATTGTTTAAAGAAATGCCTTCTAAAAACCACTTAAGGGCTGTTAGCATTTCTTACTTGAAAATAAAAACTAGTGATTTGTGCGGTACAGGGTCAGCTGATTACACTTCCATTTCTGAGGAGTGAAAGGAACAAAAAAATAAAATTAATTAGCATGCATACTGTATATTCTACATCTACCTGTAATTTTTTGTTGATTTTTATTTTAACACAAACATGCTGCTGCTCCCCTTTTGTAAATTTACTTTTTAACGAGCGCCCAAACATACCGAGTTAAAAAAATAAAATGACAGCATGAAATTCTTCAAGCTTATTTAAAGAAAAACACATTTGCAGAAATCTGCTGCAGAGCATCATCGGTCTGAATTCTGGTCAAATAAACATTTCTACTAAGTGACTGGAACTGCGGATAAGAAGTTATTCCCTTACGAGGAAGTGAGTGCAGTTTTAAAGCCCGCAAATAAAACAAACCAATAGAATACTGCTTTGACTATGAAGTAGTACGGGCATGTTTCTTATTTACCAAGATGCACAGAATGAAAAGCAAACAAGTAGAACTAACGTCTCAAAGGTAAATCTTGTTCAGTCTTTCTATTCATCTGAGTCACCGAGCATGAATCATTGTTTCCCTTCCTTGTGGCTTTTCAAGTAAATGATAAATTATGGTGAACTTAAAGCAGGGGAGGGGAAGGGGTCTCGTCTGGACAGGGAGCAGTGGGTGGATGTATGAGGATCAGTAAGTGCAGGCAAAAGACCAATGAAAATACATTGTGAAACGTACCATGACTTAATAAGAGTGTGGAATTTTGGATTTTACAGTATTTGCATTCTTGTCTAACATTATCAGATTTTTTTAAAAAACTGCTCCCTCTCTTCTATTTAGCAATTTTGGCAACAAATTCCTTTTGAGGCGTATTGATAATAGAGCACTGAACTATTCTCCCTGTTGTCAGGGTCTATAATGAACACCTGAAGAAGAATGGAATGATAAAGAAAGAACTATTACCAATGATTAACTGTAAAAGCTAGAATGGACTTAGTCCTTTCGGATCTTTTGGAGAATTTGGGTTCAGATCAGCTGCCTGTTTTACACCTCGCTCGATCTTAGATTGACTTCAATGAAGTGTAAAATCGGATGGGGTATAAGATCGACAGCTGAAATTAACCGTCCATTTGTTGCCCGGTGGGTTAGGTCAAAATAAGCAACCGTGGTTCAGTAACAACGCTGTTTATTTATCCAAACAGTCATGACTAATTGATCCAGGCTGTGACAATTAACCGTGCAATCATTACAGATGAGTTTACTCATTCAGACACCATAAGGCTTTAGAGGTCAGTGACAAGCATACTCATTACCATAGTCTTTTCCAGATTTCAATGTTATTTATGCAGCAAAGATGGACCTAATGGAAGTAAATCTTCCTAATAAGGGCTTTTGACAGGGCTGAAAAAAATGCTTTAAAATTGTTTTTCACCCATTAAAGACACAGAGGGAAAAATTGGATAGGATCTGTTTTTGGGCGGGAGTAGCAAGATCTGCTATTACCCCGTGCCCAATGGTCCCTGCGCAGGCAGGACGAGATTTTTGTCAGGCCTGAGGACTTACCTGCAATCTGCGTTGGAAATCAGCGTTGAACAAGGATTCCATTCAATTTGCACTTTCCACCAGCAGGGGGAAGCTCCAAACTCTTCAAGGCAGGCTGTCTGTTAGAAATCTCTTAAAGGTCGCTGGTACCTTTTATTTGCTGAAAGTAACAGCCTGCTGTCTACACAGAGTCTGAACGGAGATCAGACATTGCACACGTAAAGCACAGATGCAGGTCCCATCCCCATTTTTATAGACTGATGAATTATGTTAAAACATTGAATACAGGTTGCGCACCACTAAATCCCACATCTCTAATCTGCATGCCAGACCTCACCAATCTGTCGATCTGAGACTCTGTGCACCAAGGTTCTCTGCTGATGCACCAGAAGCCTTGATGAAGAGGTGGACAGAAGGAGGGACATCCGATATTCGCGGGCGGGTTGTGGGGGGGGGAGTAGAGCAAGAGGCCCTCCAGACATACACCCAAAGGGTAGTGGGAGGCAGTAGGGGATGAAGTCAATGCCAAGTGCACAGCATCATGAACATGGATGCAGTACAGGAAGAAGTTCAATGCTTTGAAATGAGTGGTCAAGGTGAGTAAGGTCAACTGTTAAGTGGCGTTTCCTACCAACTACACCACTAGCCGCATCCATTGCTCCACGCACTACACCCCCGAACACCCACATACCAACAAACTCTTTCCATCAGTACTCAACCCTCTCAATCTTGCACATTACCACCGTTGCAAGCCGCTCACCCACAACTCACAGGCCACACACACTGGCAGCTATTCAACCATGATAGGCACATCACCCAGACACACGTCCCGTTTTCTTGCAGGAGAAGCTGGCACATATCAGGAGGCAGCAAGTGGCGGTGGCATTTTGCCCCTCGAGCCTGTTCCACCATATGATCAAATCAGGGTGGACATGTGACCTAACTCCATATAACCGCCTTAGCCCCATATCCCTTAATACCCTTGGTTCACAGAAATCTATCAATCTCAGATTTAGAATTCTCAATTGAGCTAGCATCAACTGCCGTTTGCAGAAGATTGTTCCAAACTTCTTCCAGCCTTTGTGTGTAGAAGCATTTCATAACTTCACTCCTGCAAGTCCTGGCTCTAATGTTAGGCTATGTCCGTGCGTCCTAGTATTCAAGTGTCGGAGACCTCCAAAAACAGTTACAAATGTCTCAGCAGCCAGAAGCAATAATCCAGCCACTAATCTGTAAATCCTGCATGGTCCCTTTAAATAGCACTGGTGGGGGTCCTCCAGGCACTCTCAGACACGTTCAGATGGTCGAGGTGAACACTGTGCGTTGAGTTGAGCATTAAGTCCCAAAATGGTGTCTATCACTTTAAATCAACGTTGTACACTGATTGAAGCCATTTTCTCCCTACTTTACATGATTCCAGCGTTCATTATCTGCGCCTGCGCTAACTCCTATACCAAAATGGCGTCTGGCGCACGCTGGAAACGTGCGTGCGCATCCAAGACGCCATCTTGGATGTCGAAGAGGTTGCGTCATGCCTGAACAACGGGCGCTACACGGTTCAATTTAGTGCTCACAGTTTTTCAAAACTTCTTCCCAGATTTTAAATGTTAGTGGGAGTCAGCAGAAAGAACCAACAACATAAGTATGCTCCTAATGACTTTTTGAAGGGGGTGGGTGAGAACAATAGTTTGAAAAGTTGGGAGAGAATAGGTAGAGAAAAATTCATATTCAAATTACAAACAGGGCAGATCTAGAATGGGAAATATGAGAAAAAGAGGGAGCAATAGATACAGCATTAATTCTCAACATTTCTGTTGCAAAATTGTTTTAAGTGTATGTTTAGTTCTATTGGGTGAATATCACAATAATAAAGCTGTATCTGGCATTAAATTAACTCTACAACTGTAATATTGGTGCACCCCCTCACTTCAAGTCTCAACCACTCTACAAGGGGGCGATTTGAACCCTGTCTGCCTGGCGAAACCCAGGCATTTAGAACTGCCTGTGGGAATTACCTGGGAACGTCCTGCAGGTTTCCATTTTAACCTGCTGTTCTGAGCAGGCGAAAAGGACACTCGTCAGAAACCGGCAGGGTCCTTCTTTAAACATGCAGATCGAGTTGCAATGTGTCACCGGGACCAGACTACTATTTTAACTAGAGGCCGACGTGGGGAAGCCACTTTGGCTTTCCTGCCAGGCCAACCTAGCGGGGAGCAGAGTTGGGGCCAGAAGAGGCCCAAAAAGTTACGAGCTTCTCTGGGCCCCACAGGGAAAGCTTAGGCCACCCTTGCCCCAGGGCTTCCCCCCCCCAATCGTGAGGCCCTCCTGAACAGACAGATGGGGCCTCATTTTAATGTCTTTTCCAAAAGGTGGCATTGCAGCACTCCCTCAGTTCATGTTCCTTTTTGCATTTTTAAATGTAGTTTTCCTCCCCCTCTTTAGCTTTCTCCAAGACTTAGACCACTCACAGCACGGAGGAAGATGGAACTGATCCGAAGTCTCTGCTGATTCACTTCTTCTCTATGTGAAATTCCCTGTACTTGGTTTTGTATCTCCCCTGATAACATGATTGAGATTTAGAATTTGTCAGTGGGGAATCATGTCTTGCCACTCCATTATACCATTAAAATATATTGTTAATTCTGGTCATAATTAACTAAGCAACTAACGTATAACTTGTCTGAAGAAAATTAATCTGAATAATCTGGACTTTGTTCAATGTGACATCAAGCTGTTAATGTATAAAACTCTAAATTCAACAATAATTTAATGTGGCAAATATTCAATTTCTTTCTAGAATCAACAGAATATTTCAAAATAACTGGCTGACAAGGCCTTAATCCAGCAACTAATACCTTTACTGCACTGCTTCTGTCCCAAAACATTAAAACAGGGCAGAAACCTATTAAGATTCTGCAACAACATTAATGGATATTTATAAAGAAAGCAACAGGACATTAGAAAATTCCAGAATTTTCTGACAATCTTCATTCTAACATCTGTCACTTGAGTTGATCATTACTTAGTAAAATGGTTTTTGTCACACACGACGAGATTTGGGTGGCCGCTCAGCTGTTGGTCGATGGTGTTAGTCTGCAGGGTGTTGCTGAGCCCAGTTAGGCTTCACTCAATCGTGGCTAGAGCACTTCCTCAGCGAACACATCGCAGGGATGAAAAGCTGAGAAGTGATAAATAGGATCCTCATGAAGACAATACAAAGAAGATTTTTTTTTAAGTCCTGCTTTCATTTGTTGCTTAATACAGCCACTCGCCACCGCAATCCTTTTTAAGTTTAGTACTAAGACTGGGTGCTCTGCAATTTATGGGAGTTCTGGCTAGTGGTCTGCCTGAGAACCAAGAAGGTAACCTTTGCTGCATCTTGTGCTGCTCCTAGAATCATAGGGGTCAATTTTAACCGAACTCGCTGGACGGGAAACCCATCGGATCGGGTGGAACTTCGTTGACTTCAGTGGAGAGTAAATCGGGCAGGGTGTAAAACCAGCGTAGCACCCGATCCCATCAGTTTCCCAACGGGCAGGTCAGGTTAAAATTGACGCAATGGAATCATACAGCACAGAAAGAGGCCGTTCATCCCATCGTGTCTGTGCCGACTCTTTGAAAGAGCTATCCAACTAGTACCGCTCCCCTGCTCTTAGCCCCATACCGCTGCAAATTTTTCGGTTTCAAATATATGTTCAATTCCCTTTTGAAGTCCTCCCTCTGGGTGGGGGACAGGAATGAAAATCTTCTGGTGGTCTCACGCTGTTAGAAGCTGTGAGGACCAAGTTTAGGTCGGTACAGGCAGAATGGCAAGAAGGAGGAAAAAAATTGCATCAAAAGCCATTCCCAGCTGCAGTCAGAAATTCTCCACATTCGTCAGGCTCGGAAACTCTTCACTTCAGCCTGTCTCATCTCATCGGAGCAATGGCTCTGCCTTATAACCTTCAGACTAAGTTACCCTGAGTCCTTTGCAAGTGTAAAAGCAGCAAGCTCGGTTGCTGCAGTGCCAACTTGTCCTCATTATCAGATACTTTTGAATGAGCTCACTTGGGACTCAACGGGCAGAAGGGCCAAAAAGCATGAGGGAATTCAGGGACAGAAAGCCAACGGAAGTGGCTTCAGTTTCATTTTGCTGCCAGTTACGTGCCCCAATTCTGCACTGAAATGATGAAACTGGTGTGGAAATTCTCCTCCATGGAACATCAGCAACATTGACAGTTTTCCTTCTCTTCTTCCCATAAGCTAAGTTAATCCAACCATGTTTTGATTATACTGGAATAAGTCTGGGATGTTCGGTGAAATTAATGATTACATTAGTTATTCTTGCACTGAATCCTGAAAGAAATTCATAACAAAACACTAAATTAAACTCCATAATAATTATAAGTTGAAACATTCTGTCAATAGAATTAAGAATTAATTTTTTTTATATGTTCGTTCATGGGATGTGGGCATCGCTGGCGAGGCCAGCATTTATCGCCCATCCCTAATTGCCCTTAAGACCAATTTCATCTCCATTTAGTTCATGTGAAGTAAGGAGCACAACATTGATACAGCACAAGAACAGAAGCAACTAGGGCTCATCAAATCTCTGAAATAATTTATGTAACTAAACCTGTCTCCTTTTAATTTCAACCAAGAAGTCTCACTGATTTCTTCCTGGAACTTACCACAGCACCCACTATTAACCACAGCAGTGGCCTGTGCAACTCCAGATTTAACACTTCTACACGAGAATAGGTCAGTTTGAGAGTGGAACTTGTACACGTGACAACATTAAAGAAAGAAAAGAAAGACTTGCATTTATAAAGCGCCTTTCACGACCTCAGGACGTCCCAAAGCGCTTTACAGTCAATAAAGTACTTTTGAAGTGCAGTTACTGTTGTAATGTAGGAAATGCGGCAGCCAATTTGTGAACAACAAGCTCCCACCAACAGCAATGTGAGAATGACCAGATAATCTGTATTTTTAGTGATGTTGGTTGCGGGATAAATATCGTCCAGGACACTGAGGAGAACTCCCCTGTCTTCTTTGAATAGTGTCATGGGAGTTTTTAACGTCCAACTGAGAGGGCAGATGGGGCCTTGGTTTAATGTCTCATCCGAGAGACAGCACCTCCGACAATGCAGCACTCCCTCAATACTGCACTGGAGCGTCAGCCTGGATTATATGCTCGAGCCTCTGGAACCTTCTGACTCAGAGGCGAGAGTTCTACCCACTGAACCAAGGCTGACATCTTCAGCTCATTAACTTTCACCTGATGGCTCAACAGTTCCTTAAATGTTACAGAAACCTCTGAAGTCTACCAATCAAATCAGTACAACCCTGCAGGACAGGTCGTCAGAAAGCATTGCTTTAAATTAAGTCTCTTAACCAAATCAAGGGATTTAGGAGCTTGAAGGCAGGCCTGTGTTAACAGGACTAAACAAGTAGGTACTTTACTCACAACGCAAATATTATCCCACATCAGGCCAAAAGCGTACACAAGTCACAACAAAGAATCGGATGCACCTTCTGTGGATGCAATTCATATGGCAGGTAATTCTTAGGAGGTCTAAATGTCACTTGCACAATCATAGAACCTTAGAAAATTTACGGCATAGGAGGAGGCCATTCGGCCCATCGTGTCCGCACCAGCTGAGAAACGAGCCACCCAGCCTAATCCCACTTTCCCTCATTTGGTCCATAGCCCTGCAGGTCGCGGCTCTTCAGGTGCACTTTTTTAAAAGTTTAGGGTATATGCCTCTAATTACACTAGATAGAGTGGCAGAGGAAATTTGCGAGGATGTTGCCTGGACTGGAGAATTTTAGCTATGATGACAGATTGGATAGGCTGGGGTTGTTTTCCTTGGAACAGAGGAGGCTGGGGGTTATTTGATTTGATCTCAGGCAGTGAGTTCCAGACTCCCACCACCCTCTGGGTGAAATTTTTTTTTCCTCATTTCCACTCTTATCCTTCTACCAATCACTTTAAATCTATGCCCCCTGGTTATTGACCACTCCGCTAAGGGAAATAGGTCCTTCCTATCCACTCTATCTAGGCCCCTCATAATTTTGTACACCTCAATCAAATCACCCATCAGCCTCCTCTGTTCCAAGGAAAACAACCCCAGCCTATCCAATCTGTCATCATAGCTAAAATTCTCCAGTGCTGGCAACATCCTCGTAAATCTCCTCTGCACCCTCTCTGGTGCAATCACATCCTTCCTGTAATGTGATGACCAGAACTGTGCGCAGTACTCAAGCTGTGGCCTAACTAGTGTTTTATACAGTTCCAGCATAACATCCCTGCTTTTATATTCTATGCCTTGGCTAATAAAGGAAAGCATTCCATATGCCTTCTTAGCCACCTTATACCTGTCCTGTTACCTTCAGGGATCTGCCCAAGGTCCCTCACTTCCTCTACACCTCTCATTTATTGTGTATTTCCTTGCCTTGTTTGCACTCCCCAAATTCAATACCTCACACTTCACCAGATTGAACTCCATTTGCCACTTTTCTGCCCATCTGTCCAGTCCATTGATATCTTCCTGCAGTCCTCCTCACTATCAACCACACGGGCTATCTTTGTATCATCCGCAAATTTCTTAATCATGCCCCCTACATTTAAGTCCAAATCATTAATGTATACCACAAAAAGTAAAGGAGCTCGTGGCACCCCAATGGAAACAGCCTCCAGTCGCAAAGACACAATTACCCTTTGCTTCCTGCCACTGAGCCAATTTTGGATCCAATTGCCACATTCTCTTGGATCCCATGGGCCTTTACTTTTTTGACCAATCTGCTATGTGGGACCTTGTCAAAAGCCTTGCTAAAATCCATGTAGACTACATCAATTGCTCTATCCTCATCAATCCTCCTTGTCAGCTCCTCGAAAAATTCAATCAAGTTAGTCCGACACGACCTCCCCATAACAAATCTGTGCTGACTGTCCTTGATTCGTCCGTGCCTTTCAAAGTGACAGTTTATCCTGTCCCTCAGAATTGATTCCAATAATTTGCCCACCACCGAGGTTAGGCTGACTGGCCTGTAATTACTCGGTCTATCTCTTTCTCCCTTTTTAAACAACGGTACAAGGTTAGCAGTCCTCCAATCCTCCGTCACTACGCCTGTATCCAGTGAAGTTTGAAAAATGATTGTTAAAGCCTCCTCTATTTCCTCCCTGGCTTCCTTTAACAGCCTGGGATACATTTCATCCGGCCCTGGTGATTTATCCACTTTCAAAGATGCTAATTCCCTTAATATGTCCTCTCTCACTATGTTTATCCCATCCAATATTTCACACTCCTCCTCCTTAACTTCAATCCCTGCATCATCCCTCTACTTTGTGAAGACAGATGCAAAGTATTCATTAAGAACCATACCCACATCTTCCGCCTCCACACATAGATTACCTTTTTGGTCTTTAACAGGCCCTACCCCTTCATTAGTTATCCTCTTGCTCTTAATGTATTTATAAAACATCTTTAGGTTTTCTTTTTTTTACCTGCTAATATTTTTTCATGCCCTCTCTTTACTTTCCTAATTTCCTTTTTAACTTCACCCCTGCACTTTGTATAATATTGAGCTTTCCATAATATTGAGTTCCCGGTGTCTATCATAGACTTTCTTTTTCTGCCTCATCTTACCCTGAATGCTTCTTGACATCCAGGGGGCTCTAGATTTGGCAGCCCCTCCCTTTTTCTTTGTGGGAACATGCTTACCCTGAACCCCATAAACCCCTCTCCCACCGCTCTGACACTGATTTACTTTCAAGTAGCTGTTTCCAGTTTACTTCTGCTAAATCAATATTGGGCACATCTGTACACTATCTCAACAATGTTGCAATAAATTGAAGTCAGTTGTCTTTTCTACTTTCCTCAACTGTTATTTTACAAAAACACAATACTTAGAAATGAGGAAGACAATTAGGCCCATCTTGGTCCATCCATCCAGAATGACCCTGCAGTACCCCCATTACAGCATCCAATTGGTTCCAGGATTTCTCTATCCAGAGTCCATTCCACATATCCATCATTCTATTTGTCACATCAATCCTAAATTTGCCTTTTACTCATTTGAACCTGTGGATCCTTATTCGTCTCTTGCGATTTAAATTCAAGTTATATTTCCAGATTGATTTCAAGGGAAAGGAAAATTGGACAGGGTGTGAAACAGACTACTCCACACCATTTACTATCATTTAACTATGTTAGGAGTCAAAGAACCATTAAAAACTGTACCGGGCCATTGAAAGAAGCCTTACAACAGATTCACATGGACTCCCAAGGTGTGGCCGTGGTGTCAATGATTACTACGCATCAGTCTTCACTCTTGTGGATGATGCTCAACCACGGGCTGCACTGTAGATAAGAAAATTATAAATATTAAATGTCTGAGGATATTATATTAGACAGAATAAGGAACCTTAAAGTAGATCAGGCTGTTGGTCCAGATGACATCCACCCAAGGGTGATTAAAGAGATGGGATGTGTGCTGTGCAAGCCCCTTGCTCATATTTTTACCAGCTCACTGGAATCTGGGATTGTTCCGTTGGATCGGAAAGATGGTCACGTAATTCCGATTTTCAAAAGTGGGGACAAGTCAGATCCAGGGAACCATAGACCCATTAGTCTGATGTCAGTTATAGGTAAGATACTTGAAGGGATGATAAGAGATGTTCTTTATGATCACCTGAATAAAGAAGGAGTCATCAGATGTGGTTTCTGCAAAAGAAGGTCATGTCTTTTATATCTGCTAGAATTTTTTGAAAAACTTACGAGGTTAGTGGATGAGGGTATTCTTGTAGACAGTGTCTGCTTGGATTTTCAGAAAATCTTTGATAAGGCACCTCAGAGTAGGTTACTCTGCAAGACAGAGTCTTGGGAAGTTGCTACAATGGATCGGGAATTGGCTGCATTTCCCTAGGCAGAAAGTGGTTATTAATGACTTGGAAACCAGTTCCCAGTGGTGGCCCACGGGGATCGATGTTAGTAAAAAGCAATGGCCCTATCTTCAAAAATGACCTGGATATACTAAAGTTTTTACAAGTGTTAGGACTGTGGAGGAGAACAACTTCCTGCAAACATATTTAGATGTGCTGGGAGGATGGGCCAAATTTTGGCAAATGGTATTTAACTCAGACAAGTGCAGTGTTATGCATATGGGTCGGACCAACATCGGGTATACTTACACTTTACATGCAACAGAACTGAAATAGGTTCAGAGAGGAAAGGATCTTGGCGTTATAGTTCATAAACCTCCAAAGATTCATGACCAATGCCGAGAAACCATAGCCAAGGTAAATAGGGTATTAGGTTGTATTAACAGGACTATTCAGTAGATAACAAAGCACACCATTTTGCCCTTGTACAAGACCTTGGTTAGACCACATTTAGAATGCTGTGTCCAGTTTTGGTCTCCTCATATGGTGGGTAATAAAGAGGCTTTGGAAAAGGTTCAGAGGAGGACCACCCAAGAATGATTCCCAGTTTAAACAACCTTAGTTACTTAGATAGGCTTAAAAAGCTGGGTCTATTCACTTTAGAGATGCGTAGCCTTCGGGTAACTTGATTGAGATAAATAAAATAGTCATAAAGATCTAGATCGTGCTAGACTGATAGATTGGGGAAGACCATTTTTCCTTCTTATGTGCAGCACTTCATATTTGTCTACTAAGTTTCATCTGCCATTGTTCTGTCCACTTATATATTTTGTCCAGCTCATTCTATACTTCTGTATTCCCTGGAATTTAGGTGATTAAGGGGTGATTTGATCGAAGTTTTCAAGATATTAAGGAGAACTGATAGGGAGATAGAGAGAAACTATTTCCGCTGGTTGGGGAGTCTAGAACTAGGGGACATAGAATTAAAAAACTAAAAATTAGAGCTAGGGCTTTCAGGAGTGAAGTTAGGAAACACTTCTACACGCAAAGGGTGGTAGAAGTTTGGAACTCTCTTCTGCAAATGGCAGTTGACGCGAGCTCAATTGTTAATTTTACATCTGAGACTGATAGATTTTTGTTAACCAAAGGTATTAAGGGATATAGGGCTAAGGTGGGTAATATGGAGTTAGGTCACAGATCAGCCATGATCTCACTGAATGGCACAACAGCTCGCGGGACTAAATGGCCGCTCGAGCCTGTTCCTATGTTCCTCAGATTCCACTGCCCCAAATTTGACCAGTTTGCATTGTGTGTCTGAAATAGTACTGGTCCCAATACTGATCCCTGGGGCAGCCTAATCACTGCTCCAACCCCCCGCCACCATCCCCACCCCAATATAATTCTTCTAACAAGTACCTGCTTCTAACCTTTCTTATCAATACCCAAAATTTAACCTGAAGCTGTTCCAGTACAGCTATGGCACTGACATCTATCTAACAATGTGGAAGCTTGCCCAAATATGGACTATCCACAAAAGACAGGATAAATCTAACCCTGCCAATTAGGCCCTATCAACCTCTTCCTAATCATCAGTAAAGTCATGGAAGGAGCCTTTAATAGCACTATCAAGCAGCACCTACTCACCAATTACCTGCTCATCAATGCTTAGTTCAAGTTCCACCAAAAAAAAATCAGCTCCAGACCTCATCAGTCTTGATTCAAACATTTTCGCAAAAGCTAACTGCCAGAGAAGAGCTGAGAGTAGCTGCCCTCAACATCATAGCAGCATCTGACCAAGTACAGCACCAAGGAGCTTTGGCCAAACTGAGGTCAGTGAGGTCCAATGGAAAACTATCCAATGGAATGGAGTCATTCCTGCAGCGAAGAATGAAGGTTGTGGTTGTCAGAGGTCAATTGTCACAGCCCCAGAATATCTGCGCAGGAGTTCCTCAGGGAAGTGTTCTTGGTCCAACCATCTTCAGCTGATTCATCAATAACCTTCCCTCTGTCATATGGCCAGGAGTAGGGCTGTTGATTTCTTGGTGCTGAGCTCCATTCACAGCTCCTCCTATAATGAAGGAGCCCATGCTAGCCAACAACAGGGTCTGGATAATATCCAGGTTTGGCAAGTAACATTCACACCACATGGTCAGCATTAACCAGAAGCTTAACTGAACCAGCTTTGGGTACGCCATGGCTATAAGAGCAGGGCAGATGAGGAGCTCATCTCCTGACTACTCAAAGCCTCTCCACCCTCTACAAGGCTTAAGTCAGGAGTGTATTGGAATACTCACCACTCGCCATGATGGGTATAGCTACAACAACACTCAAGAAGCTCGATGCCATCCAGGACAGAGCAGTTCACTTGATCAATGCATCCCCCTTTCCCTTTTGCTGGACTCAATTTCCATCCCCTCCATCATTGGCAAACTTTGACTTCAGTTCATATGATCTACAGGATGCCCTGCAAGTCACGCACCATCCTGACTTGGATATACATCTCTGTTCCTTCATCATCACTGAGTCAATATCCTGGAATTCCCCACCTAACACCATTATGGGAGAATCAACTGCATAATGATTGCACCAGTTCAAGGAGAAGGCCCACCACCATCTTCTCAGGGCAACTGGGATGGACAATGGGGATGTTCACTGATGATTGCACAGCGTTCAGTTCCATTCGCAACCCCTCAGATAATGAAGCAGTCCGTGCCCGCATGCAGCAAGACCTGGACAACATCCAGGCTTGGGCTGATAAGTGGCAAGTAACATTCATGTCAGACAAGTGCCAGGCAATGACCATCTCCAACAAGAGAGTCTAATCACCTCCCCTTGACATTCAACGGCATTACCATCACCGAATCCCCCACCATCAACATCCTGGGGGTCACCACTGACCATAAAATTAACTGGACCAGCCACATAAATACTGTGGCTACAAGAGCAGGTCAGAGGCTGGGTATTCTGCGGCGAGTGACTCACCCCCTGACTCCCCAAAGCCTTTCCTCCAAGTACAAGGCACAAGACAGGAGTGTGATGGAATACTCTCCACTTACCTGGATGAGTGCAGCTCCAACAACACTCAAGAAGCTCAACACCATCCAGGACATAGCAGCCCGCTTGATTGGCACCCCATCCACCACCCTAAACATTCACTCCCTTCACCACTGGCGCACCATGACTGCAGTGTGTACCATCCACAGGATGCACTGCAGCAACTCGCCAAGGCTTCTTCGACAGCGCCTCCCTAATCTGCAACCTCTACCACCTCGAAGGACAAGGACAGCAGGCACATGGGAACACCACCACCTGCATGTTCCCCTCCAAGTCACACACCATCCCGACTTGGAAATATATCGCCATTCCTTCATCGTCACTGGGTCAAAATCCTGGAACTCCCTATCTAACAGAACTGTGGGAGAACCTTCACTATACGGACTGCAGCGGTTCAAGGCGGCAGCTCACCACCACCTTCTCAAGGGCAATTAGGGATGAGCAATAAATGCTGGCCTTGCCAGCGATGCCCACATCTCATTCATGAATGAATGAATAAATTCTGCCTTTGCGACATACGGATAACAAATATATTAAAAAAAACATAGCCTTTTGTGTGGTAGTTTGTCAAATGGCTTCTGGAAGTTTTGGTACAACATATTGTAAGGCTAACTGCAGTCCACTTGGGACGTAACATCTCAAAGAAGGAAATTAACAACAACAACTTGCATTTATACAGCACCTTTAACATAGTAAAAAGTCCCAAAGCGCTTCACAGGAGTGTAATCAAATAAAATTTGGCACCGAGCCACAAGCAGCTATTAGGACAAGTGACCAAAAGTTTGGTCAAAGAGGTAGGTTTTAAGGAGAGATTTAAAGGAGTAGAGAGAGGTAGAGCGGTTATGGGAGGGAATTCCTGAGCTTAGGGCCTAGGCAGCTGAAGGCATGGCCGCCAATGGTGGTGCGATTAAAATTGGGGTTGCGCAAGAGGCAAGAATTGGAGGAGCGCAGAGATCTTGAAGGGTTGTAGGACTGGAAGAGCTTAATGAATTAGCTGTTTAACCTGCCCCAGCTTCCTCTCGGTCTACAATTATTATTCACGCATTCGGCATTCAAATCTAATTACAGTCTCAGATTATATATTGCGGTCATTGGATCTTTAAATCTAGAACAACAATGCAATCAGTTTGGCAACCAAGAGTATAATGACTGATAGCATGAATATTTTGTGCCATTGAATGGGTAACAAGCAGGTTTGCATTGCTCTTGTAATTTTGCCATGTGGGTTTCCAATTTCAACAGTGCCAAGAGAGCAAGAAGAAAAAAGAGAAAGCCAAGTATTTCTGCAGAGGAAGTCAAGAAATTTGAATGACCGAATCTCTGAATCAACTCCAACAGGCCTCTGACAGAGCATCAAAAAGGTTGGCCAATAATCTATCCTCTTGGAAATAGTACGTAACATTGGAGTGAGGACATTATAAAGGGAAATTTTTTTTTCTCCGCAATTTTTAATTTTTCTTCCTCTCTCCTTCTCTGGAGTCCTTGCGCCACCCACCATTCCAGCTGAGAAGGTGGTCAGGCTACTTGCGCAGACAACTCTATAACTAGCTGCTAGGAGATGTGTGAAGTGACTTGGGATAATTCTCTCTTAGATTTGCTCATACTTATTTCAGAGACGTGCCTGGCCCTTACTTGATGTTTCCCCCATAATGGTACAGCTGGGATTGGTGGTTCATTGTGTACGGAACCTGCATCATACCACTCCACATGTAGAACTATAGTCTGATTATAAATTGCTGTATAAAGCCAGTAATTAAAATGTAGGATTCCACTTGACTTTGCCATCTGTTTCATTCTAAATAAATAGTGATCAAAACAAAAATGTAATTATGATAGTAGCAGTCTTTGAATGGAACTTGGATTGTCAAAGATTCTGGGTTTAGTTTATTCATGTTTGTGCAACTCTTACCTAATGGTTGGTGGTCTAGATTATGGTTCAGCACATAATGAACGCTAACATTCGAGTGCAGCACTGTGGGAGTGCTGCATTATCTGTGGTGCTCGCTTTCAAACAAAGTGTTAAATGGAATTCCCATCTACCTGTTCAGGTGGATGTAAAAACACTATTTGAAGAGGAGCAGGGAGTTCTTCTGGTGTCTTGGCTAACATTCCCTCCTCAAACAATACCACTAAAAACATGTATCTGGTTATTCATTTGTTGCTTGTGGAACCTCATGCACAAATTGGCTGTCGTGATTGTTTACAAAACAATGTCTGCATTTCAAAAATAATCCATTGGTTGTAAAATGCTTTGGGATGTCCGGATGAAAGGCATTGCATGAATGAAAATTATTTCTTCTTTCTTTCTTCAAGCCATTTGATGATCAAAATATGAAAATTTTTATCTAAGTCTATGAATCCATAACAAATATTAACCCATAATGACAGAATACTTTGGGTCCTTTGACTTTAGGAATTTGGAAACTATCACTGGTCCCTGGGACAGGCATAAATATTCCAATCAAATATGTACTCTTAAACAGAACTTTACAACAGGTCTGAGTTCTTGCTATCTTGTACAGAAAAAAAGACAAAACGAAGTGCACTGCAGTAGGTTTCATCATATTTGATGACACAATCTGAAGTTGAATATTCATTGTACACCCCCACCTTGTTTTAAAAAGACAGGCAATAACAGCTAATAATTGGTACTTGTTCCACATTTCTTTTGCATGAGTCAAATAAGCGGATGGGTGGATATTTCAATGCTTGCGAAAGCATGTACCATAGAGGCAAAGCCTGCCAATTCTCTTGTCATTTAATGCATGGTTAGAAAAAGAGTTATCAATTAATTCTTTCTTCTGCAGAACTACAGGTCCATGTAGGCAACATAACACCATGAACACTATAACTCTAGGGATGGGTTAGCTGAACATGTGCCCATCCCACAGCTTGTAGGCAGCTCTCATTTTCAACAACAAAATCCCTGTACAGTTTTTTTTTGCTTCCTGCCTTTGGGAGATATCTGGAATAGTAGCAGAGTCAAGTAGCTCTAATGGTGGACCATTCCTAATCAGAGCTTTGGCATTTAAATCCCCTCCAGGAATTAAAGCTGTATTTGCCTCACTGGTCTGTTGCGTTCTGCAAAAGTATATTCCTTTATGGTCAATCATAGAAAGACATCAACAGCAAACATTGAGAAGTCTGACTGATCATCTACTTTCAGAGTTCAGGGAGAAAGCAGACAGTATCATATGAACAAAAATATGGAAATAAACGCATCTTATAGTAGTGTCAAACAAGTGAGATTCACATTATGAGAAGGGAAATTAGACAGTACCTCTTTTGATGGTTTTTAAAAGCTTGATTTTAAAACTATCTTTACCTTTGCCCTGATCAAACGGATAGGCTACTGGTATCTCTACAGGTATCCCTATTGATGGTTTCCTCAGCTAATTGTTTGCTACATACTGTGCAAGAGTAGTTTAGGTCGACCTAGGTTTAGATACATGTGACCTTGGCAGCCCAACTTAGTTCAAGAAAGCAGCCTTGTTCCCTTCATATACATGCCATGGACAATAATCTAAGACAATAACATAGCTATATATTTTACTTCACAAATGAGAACAGCAAGAGGCCAAAATCATGATTTGGTGAAAATTCCATTCACAAGAACTACGAGGACAGAATGAGTTATAGTACACTTGTAAGATCAACAAATTTCAAATCGTTTGCCTGATCACACATTACTTGTTGTCATATGTAAGTGTGGGATACTGAAGACAAAGAAAGAGACACATTTTTTGCCAAGAAAACGAAGGCAATGCCACGAATGAAAACATAGATGTGATCTGAGCCACCAACCTGAATCTACCAGAAATCAGAACCCTGCAGGTATCACCCAACAACTTAATAAAATGCCACGTGCCCATGCTGGTTCGCATGCAGTGCAATCTTACTATTGTATAGTCTGTGCCAGACATTATTAGATGCAGAGATAGGAAGTCGTGACCTTGATCATGTGGAACTGCAAATATGAATACATTTCAACTAATATTACTGGATAAGCTGAATATACTTGTAAGAATCAAACAAGGTGAGTCAGATAAAAAAGTCAATTATTATGACTATGGGTAAAAGTATCACCACTGACAATAAGAAAAGTTGCACTGAGTTTCAGTGATTTGACCACAACGCACATTCTACAAATGCAATGAGACAATAGTATTTACGGGCAAGTGACGGTACAGTATTTAAGTAATACTGTTGTAGTTGTACAAGAAAGATCGCACAGCACTTCAGTCTATGGTCTTTCAATTCAGCGCAAGCTAGAATTTTTAAAAATTGAACTATTTTCTCTGAAACCCTCAATGCCAGCACGGATGGGTCAATTGGTTTAAAAAAAACCCACAGAATTAGTCAGCTACAAGTTGAAGGACAACAGCTGTCTTGTGGTGCATTTAACACATCAGGGTAGAAATTGGAAAGCATTGCGACTGTTTTGCGGGTGTAAAATGGGCGAAAAGAATGCCAATTTAACATTGGGACGGTCTGCATCCATCTGTGCAGGCGTTGGTCCCACTGCTAAATTCGGGGGCCAATTTTTTAGGTGTCCCTAAAATAGGCGTTAGGCCTCTTGAATATGAGCCTGTTGAAGCACCCCTTTACAAAATTAGTTACCGATGATGGGCCAGGAATCGGGCCTGGCCTACTTGGGATTCTCAGCGGCCCTTATGACTGCAATCTAAAAGTGAGTTCAATTTCGATTTTTATTCAAAAAAACCTTTTTGTTGAGCCAGGAGGAGCAGGAGTGCTCCCCTGACTCCATGGTCCTAGCAATTAGTCCCGTGCTGCCCGTTCCGACCCGCCCACTTTCCTGGAGATCACCTGAAGGCAAGAAAAGGGGGATGAGCTGCCTGTGGAGGTGCAGGCAGCTTGCTCTGAATATGTAGATAAGACCGGGGGTCAATTTCTTCCTCGGGTCTCCTGGTTCGGCTGTGCTCTGCTCATGCCCGAAAATAGGCCCAGACTAATTTCTACCCCACCATCTTTTAATTGGAAGTTAAAAGGCGGCCTTCGGACAATAATGTAAGACAATAACATAGCTATATATTTTACTTCACAATGAGAACAGCAAGAGGCCAAAATCATGATTTGGTGAAAATTCCATTCACAAGAACTACGAGGACAGAATGAGTTATAGTACACTTGTAAGATCAACAAATTTCAAATCGTTTGCCTGATCACACATTACTTGTTGTCATATGTAAGTGTGGGATACTGAAGACAAAGAAAGAGATACATTTTTTGCCAAGAAAACGAATTGAGTGACAATAATGGCATGACGGTTGAGTCACATGACTTCAACAGTATGCATTAGACTGTAAGCAAACAAAAATAACCTTACAACTCTGCTAAGGTGTCCTTGATTTCACTGTTCAATATACAGCGGAGAAGCAAGTAATAAGTAATTTGTAAGAACATACGTGCAACCTGATTGCAGTATCAAGTTGCAAGTTAAAACGTTGGTGCTAATGGCCAGCTATCCAGAAAACTTCTGTCCCCACTGATCAAGAAAGAAAGAAAGGAACTTGTATTTATATAACGTCTTTCACGACCACTGAACGTCCCAAAGCGCTTTACAGCCAATGAAGTACTTTTGAAGTGTAGTCACTGCTATAATGTAGGAAACGTGGCAGCCAATTTGCGCACAGCAAGGTCCCACAAACAGCAATGAGATAAATGATCAAATAATCTGTTTGTTTAGTGATGTTGGTTGAGGGATACCTCCCCTGCTCTTTTGTGAAATAGTGGCGTGGGATCTTTTACGTCAACCTGAGACAGTTTAACGTTCCATCCGAAAGACGGCACCTCCGACAGTGGAGCATTGGGAGTGTCGGCCTGGATTATGTGCTCAAGTCTGTGGAACGGAACTTGAACCAACAACCTTCTGACTCAGAAGCAAGAGTGCTGAGCCACGGCTGACACTCAAGAAATAGGAAGGTAAAATATATGTTTCTATCACGCAGTAAAAGCAGTAAACTCCAACCGATGGATCAAGGTTTGGTTTAGTCATTGGAAAATTATGTTGAGTGAAATTTCTTTCTTAACTTCTGAAAGTGTCAGAAGCTTTGGAGGTCAGTAAATCATTTGATAAAGAATTACATTATTTTGCTCTTTTGAAAGATCACTTTACACAACTATGTGCATTTGTGCAGCTACTTGGAATAAAGTGAAAGTACGGGTTTCAGAAATATATAGAACAATGTCACTAAGAATTATAAACCAATTTCAGAACCACTTCATGGGACTTCAATAAACAAAGATGACAAATGACAGAAGTGCTTATATTTTTGTGCCATCATCAGAAGTTATAGCAATGAAACCAGAGGCAGGGATGTTCAAGAACGGTTCAAATCTCATGAAAATCGAGATCACACTGTTCCCAATTTTGCTTCTCAGATTTGCTTCTCGGAGTCTCTCGTCAGGACAACAAGCACTTTAGAGATGAATCTGCTTAGTTGGATCGTGAGGTGCCCTCTTATGGAGGAAAGGGTGAGATCTTGCTCACCTTGCTTTACGTGGAGATGCCGGTGATGGACTGGGGTTGACAAATGTAAGGAATCTTACAACACCAGGTTATAGGCCAACTGTTTTATTTGAAAATCACAAGCTTTCGGAGGCTTTCTCCTTCGTCAGGTGAGCGAGTGTGGGATTCCATGGAAGGTTACCGCATTTATAGTCAAAGAACAATACCTGGTGATTACAAATAATATTTCCAACTGCCCGTTGTCAAGGCAATCAAAGTGTTCAGACAGAGTGATGTTACCGACAGGACCACCGAATACACAAACGGCCAGAACAAAAGACAGACAGAGAGAGAGAGAGAAACATCCGAAAGGAAGAGAAAGACAGAGAATGACCCGTTGTATTAAAAACAGATAACTTTTTTTCGCTGGTGGGATTACATGTTGCGTGACATGAACCCAAGATCCCGGTTGAGGCCGTCCTCATGGGTGCGGAACTTGGCTATCAATTTCTGTTCGACGATTTTGCGTTGTCGTGTGTCTCGAAGGCCGCCTTGGAGAACGCTTACCTGAAGATTGGTGGCTGAATGTCCTTGACTGCTGAAGTGTTCCCCGACTGGGAGGGAACCCTCCTGTCTGGCGATTGTTGCGCGGTGTCTGTTCATCCGTTGTCGCAGTGTCTGCATGGTCTCGCCGATGTACCATGCTCCGGGGCATCCTTTCCTGCAACGTATGAGGTAGGCAACGTTGGCTGAGTCACAGGAGTATGAACCATGTACCTGGTGGGTGGTGTCCTCTCGTGTGATGGCGGTGTCTGTGTCGATGATCTGGCATGTCTTGCAGAGCTTGCCGTGGCAGGGTTGTGTGGTGTCGTGGACGCTGTTCTCCTGAAAGCTGGGTCCTGTAGGTAACATCACTCTGTCTGAACACTTTGATTGCCTTGACAACGGGCAGTTGGAAAGATTATCTGTAATCACCAGGTATTGTTCTTTGACTATAAATGCGGTAACCTTCCATGGAATCCCACACTCGCTCACCTGACGAAGGAGAAAGCCTCCGAAAGCTTGTGATTTTCAAATAAAACAGTTGGACTATAACCTGGTGTTGTAAGATTCCTTACATCTTGCATTACAGCAGTGACGGCAGTTCTAAAAAAAAGTACTTCATTTGCTGTAAAGTGCTTTAAGACGTCCTGAGGTCGTGAAAGGAGGTATAGAAATGCAAGTCTGTCTTTCTTTCTATCAATCAGTTGTGGGCTGAATCCCTACAGTTTGATTATTCACTAAAAACGTTTACTTCTCCTTAACAGTTTGCATGTGAATGCTGCTGGGAAGGTGTGGTAGTTTCCATACTTTCATCTCTGGGACTTTGTTCAAATCCAGCCCAGACTGATGGAATGAAAGTCTCCTCTATCTTAGGGTCCTATGTGGAATGAGTTAGGTCTGTGTCAATCCAATTTCTAATCGGAATGAGCCATTTTGCAGGTAAATGGAGCTAGGATACGGATCAGCCATGATCTAATTGAATGCTGGAACAGGCTCAAAGGGGTGAATGGCCTGCTCCTGTTCATATGTTGTATAAGAGCACAAACTCCTAATCTCACCCAGAGAGGCCACAGAACTAGGGAAATAGAAGAAAATGCAGTGAACAGTGCTCGGCTGAGGTTGGGGCCGAGTCAGAATATTGGGTTAGAATCGAAGGAGCTTTATCCTGCATCTGGCTAGGCTGTAACTCATTTGGAAGTGTTTAATGCTGACATAGGGTGCTTGAAATGGGAAGAGTTCCGTTCCTCAGCACCAGCATCATTCACCTTGACACGCACAAAGAGGGTAAAAAAAAAATGCTGCTTTGAAAAAAAATCTAACAAACATGAATCAGTATTTTTTTTTCCAATACTGGTGCTGAATGGAATTTAATTTCAACAAATAAATCTAGAAGTATAAAGGATAATTAAATTAACTATGCAGTGAAATTGAATATGCACTGTCTAATAGGGATTTTGCTTCAATTTCTATTTATAGTAATAACTATAAATTCCGATGGTTTTAAATTTGAACTGAAAGTCCTCCTTAGTGGTTCAGACCTGTGATGTTAATTAATTTCCATGCATGTAAGTAAGCACTGTCACTCTTTGTAATGAGCATGGGTTAGGTTTTTTTGCAAGAGGTTCAGCTAGCATGATTGAACAAATTTTCCAAAACCTTCTGCTATTGGCCTGCAACAGAACCACACCCTCCTATCTTCATCCCCCAATGCTAACGAGCTGTTAGAAATGAGTTAATCATTTCGATTCTTGAGTAAGGTACATTTTGGACATATTACTGTAAACCCAGAGGAGCTCACACATAATATGATAATATTTGCCTAATTACAATGACTGGCACTCTTGGCTCTTCCTTTTGAAAGACTTTGCTGTAATAAATCTATGATACGGCATAGATTATCTGCTTTGTAATTTTTCCAATGAAAAGACCTATAGATAATTTATTAAGATATTGGATTTGGATTTGACTATATTATCACTTGTTTTACACATGATTGCAAATTAATATGGTTAGATCCATGGGGCAGGCATGGTTCAGCACCCAGATCCAGATCACTTGATACATCAGCAAGGCGTTCCAACCCCATCACACCCAAAATTCAATGAATTGGTACTTAGTGAATGCAATTAATTTGTTGGTAAGTGATTTGGGCTTGGGTGCTGAGCCATCAGGAAACTTTGGACTTCAAAGCTTCTTTTTCTTGACCATGGAGGTGGGCACGATGAACACAATAGAAGAATGGGTGGTGGCAACTATTGATGAGGCAAAAATCAAATGAGAAAGTGAGACCAGCTTGTATTGGACAGATGGTGCCATCTGAAAGTAGGACCAGCCAAGATGGAGGAGCCAGGAGTCAAGCTTGAGCTGCTGGCACCAAAGATGATCTTCTTCTATTCATCTTTTTCTCCTGAACAATCTCAGGAGACAGTCCCCACCGGTGCAGCTCAAGGCAGATTGAGCATGCACGGTATCATATTGATCGATAAGTATCACCGACATTCATTGGGCCCGTCCACGATGGGAAAAGTAAGTGATCAATGGTGGCATTGGCTCACTCCAGCGCTGTGTGCAGAATGGCGAGAATGAACAAGCATGTCCAGATTGGAAATGCCTTCCTGAAAATAACTGAAAACAAATCTTATCTCTCCGACATCAATTGTCATTGGAATGATTTGTATAACTGAATTGTTCTGTCTTATGGGTCTTGGTTAGGCCTTTAGAATACCAACCAGCATAAATGTTCCACTGTCTTCCCCACCACCCACCATTAGAATGATGCCTAGCTTGCATCAAAAACTCAGAAGAGGAGGAAGAGCTGAGAGCACATAGAAATGCCAACAGGCACGCTAGGAGCCTTGTCCAGACTATAGAGTGAGGCTGGGCTGCAGCATTATTTATAAAGAATATTTATTTTCCAACTCAACCCAATGACAGTGTCTTTTAAGTACTCTCATTCTATCATGAATGTTTTTGAACTGTCCAAAATTAATAAAGAAAATTAAGGATTCTTACCCCGAACTGAAGACATCTCAACAATGACACTAATGCAATATTTGATTTATTTTGCTATCGTTGGTTTAAGTCAAGAGTCAAAAATATATTACTGTTCCAGTGTTCACAGTAAAATGCTGATGCTGTTTTGTTTCCTGGCCTCTTCCTTCCTTCCCTCCCTCCCTTTCCTACCTTCTTTCTTTTTCTATTAATTTGATGAAAAATTAGTAACTGTGTAGCCCAATCGTATAGCGCATCAGTGCATCATGCAATGGTAGGAGGAGAGTTATCTCCTATACTCTTGCACAATGTGATTTTGGAATCTCTGATAGACCTAGTGGAAGACAACATCACAGTCCAGTCAAAATGGTGCAATCTCTTGCTCCTCCCTGCAGCGGCCTTTTAAAGCAGGTTATGAACTTGTTTTAATTGGTAACGGTGAGCGGATGGGCCCAAGAGGGAAGAAAATAACTCAAACAATTGAGCAGGGAGCTGTAACATCAGTCTGGAAAGAATAGCATTTGTATTTTTGTTGTAGTGAAACAAAAGCAAACGGTAGTGCCCGGTTAAAATCTCTGTTGGCATACATTAAGAAACAAAAATTGGTGTTTATATTAGATAATCACTTACTGTACACAGAACTGACTATTTCCCTCTGAGAGACAAGCTCTTCCATCTGCTGCACAATCACTTACATGTCCTCTCACATGTCCTCTCCAGCTAACTCTGGCAACATTGCGCTGCTCAGTTAAACAGTCTCTGGAATAGCAGATGAGAAATGATATATCTCTTAATTACCAGCAAGCAATATTTAGAGTTAAAAAGCACATGAGCTTCTTCCCCAGGTGATGTCTAGTTGGTAGGTAAACTCATTTTGCAACGATTCTCCTGTTGGGTTTTGTAGCAAAGTAATGTTATTTTCAACTGCAAAATTGCACACAATAGCATTGTTTGTCAAGTGTCCTGTGTCAGATACACATTTCAGATCACCACAAGCTTCATGCTAAAGTATCAAATCACAGCAAACCACTTTTCCCTCTGAAGGTTGAGACTTGTGATTTGGGTACAGCTTCACAGCTGTTGGCATTCTTCCAGAAGATCACCATTTTTTCCAGTTCTGAAGGATCTTCCACCTGAAACTTGAACCTGTCTTTTCTCTTTACACCTGTTGATGGACCTGCTGTGTGTTTCCAGCATTTCCTGCTTCTTTCCCCTAAGAATAGGAGATGGTTACTATAACTGGCTACCCTTCCCTTCCCCTCCCCATGAAAAGGAAGGCAATGCCACAAAGCTTCTGCTACAAGGTGATGGACCTGACTCAGTTACCAATATTGTTCCTCCCACTTATCCAGTGGCAGTAAATACTTACGCCAATACAGCTCCTCCTCCTCAGCCTGATTTCATTTTGTGTAGGACATGTCCATAGCAGTATTACTGTTTCTACATATAACACCACTTATTATGAGTTATCAACTATTGTACAAAATGACAGCGAAAAGGTATTCAAAATAAAGCTGATGATCCCACGCACATTTCTGTTTTTGCCACTGACAAATCAAATTTCACGCTGATATTAATGTAGAGTATTGGACACAGGTTGAAAAAATATTGGACATAAATATACAATGAATGGAATTGAATTAGTAAAAAAAAAGCAGACTTTCATTTATATATTGTCTTTAAGATAATTGGCAAAAGAACCAGAGAGGTGATGAGGAAAAATTTCTTTCCGCAGCGAGTTGTGATGATTTGGAATGCATTGCCTGAAATGATGGTGGAATCAGATTCAATAGTAACTTTTGAAAAGGGAATTGGATATATACTTGAAAAGGGAAAATTTGCAGGGTTATGTAAGTAGAGAGCTCTTTCAAAGAGCCGGCACAGGCACAATGAGCCAATTAGCCTCCTTCTGTGCTGTACGATTCTATGATACCAAACAATGAAATACTTCTGAGTGCGTTCACTGTTGCTACGTTGGCAAACACAGTCACCATTTTATGCACAGCTGATCCCACAAATAGCAAGGAGATGAATGATGGTTATTCTATTTCTTTCGTGCTGTTTCAGAGAGGGATGCTGGCTAGGACACCTAGCAGATTTTTAAAAATAATGCTATTGGATCTTTAATATCAATCTAACCAGCAGAAAGCACCTTGGTTTAACATCTCATCTGATTGGTGGCATCTTAACAATGCGATCACTCAGTACTGCACAGGAGTATCAGAAATATGAACGGCATAAACTATG